>NC_071992.2:28760000-29385000 GCF_028885655.2 Pongo abelii
TTTCTAGAGATGCTCATCTCCATTTATGTTATTAAAATCTATCCGTATAAAAGGAATTGATTTTTATAAACTTCAAGGTAGTAATTTAATGACTTTAATAAAATTACTCCCTTAAAACTGTAAAACATTAGTGATTACCCTTCTCATATGAAGGACAGACCACAGACAATACATTTGCAAGAACAAAAGGAAACTGGAACTGGAAGTCACTTTGGTTGTATTGTCAGCCAACTGATGTTTCTACTACCTTTTCTTTACTGTTCCCATTAGCTCATTTTGAAACACATTAAAAAATTATTATTTTTTATTAATACTCCAGATTTTTACATATGTATGGGGTACATGTGATATTTTGATTCATGCATACAATGTGTAATGATTGCAGTATTTAGGATATCCCTTACATCGAACATTTATTATTTTTTTGTGTTGGGAACATTTCAGTTAACAACAATATGTTGCATATTTCAAAACGCTACAAGAGAAAATTAGAAAATTGAAGCATATTTTGATGACATACTTTTCTAGTTTCTTCAAAAGGTATGGATGGGGGATCTTTTCTGTTATCCTCACTGAAACAATGACATCCCTTTCCGTGAGAATTAATGCTTATTACTTATTACCATGATCCAGACGCTGGTCTTAGTGCTTTACATTTGTTAATTTATTCAATCATTGTGATAAACTATACAAAGAAGGAGTATTAGGTCATTCTTGCATTGCTGTAAAGAAATATCTGAGCGTGGGTAATCTATTTAAAAAAAGAGGTTTGATTGGCTCACAGTTCTACAGACTGTATAGGAAGCATAGTGCTGGCATCTCCTTCTAAGAAGGCCTCTGGAAGCTTCCAATCATGGCAGAAGGCAAAGAGGGAGCAGGCTCAGGGCGAAAGCAAGAGCAAGATGGAGGAAGGTGCTACACACCTTCAAACAACCAGATCTCATGTAAACTCAGTCACTATTGTGAGGACATCACCAATCCATGAGGGACCTGCTTTCCCACCAGGCCCTGCCTTCAACATTGGAGATCACATTTCAACGTGAGGTTTGGAGAAACAAACATGCAAAGGGTACTATTTTTTATCCCATTTTACGATGACAAAGGAAGGGCACACTGATAGATGCCCAGGTAGTCAGACTCAAGCACACGCTCCCACCCATCAGGCTACACTTCCACTCTCCAACTTTATCTTCAAAGGCTGTTTTGTTCATGGTAATTCCTGAACTGTCTCTTCCCTTGAGTCCTCTTCCCATAAAGGTTGTTGAGAATTCTCAGGAGGTTAAGGGACTTGCTAAAATTTGCACAGTGAGTGGAGCTGAATTTAAAACCAGGCCTTCTGATCTCAAATCCTATTAGCTTTAATAACATCACACTACTGGATATAGCTGAAGTTTTCAACTTGGGAGAAACTGGCTCTGAAACAAAATAGCTGGCACTATTTCACTTCTTTCACAAATAAAATCCAGATGGATTTCAGAATTAAATCTTGCAAATGAAACCATAAAAGTACTGCAGGAAAATTTTGGTGAATATTTATATAATCTTGGGGTGGCAAGGCCCATTCTAAAAATGCCCCTAAAGCAGGAAAGATGGATACATTAGATTTCATAAAAATAAAAAACACTGCATACAAAAAAAGGAAAGGCAGGCTGGGCATGGTGGCTCATGCCTGTAATCCCAGCACTTTGGGAGGTCGAGGTGGGTGGATCACCTGATGTCAGGAGTTCGAGACCAGTCTGGCCAACATGGTGAAACCCTGTCACTACTAAAAATACAAAAATTAACTGGGCGAGGTGTTGCACACCTGTAATCCCAGCTACTTGGGAGGCTGAGGCAGAAGAATCTCTTGAATCCAGGTGGCAGAGATTGCAGGGAGCCGAGATCGTGCCACTACTGTACTCCAGCGTGGGCAACAGAGTGAGACTCCGTCTCAAAAAATAAAAAATAAAAAATAAAATAAATAAAAATAGGAAGGGCAAACACCTGTGCAAAAAAGAAATCTTCTCTTTTTACTGATTCATTCAGAAAAGGGTGGCACTGGCGTAAAATGGAGAGGAAAGGCAATGTCCCTGCCTTCATGGAGTTTATAATCCAAAGACAAAGTCAGACACTGATGAATATGCAATTACATGAAACAAAGGACCCCAGGGGACCCCGGAGATACTTTTTACATGCTCTCCAGATGGGTTTTTTTCTCCTCACATGACTCTCAAGTAGGTGGACTTTTCCTTCAATCTATCCACTTATTTCTTGCAGAAATCTATTAATGTTTTTGACACCTGGATGCTACACTTCTCTAGTTTTTAGTACCAATATTTCAACTGTGCTGCAGTTCTGGGGACATTCCAGTTGGGTATAACAAAGGAGAGGTGGGTAGTTTCTATCTGGAACCAGATTCTGTGTAACTTTAGCAAATGTATTCTGCAGGAACACTGCAAAGGGAAACTACGTACTGTCTAGCATAGCCCATGGCCTTTTGGGGAAGATTGGGACACTTCTGCTCTGACTCCAAGTTATTTCATTAGAGCCAGAGGCAATTTGGCTAGGAAAGACTCTGACAGTGTTTCCACTAGGAAATATTCAGCCCTTCTTTCCTCTCTTGCCAGAAAGTACCCTCGAAGCCAAAGGGAAGAAAACAAGGAGCAGTAGTAAAGACCAGTTACTAGCAGGGAGAGTGCTTCCCTTGTTCTGCCCGTGCCCAGGATGACTTGGCCATCAGAAGCACTAAGTTCTCAGGGTCTGAGCAGAGATACAAGGGTCTTTATGTGAGAGGAACCCATAGCTGGTGAGCCTCTCTAAGCCAACTCTGTTGTCCCACTCCTCTAAGATAATAGATTTTAAAAATTGGCAGAAGGAGTATGCAAATTCTTTTCTTGCTTCTAACTTGCTTAGCGTCAGGCAATTTCTGTAACCTTTGAGTGAAATAAAACACAGCCTAAATCGTGGTCCTCAACTGTGAGTGGATTTCCCCCCACAGGACTTTGACAGTGTCTGGAGACAGTTTTGATTGTTATGATTGTGTGGGAGCTGTTGCTACTGGCATCTAGCAGGTAGAGGCCAAGCATCTTGCAATGCTCAGGACAGCCCTCAAGACAAGGAATTATCTAGTCTAAGTGTCAGCGTGCCTAGATGGAGAAATGCTGACCTAGGGATACAAATACTCCTTCAAACAATCTCTCAGAGCAAAAACAAAACAAAACGAAAAGGCACCAGGCTGGGTTGGCGAATATTTTGGAAAGAAAGAGGGCTTTGGTTTTATTTCTTATTTATTTTGCACACAATTCTCAGACTTTTCACAAATAAAAGGGGAGTTATAGGCATGACCGGTGTGAAGTCAAAGTAACAACTTTCACCATGACACACAGTCAAGTATATTTCTTGGACTCTCTCTCTCTTTTTTTTTTTTGTAATTCCCACTTCAAAACCCAAAATCAAAACGTATCTAAATATCTTTGGTAAAAATACACATCCAAGTTTTGTATTATTTGGATACTTACCCCCTTTAACTCTACAATGTTACATATTTTCCTACTGCATTTTTAGCTTTCTAGCTAGCTTTAATGGGCATTTTATATTAACTCCTTCTAAAGTTTTTGTCCCAAAGTAAAAATATATTCACCTAATGTAATAGTGTATTTTACTATCATTTTCAAATTGTTTTAATTTGTGTGTCTTTTATCTTTATGGCCCACTGGTTTCACTTGTTTCTGAGAACAAGTTTTATATGGTTTGGCTTAATTTCACAGATGCGTATAAATTTCCCTTTACTTGCTGTAAAAGTAACTGTGAATTATGAGCATGTGCTCTAGTAAATGTTCACAGCTTCTCCATTAGGAACACTCCGATGACTGGGAAGTTACTAAAACTGGGGTTCCAAGAAAAAACAGTGGATAAATGTTTAACTCCTTTAGCGTTGACTCCTTTCTGAAAGGCAAATTTTAAGACCTCGGA
Organism: Pongo abelii; assembly: GCF_028885655.2. Taxonomy (NCBI): domain Eukaryota; kingdom Metazoa; phylum Chordata; class Mammalia; order Primates; family Hominidae; genus Pongo; species Pongo abelii. Next base: position 28,763,952 of record NC_071992.2, read on the forward strand.
TTCTTTATATGTCAAATGTGGTTTATCATTAGGAATTTCATCTGGTTATGTGACAGGAAAGATCACTGACTTGAGCAGGATAGGATTTTATGGATTCACTTTTGTAAAATAGGTCTGGCGACAGGCAGTCTAGAACTGAGATGGTCTGGTGGCACCATCCGGTCATCTCAAACTGAAGCTCCTTACTTTTAGTTGCTTCTTGCTCAGTCATGGCTTTTGCCTTGAAGGTTCCCTGTAGTTCACATTGAGGACTGGAATTCTAGCCATCGCCTGCACATTCCAGCACAGAGAAAATAAGGGAAACAGGACAAAAGGGTGGCCATGCCTTTTAAGGAGCTGTCCTAGCAGTCCCATGTCATACTTCTGCTAACATCTCATTGCTGGAATTTAATCTCTGTCAGGGAGGCTGGGAAATGCAGTCCTCGAACTGAGTACATTGCCGTCTCCAATAAGATTGGGATTCTGTTACTAATGAGAAAAGACAGACTAAGAGTTATACAGTGAGCAGTCTCTGTGACAAGTATTTCCAAACTTTTAAAGTTAAGCAATCATGTTTTTCCCAAAAAAATTCTATTTGGGTGTCCACTAATTTTCACTGCTTTCTTCTGACACTGATTTCTCTCTCAGCACTCCCAAGGTTCTGGAAGATTTCTATGGAATCTTAAGGGCACCATGGGTTTGAAAATCATTAGCTCAGATAATTTCCAAAGGTGTATTCTTTTTTAAAAATTCTGATTCTTTGATTTTGTTGATTTGTAGGATAAGTAATATCTAAAGAATCACATTTCTCAGTGATTATGAGAAGCTTTAAAAATTATTTTTTATTTTTTTATTTTTGAGACAGGGTCTTGCTCTGTCACTTAGGCTGGACTGCAGTGGCATGATCACAGCTCATTGCAGCCTCGACCTCCTGGGATCAAGCAATTCATTCACCCCAGGCTCCCGAGTAGATAAGACCACTGGTGCATACCACCATGACTGGCTAATTTAAAAAAAAAAATTTTAATTTTGTAGACATGGAGTCTCCTTATGTTGCCCAGGCTGGTCTCAAATTCCTGGGCTCAAGTGATCCTCCTACCTAGGTCTCTCAAAGTGCTGGGATTATAGGTGTGAAACACCACACTCAGCCATAACAAACTTTTAAAAATTGTGGTTGTTAAATTATAGGTGTCAAAAACAATGTTTTAATTCAGTTTCCTTAATCTGAGCATTCCATTCATGGAATAATGCCCCCTTTTTCCTCCAGTCCTCACCAAGTTAAAAATGGATAAAGATGAATTGGGATTGGGTTAAATATATTTGAAGAAATCTTTGTATTTATTTATTTTTCTTTCCTGTTTTCCTCTTAGTAGTGTTGACGTAAGTTAATCATTCTGAATATGTTCAGTAGTGTTTGAATCTGTTGTGTTTTCTGAGATCATTTGTAAGGCACATATTGTTCTCCCTATACCTTAAAACTAATTCCACTTTTACCACTGAACTAAGACATTGTAGAAAGTATATGGTTGTTAACAGCACACATCCTTATACTCAAATATCATTTCTCTCACCTAATAGCTGTGAGATTTTGAGCAAATTAATTTTCTTAAAATATGTCTTCATTTATAAAAGTAATGATATCTATCTTGTTGATTTTTTAGGGTTAAACAAAAATAATGCATTGTAGGCACTTTATAAATGTTAGTTTCCTTTTATGAAGAGTATAAGTTACTTATATCACAAAAAAGCTTTAGGCCCTTCTCTGAAAATGAAGAACCAGAAGAAGATGGGCATAGAGAAGGAATCAGAACTATTAAGATGGTGATGGCTTGGTCTGGGAATTCACGTCAAGGAATGAAGTAGCCTTGATGATAGGATGCAGGTTAGTATATTTAACCTCACTCTTACATATAATACCATCATTGTGTAAAAACACACACACACACACATGCACACACCACACTATATGAATACAAATCATGAAACATCAATGGAAATGTAACAGCAAAAGATAATGTATGTTTTTTAGAATTGTACCCTGGTTGTGATTCTAAAATTTCTTGGCTTCAGAAAGTGGCATTGGTCTGATTTAGGTTTATTCTTGGCTCTCAGATGAAAACAGCAGGCCCGGCCAAAGGTGAAATTATGAATCTTTCAAGTTTGACTTTGGCAAGCCTCCTCCTTTCAGCACCTTCCTTAACTCCAGGACAAAGTGGGGGTTGGGGGAAGAATGGGGAGGTGTTGACCAAAAAAAGATGAGGCTGTGTGAAGACATTTTTTCCAGCTATAGGGATGTGAGAAAATGATGCAGGACACACCATTTCTTGGGGTGCAAATTTCCTACTTTGAGAAACACTGCCTTAAGAGATAGCTCCATAACATGTTCCCTTTCCCTGTAAGACTATAGCTGATGAAAGCATTTCACCCAGACCCGGATCAGTCAGACAGAGTTCCAAAAATAGTAAAAGTATGTTAAGAGCACATCTGTTGAGAAAATCACAAGATATTAGTCTCTGCAGCAGCTTTTCGTCTCTCTTGATGTATCCTCTTCCTTCATTTATGAATATTTGTTGACTCCGCCTATTTCCAAGGGATTGATTTCACAATACCTGCAATCTCCAACCTTGCCAGCTATAGGCATTTAACCTCCAAGAGGTTCAGCTGGCTCAAGTCCCTGCACCAATATCAGAGACCAGAGTCTCCTGAGGTCTTGCCTCCTCATTCCTGGTATTTGGGGCCTGGGTTGATTTACTTCATATAAGTGAGTATCTGCCTTGGTTTCCTGCAGTGCAGCTCCTCTTAAGCCTGGTCTTGAACTTCATTCCGTAAGCTGTGCTGGGGCCTCGACATGGTTGACCAAGATTAGATTTCTTTCACTAGGGACAATCTCATCCTTGCCCCACCCAGGCATTCTAAGTGAAGTGTATCTCAAATGCTTCCTCCTACTGGAGGCTTGTGAATTTTTATTGTCTGGCCCAACACTTGTATCAAGTTCTCTTCCATATTGCTATTGCTCCAACCATAAATAGGTTTCCTGAGCCATTCTGAGCACAGTGATAGGCATGATTGGTGCTATGGTTTGAATGTATGTGTCCCTTCAAAATTCATGTGTTGAAACTTAAACCCCAAGGTGATGGTTTAAGAGGTGGGGACCCTTGGAATGTGATTAAGTCATGAAAGATTCACCCTCATGAGTAGTGCTCTTAGAAAAGAGTTTGAAGCAAGTAACCTAGTGTCTCTTGCCCTTTGATCTCTTCTGCCATGTGAGGACACAGCATTTGTCTCCTCTAGAGGATAAAGTAACAAGGCACCACCTTGGAAGCTGAGAGCAGCCCTCACCAGTCATGAAGTCTTCTGGCACCATGATCTTGGACTTCACAGCTGCCAGAATTGTGAAAAATAGATTTCTGTTGTGTATAAATTACCTAGTAGGTGGTATTTTGTTATAGTAGCAGGAACAGACTATGACAGTTGGTCACTCCCTTTGAGTGAGTTAGACGTTCTAGTAACAGCCACACAAGTCGGTATGACCACAGCCAGAATATCTCATGGCAAAGCTCCTAAACAACAGTGCTCATTATAGCAGTAACTGCATTTGGACAATATAATTGTGTGGGTGAAAGATTGGCATAAAAGATTAGGATCAGAAACAACATCAGAGGAGGCTGATTTTAAATGCCATTTTCATACTGTGTTAAACTCCAATATATTTTTAGGTTGGTTTCTGGACTTTGCCTTTTACTCAGTTGAACTTTCAGTTGCTCCCTGCATCTTTACTACATTATCGTAATTGTTTGAATTAAATACAGTTTTAGTGTATTATAAAAACACTTTATACAGTATTTTTTCAAAATTTTCTTATGTGGATTTACTTGAGCTTAATTATTTGGGGAAATGTTTTCCTTTTCTGATCTCTTTCGTATTTTTGGCATTTTCCTCTGCATTACTGAGAAAATTTCTCAAGTTTTTATCACTTATTCTATTTGATGCAGTATTGATTCTGTTACTCTCTGGGTCTAAAGTCATTAAAAAAGTTATCATTCAGGATGTCATCACATCCAGCATAGAATAAATAATACTACAAAATAATATATTGTACTACAAACATATGAAACAACTTCAATGAGAGTGGTAGGGGGAAAAAAAGCATTGACCTTGCTACATGTGAAAATGAGTTGAGACTGTAAGACTAAAGGCAAAGGGAGCTGCACATAAACACTGTGCTCTAATTGATACAGTTGTTTCATATAGGGGTACAAATGAACAATTCTGATTCCACTACACATGTATACTGGAAATGAACAATTACATAAATGGATGACAAATGGTGGAAGTCAGGTTTTTCACTGTTGGAGTAGGAGGTTATAGATAAGCAAGGGAAGGAGAAGAAAATGATCCGTGTGGTAATTGATTACATTTGTCAGCATCTGTATGAACTTAAGTTTAACTTAATACAGATGTATACATATGGAATAGTTATAGATATGGGTATATGCTTGAGTTACTATATACACATATATTTTCTTGTTCTGTTAGCTGAGAGGAGGGCCTAGAAGCAATGGCACTCCATTAGCAATGAGCATTCCTAGCACCCAGATCTTGGTTTCTAATACCTTTCTCCAATCAATAAAAGGAACCAGTGCTCTTTGGAGAAATCGCTGATTTTTGAACTTGCTAGGGAAGGAAATATACAAGATGAGCTTGGAGCATTGTATAGTGCCAGAAAGTAAGAAGGTGCTAAAACAAAACATCTGCAGTGATGTGGGTACGCCAAAGGGATACAGGAGCCAACTGAAAGAGCTTCCAATGGCCAAAGCCAAACCAATTTGAGCAATAAAATAAAGTATTATTGGATTATAACCAAAAGAACAAGACAAGATAAATATTTATGAGTCTATACTTATGTAAGAAAATGATTGAATAAATAAATATATGTGAAAGAATAAACAAATTGCCCACACAGAAGAATTTCAAATAATTTATGTGGATACTCTGCCCTCAAAAAGGTGGAACATAACTCCTCACTCCTTAAGTGTGAGCTCTGCATAGTGACTTTTTTTTTCAAAGGTTACAGTATGGATAGGGGGGAGTAACTTTGCAGTGTAGAAATCCCACAAACACTACCTCAGCCAGCTGAGCAAGTTCTATATCAACAATTCTAAATAATGTTGGTCATATATTCTCCCTATATAATGTGATAAAAATGATATTTTACCTCTGTGGTCTTCCTTCCCAAAGCGCATAATCCCAGCTTAATCGTGAGAAAAATAATCAACTAAATCCCAGTTGAGGTATATACTATAAAACACCTGACTAGTACCCTTCAAAACTGCCAAGGTTATCAAAACAAGGAAAGCCTTAGAAACTGTCAAAGAGCCTGGGGAGATATGATGAAACTATTGTGGTATCCTGGACAGGATTCTGGAATAGAAAATAAATATTAGGTAAATCCCAAGAAAATTCAAATAAATTATGAGCTTTAGTTAATACAAAGTGCATTGATACATAATACAAATGCATTAATTGTGACAAAAGCACTATACTAATGTTAAGTGTAAATAATAAGGGAAACTGGGTGGTGGGTATATGGTAGCTTTTCATACTATCTTTTTTGAAACGGAGTCTTACTCTGTCACCCAGGCTGGAATGCAGTGGCGAGATCTCAGCTCACTGCAAGCTCCGCCTCCCGGGTTCACCCCATTCTCCTGCCTGAGCCTCCTGAGTAGCTGGGACAACAAGCGCCCTTCACCACGCCTGGCTAATTTTTTTGTATTTTTAGTAGAGATGGGGTTTCACTGTGTTAGCCAGGATGGTCTCGATCTCCTGACCTCACAATCCACCCACCTTGGCCTCTCAAAGTGATGGGATTACAGGCGTGAGCCACCGTGCCCAGCCATGGCATTTTTTAATGTTGTCAGCTCTCTTACATCTGTCTCATCTTTCATTTTTAAATAGAATTTTGCCTTATTTAATTTCCTTGTGAAAGATACCAGATCTTATTTAAAATTTCGTTCCATTTCCTGTAAGTTTTAAAAGTAAGTTCTCCAGACTTTCACATCTAATAAAAATAAAACAGGGACTGGGTTTACCTTATACTTGAAACATCCAAAATAAAAATAAGTAAATAAAACAGATAATATACATAAAACAATAGTTTTTAAGACACTATATCAAACAGTGAAGGACAGTGAACCCCAACAGATTGGAAACAAATGAAGTATGCCCTGTAATTGTCCAAGCTTACTGCCTTGAGAGAGCATCAGAAAAAGGAGGGAGAACCCAGGGGAAGCATGATAGGCTCTCTGAATTAAGGAAACGTAGCTGAAAGTCCAGGTGGAACCTGACTGCTAGAGTTTGTAGGACAGAGTACTAGAGAGGAGAAAACTACCCAGAAACAGAGCACTGAAGCTCTCCAGAGGGTCCACTTTGAGTGTTCAGCATTGTATAGAGCAGCATATGAGAAAGAAAATTCTTGGGAGAAGAAAATTTAAAATAATTACAGGGAATAGTGCCTGATGCTTATCTAGGCCTGAAAAAGTGCCTGCATCCAACAGTCAGAGTGGGAAACTTTATAATTAATGGGATCATTAGATAGAGTACCGAGAAGGGTTTTGACTCAACAGTGGGAAACAATGATTACTATAGATAAAATGTTTCTTTGGTCCTGTCTAGCAAATCTTCATAGCAAGATCTGAAAGGATCAAACTATTTCCAAAATACTTAATTGCATACCAGAACAAAGCTTGAGAATATAGAAATACAAAAAACATCCAGCATCCAACAAGGCAAAATTAACGATATCTGGTATCCAATTAAAGATTGCTAGATATACAAAGAAGCAGAGAAATATGACCCATTATGAGAAGAAAAATAGTCAATGAAAATCAACCTAAAACTAACACAGATATGGAGACTCAGCAGACAATGACATTAAAAGAGTTATTATAACTGAGTTCTGCATGGTAACAATGATAGAGAAATGTAAGTTATTTTAACAATCTAAATGAAACCTAAACAATGTAAGATAAAAAATGCAGGGATGTGATTAATGGCAGATTAGACATTGCAGAAAAAATATTATTAAACTTGGAGACAAAGCATCAGAAACTTTCAAAATAAAACAGAAAAAAATTTAATGAAAAGAATATCAGTAAGCTGTGAGACATCATTAAACAGCCTATATATGCAATTAAGTCTCTGAAAGAGAAGAGAGATAAGGGAACAGAATAAAATATTTGAAGAAATTATGGCTGAATGTTTTCCAATTTTGATCAAAAGTATAAACCCATAGCTTCAAGAATCTAAACAAATTCCAAATAAAAGAAACATAAAGAAAACTACAGTAAGGCATGCCATAATCAAATTTCTCAAAGCCATTGATAAAAAAAGAAAGCTTAAAATCAGGCAGAGAAAAAGTATAAATTATGCATAAGAGAACAAAGATAAACACCAAAGATTTCTTTTCAGGAATAAATTAAGCAAGATAGTGAAGCAACATCTTGAAAATATTGAATGAAAAAACTGTCAATTTAGAATTCTCTACCCAGAAAGAAAACTTTAAAAAACGAAGAGAAAATGGAGACTTTTTCAGATAAAAAAGAAAACAAATTCATCATCATCCCTACAAGATATGATAAGTTCTTTCAGGCAGAAGAAAAATGACAGAAGATGAAAACCTGAATATACATGAAAGAATGACAGGAAATAGAAGTACTAACTACATTGGTGATTATACATAACTTTATTACCATTTAAACATTGTTAAAAGATAATCAACTTTGTAAATAAAAATAATACCACCATATTCTGAGGTATACAACATAGGTATAAGTAAAATGTATGACAAAATAGTGTAAAGATCAGAAGGGGAAAAATTGTGTATTTTTATGAGGTCATTTATATGTATATTATATTTTATGAGGTCATTTATGAGTATATTATTATGAGGTCATTTTACTATATGTGAAGTGGTATAATACTGCTTTAATGTGGATTTTATTAAGTTAAAGATGCATATTATAAACCATGAAACAAACAGTAAAATAACAAAATAAATAAATATAGCTTATATGCCAAAAAGGGAGTTGAAATATTTGATTAATACAAATTAAAATATATTATTAATCTAAAAAAGTAGGAAAGAGGAATAAAGAGTAGATGGGCCAAATAAAAACCACATAGGAAGATAGTAGCATTAAACCTAACCATATCACTACTTACATTAAATGTAAATGGTTCAGACAGTCTAATTAAGTGGCAGAGATTGTCAGACTGGGTTAAAGTACCTCTGAAAAGAAACATATTTTAAATATAAAGACACAAAGAGGTTAAAGGTGAAAGAATGGAAAAGATACACTAAGCTAACACTAAACAAAAGAAAGTTGAAATGACTATAGTAAAATCAGATATAGTAGATTTCAAAGAAAATAATATTACTGGGGATAAAGAAGGTTACCTCATAATGATAAAGTGTTCAATTTGTTAAAAGGGCATAACAATCCTAAACATTTGTGGACCTAATAATAAAGCTTCAAAATACATGAAGCAAATTCTGATAGAGCTATAAGGAAAAATAGACAAATCCACGATTATAGTTGGAGATTTCTATACCTGTCCTTCAATGATTGATAGAACAGGTATATAGAAAATCAGTAAGCATATAGAAGACTTAAACAACAACATCAAGCCACTTGAAATTTATAGGATACTTTACCCAGCAACAACAACAAAAACACATATTAGTTTCAAGTGTACATAAAACATTTATCAAGATAAAATATATTCAGGGCCACATGACAAGACTAAATAAATTTTAAAGGATTCAAGTTATATGAAGTGTGTTCCCTCAACTAGAATGAATTAAATAAAAAATCAATAATAAAAAGAAAGATCTTTTAACTATTTAAAATATTTGGAAAATCAACTTTTAAATAATTCAAGGATTGAAGGGAAATCAAAAGAAAAATAGAAAGTGTTTTTAGCTCATTAAAATAAAAACACAGCATATAAAAATGTGTGTCATGATACTAAAGCAGTATTTAGGGTGGAATTTGTGGTATAATAACTGTATTATAAATACAACATAGCAAACTGTAAAGTATATTATAAATAGAGTATAGCAAACTATATTATAAGAGAAGAAAATTCTCAAATCAATGATCACTGCTCCAACTTAAAAACTGGAAACTAGAAAAAGAAGAGAAAAACAAAACCCAAAGTTGGCAAAAATGTAATGATACCAGAGCAAAAATAAATAATATAGAAAACAGTTAAACATTATATAAAATAATTAAAACCAAAAGATGGTTCTTTGAGAAAAATAGATACACTTGATAATCCTCTAGAGAGACTAGAAGAAAAAGAGAGAACACATAAATTGCCAATATCAGAAATTTAGAGAGGTGATATCACAATAGTACCTACAAATATTAAGTGGATAATGGAAGAATATTATGAACAACTATATATCAATAACTTCATCAGTTTAGATCAAATGAATAAATTCTTTGAAAGATGTAATCACCAAATGTTTCTCAAGAAGAAATACAGGACAACTTTTGGGAGGATGCCATGAGAATCTTCCTCTGATGGAAGCTCCACTCTGTATAGTTGTGGTCAAGAAGGCTTTCTTTTCTCCAAGTCGAGGGTTATGGCATCTCCCTGGAAGGAGAAGGTTGCCACCATCTTATCCCTTTAGATCTTTGTTGTGGAGGTGAAATTCAAGACTTGTGCAGCCAAGAGTTTGAAGATCCCTTCTTCCACCCGATTCTTACTCATGAGGTAGAAGTTCTATTCCAACAAAAAAGGTGAAGAATATGGGGGCTCTGATTATACTCACCCTAGCTTGCTCATGGGGCAGAATTTCCACACTAAATTAGGCAAGGTGAAATGACCAGAGACCACTGTCCCCACCCAGTACTCTACTCATAAATTCCATTATCACTCAGAGAGAAGTGGGCCACCATTCCTGTTCTTGACTCCTGAACGGGGGCTCAGAGATTTTTCCCAGGAGAGAGACAGACCATAAGAAGAGAGAGCTCCAAAGCTCTCCTCAAAGTAACAGTTTTAATTTAGAATAAAGTGTTGAAAAGTTAAAGTTAAAGGACACTTTTGAAAGCAATAGAAATTTTGGTAGCAGGCAATTAAGAGGAAACTTGTAGCTCAATGAGAGCAACAAGGTAAACTGTAGGCCAGCTAGTTTATTGGAGAGAATGAGCATTTCTGTGATTAGAAAAAATCTCAAAGACTAGCCTCAAAAACTGCTCCTGTGAAGATGCCTAAATGTAATTAATCAGACTGTGGAGCAATTTATGCTCCATGGCATCATCAAAACCGATAGAATAATCAGCTGGCAATTAGTGGAGCTAACAGCTGGCTGTGATACCAACAGAGACAGACAGCCTAATGGGGAAAGAAATAGTCAAACTGCTGTTATCTCAGGATAGCTGTGTTGTTCCTGGAGGCTGTGCCCTCTCAGTAAGGACATCAGAGGCTTCATACTGTGGGGGAAATATAATTAACTAACATAATTCATTCAAATTATTAAACAAATAAACAAACAAAAATTCTGGAGAATTGGGAAAGGTGTGATAGGGTTCAGCATTCAGAGTTGCTGCAATATGTCCTAAAAAAAGTACCATTTAAAAATTTATAAGACATGAAAAAGTAGGAAAGTGTGACCTATACTCAGCAAAAATTTGGAGTGACATCACTGTATTTCAATGGGATTAAGCATAAATCTGAAGTAATTTATTTCAAGTTAAGATGTATATGGTAAACTCTAAAACAATTACTAAATAAATAACTAAAAAAAAGTAAGTTAAAGGATACTTGAAGAAACTAAAATGTTGCATCACAAAATATTCACTTAGTGTAAAAAAAAAGCAGTAGTGAAGAAATAGAAGAACAAAAAAGACATGACACATAGAGAAAATAAAAAGTAAAATGGCAGAAATAAACTCAACTTTATCAACAATAGGATTAAGTGTTAATGAATTAAATAATTCAAAAAAGGCAGAGAATGTCAAACTAGATTGGAAAACTAGGTTTAATTATATGCCATTTCTAGGAGATAAACTTTTGGATTCAAAGATACAAATAGATTGGAAGCAAAGGGAAGAAAAAATATACAGCATGCAAACAGCAACCAAAAGAAAGCTGAAGTGCTTATACCAATATCAGAGAAAATATGTTTTCAAATCGAACTTTAAAACAAAAATATTTTAAAGAGAAATATTTTTAATGATAAAGGATCAATATATTAGGAAGATATAACAATTACATATATAGATATATACACCTAACAACAGCATCCTCAACACCAGAGAACTAAAGAGAGAAATAGACAATTTTCACAATATAGTTGGAGACTTTAACACATTACTTTCAACAATAGATAGAACAAGTAGGCAGAAAAGCAACAAGGAAGTAAAAGACCTGAACAACACTATAAACCACTAGACCTAATAGACATGTATGAAACACTCCATCCCCAATGACATCATTATATAGATTCTTGTCAAGCACACATGGAGCATTATCCAATAAATAAAATGGTAAGGCATAAAACAAGCTTCAATAAGTATAAAGAAATGGAAGTAACACAAAATATGTTCTCTAACCACAGCTGAAGGAAATTAGAAATCAATAGTAGAAAGAAATTAGGGAAACAACACATTCTTAAATAACAGGTGGATCAAAAAAGAATTATCAAAAAAGAGGAATTAGAAAATCACTTAAGATGAATGAATTTGAAGACACAACATACCATAATATATGAGATGCAGCTAGAAAAAAATCAGTGCTTAGAGGTCACTTATTGTTGTAAATGTATATATTAAAAAAGGAGAAAGAATTCATATTAACTACCTAATCTTCCACTTAAAGACACTGGAAAAAAATCACAGCAAACCAAATTTAAAGTAAGCAGAACAAAGAAAATAATAGTGGTTACAGTGGAAATTAGTAAAATACAGAATAGGAAAGCAATACAGAAAATAAATGATTTTCAATACAGAAAACAATAATTTTTTATCATTTCATATATTTTAAATGATCAAAAAATGAAAAATCTTTAGCTAGATTAATCAAAAAAAAGAAGAGTCAAATTACTAGAATCAGGGATGAAACAGAAGACATCAGTACAGATCTAACAGAAATAAAAAAGTATTATAATGGAATAATATAAACAATTGTATGCCAAAAATTTAAGTAATTAGATAAAATGTACAAATTTTTAGAAAGACACAAACTATAGAAAATGACTCAAAAAGAAACAGAAAACTTGAATAAATCTATAACAAATTATAACAAGTGAAGAAGTTGAATTGATAATCACAAACTTACCCACAAGGAAAAGCCCAGGCCTAGATGGTTTTGCCAAGGAATTCTAGCAAACCTTCAAAAAATAATTAACACCAATCTTTCACAAAGCCTTCCAAAAAAATAGACAAGAAAGGACTACTTTTCAGCTTATTTTACATCAAAAAGCTTATCCACCATGATCAAGTGGGCTTCATCCCTGGGATGCAAGGCTGGTTCAATATACGCAAATCAATAAATGTAATCCAGCATATAAACAGAACCAAAGACAAAAACCACATGATTATCTCAATAGATGCAGAAAAGGCCTTTGACAAAATTCAACAACCCTTCATGCTAAAAACTCTCAATAAATTAGGAATTGATGGGACGTATCTCAAAATAATAAGAGCTATCTATGACAAACCCACAGCCAATATCATACTGAATGGGCAAAAACTGGAAGCATTCCCTTTGAAAACTGGCACAAGACAGGGATGCCCTCTCTCGCCACTTCTATTCAACATAGTGTTGGAAGTTCTGGCCAGGGCAATTAGGCAGGAGAAGGAAATCAAGGGTATTCAATTAGGAAAAGAGGAAGTCAAATTGTCCCTGTTTGCAGATGACATGATAGTATATCTAGAAAACCCCATTGTCTCAGCCCAAAATCTCCTTAAGCTGATAAGCAACTTCAGCAAAGTCTCAGGATACAAAATCAATGTGCAAAAATCACAAGCATTCTTATACATCAATAACAGACAAACAGAGAGCCAAATCATGAGTGAACTCCCATTCACAATTGCTTCAAAGAGAATAAAATACCTAGGAATCCAACTTACAAGGGATGTGAAAGACCTCTTCAAGGAGAACTACAAACCACTGCTCAATGAAATAAAAGAGGATACAAACAAATGGAAGAACATTCCATGCTCATGGGTAGGAAGAATCAATATCATGAAAATGGCCATCCTTCCCAAGGTAATTTACAGATTCAATGCCATCCCCATCAAGCTACCAATGACTTTCTTCACAGAATTGGAAAAAACTACTTTAAAGTTCATATGGAACCAAAAAAGAGCCCGCATCTCCAAGTCAATCCTAAGCCAAAAGAACAAAGCTGGAGGCATCACACTACCTGACTTCAAACTATACTACAAGGCTACAGTAACCAAAACAGCATGGTACTGGTACCAAAACAGAGATATAGATCAATGGAACAGAACAGAGCCGTCAGAAATAATGCCACATATCTACAAGTATCTGATCTTTGACAAAGCTGACAAAAACAAGAAATGGGGAAAGGATTCCCTATTTAATAAATGGTGCTGGGAAAACTGGCTAGCCATATGTAGAAAGCTGAAACTGGATCCCTTCCTTACACCTTATACAAAAATCAATTCAAGATGGATTAAAGACTTAAATGTTAGACCTAAAACCATAAAAACCCTAGAAGAAAACCTAGGCATTACCATTCAGGACATAGGCATGGGCAAGGACTTCATGTCTAAAACACCAAAAGCAATGGCAACAAAAGCCAAAATTGACAAATGGGATCTAATTAAACTAAACAGCTTCTGCACAGCAAAGGAAACTACCATCAGAGTGAACAGGCAACCTACAAAATGGGAGAAAATTTTCGCAACCTACTCATCTGACAAAGGGCTAATATCCAGAATCTACAATGAACTCAAACAAATTTACAAGAAAAAAACAAACAACCCCATCAAAAAGTGGGCGAAGGACATGAACAGACACTTCTCAAAAGAAGACATTTATGCAGCCAAAAAACACATGAAAAAATGCTCACCATCACTGGCCATCAGAGAAATGCAAATCAAAACCACAATGAGATACCATCTCACACCAGTTAGAATGGCAATCATTAAAAAGTCAGGAAACAACAGGTGCTGGAGAGGATGTGGAGAAATAGGAACACTTTTACACTGTTGGTGGGACTGTAAACTAGTTCAACCCTTGTGGAAGTCAGTGTGGCGATTCCTCAGGGATCTAGAACTAGAAATTCCATTCGACCCAGCCATCCCATTACTGGGTATATACCCAAAGGACTATAAATCATGCTGCTATAAAGACACATGCACACCTATGTTTATTGCCGCATTATTCACAATAGCAAAGACTTGGAACCAACCCAAATGTCCAACAATGATAGACTGGATTAAGAAAATGTGGCACATATACACCATGTAATACTATGCAGCCATAAAAAATGATGAGTTCATGTCCTTTGTAGGGACATGGATGAAATTGGAAATCATCATTCTCAGTAAACTATCGCAAGAACAAAAAACCAAACACCGCATATTCTCACTCATAGGTGGGAATTGAACAATGAGAACACATGGACACAGGAAGGGGAACATCACACTTCGGGGACTGTTGTGGGGTGGGGGGAGGGGGGAGGGATAGCATTGGGAGATATACCTAATGCTAGATGATGAGTTGGTGGGTGCAGCGCACCAGCATGGCACATGTATACATATGTAACTTACCTGCACATTGCGCACATGTACCATAAAACCTAAAGTATAATAATAATAATAATAATAATAATAATAAAAGAAAAAAAAATAAAAAAAAATAAAAATATATATACATTCACTGTAAAAAAAAAAAAAAAAGAAGTTAGCATTATCCCAATACTAAATCCAAAATATCACAAGAAAATAAAACTGCAAACCAACATCTCTTATGAATATGAATGCAAAATCCTCAACAAAATACTAGCAAACTGAATCCAGCAACATATAAAAAAATTATACACTGTGAACAAGATGGATTTATCCCAGTGATGCAAGGTCGGTTTAATATCTGAAAATCAATTACAATAGAATATAAAACAAAAACCACATGATAATTTTAATAGATGCAGAAAAAAATGTTTAATAAAATCCAACGCTCTTTCAGGATAAAAACAGTCAACAAATTAGGAATATATGGGAACTTCCTCAATTTGCAAAACGGCATCTATAAAAAAGCCACAGCTAACCTTAGAATTAATGGAGAAAGACTAGAAATGTTACCTTAGGATTGGTAACAATACAAGGATATCTGGTCTTGCAACTTCTGTTTAACATTGTACTGGAGGTTTTGGCCAGGACAGTTAGTCAAGAAAAAGAAATAAAAGGCACCGGAATTGGAAACGAAGAAGTAAAACTATCTGTATTCACTGATGACATAATCTTTTATATAGAAAGTCCTAAGAAATCTACTTAAAAATGATCAGAACTAGTCAACAACTTTAGGAACATTGCAAAATATATTAATATACAAAAATAAATTGAATGATGGATATTCCAATCACCCTGATTTGACTACGTGAATGTATCAAGTTATCACATGTACCTTGAAAATATGTACATCTATTATGTATGTATGAAGAAAAAGAAGAAAAAGTTAACTGTATTTTCATACACTTGCAATGGACAATCCAAAATGAAATTTAAAAAAACAGTTTCATGTGCAATAGCATCAAAAGAATAAAATATATATGTGTAAATTTATCAAAGAAGTGCAAAACCTTTACTCTGAAAATTACAAAACATTGTTGAAAGAAATTTTTAAAAGCCTTAAGTAAACGATAAAACAGTCCATGTGCATGCATTAGAAGACAAGTATTGTTAAAATGGCTATACACATCGAAGTGATCTAACTGATTCACAGATTCAATAAAATCCTGTGAGAATCCCTCCTGACTTGTTTATAAAAGCTGACTGGCTGATTCTAATATTTATATGGAATTGCGAGGAACCAGGATAGTCAAAACAATCTTGAAAATGAACAGCAAAGTAGGACACAAACTTACTGATTTCAAAACTTTCTTTTTATTATTATTATTATTATTATACTTTAAGTTTTAGGGTACATGTGCACAACGTGCAGGTTTGTTACGTATGTATACATGTGCCATGTTGGTGTGCTGCACCCATTAACTCAGCATTTAGCATTAGTTATCTCTCCTAATGCTATCCCTCCCCCCTCCCCCTACCCCACAACAGGCCCCAGTGTGTGAGGTTCCCCTTCCTGTGTCCAAGTGTTCTCATTGTTCAATTCCCATCTATGAGTGAGAACATGTGGTGTTTGGTTTTTTGTCCTTGCGATACTTTGCTGAGAATGATGGTTTCCAGCTTCATCCATGTCCCTACAAAGGACATGAACTCATCATTTTTTATGACTGCATAGTATTCCATGGTGTATATGTGCCACATTTTCTTAACCTAGTCTATCATTGTTGGACATTTGGGTTGGTTCCAAGTCTTTGCTATTGTGAGTAGTGCCACAATAAACATATGTGTGCATGTGTCTTTATAGCAGCATGATTTATAATCCTTTGGGTATATACCCAGTAATGGGATGGCTGGGTCAAATGGAATTTGTAGTTCTAGGTCCCTGAGGAATCACCACACTGACTTCCACAATGGTTGAACTAGTTTACAGTCCCACCAATGGTGTAAAATTGTTCCTATTTTTCCACATCCTCTCCAGCACCTGTTGTTTCCTGATATTTTAATGATCGCCATTCTAGCTGGTGTGAGATAGTATCTCATTGTGGTTTTGATTTGCATTTCTCTGATGGCCAGTGATGATGAGCATTTTTTCATGTGTCTTTTGGCTGCATAAATGTCTTCTTTTGAGAAGTGTCTGTTCATATTCTTCGCCCACTTTTTGATGAGGTTGTTTGTTTTTTTCTTGTAAATTTGTTTGAGTTCATTGTAGATTCTGGATATTAGCCCTTTGTCAGATGAGTAAGTTGCAAAAATTTTCTCCCATTTTGTAGGTTGCCTGTTCACTCTGATGGCAGTTTCTTTTGCTGTGCAGAAGCTCTTTAGTTTAATTAGATCCCACTTGTCAATTTTGGCTTTGTTGCCATTGCTTTTGGTGTTTTAGAAATGAAGTCCTTGCCCATGCCTATGTCCTGAATGGTATTGCCTAGGTTTTCTTCTAGGGTTTTTATGGTTTTTAGGGTTTTTAGGTCTAACATGTATGTCTTTAATCCATCTTGAATTAATTTTTGTATAAGGTGGGAGGAAGGGATCCAGTTTCAGCTTTCTACATATGGCTAGCCAGTTTTCCCTTCACCATTTATTAAATAGGGAATCCTTTCCCTATTTCTTGTTTTTGTCAGGTCTGTCAAAGATCAGATAGTTGTAGATATGCGGCATTGTTTCTGAGGGCTCTGTTCTGTTCCATTGGTCTATATCTCTGTTTTGGTACCAGTACCATGCTGTTTTGGTTACTGTAGCCTTGTAGTATAGTTTGAAGCCCGGTAGCATGATGCCTCCAGCTTTGTTCTTTTGGCGTAGGATTGACTTGGTGATGCAGGCTCTTTTTTGGTTCCATACGAACTTTAAAGTAGTTTTTTCCAATTCTGTGAAGAAAGTCATTGGTAGCTTGATGGGGATGGCATTGAATCTATAAATTACCTTGGGCAGTATGGCCATTTTCATGATATTGATTCTTCCTATCCATGAGTATGGAATGTTCTTCAATTTGTTTGTATCCTCTTTTATTTCATTGAGCAGTGATTTGTAATTCTCCTTGAAGAGGTCTTTCACGTCCCTTGTAAGTTGGATTCCTAGGTATTTTATTCTCTTTGAAGCAATTGTGAATGGGAGTTCACTCATGATTTGGCTCTCTGTTTGTCTGTTATTGGTGTATAAGAATGCTTGTGATTTTTGCACTTGATTTTGTATCCTGAGACTTTGCTGAAGTTGCTTATCAGCTTAAGGAGATTTTGGGCTGAGACGATGGGGTTTTATAGATATACGATCATGTCATCTGCAAACAGGGACAATTTGACTTCCTCTTTTCCTAATTTAATGCCCTTTATTTCCTTCTCCTGCCTGATTTCCCTGGCCAGAACTTCCAACACTATGTTGAATAGAAGTGGTGAGAGAGGGCATCCCTGTCTTGTGCCAGTTTTCAAAGGGAATGCTTCCAGTTTTTGTCCATTCAGTATGATATTGGCTGTGGGTTTGTCATAGACAACTCTTATTATTTTGAGATACATCCCATCAATACCTAATTTGTTGAGAGTTTTTAGCATGAAGGGTTGTTGAATTTTGTCAAAGGCCTTTTCTGCATCTATTGAGATAATCATGTGGTTTTTGTCTTTGGTTTGGTTATATGCTGGATTACGTTTATTGATTTTCGTATGTTGAACCAGACTTGCATCCCAGGGATGAAGCCCACTTGATCATGGTGGATAAGCTTTTTGATGTGCTGCTGGATTCGGTTTGCCAGTACTTTACTGAGGATTTTTGCATCAATGTTCGTCAAGGATATTGGTCTAAAATTCTCTTTTTTTGTTGTGTCTCTGCCAGGATTTGGTATCAGGATGATGCTGGCCTCATAAAATGAGTTAGGGAGGATTCCCTCTTTTTCTATTTATTGGAATAGTTTCAGAAGGAATGGTACCAGCTCCTCCTTGTACCTCTGGTAGAATTCGGCTGTGAATCCATCTGGTCCTGGACTCTGTTTGGTTGGTAAGACATCAATTATTGCCTCAATTTCAGAGCCTGTTTTTGGTCTATTCAGGGATTCAACTTCTTCCTGATTTAGTCTTGGGAGGGTGTATATGTCAAGGAATTTATCCATTTCTTCTATATTTTCTAGTTTATTTGCATAGAGGTGTTTGTATTATTCTCTGATGGTAGTTTGTATTTCTGTGGGATCGGTGGTGATATCCCCTTTGTCATTTTTTATTGAGTCTATTTGATTCTTCTCACTTTTCTTCTTTATTAGTCTTGCTAGCAGTCTATCAATTTTGTTGATCTTTTCAAAAAACCAGCTCCTGGATTCACTGATTTTTTGAAGGGTTTTTTGTGTCTCTATCTCCTTCAGTTCTTCTCTGATCTTAGTTATTTCTTGCCTTCTGCTAGCTTTTGAATGTGTTTGTTCTTGCTTCTCTAGTTCTTTTAATTGTGATGTTAGGGTGTCAATTTTAGATCTTTCCTGCTTTCTCTTGTGGGCATTTAGTGCTATAAACTTCCCTCTACACACTGCTTTGAATGTGTCGCAGAGATTCTGGTATGTTGTGTCTTTATTCTCATTGGTTTCAAAGAACATCTTTATTTCTGCCTTCATTTCATTATGTACCCAGTAGTCATTCAGGAGCAGGTTGTTCAGTTTCCATGTAGTTGAGCGGTTTTGAGTGAGTTTCTTAATCCTGAGTTCCAGTTTGATTGCACTGTGGTCTGAGAGACAGTCTGATATGATTTCTGTTATTTACATTTGCTGAGGAGTGCTTTACTTCCAACTATGTGGTCAATTTTGGAATAGGTGTGGTGTGGTGCTGAAAAGAATGTATATTCTGTTGATTTGGGGTGGAGAGTTCTGTAGATGTCTATTAGGTCTGCTTGGTGCAGAGCTGGGTTCAATTCCTGGATATCCTTTTTAACTTTCTGTCTCATTGATCTGTCTAATGTTGACAGTGGGGTGTTAAAGTCTCCCATTATTATTGTGTGGGAGTCTACGTCTCTTTGTAGGTCACTAAGGACTTGCTTTATGTATCTGGGTGCTCCTGTATTGGGTGCATATATATTTAGGATAGTTAGCTCTTCTTGTTGAATTGATCCCTTTACCATTATGTAATGGCCTTCTTTGTCTCTCCCGATATTTGTTGGTTTAAAGTCTGTTTTATCCAAGACTAGGATTGTGACCCCTGCCTTTTTTTGTTTTCCATTTGCTTGGTAGATCTTCCTCCATCCCTTTATTTTAAGCCTATGTGTGTCTCCGCACATGGGATGGGTTTCCTGAATACAGCACACTGATGGGTCTTCACTTTTTATCCAATTTGCCAGTCTGTGTCTTTTAATTGGAGCATTTAGTCCATTTACATTTAAAGTTAATATTGTTATGTGTGAATTTGATCCTGTCATTATGATGTTAGCTGGTTATTTTGCTCGTTAGTTGATGCAGTTTCTTCCTAGCCTTGATGGTCTTTACAATTTGGCATGTTTTTGCAGTGGCTTGTACCGATTGTTCCTTTCCATTTTTAGTGCTTCCTTCGGGAGCTCTTTTAGAGCAGGCCTGGTGGTGACAAAATCTCTCAGCATTTGCTTGTCTGTAGAGGATTTTATTTCTCCTTCACTTATGAAGCTTAGTTTGGCTGGATATGAAATTCCGGGTTGAAAATTCTTTTCTTTAAGAATGTTGAATATTGGCCCCCACTCTCTTCTGGCTTGTAGAGTTTCTGCCAAGAGATCAGCTGTTAGTCTGATGGGCTTCCCTTTGTGGGTAACCTGACCTTTCTCTCTGGCTGCCCTTAACATTTTTTCCTTCATTTCAACTTTGGTGAATCTGACAATTATGTGTCTTGGAGTTGCTCTTCTCGAGGAGTATCTTTGTGGCATTCTCTGTATTTTCTGAATTTAAATGTTGGCCTGCCTTGCTAGATTGGGGAAGTTCTCCTGGATAATATCCTGCTGAGTGTTTTCCAACTTGGTTCCTTTCTCCCCGTCACTTTCAGGTACACCAATCAGATGTAGATTTGGTCTTTTCACATAGTCCCATATTTCTTGGAGGCTTTGTTTATTTCTTTTTATTCTTTTTTTCTCTAAACTTCTCTTCACACTTCATTTCATTCATTTCATCTTCCATCACTGATACCCTTTCTTCCAGTTGATCACATCGGCTACTGAGGCTTGTGCATTCATCATGTAGTTCTTGTGCCATGGTTTTCAGCTCTATCAGGTCCTTTAAGGACTTCTCTGCATTGGTTATTCTAGTTAGCCATTCGTCTAATCTTTTTTCAAGGTTTTTAACTTCTTTGCCATTGGTTCGAACTTCCTCCTTTAGCTTGGAGTAGTTTGATCTTCTGAAGCCTTCTTCTCTCAACTCATCAAAGTCATTCTCCATCCAGCTTTGTTCTGTTGCTTGTGAGGAGCTGCATTCTGTTGAAGGAGGAGAGGCACTCTGATTTTTAGAGTTTCTGGTTTTTCTGCTCTGTTTTTTCCCTGTCTTTGTGGTTTTATCTACCTTTGGTCTTTGATGATGGTGACGTACAAATGGGTTTTTGGTGTGGATGTCCTTTCTGTTTGTTAGTTTTCCTTCTAACAGTCAGGACCCTCAGCTGCAGGTCTGTTGGAGTTTGCTGGAGGTCCACTCCAGACCCTGTTTGCCTGGGTATCAGCAGCGGTGCCTGCAGAACAGCGGATATTGGTGAACCGCAAATGCTGCTGCCTGACGGTTCCTCTGGAAGTTTTGCCTCAGAGGAGTACCCGGCCATGTGAAGTGTCAGTCTGCCCCTACTTGGGGGTGCCTCCCAGTCAGGCAACTCGGGGTTCAAGGACCCACTTCAGGAGGCAGTCTGCCCATTCTCAGATCTCAAGCTGTGTGCTGGGAGAACCACTCCTCTCTTCAAAGCTGTCAGAGAGGGACATTTAAGTCCGCAGAGCTTACTGCTGCCTTTTGTTTGTCTGTGCCCTGACCCCAGAGGTGGAGCCTACAGAGGCAGGCAGGCATCCTTGAGCTGTGGTGGGTTCCACCCAGTTCAAGCTTCCAGGCTGCTTTGTTTACCTACTCAAGCTTTGGCAATTGTGGGCACCCCTCCCCCAGCCTCGCTGCTGCCTTGCAGTCTGATCTCAGACTGCTGTGCCAGCAATGAGCAAGGCTCCATGGGTGTAGGACCCTCTAAGCCAGGTGCGGGATATAATCTCCTGGTGTGCCGTTTATTAAGCCCATTGTAAAAGCGCAGTATTATGGTGGGAGTGACCCGATTTTCCAGGTGCCGTCTGTCACCCCTTTCTTTGACTAGGAAAGGGAATTCCCTGACCCCTTGTGCTTCCTGGGTGAGGCGATGCCTTGCCCTGCTTCGGCTCATGCACGGTGTGCTGCACCCACTGTCCTGCCCCCACTGTCCAAAGAGCCCCAGTGAGATGAACCTGGTACCTCAGTTGGAAATGCAGAAATCACCCATCTTCTGTGTCACTCACGCTGGGAACTGTAGACTGGAGCTTCTCCTATTTGGCCATCTTGGCTCCACCCTGATTTCAAAACTTTCTACCAAGCTGTACTCTCAAAACAGTATTATACTGACATAAGGATAGACACATAGATCAATGAACTATAATTGAGAGTCCAGAAAAAAAGTATGTGTCTATGGTCAACTGACTTTTGACAAGAGTGCCAAGACTTCAATGGGGGAAGGAATAGTCTTTTCATCAAATGATGCTAGGGCAACTGAATGAATAACCAAATGCAAGAGAATGAAGTAGGACCCCTTTCTTATATGATATACCAAAATTAATTCAAAATGCATTAAAGATCTAAATGTAAGAGCTAAAACTATAAAATTCTTAGAAGCAAACACAGGGATAAGTATTCGCAATCTCATATTAGGCAATGGATTCTTAGATATAACACCCAAACCACAAGCAACAAAAGAAATAATAGATAAATTGAACTTCATATACATTAAAACCTTTTGTACATCAAAAGAAACTGTCAAAGAGTAAAAAAGCCACTCACAGTTTGGGGAAAAATGTCTGCAAACTATATACCTGATAAGTGATTTGTATCTAGAATATGTGAATATGTTTTACATCTAAAATTTTAAAAAATGAAATAAACCAATATACAAATGGAAAAGGATATGAATTAAAATTTTTAAAAATATATGCAAGCAGTTAAAAAGCACATAAAAAGATGTTCAACATCATTAGATATTAGAGAAATGCAAAGCAAAACTACAATGATATACCACTTTGCACCCCAGAACATGGCTATACTAAAAAAGACACAACAAGTGTTGGTGAGGGTGTAGACAAATCAGAACTTTTTACACTGTTGGCGAGATATGACCCAGGAATTCTATGCCTAGATATATACCCAAGAGAAATGAAAATATATGTCTACAAGAAAAGTTGTATCTGAATGCCCATAGCAATAGTTGTACTCCAAAAATTGGCAACGATCCAAATGTCCATTAGTTAATGAACGGATAAATAAAATGTGGTATATTCATACAATAAAATATTTCTCAGGAATAAAAAGAAGGAAATACTGATAACTGTTTATCTTAGTAAATTTGGGCTACTATAAAAAATTACATAGACTGAATGCCTTAAACAATAAACATTTATTTCTCATAGTTCAGAGGCTGGGAAATCCAAGATCAGGGTGCCCAACAGCTTGGTGTCTGGTGAGGGCCCACTTCCTGGGTTGCAAATGGCTGTCCTCTCCTTGTATCCGCACATGGTGGGAAGAAAAAGAGGAAGCAGACTTTCTTATGATTTTTATAAAGGCACTAATCCCATTCATGTGGGTTCCACCTTCATCTAATCTAATAATTACCTCTCAAAGGCCTGGCCTCTAATACCATCACATTAAGGGGTACAGTTTCAACATATGAATTTAAGGGTGGATATAAATGTTCAGTCCATAACACTGCTACACCATGAATGCAATTTGAAAGTGTTATGCTACGTGAAATAATCTCTTTACAAAAGACCACACATTGTATGACTCCATTTACATGAAATGTCCTAAATAGGCAAATCTATATAGAGAAAGCAAATTAGTGGTTGTTTAGGGTTGAACAGGTGGAGGTAATTGGGGACTGAGTGGTAATAAGTATGAGGTTTCTTTCTGAAGCAATAAAATGTTCTAAAATTCGTTGTGATAATAGCTGCACAACTTTGTGAATAAATTGAAAACAGTGAACTTGTATACATTAAAGAGGTGAATTACATGGTATATGGATTACATCTTTAGAAAATGGGTGGTATATGTGTGTGTGTGTGTGTGTATTGATAGCTAGCTAGCTAGGTAGATAAGTAGGTAGGTAGGTAGATAGATATAGCTAGATAGATGTAGATATAATCTGAATAACCCAACATTTATTTTAAAAATTGACTTTGTACTTAAACACCTATCTACAAATAAAAGTCCTGGTCCAGATGGCTTCAATGGCAAATTCATCCAAACATTTAAGGGGGAAGTAATACCAAACCTATCCAAATTCCTCCAGAAAATTGAAGAGAAGGAATTGCTTCCCAAGCCATTCTGAGGCCAATATTGCCCTAATATGAAAACCAAAGGCATTATAATGAAACAAAATCACAGATCAATATTTGACGTGAAACCTAGTGCAAAATCTAAAACAAAATTATGGCAAATTGTATTCAACATGTCCGGAAAAGGTAATATATCCTGGCTGAGTAGGTTTTATTCCAGGAATTAAAGGATTATTTAACACTTAGAAATCAATTAATGTAATTTACCATGTATGCATGTGCATGCATGCACACGCATGCATGCACACACACACACAACTATACAATCATCATAGTAGATGCAGCAAATGCATTTGACACAGTCTAGGTTTGTGTAAGTACACTCTGTGGTTTCACACAATGGCAAAATTGCATAATTTCTCAGAACCTGTCCCCATTGTTGAGCAACACATGACTGTATATCTTTGCCCATTCTTTTAATTTTAGGCTTTTCAACTTAGTCTGCTTTGAGTATATCTCTTGTACGTACCATGGTATTGAGTTTTGCTTGATAAACCAGTTGAAAATCTCTTTTTTCTTTTTTTAAAATTTTCCATAAGTTATTGGAATACAGGTGGTATTTGGTTACATGAGTAAGTTTTTTTAGTGGTGATTTGTGAGATTTTGGTGCACTCATTACGTGAGCAGTATACACTGCATCATATTTGTAATTTTTTGTCGCTTGCCCCACTCCCACTCTTCCCACCCCAAGTCCCCAAAGTCCATTGTATCATTCTTATGCCTTTGCATCCTCATAGCTTAGCTCCCACATATCAGTGAGAACATACGATGTTTGGTTTTCCATTCCTGAGTTACTTCACTTAGAATAATAGTCTCCATTCCCATCCAGGTCACTGAAAATGCTGTTAATTCATTCCTTTTTATGGCTGAGTAGTATTCCATTGTATGTATATATACCACAGTTTCTTTATCCACTCGTTGATTGATGGACATTTGGGTTGGTTTAATGATTTCACAATTGTGAATTGTGCTGCTTTAAACATGCATGTCCAAGTATCTATTTCGATTAATGACTTCTTTTCCTCTGGATAGATACCCAGTAGCAGGATTGCTGGATCTAATGGTAGTTCTACTTTTAGTTCTTAAAGAATCTCCACAGTGTTTTCCATAGTGGCTGTACTAGTTTACATTCCCACCAGCAGTGTAGAAGTGTTCCCTGTTCACCAGATCCACACCAACATCTACCGATTTTTGATTTTTTGATTATGGCCATTCTTGTAGGAGTAAGGTGGTATTGCAGGAGTAAGGTGGTGTCACCTTATTGCAGGAGTAAGGTGGCATTAGTGATGCTGAGAATTTTTTCATATGTTTGTTGGCCTTTGTATATCTTCTTTTGAGAATTGTCTATTCATGTTCTTAGCCCACTTTTTGATGGGATTTTTTTACCAATTTATTTGAGTTCACTGTAGATTCTAGGTATTAGTCCTTTGTCAGATGTACACATTGTGAAGATTTTCTCTGTTCTCTGTTTACCCTGCTGACTGTTCCTTTTGCTGTGCAAAATCTCTTTAGTTTAATTAGGTACCAGCTATTTATCTTTGTTTTTATTGCATTTGCTTTTGGTCATGAAATACTTGCCTAAGTCAAGGTCTAGAAGGGTTTTTCCAATGTTATCTTCTAGAATTTTTATAGTTTCAGGTCTTAAGTTTAAGTCCTTAATCCCATCTTGAGTTGATTTTTGTACAAGGTGATAGTTGAGGATCTAGTTTCATCCTCCTACATGTGGCTACCCAATTATCCCAGCACCGTTTGTTGAAAAGGGCATCCTTTCCCCACTTTATGTTTCTGTTTGCTTTGTCGAAGATCAGTTGGCTATTTGGGTTTATTTCTGGTTTCTCTATTCTGTTCCATTGGTCCATGTGCCTATTTTTATACCAGTACCACACTGTTTTTGTGACTATGGCCTCTTAGTGTAATTTGAAATCAGGTAGTGTGATGCTTCTAGATTTATTATTTTTGCTTAGTCTTGTTTGGCTAGGTGGGCTCTTTTTTGGTTTCATATGAATTTTAGTATTGTTTTTTCTAATTCTGTCAAGAATGTTGCTGGTGTTTTGATGGGGATTGCATTGAATTTGTAGATTGCTTTTGGCAGTATGGTCATTTTTACAAGGTTAATTCTACCCATCCATGAGCATGGGATGTGTTTCCATTTATTTGTGTCATCTATGATTTCTTTCAGCAGTGTTTTGTAGTTTTCCTTGTAAAGGTCTTTCAATTCCTTGGTTAGGTACATTCCTAAGTATTTTCTATTTTTTATTTTTTGCAGCTATTGTAAAAGGGATTGAGTTCTTGATTTGAGCCTCTGCTTGGTTGTTGTTGGTGTAGAGAAGAGCTACTGATTTATGTATATTAATCTTGTATCTAGAAACTTTGCTAAATTCTTTTATCAGTTTTAGGAGCTTTCTGGAGGACTCTTTAGGGTTTTCAAGGTAAAGGATCATATCATCAGCAAACAGTGACAGTTTGACTTCCTCTTACCAATTTGGATACCATTTACTTCTTTCTCTTGTCTGATTGCTCTGGCTAGGACTTCCAGTAGTATGTTGAAGAGGAGTGGTGAAAGTGGGCATCCTTGTCTTGTTCCAGTTCTCAGAGAGAATGCTTTTAACTTTTCCCTTTTCTGTATTATGTTGGCTGTGGGTTTGTCATAGATGGTTTTTATCACACTATGGTATGTCCCTTGTATGCCAATTTTGCTGAGAGTTTTAATCAGAAAGGGATGCTGAATTTTGTTGAATGCTTTTTTTGCATCTATTGAGATTATCATGTGATTTTTTTCTTAATTCTGTTTATACGGTGTTTCACATTTATTGACTTGCATATGTTAAACCATCCCTGCATCCCTGGTATGAAACCCACTTGATCATGGTGGATTATTTTTTTGATATGTTGGACTTGGTTAGCCAGTATTTTGTTAAGGATTTTAGCATCTATGTTCATCAAGGATATTGGTCTAGTTTTCTTTTTTGGTTATGTCCTTCCCTCGTTTTGGTATTAGGGTGATGCTGGCTTCATAGAATGAATTAGGGAGTGTTCCTTCTTTCTCTATCTTATGGAATAGCATCATTATGTAATGTCCCTCTTTGTCTCTTTTAACTGCTATTGCTTTAAGTTTGTTTTGTCTGATATAAAAATAACTACCCCTGCTTGCTTTTGGTGTCCATTTGCATGAAATGCCTTTTTCCACCCCTTTACTTTAAGTTTATGTGAGTCCTTATGTGTTAGGTGAGTCTCCTGAAGGCAGCATAGAGTTGGTTGGTGAGTTCTTATCCATTCTGTGGTTCTGTATCTTTTTTTTTTTTTTTTTTTTGAGATGGAGTCTGGCTCTGTCACCCAGACTGGAGTGCAATGGCATGATCTTGGCTCACTGCAACCTCCACCTCCCGGATTCAAGTGATTCTCCTGCCTCAGCCTCCTGAGTAGTCGGGATTACAGAGGCCAACCCCCATGCCCGGCTAATTTTTGTATTTTTAGTAGAGATGGGTTTTGCCATGTTGGTCAGGCTGGTCTTGAACTCCTGACCTCAGGTGATCTGCCTGCCTCGGCCTCCCAAAGTGCTGGGATTACAGGGATGAGCCACCATGCCCAGCCTGTGGTTCTGTATCTTTTCAGTGGATCATTTAGGCCATTTACATTTAATGTTAGTATTGAAATGTGAGGTACTGTTGCATTCATCATGTTCTTTGTTGCCTGTGTACTTTGTCTTTTTGTTTGTTTGTTTGTTTTTTAACTTATATTTTTGTTTTATGGGTCCTGTGGGATTTATGCTTTAAAGAGGTTCTGTTTCAATGTGTTTCCAGGATTTGTTTTAGGATTTAGAGCTCCTTTTAGCAGTTCTTATAGTGGTGGCTTGGTAATGGTGAATTCTCTCAGCATTTGTTTGTCTGGAAAAGACTGTATCTTTCCTTTACATATGATGCTCGGTTTCACTGGATACCAAATTCTTGGCTGATAATTGTTTTGTTTGAGGAGGCTGAAGATAGGGCCCCAATTCCTTCTAGCTTGTAGGGCTTCTGCTGAAAAACCTGATGTTAATCTGATAGCTTTTCCTTTATAAGTTACCTGATGCTTCTGTCTCACAGCTCTTAAGTTTCTTTCACTCATCTTAACTTTGGGTTACCTGAAGACAATGCGTCTAGGCAATGATCTTTTTATGATGAATTTCCCAGGTGTTCTTTGGGCTTCTTGTATTTGGATGTCTAAGTCTGTAGCAAGGCTGGGGAAGTTTTCCTCGATTATTTCCCCAAATATGTTTTCCAAGCTTTTAGAATTATCTTCTTCCTCAAGAATACTGACTATTCTTAGGTTTGGTCATTTAACATAATCCCAGATTTCTTTGAGGGTTTGTTCATATTTTCTTATTCTATTTTGTTTGTTGGATTGGGTTCATTCAAAGACCTTGTCTTCGAGCTCTGAATTTCTTTCTTCTACTTGTTAATTCTATTGCTGAGACTTTCCAGAGCATTTCGCATTTCTAAAAGTGTGTCCAAAGTTTCCTGAATTTTTGGTTGTTTTTTCTTTAAGCTCTCTACTTCCTTGAATATTTTTTCCTTCACTTCTTGTATCATTTTTTTGATTTCCTTGCACTGGGCTTTGCCTTTCTCTGGTGACTCCCTGATTAGCTTAATAACTAACCTCCTGAATTCTTTTTCAGGTAAGTCAAGGATTCCTTCTTGATTTGAATCCATTGCTGGTGAACTAGTGTGATTTTTTTTGTTTGTTTTGTCATATTACCAGGATTGGTGTTCTAGTTCCTTCTCATTTGGGTAGGCTCTGTCAGAGGAAAGGTCTAGGGCTAAAGGCTGTTTTTCAGATTCTTTTGTCCCATGGAGTGTTCCCTTGACGTAGTACTCTCCCCCTTTTCTATGGATGTGGCTTCCTGTGAGCTGAACTTCTGTGATTATTGTCTCTCTTCTGGGTCTAGCCACCCAGTGAGTCTACCTGGCTCTGGGTTTGTACTGGGGGTTGTCTGCACAGAGTCCTGTGATGTGAACTGTCTATGGGTCTCTCAGCCATCGATACCAGCACCTGTTCCGGTGGAGGTGGCAAAGGTGGTACAATGGACTCCATGAAGGTTCTTAGTTTGGTGGTTTAATGCTCTATTTTTGTGCATGTTGGCCTCTTGCTGGGAGGTGGTGCTTTCCAGAGAGCATCAGCTGTGGTGGTATGGAGAGGAGCTGGTGGTGGGTGGGGCTTTAGAATTCCCAAGATTATATGCCCTTTGTTGTCAGCTACCAGGCTGGGTAGGGAAGGACCATCAGGTGGGGCAGGGCTAGGTGTGTCTGAGCTCAGACTTTCCTTGGGTGGGTCTTGCTGTAGTTGCTGTGGGGGATGAGGATGGATTCCCAGGTCACTGGAGTCATGTACCTAGGAGAATTACAGCTGCTTCTGCTGAGTCATGCAGGTTGTCAGGGAAGTGGGGGAAAGCCAGTAATCACAGGCCTCACCCAGCTCCCCAACAAACCAAAGGGCCACTTTCACTCCCACTGTGCTCCCACTAACAGCCCCGAGTGTTCCAGGCAGTGGGCAAGATGGGCTTGAAATCTTGCCCCAGGCTACCCACCTCCCAGCTGTGAAAGAAAAGGGCTCGATTCTTCCCCTGGGTGTGGCGTCTACACACCAGATTTGTGCCCTCCCCTGAGTTCTGGCCAGGAGGCTTCTTGCCCAGTTGGAATTGTTACAAAGTTCATCTAGAGATTTCCTTCTCCCTGTGGAGTTTTAGCCCCTGCTCCTCTGGCTACTCTCCCTATGGATTCCTGTGGTGCCAGGCAGGAATGGGCTGTTTGGGGACGCAGTGAGCTCCCAGTGCCTTCCTGCTACTTCCTCAACCCGTGTATTTTGCTCAGCTCTCTAAATTGAGTCAGCTCCAGGTAAGGTCAGAAACTTCTCCCACAAACAGACCTTCAGTTTCTCCAGTAGGTGTGTGTGTTCGGGAGAGAAGGGTCTCCTTTCCCACTTCTGAAGCTGGGGCACTCACAGTATTTGGGATGTCTCCAGGGTCATGCAGGAGCAGTCCACTTCCTTCAGAGGGTCTGAGGGTCCTCTTGGAACTGCTGATTTGTTCTTGCAGTCAATCTTGAGCTTAAATTCACAGTGCGAGCCTGCACACACTGCTCTGTCTGGAGCTGCAATCTAGTCCTGCCTCCTGTCTGCCATGATGATCCCTGAGCCTGAAAATCTTATTTAAATGACTGATGTATGTGGGCTCAACTCTTTCTTATTATCTTAAGTTACAGTTTGGGGTTATATATTTCAGTTTAGGTTATAATTCCTGTGTGTACTATGTTATATTTACTATGTTTGTTTATGTGTTGTGTCTTCTTTGCTACTTTTTAGAATTTACTTTGGTAGTTAGGAAGCCTTTTATTTAAATACAAGGGATTACCTTTGTACTGGTATCTTTTTACAGTTTTCTCTTGTTTATTTTCTGGTGTGTCAGTTCTATTAGTTTTCAATTGCTGCCATAACAAAGGACAACAATCTCAGTGACTTAAAATGAAACAAATTTATTATCTTACAGGCTAAGATCACAGCCTAATCAGGGATGCAACCCTTTCTGGAGGCTCCAGGGGAGAATCTGTTTCCTTGCTAATGCAGATTTCTGGCAGAATTCATTCCTTGTGGTTCTAGAATTAAGGTTGCCTTTTCCTTGCAAGTTGTCAGCTGAGGGCCATTCCAGCTTTCAGATGCTGCCCACATTGCTTGACATATAGCTTCCTTCCATCATCTTCACAGCCAGTGCCCACTGAGTCCCTCTTATGCTTCAAATCTCTCCTATCTCTTCTTCCATTGTCACATCTCTCTGACTGACTGTCTGCCCTCTTATTTCACTATTAAGAGCCCGTGTGATTACATTGGTCCCATCTGAATCATCAAGGATAATCTGTCTCTTTTAAGGCTCCTGGCATTAACCTTATCTATAACACTCCCATTGCTGTGTAACTTGACATTGTCAGAAGTCTCAGGACTTAAGCATGGACTTCTTTGTAAGTTATTATTCTGCCTTTCACACCAGTTTTAAATGGTATTCCCTAACTCTCATTTATTACCTATATGTCCATTAATGATCTTATTTTATTTTTAAAAATTCCTTTTCCTGACATTTATTTTAGTCACATACTTTCTCAGAACACACAATGTTTGTATATTATTCTTCCATTCATGTCCTCACCCATACTGACCTCACTTTTAGATTTAGATATGCAAATAAACATATTACATCTTCATTTTTATCCTTTGCCAAAGATTTCTCTATCATTGGTAGAATGGAGCTTCCGCTCTAGAAGATTTCACCATAAGGGTATGTGAGTAGAAAGTATTCCCTAAGGACCTGCAAGTTAAAACTATTTCCATAGCACTGATACTTCAAGATCACTTAGCTTGTTAAAGTAAATAAGCAGGAGATTATCAGCCTGAGGCTATTTCTGTACTTTGAGTTTCTACATAACAAACCACAATCTAACTTATCAAACAAACCCAAACCTAACACGAGAGTATATTTTTTTGTAACAGATATCCAGGTTTCAGGCAATGACAAACAGCCATGCTTCCACCAGTCACAGGCTGCCAATTGATTAGACCACATCTAAATAAGGCAAATGCCTAGCTCTAGCCAATTATGTGATTTCTCTGCTTTCATGTTCAGCTTACAAAGGTTTACTGTTCACGCTACTGGTGTGAGCTCTCTGTGCCCCTTCTGGTGCTAAGTGCTGCCTGATTAATGAATTGTTCTTTGCTCAGATAAACTCTACTAAATTTAATTGGTCTGAAGTTTTTCTTCTAACAAGCTGTTTTAATCTGTTTTGTGCTGCTATAACAAAATACCTGAGACTAGGTCATTTGTAATAAACAAAAATTCATTGGCGTATGGTTTCGGAGGCTGAGAAGTCCAAGATTGAGGGCTGGCATCTGGAAAGAGTCTTCTTGCTATGTCATTTGATAGTGGAAGGTAGAAGGGCAAGAGAGGGTGAGTGAGAGAGAGAAAAAAGGGGGCTGAGCTTGTACTGGTATACAAAACCCAATCCCATGACAGTGGCATTAATTCATTCATGAGGGCAGAACCCTCATAGCCTAATTGCCTCTCAATAGGTTCCACTTCCCAACATTGTTGCACTGGGGATTAAGTTTCCTACACATGCTTTTTGGAGGACACATTCAAACCTCTATAGTTCACTGTTTTGTCAGACACATTTCTTATTTTTGTGGTGGAGTACTAGACATTAGGATGGGCATTGAGATATATCTTATACATAGAGCTAATTTCAGGGGTAGAACATTTTTTCACAGAAGATGTATGAGTTGATCATACTGGAATAGTGGGTATGATGCCTGGATTCATAGAACTACAGTGGTTAGTAGAAGTGTTTTAATAGCAAAGTTAATTGCATGTATTTCTGATAAAATACAATCCTTGGCTTCTTTCTTTCTTTCTTTCTCTCTTTCTCTCTCCTTCCTTCTCTTCCTTCCTTCCTTCTTTCCTTCCTTCCCTCTCTCTCTCTGTCTGTCTTTGTGTTTATTGAAAATGCTGCTCTGCTGTTTCTGTGCTTTGTGCATTTCTTTTGAGAAGTCACATGCCAGCCTCATTTTCTTCTTACTGCTTGCTTGTTCTTTTTGTCTGGAGGTCAGATAATTTTTTTATTGCCTTTAAGATCTAATTGTTTTTCTAGGCTATGTCTCAGAGTTGATCATGCAGAATAATTTTTCTGAGGTATATCGTGTACCCATTCAATATGTAGATTTAACTTTTCTCTATTTCTAAAACATTTTCTTGAATTATAGTTTCAAATATTAGTTCTGTTTCATTGCTTCATGTTTCTTCTTCAAGGACTCCAATTACATATATATTAAATATTCTTTTTATTCTGATTTTCAACTACTTTCTGTCTACCCCCTTTTTACCTCTTTATTCATTTTTAATCTTAGTTGTTTATTTGCCTTTCTTCATTATTCTTTATTATTATATTTTACTCTATTCCATTGGAGACTTTGTAATTTATTCTTCATTTCTGAGTTGACTTTTTTTGCCTTTCCTTTTATTTTTGTCTTGATCTTGATTAGCTTTTGTTCCATTTCTTTCTGTGTTTTGCACATTTGTAATCTTAGTTTTTGAATTTCAAATTCTAAGAATTTAAAAAGTATTTCTAAGATGCTCATTTGAAGATATTTTATTCAGTTTGAAATATCGTGTTAGTGCTCTCTTCTGCTTCTTGACTGATGTTTTGTGGGGGAATTTTTATTTTCTATTTTCTTTTTCTGGAACATTGCATACAGTTGATATGTTTTTTTCCTATTCCTAGGCATTTTGTAGCCTGTGCAGTAAAATGCATTTTATTCCATGGATGATGTTGAGGAAGGAAAGTGCAAGGTTGGCACGCCTTGCCTTGTAGTTCTCTTTCATTTCTACAGGATCTTTAATTTCCTCTGTTGCTTCTTTCTTTCCCTTCATTGCTGCATCCTTTAAGGGAACCACGTTATTTCTATCTCCTTCTCCCCTGCGAGCATGCTTCTATGAGGCTGCTACTACCAGTCTCATTCACTTTCAAGCTACTTCCCTGTGGCTGATGCTGTGAAATACCAAACCTCCAGCCTGTGCTGGGTATTTTAGCACTTAGTATTATTTTTCTTTCTTAGAGAGATGGGGAGGGAGGTTTTGTCTAGTTTATCTCTCTCTTCCATGCCCCTCTTTTCAGAGTCTCTTAATCGTCTGTCCCCTGATCCTTCTCTGCTTGGAGCAGCAGCTGGAGCTCTCAAGCTCTTTTGAAATTTGGCGTCTATTTCTCTGCTTACAGGTAATCAGAAATTGGTAATAGCAGCCAGGTGCAGTGGCTCAAGCCTGTAATCCCAGCACTTTGGGAGGCCGAGGAGGGCTGATCACAAGGTCAGGAGATTGAGACCATCCTGGCTAACATGGTGAAACCCCATCTCTACTAAAAATACAAAAAATTAGCCAGGCGTGGTGGCGGGCGTCTGTAGTCCCAGCTACTCGGGAGGCTGAGGCAGGAGAATGGCATGAACCCGGGAGGTGGAGCTTGCAGTGAGCCGAGATCGCGCCACTGCACTCCAGCCTGAGCAACAGAGCAAGACTCCGTCTCAAAAAAAAAAAAAAAAAAAAGAGAGAAAAGATATTTGTAATAGCCTCTAAGTAATGCTGAAGGCGTGAGTTGTATATAGCATTATTTGCACTTCATGGTGATCTTAAGTGTTTGGGGGATGATGTGTGGAGTGATTTAGATTTAGCTGACTGCTATCCTTCTAAGGTCAAGCAGCACTCACCTGGCACAAGTCTTTTGACCTGTGTTAGAAAAGTGAGTTCCCAGTGCCCTGATTCCTTTTCTCCTAAGGCCCAGTCATGCCTCCATTTCTTGTTCCTTTGTGTTAGCAGCTGTGAAACGGCTTCTATTGGGATCTGCTTTTATTTTCAGCTGCATCTAGCCATTTTCTCAATATGAGGATCTATGAAGTAGTTATCAGCTCTTTCCTTTCCTCAGGTTCAATTGACATCAAATCCAAAAACAATGCCTCAGAAGTGGAAGTCCCTTTTGCCTAGGATCCAGCCCCCAGGCAGATTCCCCTAATTGTTCCATGCCACTTGTCCTGCAGCACTGGCAGGGAGAACTTGGAAGGAGTTCCATGCTGACTCTGCAGTCTTTCCCAAATGCAAATAAGATACTTGTTTTGTGGGAAAGAGTTAACTGCCTGCCAGGTTGCCAGGCACTTATGTAGGCATTTTGAATGTCAGCTTATTTAATCCATAAACCAACTCTGAAACTGTTCAAGGGCACACAGTTGAGAAAGGCACACAACCAAATTCAAGCCCTGGTATGTTTATTCCAAATGCTCTTCCCTACCTCTGTTTTACATTGAATAATCATTTCAGCAAAAGGAAAGGTGTCTTTTCCAGGCATAAACACTGGCTGATCCTTTCTGTAAGGCATGTCCAAATATTCAACAATGTGGCCAGGCATGGTTGCTCATGCTTGTAATCCCAGCACTTTGGAAGGCTGAGGCAGGTGGATCATGAGGTCAGGAGTTTGAGACAAGCCTGGCCAACATGGCAAAACCCCGTCTCTACTAAAAATAGAAAAATTAGCTGGGTGTGGTGGTGCATGCCTGTAGTCCCAGCTACTCGGGAGGCTGAGGCAGGAGAATCGCTTGAACCTGGGAGGCAAAGCTTGCAGTGAGCCGAGATAGCACCATTGCACTACAGGCTGAATGACAGAATGAGAACAAAAAACAAACAAACGAACAAAAAACAAATATTCAGCAATGCTCATGCATCTATCTATCTATGCACATTCTTAAATTAGTCACAATTTGGCTGCAACCTCTACCCTGCTCTTCTTCTGGCTTCTATAGGGATGAACTCTCTGATGTGTTTCTTTTTCATAATGAACAAAAACCACTCCTCTAAAAAACCAAAAAGATAAAATACATGTCTTCTGTGGTATACTCAGAATCAGTTTAACTGGGAAAATGCTGACTGTGGAGGGAGAAGACAGCATCAATCTTCTGGGTGAAGGGCAAGGAACTTCACTTCCCTGGCCCTGAGATTAGCCTGTTAAAAGGAAGTATAGAGTTGGGCGACTTCTAAATGTCTTCTAGTCTCTACTACTTATGAATCCAAGTCATCTGTGGCTCTCCTGCAATTTGCACAGTCGTCCTCCAAATGCAGATGATAGTTCACCCCTATGCTCCCCTTTATGAGAGACCAGGATTAGCTGTGGCTTAAGCTGTATTTGGTAGAATACTTGGAATGAAGGTGAATCTAAACCGTTATAAGATTTAGATTTCTGAAGACACCGAAGGGAACTTCTTGAGGTTCTTTTAGTATTAGTAAGTATGAAAATGCTAATGAATTTATTGGCATGATTTGCTGCCTAATGAGATGACAGCACTCTGAGGCACTGAGCCTGTGAGAACTTGCTAACCTCAGGGTTCTTATAATTTAGTTTTACCTCCTGCTGAATCATTTTTCTAGTGGCATGAATCAGGTCTCATTGGAACTCCTCTGCATTTTTTTTTCTGATTTCCCTGCTGAAACACATCCTGCCTGCATCTTAAAGACTAAATATTAGGAATTTTAACTAGAGAACTGGAGAATTACTGAATGAGTAGGCAATTAGTTGCTGAAGGATGTGCCAATTGTCATTGGAAATATAATTTCCCCCAGATTTGCAGGAAAGGATTTGGTTGCAGAGTGTTCTCCACATTGGTGATTTGAGCTATCGTGCTTGCCAGGTCTTTAAATAGGCACCTGAACTTTATATTCTTGGCTCAAAACCTAAGAGACTGCATTTTATTGTGTTAAGCCTGCCTTCAATTTTGGTCTCAAGTTTTATTGATTTATTGCCTGATAAGAAATATTTTTAAATGGTCATTTCTTCTTTACTATTTTGTGAAAATCATGTTAGTGATTTCTATAGACAGATAAATATGCCCTAAATGTTATTGCACTTTTATATTTCAGAAATTGATCATCTATCCTCTTTTAGGAATAGAAATTGTCAAAATAGAAGGCCAATGTTCCCTATCAAAGTAAACAATTTTAGAGATAAAAAAAGCATCTTAGAGATGTCAGCCATCTCATTTTTGCAGATCATGAAACCACGATGCTGGAGAGTTGAATGTCATGTTCAAGGTCACAAAGCCGGCTATCGCATAGAACCACATCTAGTGCCTCTTCAGTCTAGTGATTGTCTCCCCAAACTACATGGCCTGTCCAGCATTACTAAAGTTAATCATCTTATTTTAATTTCTTTCATTGGTCTAGTGAATCAAACATTGGATGGAATTTTAAAGCCTGGCTCTGAGCCCTGCCTGACTTTTCAACTTGCTAATTGTGTGATACTAAGCCTCAATCTTGGAGCCATTTATTTTTCATCTGTAAGGCAAGGATAAGAATATAGACATTGCAGAACTGGTAGAGCAATGAAATGAGGCAATATTTGAGAAAGCATAAACCGAAAAATTGTGTACAAATACCAGTGAAGGTTATCTATGGTTGCCTATATTGTAGATTATTTTGGTTGCCTATCTATAGAATTATTTTATAGATGATTTTATTGACATCAATAATTTCAGTAAAATAAGCCAGGAACAGAAGGACAAACAACTCATGATATCACATACACAGATGACCCTCAACTTACAATGGTTCAACTTGGGATTTTTTTGATTTTACAATGGTGTGAAAGCAATATACATTCACTAGAAACTGTACTTTAGTAGAGTATTTAATGAATTACATTTAGATATTTGGCACCTCATTATAAAATAGGCTTTGTGTTAGATGATTTTGTTAGATGATTTTGCCCCAGTGTATGTAGGCTGATGTAAATATTCTGAGCATGTTTAAGTTAGGCAAGGCTGGCCGGGCATGGTGGCTCACGCCTGTAATCCCAGCACTTTGGGAGGCCGAGACGGACCTCCTGATGGAGATCAGGAGATCGAAATCATCCTGGCTAACACGGTGAAACCCCGTCTCTACTAAAAATACAAAAAATTAGCCGGGCATGGTGGTGGGCACCGGTAGTCCCAGCTACTTGGGAGGCTGAGGCAGGAGAATCCCGTGACCCCGGGAGGCGGAGCTTGCAGTGAGCCCAGATCGCCCCACAGCCTGGGCGATGGAGCGAGACTCCATCTCAAAAAAAAAAAAAAAAAAAGTTAGGCAAGGTTAAGCTATGGTGTTTGGTAGGTTAGGTGTATTCAGTGCATTTTCAGCTTATGATACTTTCAACTTATAACGGTTTTATCAGGACATAACCCCACCATAAGTCATAAGTCAAGAAGCCTCTGTACATGGAATCTACAGAAGTTAAACTCACAGAAACAGAGAGTAAAATGGTGGTTACCAGAAATGGGGGTTGAGGGGTTTGAGAGGATATTAGTCAAAATATACAAAATTTTAGATAAAAGATACCTGAAGGAATAAATTCAAGAGAAGTAATTTCAAGAGCTCTACTGTTCATCACAGTTGATAACAATATATTGTATACTTGAAATTGCTAAGAGAGTAGATTTCAAATGTTCCCACCACAAAATAATGATAAGTATGTGACGTAATGCATATGTTAAATAGCGTGATTTAGCCATTCTTCAATGTATAGTTGTACACCTTACATATATGCAATTTTTACTTGTTAATTAGAGAGGAAGAGAGATTTTACATCAAACTCCCTCTGTAGCTTAGATAATGATTCTAAAAGAGAGTTACTGCTTCTCCCCTTGTTGCCCAAGGAATAGCTGTCAAGAGAGAAAATCATGTATATGAAGGGCTTAGTCAAATCAGTTGGCAGTTTTAATAATCACACTTTTTCAATCACCGTGATTGTTTGGCTTACTCAGGATCAGATCTTTCCTGACACTGGTTATTCCTTGAAAGCTGCAATCTGTATCTTATTCAGTGTTCGCTATAAACATAATAAATGCTCTGTAATTTACGTTATATGTAAAGTACGGGGGTTGTCTTTTCAACAGGCCATTGCCAACAAAGTCTGGGATGGCGCTTTCTTAAGTGTGACAGGAACTTGAAACAACTAAGCTGATCAATGAGTCTAGGCATCAAAATAGTCAAATCAGTAGGTCACATCATTTCATCACACTTGTGTTTACGGAACCATCATCACAATCAAGATACAAAAGGATTCTATCACTACATGATTCCCTCATGTCCCCCTTTCTAGTTCATTACATCCACGTCTCTTTCACCAACCATCCCTGAACCTAGGCAATCACTAATTTGGTTTCCATCTCTGTAATGTTGTCATTTTGAGAATGTGACATAAATGGAATCATACAGTTTGTGATCTTTTGAGACTGGCTTTTTTCACTCAGCATGATTCCTTTGAGATTCATCAAAGTTGTTACGTGAAGTAGTTCATTCCTTTTTATTGCTAATCAGTATTCCAAGGAAGAGATGTATTAGAATCTGTCTAACTATTCACCTGTTGAAGGATATTTTGTTTGTTTTTAGCTTTGGCTATTACAAATAACTTTGTTTTGTTTGTTTTTAAAGAGACAGGGTCTCACTCTGTCACCCAGGCTGGAGTGCAGTGGTGCAACCATAGTTCGCTGTAACTTCAAACTCCTAGGCTTAAGTGATCCTCCCACCTCAGTTTCTTAAGTAACCAGGACTACAGGTGTATGCCACCATGGACTACTAATGTTTTAATTTTTTGTAGAGATGAAATCTCACTATGTTGTCCAGGCTGATCTTAAACCCCTGGCGTCAAGTGATCCTCCTGTCCTGGCCTGTCAAAGCACTGAGAACATTATTCTAAAATAAATTTTATTGTGTATATTTGAGGTTTACAACATGATGTTCATTTCTATGGGATAAGTGCCCAAGAGCACAATGCTGGATCCTATAGTAGGACCATGTTGAGTTTTTATAACTACACTGCCACACTGTTTTCCAGAGTGACTGTACCATTTTACATTTCCACCAGCAGTATATGAATGCTTCAATTTCTCTGCATACTCACCAGCATTTGGTGTTACATTATTTTTCATTTTAGACATTTTGATAGCTGTGTCATGATATTTCATCACAGTCTTATCTTACATTTCCCTAATGGCTAGTGATGTTAAACTCTTTTCATGGGTTCACTTCCATCCATATATTCTCTTTGCCAAAATGTCTGCTTTTATCTTTTGTCAATTTTCTCATTGGATTTTTTTTAACGTTGAGGTTTGATCATTTTTTATATATTCTAGATATGAGTCCTTTGTCAAATATGTGGCTTTCAAATATTTTCATCTCCTTAACAGATCAGAAGTTTTTAATTTTGATGAAGTCCAGTTTATTGATTTTTAAGGAATTGTGCTTTGGGTAGAAGTCTAAGATTGCCTTCCAGAAATATTGTTCAAATTTACATTCCAACTAGAAATAATTATTTTTCTAATCCTCATTATTCATTGATTAAAATATACCAATTTAATGGACAAAATAATAACTTTTAAGATAAATGCTTTTTAATAATGTATTTAATTTTTGTGTTTATTGTTTGTGAATTCCCTGTTCATCTCCTTTGCTCATTTTTCTAAAGGTAACTTTATTTTTCTAATGTATTTCTGACATATTAAGGTACAATTTATCAATCATAAATGTTAAAAATATATTTTTGTACATTTACCTTTTATCTATTATATTTGGATGTACAGAGGGTTTTAACTAGTATGAAGCCAAATCTATCAGATTTTTACTATATGCCTTCTATTTTTACATGTATAATTGATTTAGGGTTTATTACGTGGCTAGTTGAGAAAGATTCTTTTTCCCTAAATGATTCATTAATTATAACATCAAAGTATATTGAATAATCTATCCCTTTCAGGAGTTGAAATTTCAGGTTAATCAAATGCAAATATTTCTTGGCTACCTTTTACCATTTTTCATACAAAGAAATTTTAGAGTTATATTTCTAAGTTACAAAAATATAACTGAAATTTTTTCTTAGAATTTTATTAAATGATTGACTTGGGGAGAGTTTATATCTTTACACTATTATCTTCCTGTTAAAAGAATGTGATTACTTTCCAGTTATTTGTCTGTTTATATCCATAGTAAAGATTTTTAGTGTTTAATACACCCTTTGAGTTTACTTCATGTATTTTATATTTCACAAAGCTATTGATGACTCTTTTTTCTTTATATTTTCTAATTGGTTACTGATGAATAAAATATTTCTTTTATAACTGGCTGAAATGTCTATTTTCCTATTCCAGTCAATTTTCTGTTTTTCCTAGTTATTGCAGTTTGATACTCACATAGTCTAGAATAGTGATAATTTTGTCTTCCCAATTGTCACCTTTGTTAAGTTGCATGAAATTAATATTTCAGAATAGTGTTATATATTACAGTGGTTGCTTTGTCTTATTCTTAACTTTTATTAGAAAATCTCTTGTGGCTCAATATTAATAAAATATTGGTTGTTAATTTGAAACAGATTCTTCAATATATTAAAGAAGAAAATGTATCCTAGTTTACTAAGAGATTACTGGTAGGTTTCACACTTGCTTGGAACCTGTGGTCCCATTTCTCTTTCCTATTTCTTCCTTGTGGAATGGGAATATCTATCCTATGCCTGTCCTACCATTGTATTTTGAAAGCAGATAACTTGTTTGGTTTCATAGGTTCACAACTGGGAGGAATTTTGCCTCAGGATGAATGATTTATTTTTGCCTTATCATAACTGATTTAGATCATGTTTAGATGAGATTTTGGAGTTAGAATTAATTTTGTATTGTGGTAAGACTTTTGAGGCTACTGGGATGGGGTGAATGCATTTTGCGTATGAGAAGGTCATGAATTTTGAGAGTCAATAATGGAGTATTATGGGCTGACTCGTATTCTCCCAAAATTCATATATTTAAGTCCTAACCCTAGCACCTCAGAATGAGACTATATTTGGACTTCAGTCCTTTCAAGAGGTAATAAAGGTAAAATGATGTCATTTGGGTGGGCCCTAATACAATATGACTGATGTCTTTATAAGAAGAGGAAATTAGGTCACACACATGGACAGAGGAAAGGCTAAGCTGGATTGAGTCCTTCAACGAGAAGGTGGCTTTTGACACTCTAAGGACAGAGGTCTCAGAAGAAATCACCCCTGCCAACACCTTCCAGCCTCCAGAACCATGAAGAAATACATTTCTGTTCATGGTACTTTGCTACTGCAGCTCAAACAGACTGACACATTGGTCCCCAACCCCTGGGCCATGGACCAGTACCATTCTGTGGCCTGTTAGGAATCAGGCTGCACAGCAGGCGAGTGGCATGAGAGACAGCATTACTGCCAGAGCTCCATCTCCTGTCAGATCAGCAGCAGCATTCGGTTCTCATAGGAGCACAAACCCTACTGTGAACTGCACATGCGAGGAATCTAGGAATGCTCCTTATGAGAATCTAACTAATGCCTGATGATCACAGTTTCATCTCAAAACCATCATCCCCCACGCCAGCCCCATCCACAGAAAAATGATCTTCCACAAAACCAGTCCCTGGTGCCAAAAAGACTGGGAACCACTAGACTAATACACTACCCTTGGTTCAATTGTTCAAGGCACAGGGGTATGTCTGGATGGTCGTGTTATTCTGCACCAATTTCCTTTCACAGGTTATTTACAAGGTCCTTGCTCCTCATCCCTACAGATTAAAGATGTGGCTAAAATGTCAGAGGATGTGGGTGGAGGACTGGAGACAGAATAACAAACTTGAACTCCACATTCCCACATTATTTGTAAAATTAAACTTTCTCTCTTATTTTTTAGAAAAAGTAAAAGCAAGAAGCTGTGCAGCATTGCTTCTGTGACTGGCAATTGGGTTCAACTGGCAGTTTTAATATTCATTTACCAAAGAAATAGTGATCTCATGCTGAAGATAGAGCATCACCACCTAGAACTAAAAGAACCAAAACTTTCCCCCTAGCATGTCTTATTTTAAAGCCCGTGTTAGAAGCTACAACTGTCTGTCTAGTACCCAATCCTTTAGACATTGGTTTAAATGTTTTACATAAAAGAAGAATAAATGGAAGTTCTTCTTTTTCTGCTTATCTGCAGCATTTTGGGTTTTATTAAGTCTACTTTGAAGCATACCAAGAATATTTTTTCTACCTTTCATTGATCCTCCTATTTCACCTTATAATTCTTTTCATTGATTAAGCCATACCCCCTGAGGATCCGATTGGAAAGAAAGGAATCAGAGACTCAGAATGTTCACTTGAGCTGGAAAACAACTGCAGGATAAATTTCCCTGTAGGAGCCTGGAGGGACCTGTGCAGTAGGGCTACGCTCTCAGCCAGGAGTTAACTACAAGATAGAGAGGCCCTATTAGTTAATTTTTTAAATTAGTCTGCCTTTTGCATTCAGCAGTAAAGTCCTACTTAAATGAAAATGATTTTTCAGGAAGGAAAACCAAGAGTGAGTAGGGATTTCCAGGGAGGAGCCAGTGGCTTAGAGAGCAGGATCTGAAGTCAGTCCAACTCCCGCCCAGCCACTACCACCATTCAAGTTATTACATGCAACAGGGGAAGCTTATTCCTCTGTTGCCACAGGCAAAATTTTGAAGGAAGAATTTTTCTTCTCCTCTATTAAATACACTCTTATCCATTAAGCAGCCTCTTGTGCTGGCATCTCGCTCTCTTCCTGCAGCTAGGGGTTCTCCCCACTTGTGTTAGGTCCTACCGAAGCCTCACTAGCCCTGCCTTATTGAGATTCAGGCCTCTGTTGGGAGAAAGGAGCTAATCTTTCAGAGCCAAAATGGTCATGGTGGCAGAGGGCATCTAGTTCTCCAAGTGCCTCACTGAGCTCCTGCTATGACTTTGCAAAATTCTAGATTCTGGGGAGGTACATGGCTTGTGCCAGACACTGTGGGAAGCCTAGTACCCACATTGTCTTATTCAACTCTCACAGCAAATAAGGGGGAATTACTGTAGTAGCTCCTCAACATCTTCTAATGCCTAGCCCACAGTTTTTTTCAACTTTTCTTTTAGGTTCAGGGGATACATGAGCAGGTTTGTTACATCGGTAAATTTCATGATGCTGAGGTTTGCTTTACAAATGATCGCATCAGCCAGGTAGTGAGCATAGTACACAATTGGTAGTTTCTCAACCCATGCCCCTTCCCACCCTCTCACCTCAGGTAGGCCTCAGTGTCTATTGCTCCCCTTTTTATGTCCATGTGTACTCAATGTTTAACTTCCACTTATAAGTGAGAGTACATGGTATTTGGTTTTCTGTTCCTACATTAATTCTCTTAGGATAATGGCCTCCAGCTGCATCCATGTTGTGGCAAAGGGC
This sequence comes from Pongo abelii, assembly GCF_028885655.2. NCBI lineage: Eukaryota > Metazoa > Chordata > Mammalia > Primates > Hominidae > Pongo > Pongo abelii. The sequence goes on from NC_071992.2 coordinate 28,808,063, forward strand.
ATGATTTTGTTATTTTTTCATGGCTATGTAGTATTCCATGATGTATATGTACCACATTTTCTTTATCCAGTCCACGATAGATGGACATCTAGGCTGATTCCATGCATTTGCTATAGTAGTTCCCAATGTTTTAGTGGCTGTATAAATCACCTGTATAAATGGCTAATTCAAATTAAATCATATGGACATACTATGATTTATTTAATGAATTCAAAATGGCTAGATATTTAATTTGTTTCTAATTTAGGGCCATCATAAGCAAAATTGTTCTTTTGTCTTTGTAACTAAATCTTAGCACATTTCCTTAGTATTTTCTCATGGTAAATGTCTAGAAGTAAAACTGCTATTGCACAGGTGATGCCAATTCTAAGATTTGTGATACATAACTGGGAGACCCTTTTCCATAAAGACTCAATCAATTTCCCAGCCATCGAAACTATTTAATAGCTCTTTCTCCGTGTCTTCACCAAAACAGAGTATTTCCCTTTCTGGCTACCTTTTTGGCTATTATCATAGGTGAACATGGAATTGCATTGAGCTTGCTTTTCTTTGCTAACTTTAGCGTGTTTACTGGCCATCTGCATTTCTTCTTTGGTAAATTGCCCACTGTCTTAGTCCATTTATGCTGCTATAACAAAATACAGGAGACTGGGTAATGTTTAAATAACAGAAATGTATTTCTCACAGTTCTGGAGGTCGGAAAGCCCAAGATCAAGTTGCTGGCACCTGGTAACGGCCTTCTTGCAGCATTCTCACATGGCATCCCGCAGAAGGGCAAGACAGCAAGCTAGCTGAACACTGTGTGAAGCCTCTTTTATAAAGGCCTTCATCCTATTAATGTGGAAAGAGATTTCAGGACATAATCACCTTGGAGAGGCCCCATTTCTTAATATTAGCACATTGGCAACATCTGAATTTTGGAGAGGACACATTCAAACCATAGCACCTGCTTATATATTTTCTTTTGAAAGAGGTACTCATCTTTTTCATGAATTTTAAAAGCTCTTTTATATTAAAATGTTAATCCTTTGTTGATTATGGTATATGTATAGTACACTGCAAATACTTTCTCCATTTATTTATTTCTAAAATTTTGCTTTTCTTTTTGTTTCAAGACATTCATAACTACCAGTCTTTTCCTTTATGCTTGCTCTGGGATCATTTTTATAAAGACCTTCCCAGCTCAACACCTAAGAAGATTATATAGTCATATATCATATATATTTTATCTTAATATTTTGTTTAACATAATCATATTTAATTTATATGGAACTTACTAATATAAAGTATAACTAACCTATGCCTTTATTATTTTTCATATATTTATTCAGTTTATCCAAGATCATATATAGAGAGACTGAGAGACAGATGTAGATTTTTATGTGTATATAGCAAATAATATTATCCAATTTTTCCAAGATCATATATAGAAAGACTATATATATATCTGATATACGTATGTATATACATATATATATATATCTCCTTTGATATATACCTCTATATATCTGTCTCCATATGTGTGATCTTGAAGAACTGCATAGATTTCTGTCTATCATCTATCTCCTTTCTCATGTTTATTATTAAACACATGTTTTTTCTTCTTTAGTATTTATCTAATCAACTGTAATTATAGAGCTCCTATTATATTCTATACACAGTAATTAATAGGTGCAGAGGATATCTTTGTGAACAAGACAGAAAAAGTCTCTTTCATTTTGGAGATGACAGTGCAAAAACAGGGGGCTTGATGAAAAAGTCACAGATAGCTATACAATGGAATTTTAACTCTATGAAGAAAATAAAGCAAGGGAAAGGAATAAGTGAGTGATGAAGATAGGCAGAAAAAATTCAGAAAATTCAAAAAGGTTTGTCTGAGGACGTGACATTTGACCAGAGACTATGATTAGCCTCGCTATTTGTGTTTTATTAGTCTCTTCAAAGAATGAGCCGTTGGATTTATTTATCAGGTCTACTGGCTTTCTATTTTCTGTTTCATTAATTTCTATTTGTATATTTATTTAGTTCTTCTTTTCTAGCTTCTTAAGAGGCAGTGAGGCATTCTGGACAGCACTTGAGAATAAGAAAATGCTCACGTTTCTGTCTCTTGGTCTGACTGGAAGGGATTATTACTCCCTTGCCTTGGAGAGGTCTGCCCTCCAACTTTAATGAAAAGACTAACAGGTCATTTTTAAATGGCTACTCTTTATTCTAGAATTTCCTTTTCCTTGGAAAGAAGAGAAAAGATTTCTTTTGCATGATACTTTTAGGAGCACCCAGCAGTCGGATGATTGCAAGGAAAAAAGGAACATTCTTTGACCCTGAGGGTGGTACTTTTATTCAGTTGGCACTTGCTGAACCAAAGCTTCTGCAGCATTAATGCAGCCTGAAGCAGGAATCTATCCACAAGGAAGTGCTTTTTCATGCTAATTTTAAATTCAGGATTCATACTACCAAAATGGAACGGAGAAGAATAACTTGCTGTGAAATAGCATTAGTTCTATTTGAAGCTGGAAAATTCATTGAAGTTCTAGTTCCAGACTAGGCTAGTCCATTTACCCAATTTGCCTTTCATGCTCACAGAAAACTCATTTTGTCCATTTCATTATTCAGGATGATTTTTAAATTGCATCGCACCTGTTCAAAAGCTGAGAGGAAGCACAGAGACCACATACGGGAGATGGTAAGTATCATACTTCACAGTGAAATAATAATGAAGAGCCTCTAAAAAATCACCCATCAGACAGCCACAATAATCCCAGATACGAACAAGTCTAAAGACCAGGAGTGCACAATTACAGTGCTTGGGTTATTTTCATCAATAGCAGACAGGCTGTTTCTTTGCACATCGATAAATAGATTATTCATTTGTGTTGGAGTATATATATATATATTTGTTACCTTGAAATGTAGATGAAAAGCTCAAGTCCACAACTCCATGGCAAGAGAAATAAACTCAGGCAGAGTATTATCAAACATTTGGACACATAGAAGCAATTTTAAGAAAGATGGAATTAATTGGTTCTCATTTTCCTCAATCCTCTGTGCTGAGACTTCTGAAAGTATATTCTTTAAACACAAATCTACAGAAAGAGAGAGAGAAAGATTCTGGAAAAAGTTTATTGTCATCCCCTTCTTAGAAATCCACCATGTATATCTTCATAATAAAGACATTAAAAAATCCAACAGTAAAGAAATCCACCTATTTTTATTCCAAGAATTTCACACAAAATCTTAAGAAATCAGCATTTGATAAAATACGTATCAGAAAATATTGTCCTCTGCCAACCTTTATTTGCTGAATAGAAAATTTCAATAATGTATGGCACATTCTTTGACAGTTACTCTGCTAATTTGGGGTCAAGCTCACCGTTAATCTTTTAAACTATCATAGAAAATAATTGTTTCAATCACTTTTTCTATTTTATACTTATTGTGCAAAGGTATTACTGTCATAATTCTTAAACTCCTTCCACGCACCTGATACCCCTTCACCTACTTAATGGGTTTTCTAACGCTGACTTTCTTGTTTTGAGACAAGAATATTTTGGAATTTACAAAAATAAATTTGGGGCACAGTACTTAAGTCAATTCATAACATGAAATCTGGTCTCAGGAGATGATAAAAATACCTTCAGACCTCATGTTATGTGGTAGGTTCATAGGATTTGGGACCAGTGGTCATCTTTGCATTCCTACTGTTACTACAGTGTTTGTACATTTTAGATAATTATGGAGGATTGTGAACCAATGAGAGATTTAATAGTAAATTATTCTTTTAGGAAGAAACTGTAGAATAATTGATATTGCCATTGGAATTGGAGACAGGAGATCTAGTTTCTGGACCTGCCCACTCCTACTAATGAGTTCTAAGCTATCTAAAAATCCATAAACCTAAGCTCTCTGCTTCAGATTCCCAATCTGTTAAATTGGAATCATACAATCCACTCACCATATTTTTCAGAGTAAAATAAGGTAACTAGTGTATAACTGTGTTGAAGAAGGTAAGAATACTCTATGTTTGGAAAATAATTTCGTTGGCATTATATATGCACCCCCTGTATTACTTTAGCTTTCATGTGAACTGGAAGCTATCATTGCATCAAAGCTTGGGCCAGGGAGAGGATGATCTAGCACCATACCGAAACTGCAGATACAGCCAGCTCCAGGCAAAGTTGTGAAGGAAGAAATCTTGGTCACCTTCATGCATTGATTCTCCTCTTTTATTGCATTCCTCCTTCCAAGCCAGTCAGTGAGTGCGTTCCTGAAAAATTTATTTAAAGGAAATTTCTAGAAACCTGGTAGATTATGCTTACTTTATGAAGAAAGCAATAGATAATTTGAAAAATCCTAATCATTACATGTGGAATTTCAGCAATTAACAAGGCATTGAAGAGGGCTGGGGAAACTTTACTAGCTCTTTTTTCCCAGTATCTCTTCTATTATACCCAAATATTTTGAGATATGAATTAACATCCCCATTTTACAGATAGGAAGATAGACTCATTGAAGTTGACTTGTCCTGGCTTCAAAGACCGTAAATCAGAAGAACCAGGATTTGTCACCTGCCTGACTCAAAACTTATTCTTTTTCTTTACATCCTATGACATCAGTGGGTGAGACCAAATAACCCCAGAGCTTCAGATATAAAGAGAAGCAAATGAATTATTAGATTCTTCATTCTTTATTTGGATGTTATTTGTCAAGAAGGCAGGCTGTGGAAAGTATTGTCCAATACCAATGAGATGTAAGTTCTAATAAAGACTATTAGAAGATACAGTGATCTAGCATAGTGGTTACAAGCCAGAGATGTGGAAGAGATTGCCTGTGCTGTTATCTGGTCTCTGTTAATTATTAAATGTATATATTGAGCAAGTTAGTTCAACTTTCTATATACCTTAATCTCCTCATCTATAAAATGGAGATAAATACAGTACCAACATTTTTGGCTTTGAATCAGGATTATAAGTTTAAAAATTTAACTGACTGTCAGTTCTGCTATAACACTTGTTTTGAAAATGGGAATTTGGCCCCGTATAATTCATATGTTAGGGAAGAATTTGAGCATTCACTTGAATTTTGCATTGTTGTGTGCATAATTTTATTCATGAGAAATGCTAGATGAGCGCAGAAACCTGCATTTGGCTGAGTGGGGCTAATGTAGAAATATACCAAATGTTTGCATGCACACACCTGTACACACATACAGCACACATGCACATACACACCTCAAGCAGCTACCCTATCCCTTAGTTCACTGCATGTATCATGAGCCACATCTAGTGTTTCCATTTTCCTTTCCATTTCAGATACTCCTCCTTCCATCACTTCAAAATAACACAGGCCAGTAGCCCTTCCAAAGCCCAATTCCACAAGAAAACTTCAGACCTTGTTAAAATTCCACATTTATTCCAGTAATTTATGTGTTTCTAAATCATCCAATATATGTAAAAGCTTGCCACATTTTTATTGGTTTTCTAACTTTTTTAATGTGTCACTGATGCAGTTTTTGAGTGTTGTATCTCAACTCCATTTTTTCCATAGGTTTTTTTTAATCACATGATTTTGCATAATATGGTGATTTTTTTTGCAATGCAAATATCTCATTATAAAAGGACTGACTATATTTAGAACAGTGCCTGGTATACAATAAAACATTCAACAGATTGTTATTATTATGCTAAACAGATAGAATTCTTTTGACCAAATGTTAAATCTGTTTCATTATGAAAGAAGAAAGAATGCTAATACATTTTAAATCATGGATAGAATTCAATCACTTAATATTCACTCAACAAATAATTATTGGTTGCCTCCTAGGTGCCTGGTGCTGGGCTGGCTGAATACAAAACCAGGGGAAAAAGATGCGGTCACTGTCCTCACAGAACTGAAGGTCTAGCCAAGGAGACGAACAACTGAACAAGCAAACTAAGTGTCCAGGCAAAGTATACAGGGGTGCTTTGCTAGTGAGTACATTGCAGCAATAATTAATCTAGCATAAAAAGGCTCAGAAAGAAAATGACTTTAAAGCTAAGTTCAAAAAGATGTGTAGGACTTTCCCAGAGATAGAGCTGCTGGGAGTAGAGAGTATGAGGTGTTCTAAGTACAGTTAAAGCAAAGGCGGGGAGGAAGGAAACGTCCCGCTGAATGAAGTTCCTTGTCTTGTGTAGTGAGAGGCAAGGAGGGGTTAAGGAAGGAGGCTGAAGAGGAAGACAGACACAAGTAAAGAAGTGCCCACTAAAACCTACCAAGAACCCTGAGTTTTATTCCAACAGTGATGGGAGATGATTGAAAGGCTTTGAGAAGGGGATTCAGATTTTCACTTTAGAAGGTCCCTCTGGCTATAAGTGAACAATGGACTGAGGAAGGACAAGATGGGGTGGATCAACTCATTCCAGGAAGTTATTGCACAAATATGGACAAAATGCACAATTGCATAGGCTGGCTGCTTTGGCACTGACAAGGGTAAACTCCACTCTTTGGGACCTCCTGCACTGGGGTGAGGAGCATGCAGGAGCTGGGGTGAGTGCTTTTGGGCACTGGCAGGAGTGAACTTTGTACTGGCCCTGTGGCAGCATCTGGGGCTAGGGGGTGCCTGTGATCTCCAAAGACCCAGAGGAAGTGTTAGAGTACTCTTTTAGCTCTGCCATTTGCAGGAATGAATTGAAGATGGTAAATGTGGGGGATTTTATTGCCCATGAAAGTGGATCTCAGCCAGAAGGGGAACTGAAAAGGGGATAGAACAGGAAGGTCATCTTGTCCAGCCATCTCTGACCAGATTCTTCTCTGAAGTTACACCATTAAGCTGTCCCTCTGAAGTCAAGCTGCTTCTCTCCGACCAACTGTAGTCTCCAATACCCAGTTTCTTCTCCTGTTTCTGCCAGCTGAGCCCAAGGTTTTCATGGACACAGGGTGTGGGGCAGGGTAGGCATGGGTGGTTTTGGAAAAGGCAATATTTAAGCAGGAAAACAGGGATGTAAGTCCTCACGTTGGGCCACCGTTTCAGGCTTGAGGGTGGGGCCCTTGCCAGGGACCCACCCTCTTCTGCCCATAATTTCCCTGCCTCCTGTCCCTGTCACTTGGAGGTGGAATGAACTAAATTCAGTGGAGTGTGGTGAGGGGAGGGGAGTGAGTGAGAAGCAAGGATCTATGATGACTCTCAGGTTCTGGGTGAACCATTTTCTGAGAAAATAAGCTTGAAGAGAAAAACAGATTTGAAGGAAAGGTGATGGGTTTTCAGCAGACTGGGCTGTTTGGACAGGAATAATACAGGATGGTCACAGCAGTTTCACATGACTGGATGCTATGGGCTGATAAGACCCTGAAAAACAGGGTGTGGGCCAAGCTGGCTAAGACTGACTGGAACCAACATGGGCTGGATTTGACCTAGGTTTCACCTAGAACCTCATTATGCTCATTTACATAATTACCCACCCACCAGTGCCATGACAATTCCAGGAACACCCATATTTGGTGTAAAAATGGGCGACTCCACAATTCCAGGAAATCTCCACTTTTTCCAGGAATTTTCACGAATATCCCATCCCTTGGTTAAAGAAATTCATAAAGAAAGATACCCTGAAGCCCACTGGGTGACTCTGTCTTGAGTACACCTACACTCTCCTTCCTTGAGTGTGTACTTTTCCCATTACAATAAATCTCTGTACTTTCACTGTTTTCAGATTCATCCTTGAATTCTTTCTTACAATGGTGTTAAGAGCCTGGAAACTGGTTGGAGTCGAGGTCTCACCAGCATTTGGACCTCCCCCAGCCCACCAGTATCACTTTCACCACAGAATTATCATGGGACAAAAAACCCTGAAGGATAGAAGGGTTTAGTCCCAGTAGATACCCAGGACTTGAATGGCCCAATGAATTTCAGGTGGAATGAAAACCCAGTGGATTTTTAAACTCAATTATATTTGGTAAAACATGACTGTATGGGTTCTAAGAGAAAAGTGTCTGGTAGACTCTATAGTGAGATTCTAGAATTCAGGTCTTGTATAAATAAGAAAGCTTGGTTTTATTTTAGCCTATCCAAAATCATGCTGTGAAAAGTTTTGATGAGGTAAGTGTAAATAAATCAGAAAACTTTGTAAATGTTTACATGATCACTTAAAAATGAAAAGAAAGAATGTTTAGGACAAAGTACATTCTTAGTTCTTCTGAACCAAAAATATTTTTACAAAGTATATAAAATGTACAAAAACAGCCAAACTGAGGCCCATCTGTCCTTAATTACAACAGAATAACATGAAAAGAAACCAAAAGACATGACCCAACCTGCTTCCTTGAATGGTAATGAAAACCCAGTGAAACATTCTTATTTTCTGCTTTCTACTGCAGTGGGCATCACATTCTAAAGGGATGAGAAATACAGCAATGTCGTTTATTTCTTAAAGCATGATTGTTTTTGTAACGTGATTTGTAACTGGGCTAAACTTGTAGAATAAACTGGTACACTCTGACTCCACTTAGCTTCGGTTTTTAACTAAGCCTAGAAAATAAGAGAGTGAAGCACCCATTGCTATAATTAGGGTCTCTAAATACATATGGTTTCAGATATACTATATCATTATACAGTATGTACAAAGCTGGAATAAATACTAGGCTTTCTGAGCACAATGATTATAAAACAACTAATTGCAATTTACCTTTGTTCTACTTGTGGGGTTTGTCTTAGTATCTGGCAACCGATTTCTTATTTATATAAATATCCTTTAAAAGTAAGATTTACTTTTGTCACATCTGAAAAAATTTCAGTGGCCAAATAAAGGTATATTTTAGCTAACTGCATTTAATTTGTTACTGTGAGAACATGATCTGAAAGTGGAGATTTAATGTTTTAAAAATTTTTGTAGGTACATAGTAGGTATATATATTTATGAGTTGCATGAGATGTTTTGATACAGGCATGCAACACATAATAATCACATCATGGAAAATGGGATAGCAATCCCCTCAAGCATTTATCCATGATGTTACACACAATCCAGTTATACTATTTTACTTATTTAAAATGTACAATTAAATTACTATTGAATAGTCACCCTCTTGCACTGTCAAATACTAGGCCTTATTCATTCTTTCTAACTATATTTTTGTGACACCATGGGATGTTTGTCTTTCTGTGCCTGGCTTATTTCACTGAACAAAACGATCTCCAGTTCCAAACATGTTGCCGCAAATAACTGAATTTCATTCTTTTTTAACGGCTAAATAGTACTCCATTGTGTATAAGTAACATATTTTTCTTAACCATTCATCTGTTGATGAACACTTGGGTTGGATATTTAATTTTTTTTCCAACTATTGCTGCCTGGTGAACTGATAGGGACCAGAAATTTACAAATATGCAGAATTTTTTTTTTCTGTCCTTGGAACTCGTTCTTATTTGTGGATGTTAAGTGAAGGAAAAACAAACTATTCTTGATTCGGTTTTAAATAATTCATGGGTAAATGAAGCCACAAACTATAAATTACAAAGGCTTTCAGAAAGGCAGAGTGAGACATACAGGGACATTGGTGGCAGAGAGTGCAGAGGTGAGCTTCATGAGACCAAATATGGCCGTAGGCAAGGTGGGCATGGGGAGGACTTGAGATGGCACAAGGATCCATCTTAGGGATGTGTGTGCCCATGAAGCATGGAAATAAAGGAAACTCTTGAGTTCCTTCAAGGTAAATTTCAGACATCTAGCTAGCCATGAAAAGTAAATGACTACCTTAATAAGTAAGGAGATAATAGTAACTTAAAAATAATGGCGGAGGAAGTTAGAGTCAGGAGATGTTTTGTTTCCTATGGAAACTAAAGTAACCTCTTAACATACTGTGAGTTGTTTTTCAGGAACCTGGACCCCTACCACATGAATCCACTGGCTAGCACATAGACCTCAGATAAGGGGGTATTAAAGACTGAACGCTGATGGCTGTTTTCATTCTGAACTTCTTCCCAAAGGGCCTCAAGGAGGTCATGCCCACGAGCCAGAGCTAACATTCTTTTCTGCTGACCCCAAAATTTTAAACAAACTTCTCTTCCTCGATCAATTGCAAATCAGAAAATCTCTGAATTTGCCTATGACCTGTAAGCCACCCCTGCACCCCCCCTACCCCCGACCCCCACTTTAAGATATCCCATCCTTTCAGGCCAAAACTAATCTGTAACCTCCAGGTATTGGTTTGCAATTTTGCCTGCAGTTTCTGCTTTCCTGAAATTAAAGCTCCTTGCTTGGCACCCTGCAAATAAATGCCTTCCTTTTCCCCACTGCAAACTTGGTGTGGTTATCTGGTCTTACTGTGCTGGGTGAGTGGACCCCAGTTCAGTTCTATAACAGGCTGGGCTGGGTAAACCTTCCCATATTTGAATGGTAGGAGAATACTTATTCATCAACTGTTAAAGATCCAACACAGGAAGAAAAAATTAGTCCTTATTTTGTCTCTCTTGTCAGATTGTGGAGAGGGTCAAGCAAGTGTCAGGTGAGTGTGTGTGTGTGTGCGTGTGCACACGTGTGCACGCTCGCTAGGGTTGGGGGTGTGGTGAGGGTAGGTTAGAAGAAATGACTTAATTCAAATGCCACAGGATATGCAGGTAGAAACAGTATGTGAGAATCAGTAAGGTGTTCTCTGAAATTTGACCAGTGGTATCCTGGATGAAGTAGACCGTAGACTGTGCAGTGTCCAGTTCTTTTATTAAGTACTTGGGGTCTGTAGTCACACTTCCTGGGGCAAAATCCTGCCTCTTATGTTTTGACCTTCGGCAAGTTACCTCACCTCACAAAACCTGTTTCCTCACCTGTAAAATGGGAATAATCACAGTACCTATGTCATAAGATTGAAATGAGAATTCAATGACAGTCTGGATTAAACACTTAGTACATGGCTTGGCATGGAGAAAATGCTTCATAAATGGTAGTTCCTATAATGACATTTTTATTAGTGTTATTTATATTCTGCATTTGTCAGAAAAAGTGTTCTGCTTTTGTATTACTCTGAGTTCTCTACAGAAACTATATATATATATACACACACATATAACTATATATACACACACATATAACTATATATACACGTATATATACACATATATATAATATATATAATTATATATACATAATTAAATTGCATTGGTCATGCAATTCCTTGGAGGCTAAGAACTCCAAGATCTGCAGTTCATGCTGGAGGGCCAGAAGAGCTGGTGTTATAGCTCAGCCCCAGGTTCAACGACCTGAGAACTAAGACAGTCAATAGTATAAGCTCCAGTTCTAGCCCAAGTCCAAGTCTGAAGGCAAAGACCAGTGTTCCAGCTCCAAGACAGTCAGGCAGGGAAAAAGAATTCTTTCTTACTCAGATTTTTATTTTATTCAGGCATTCAACAGATTGGATGAATGTTTTACTGCTTTGCTCAGTGTAATGTTTCCAATGTCAATCTCATCCAGAAATACCCCCAGAGACACACCCAGAGATAATACCTAACCAGATATCTGGGTACTCTGTGGTCCAGTCAAGTCAATCCATAAAATTAACCACCACAATCATTATCACTTTCTTCATCCTGCCTTATTAGTGTTACTTTGTTGCTTTTTCTAGCTTCTTGTACTACTTTGTTTGCTTACTTATTTTAATATTCTTTGATTAAAATAGCACTTAAAAGCCATACTTGGGAGGCTGAGGCAGGAGAATCGCTTGAAGCTGGAATGTGGAGGTTGCAGTGAGCTGAGGTCATGCCATTGCACTCTAACCTGGGCAACAAGAGCAAAACTCCATCTGAAAAAAAAAGCTATACATTTTATCTAATAACTATTTTGTGACTACACCCATAGGATTTAATGTCATGATTTTTCTTTTATTTTCTAACAGTTTGTAACCAGTTTTTTTCATATTTGTTATTAAGGTGATTTTATTTTTATTTACTTATTTTGCATATAATTTTGTACCCCAGAGAAAGTGGCTTGTACAAGTTCTAGTTTTGGGAATTTCTTGAGGCTGTCACTTAGTGTATAATAATAATTGCATTTATTTTTAAAAGTACTATTTAGATATATTTTTAAAAGTTCTTCATGTGTGAATTTTATTTAATTCTTACAACAATTCTATAATGTAGATATGATTATTATCCTAATTATATAAATGAGGACATTGAAGTTCAGAGAGGTTGACTAACTTACTCAAGACTGCACAATTTTAAGAGTGAATAGCAAGCCCAAGTTAAGAGCCAGATTGAAGATCAGACAAATAGACAATGACCCAGGGCACCAAGCTATGAAGTGTGATGTATTAGTTAGCGAAGATTGCCATAGCAAAGTGCTGCAAACCGGGTGGCTTAAACAACAGAAATGCACCATCTCACAGTTCTGGAGGCTGGAAATCCAAGATCAACGTATTAGCCGGTTTGGTTTCTTCTGAGGCTGCAAGGGAAGGATCTTTTCCATGTTTGTGTCTCATCTGCTGATTGCTTCCCACCAGTTTTTGGTATCACTTGGCTTGGAGAAGGATCATCTTTGCCGTCATCTTCACATGGCATTCACCCTGTGTGTGCCTGCTCAAATTCCACCCACCTCCCTTTTTAAAATAAAGCCACCAGTCATATCAGATCAGGGCCCACCCCAGTGACTTCATTTTAACTAATTGAATTTGCAAAAATCCAACTTCCAAGTAAGGTCATTTTCTGAGGTTCTGCGAGCTAGAACTTTTAGCATATACAATTCAACCCATAACAAGTGATAAGTCCCCATAGGAATATATTGAAAATCAGTTTGCAGGGAACTTTGGTTTCCACTCAGAACTTTCTAAGAAACTGATGAGCTAGCTGCAACCTGGTACTGTTCTGACAGAAGACATAGAACTTTGAGACAGCATTAAAAACAAACAAACAAGCAAACAAAACTCCTTTCCAGTGCCAGTCTGTGTCTTCTACCTTTTTTTCTTTGTGGCAGGCGTATGCAAGTTATTGGATCTAACTATGGACAATGCCACTATCTCCCAGAGTAACTAGTTGGTTTGTGTCTGAGACCGAAGGCAATATCAGCTAACATTTTGAAACTAAATAAGGTGTTGTGCTATTTATTAATAACAATCCTTGAACTTTGTAAAATAAATTTGCACATTTTAATATTTTTTGTGAGAAACTATCTGGTCATAATATCAGATTTAAAAATGAAAGCAGAAGAGCAAAGACATAGAATTAACCTAGGTGTCCATCAGTGGTGGATTGGATAAAGAAAGTTTGGTACATATATACCATGGAATACTACCCAGCCATAAACAAGGTTGAAATCATGTCCTTTGCAGCAACATGAATGCAGCTGGAGGCCATTATATTAAGTGAATTAACACAAGAACCAAAAACCAATTACCACATGTTCTTACTGATAAGTGGGAGCAAACCAGTGGGACATGAACACAAAGATGGCAACAATACACACTGGGGATTACTGGAAAGGGGAGGGAGGAAGCGGAGCAAGGGTTTAAAACCTAACTGTTGCATATTATGCTCACTACCTCGGTGACAGGATCATTTGCATCCCAAACCTCAGCATCACACAATATTCCCAGGGGACACATGTGCCCCCTGAATCTAAAATAAAAGTTGAAAGAAAAATGAAAATGAAAGTCACGTATACCCGATAGAAATGAACATCTGTGTTCACCAAAATGTGTGCTCTGAAATGTTCTTAATTGCACCATTCTAAACTGGAAACAACCCAAATTCTATCAACAGAAAATGGATAAACGACACAACGACTGTCATGACCATAATGATGAGCAAAAGAACTCACATGCACAATGTATGGGTTTTACCCATCTAAGTATCAAAAGTATGATTTCACTCATCTAAGCATCAAAACAGGAACAATGACTTGATGGACCTCAGAGGAGCACTTATCCTCAGAGGATGCTATGACTGTGAGGGACATGAGCAGTGGCGCTGGGGTATTGGTAATTTTCTGGTTTTTGTTCTGGTTGCTCACTATATGGTATATTCAGTTTGTGAAAATTCATTGATTTGCACCCTTATGACAATGGATACTTTTATTTAAATATATTATGCTTCAATAGAAAGTTAAAAGTAAATGCAAATATTAAATCTTTAATTGTTTTGTTTTCATAAAAGCATGGGGTTGCATTTTTATTCCCGCATATGAAAACTTTTAAAAATAGCAAATCTCTCCACCCTCACAATGAAGAAACAGAAAAAATATTCAAAAGGAAAGAATCAAGTATTTATCTTGACTTCTCCGTGTGAGCAGCATGACTGGGTAACCAAATAGGAGAAGAGGGGAAGCATCTCTTTATATGTGTTTTATCTAATAAATGAAAAAGAAATGATGGAACTGGAAATCACCATTTGGCAACCACCAATGAATGAATGGATCTAAGCACTGGGCACCAACAGCTGCTAAGATCACAGAAGGAGAGACAACCAGATGGATGCTGGTGAAAGTGTACAACATCACATGGTCTTGCCAAAGGACTTGAACTTGAGTCTGGATCCAGCCTCTGGACTCAGCTGCCAATCTGCAGGAAATCCAGAGGACAGAGGAACTGCACTATGAGTATGCAATTAACAGAATGAAACTGTGGAATATTCCAAATGCCCTGGATTTCTCAAAAAGTAAATTGTGGCCAGGGGCAGTGGCTCACACCTGTAATCCCAACACTTTCGGAGGCCGAGGTGGGCAGATCGCTTGAGGTCAGGAGTTTGAAACAAGCCTGGCCAACATGGTGAAACCGCGTCTCTACTAAAAACACACATGTAAAAATTAGCTGGGCATGGTGGCAGGCACCTGTAATCCCAGCTACTTGGGAGGCTGAGTCAGGAGAATCACTTGAACCTGGGAGGCGGAGGTTGCAGTGAGCCAAGACGGTGCCACTGTAGTCCAACCTGGGCGACAAGAGAGCGACTCCATCTCAAAAACAACAACAACAACAACAAAAGTAAATTGTAGGAAAAAAAAGAGATGGAGAAATTTGTGGATTAAAATAGGGATAAAATGTTAACTTTTAAAAAGATGAGCAAGATTAAATATAGTCTCTAGGAATGGACATTGGAGTGATCTGTATAAAAGGAGAGTAGTTGCTTTTAGGGGAAGTGAGGGGATCGTGAGAGACACAGGCCACATGTCCTCACCTGGGTGTTGGTAAGAAAAGTACCTTGTAACCCATTAGGGTTTGCGTTTGTTTGGTAGGGCCTTCTGTATTTGTGTTTGTTTTACAATAAAATATTTTAAAGTCAGTAAAATTATTTTTAAAAATATTTAGCTCCCCTATTGTTCTTTGAAAATAAGACTGCTATTTACCTAAATGTGTCCCTTTTTGGTGTTCTTTACATATACAGAATGTGCCTTTCCAGTTTGTTTTCAAAAGCAATTTTTTAAATGATACCGTGGTTAGTAAGAAAGCTTCCTGAGCTGCACATTAATTTTGTTGTTTAGTAAATGGTAATTGACCTAAAATTCTTTCAGGCATAAAATGCCACTTAATTCAGCAATATTTGGAATCCTTTTCTGTATTAATGTTTATTATTAATCGCATTTACAGCATGCAAATATAAATCATTCTGGCTGTACAGGAAGGAGGTAGTTACACAGAAAAACAAAGGACTTTGAGCAGTTACTTCTATGACAATTTGTACTTTGAGCTCTGGAATCACTGAAGGTGTTCCATATCCCCTACCATTAGATTTCTAGAGAATTCCCTGAGTTTTTGTTTTGCTTGTTTTGTTTTTTTGAGACAGAGTCTTCCTCCATCGCCCAGGCTGGACTACAGTGGCACATTCTTGGCTTACTGTAACCTCTGCCTCCTGGGCTCAAGCGATTCTCCTGCCTCAGCCTCCCAAGTAGCTGGGATTACAGCTGTGTGTCACCATGCCTGGCTAAGTTTTGGATTTTTAGTAGAGACAGGGTTTCACCATGTTGGCCGGGCTGTTCTTGAACTCCTGACCTCAAGTGATCCACCTGCCTCGGCCTCTCAAAGTGCTGGGATTACAGGTGTGAGCCACCATACCTAGCCCCGTAAGCACTAATTTAAAGTTCAAATGACAAATTCTTCCTTCTGGATTTATCTCATATATATATATATTTTTTAGAACTACACTTTTATTGAGATGTAATTTCTATACCATAAAGTTTACCCTCTCAAGGTGTATGATTCAGTGGTTTTTAGTATATCCACAAAATTGCGAGCCCATCATCACTAATTCCTGAATATTTCCATCACCCCAAAAGGAAATCCTATATCCATCCTTAGCATTCACTTCCCGTTCCTCCTTTTCCCCAGACTCTGGCAAATACTAACCAACTTTCTAGTCTATGGATTTGTTTATTCTGGATATTTCATGTAAATACAATCATACAACATGTGGCCTTTTGAGTCTGGCTTCTTTCACTTCACTTAAGCTTTTATGGTTTATCCATGTTCTAGCATGTATTGGTACTTTATTTCCTTTTATTGTTGAATAACATTCCATTTTATTTATCTATTTATCCATTGATGAACATTTGGACTGTTTTCACCTTTTGGCTATTATTAATAATACTGCTATGGACATTTGTGTACAGGTTTTTTCAAGGACATGTTTTCAAACCTTTTGGATATATACCTAGGAGTGGAATTGCTGGGTCATATGGTAATTCTGCCTTTAACTTTTTTAGGAACTGGCAAAATATTTTCCATGTGACTGCGCCATTTTATATTCCCACCAAAAATGTATGAGGGTTCTAATTTCTCCATATCTCTGCCAGCATGTGTTATTATTTATCTTTTAATTACAACTATGCTAATAACTACGAAGTGGTATCTCATTGTGGCTATTTTTAAAAAAACACATCCTGAAAAAATCCTATAACAAAATCAACATTCATGGTAATGATACAGGTGTTAAGAAGAAATTACTTAGGCAGATAGTGAGGGTATGGAAGTCCTTGGTAAAGTTTTTCTTTTAATGAAAAGCAGCCCCAAATTATTTTCCTTTCTAACAAAGGGCAACCTGTAAAATGGAGCTGCAGACACACATACAGGCAGTTACAGCCAATCATGTTCAAGATGGCAGCTCCACCTTCCCTTCTCTTTGTCAGCCACGTGTACAGTAAGGAGGAGACAAGATGGTGCCCAGCCAAGGGGAAAGTTCATTTGCATAATAAAATTAGGGTGGAGAAGCTAGCCTTCCCAGCACTATGTAAATGTCATACATAATGGAACCAATCTTTGAGCCCCATATAAATCAGACACCGCCTCCTCAAATCTGACTACAAAATCCAGGGCATTCACTGGTGGCCTGTCTTTTCCTCTCGAAGTCCCCTCACGCTAGAGAGAAAGCTGTTTTCCTTTCTCTTTCTTTCTTTCTTTTGCCTATTAAACCCCGCTCCTAAAATCCTCGTGTGTGTCTGTGTCCTAAATTTTCCCAGTGCGAGATGACGTACCCAGGGTATTTACCTCAGACAATGTAGAGGTAGCCCCTTCAGTAACATCACATGTAGGCAAGCCAGAATGCACAGAGAAGCAAACCTGTCATCAGATCCTCAATCCCATGGGACGGTCACATAACCCAACATAGGGCACCTAACTGACAGTCTTCTGGGGTCCTCTGAAGGGAACATCTGTTTGCATTGGCATCTTGGGTTAATTATGGGTACTATGGGTCTCCTGAGTTATTAGAGACAGCCATGCTTAAAGCCAGTTTTACCCACGGGTAATTTAATTACATGAGACAACAAATTCTCCTTTGTTGTTGTTTATATTAAATAGTTTTTGTTTGTTTGTTTGTTTGAACTAGTTTAAATTTGGCTTCTCTCACTTTTAACTAAAAGTCCTGAGCAATACAGCCTTCTTTAAAAAGCTTAAAAGTGGAATTTCTCATATAGTTTCTACTGTATAAGAAGAAATGGTTTCTAATTTTTATGCATGTAAATTAAATACTATTTTCCTTTTAAATAATAAAAGGTAATTAATAAACACTATGTATTTCCTTCTCAATTTGGCATTCACCTAGCAGTACACCAAACTCCACCAAAATTCTCAACAAATTCCCTAAAAGACAACACAAAAGACAAAAATTTACACTCTCACTAAAACTTAAAGTTCACAGACAACTGTCAAAATCTGGAGAAATTTCCAGATAAATTATAAGGCAATTCGGAAAAATTCTCCAAGGCTAATTGTACCCTCCCTTGTTGCTTTAATAAAATAAACTACACACGAATAGTAGGGAAATTGTCTGTACATCTTCAAAACATGTTCCTTCAATTAAAGGCCTGGAATCTGTACTATTAACAATGGAAGCTGCTTTCTCCTCTGCTCCATGAGTTGTACCATGAGGCAGGCAGAATGCTGCATATTAACACCATTCCCTTAATACTTCATTTGTAAAATCATCAGAAGAATCCACCTGCACACACACACAAGAAAAATTCCTGAAAGCCTTCAGACAGAAAAAGTAGGCAATTTACAAAGGCCAAAAAATTGTTCATTTTCAATCTTCTCCTGATGTAATATAAAATGCCAGAAGCAATAAAATACAACCAAACACCGTCTGTTCTCACTCATAAGTGGGAGTTGAACAATTAGAACACATGGACACAGGGAGGGGAACATCACACACTGAGGCCTGTCAGGGTTGAGGGGGGTGGCTAGGAGAGGGATAGCTTTAGGAGAAATATCTAATGTAGATGACGAATTGATAGGTGCAGCAAACCACCATGGCAAGTGTATACCTATGTAACAAACCTGGACATTCTGCACATGTACCACAGAACTTAACGTATAATAATAATAATAATAATAATAATAATAATAATAATAATAATAAAAACTAAAGAAAAAAAAAAGAAAGAAGGAGCCCTGAGATAGCCAAGTATAAATGGGTCCCTGGAGAACCTCTAACCAACCTCCGCACTGGGAGGATGGGGCAGGACCTCAGGAAGTTGGTGCCATTTGCACCGGGGAGGAGCCTTACCACTCCTGTTCCTGTGTGGTAAACTGAGATTCAATCTGTGAGATGGGGGCCTGTTAACAGGAGCCCCTATCGTTTTGCTGAGAGGCTTTTTCCTTTTCACCCAGTAAGCTGTAGTTTTCTCACCCTTCTATGTGTCCATGAGCCTAATCTTTCCTGGTCATGTGTCAAGAACCCAGATTTTAGCTGAACTGAGCAGAAAGTCCTACAACAGCCCCTTAATCTTTGCAATTCAAAGTATTTTTCCATGGACTCAAGAATTGAACACTTGGAGCATGTTAGAAATGCAGAATCTGAGGCCCCACTCGAGACTGCTTGTATCTTAACAAGATCCCGAACAACTTGTATGCACAATGCAATATATGAACTACTGGTCTAAAAACCACACAGAAAACATGTGCTTCACATCAAGGCATATAGTCGTTCTGTTCATTTCAGCAGAAAACTCCTGTCACTAAGGTATGACATGTCCTCAAGGCATGACAGACTTAGGGAGAATGAGTACTAAATTAATATATTGAAGTGAAAGTACTCAAAGGGATATACAGATTCAATGCAATCCCTATCAAAATTCCAATGACATTGTTTTCAGAAATAGAAAAAAAATCTTAAAATTCATATAGAACTATGGAAGACCCCCAACAGCCAAAGCAATCTTGAGAAAGAAGAACTAAGCGGGTGTTAACACACTTTCTGATTTCAAAATATGTTACAAATTTTCAGTAATTAAAACATCATGGGGCTGGGATAAAGACAGACACATAGACCGAGGGAACAGAATAGAGAGCTCAGAAATAAACTAACATATGTATAGTCAACTGATCAACAATGGTGTCAAAAACACACACTGGGGAACGATAGTCTAACAATGTTGGGAAAACTGGACGTACATACGCAAAAGAATGAAATTGGACCTTTATCTTAGACCCTACACAAAAGTCAACTCAAAAATGGAGTAAAGACTTAAATATAAGATCTAAAATGGTAAAACTCCTTAATGAAAATATTTGTCAGTTGTTCTTGGCATTGTTCTTGGTAATGATTTCTTGGATTTAACACCAGAAGCACAGGCAACAAAGCCAATGTAGACAAATGGGACTATATCAAACTAAAAACTTCTGCACAGCAAAGGATGTAATCAACAGAGCAAAAAGGCAACCTGTGGAATGGAAGAAAATATTTACAAATCATGTATCTGATAAGGGGTTAATATCTAAAATATGTAAGAATCTCCTACAATTCAATGATTTTTAAAAAATGAAAACTGCTTTGTAAACCAAAAAATATCTGAGACTGGTCTCAGTCAATTTAGAAGTTTATTTTGCCAAGGTTAAGGACATGCCTGGAAAAAGGAACACAAATCCAGAGGAGCAATATGTGGGCTGTGCCTGTTTCCAAAGATTTTGAGGCTTTAATATTTAAAGGAGAAAAGCAGACTGGAGGGAAAGAGGGGAGGCTATGGTCACATTACTGAATCCACATGTTGCAAGAGAAAGGAGAAGATAGGGGAATTATTAATTATGTATTTGTCTTGTGCTCAGTGAATCAGCACATCACGTAAGATAAGGCAACCAGAAAGTTGCTACCTGTGGAGATATTTAACCTTTTATCTGTAGCTCTCTGCTTAGGAACAAAAGGAAAGGCAGTTTCTTGCATGAATCAGCTTTGGATTTATTTTCATTTCTCAACTTGAATAGACATTTCTCCAAAGAAGATGTACAAATAGCCAACAAGTATATAAAAAGGTGCTCAACATCATTAACCACCACCAAAATCCAAATCAAAGCCACAGTGAGATATGATCTCTTACCTGTTAGAATGGCTACTATGAAAAATGATAGCAAAAAGTAACAAATGGAGAAACGGGAACCCTTGTACACTACTGGAAATGTGGATTGGTTGAGCCACTATGGAAATCAGCATGGAATTTCCTCAAAGAATAAAAAATAGAAATACTGTATGATCCAACAATCCTACTGCTAGGTTTATTTCCAAAGAAAATTGAAATCAGAATCTCAGAAGATATCTGCACCCCTACATTTATTGCAACATTATTCACAAATGTCAAAATATGGAAACAACCCAAAAATTGATCAACAGATGAATGGATAAAGAAAATATGGTATATACATACAGTGGAATACTATTCAGCTATGAAAAAGAAGCAAATCCTTCCATTAGGGACAATATGGATAAACCTAGAGAACATGATGCTAAGTGAAATAGGACAGACATGAAAATGACAAGTCCTGCATGATTGCTCTTACATGAGGTATCTAAAATGGTCAAATTCACAGAAGCAGAGACTAAAACAATTGGTTGCCAAGGGATGGGGGAGGGGGAAATGGGAAACTATTGTTCAATGGGTATGAAGTTTCAGGTACACAAGATGAATACATTCTAGAGATCTGTAGTACAACATAGTACCATATTTAACAATGCGGCATTGTGCTGATTAAAATATGTTAAGAAGAAAAATCTCAGGTTAAGTGCCGGTACTACAAAAAACAAAACAAAACAAAATAAATAAACAAACAAAAGTCCACAAAAGAGCACAAGGAAATCTTTGTCAGAGACAGATCTGTTTAGTACCTTGACTATGGTAATGGTATCGTGAGTGTATGCATATGCCCCAAAACATCAAAATGTATACATTAAATAGTGCAATTAAATAAAAAAACACTGGGCACTGCAGTACTTCATAACCTCCTCCTTTCTAAAATATTCTTTGTGAAAAATGAATAATTATAAATGAAATAAGAGAAAGAAATGAGTGATAGATCCTATGCATTATAAACCACTATTAAAAAGGGGAAGCATGAATTAAAATCGAAAGGCAAGTAATTAACACAAAGCAGAAGACAAATGTGGCCTCAAAATAGAATAAAGTTTTAAAAACATTGGAGATTTGAGAGAAATTAAAGAAACATGGCTTCACTGAAAGAGGAGTTATAAGGAGAGATATAGCAGATCAAGAGAGAGATGCTAAGTCCACAAAAGGCAATGAAAAAGTGAGCTGGCAGAGTTAAAAAAGGAAATGAAAAAGAAACAGAAAACATTATGTAAATTAAAACCACATTTTAAGGAGTATTGAATTAAATTAAAATGTGAAGCTCAAAACACAGTAAAATTGAAAAGATTAAAAATTGTCTTAACTAAAATTTACTCAAGTCTTAATACTGAAGAAGTACATGATGTTATAGAACACTGTAAACAGAATGATACCCACTGATCCACATCTTTGTCATGTTTCTGGACCTCAAGAATGAAGGAAGAATTTCAAAAACATTCAGGATAAGTCATGTTTAAGAAATGAAAAGATCAACTTGGCCTCAGACTAACAGAAGACACTCAATGGCAGAAGATACTGGAACAACTGAAAAATTGGGAGGGAGGGAGACTATGCCCCTAGAATTTTATACTGAGCTAAGCTGTCCTTCAACAGACTGGCCTTCGGGCATGCAGGAATCTAAGAAATGGAGCACACATAAATCTTTCTTTAAGAAAAGATCACAGGAAGACAAAATCCAACAAACCAATAAATAATTTAAAATTAAGAACTCAGAAACATAAAGGCTATGGTGGTCGCTTTAGGGTTCACTCTTGGGCTTCTACAGTCTGTGGGTTTGGACAAATTTATAATGGTATATTTTTACCATTACAGTATCATACCCATCCACGGATTTTTAAAATTTAATAACAACATTTTATTAGGTCATTCTCACACCACTATAAATAAATATCTGAGACTGGGTAATTTATTTAAAAAAAAGTGTTTTAATTGGCTCATGGTTCTGCAGGCTGTACAGGAAGCATAGTGCTGGCATCTGCTCATCTTCTGGGGAGGCCTCAGGAAACTTGCAATTATGGCAGAAGGCGAAGGGGAAACAGACCTGTCTTACATGATCAGAGCAGGAGCAAGGGAGAGAGGGAGGGCAGGTGCTACATACATTTAACCACATCTCGCGACAACTCACTCACTGTCAGAAGAACAGCACCAAGGGGGAAATCGACCCTCATGATCCAATCACCTCCCAGCAGGCCCCACCTCCAACATTGGAGATTACAATTCGACATGATATTTGGGTGGGGACACAGATCCAAACCATATCTAACATTTTAACTTACAGATTTCTAACTGGTTCTGTTTTATATTCACTGCTTCTTATTTTATTTCTGCCACTTTAAAAAATATTTTCTTTTTCTTACTGATGTTAGTCTTACATTATTTTTCAAGAAACTAAATTTACTTATTTCAAACTATCCACTGGGTGCTACATTACTCAGATTTATCTAAAAGGATTTAATCTTTGCTTTTGAAAATTTCTTGGTCATTTTTCTTATTATATTTCTTTACTTTTCATTCACAAGTTCATTTTGAGCAAAGTTCTCTCTTTATCCCTGCCTTTCTCTTCCTCCTTGTCCCCTCTTTTCCTCCTCCTCTTTCTTTTATCCTTCTCACTGTTTCTCTTCCCCCATCTCCCTCTCTCTCTTTCTCTCCACCCCCATATGTTTGTTTCCATCTAACCTCTCAGAAGCCCATCTCTAAAGCTTCCAGATTGTGTACTGGGAAGTGGTTTAGAATCCCTCTCCATAGTGATACCGGGGCTGCTGCAGATCTTGCCACCAAGCTCAGCCGTTGCTGATGGGGAGATGCATCTGTGTCCCCCGACTTCCCTGGTTAGGTCCCTTCACTCCACTCTAAGCCCAAGCAGGGATGGGCAGCAGCTTTTGTAATCATCTTTCATGAGTGCAGGAGACTTCTTGAGGCCCTCTTTTCAATCAGGGGCTGCTGACTCTGCACTCCTCCTCTTGTAAAGTCTTTTTATGATCTTGACATTGTAATAGAGGAATTCTGGGCCACTTTGGTTTTTTTGGGACCTAAAGTCTGTGAAGCCCACAGATTCAGCCCTGACTAGTCCTTTGAGTTTCTGACCCCCCTCTGGAGCCACAAGCTGTTAATTTTTGTGCTTGGGTCTGTCCTTTAATTTACAATCTCTCAACATTATCTTTCAATGATATATATGCAAAGTAGAGTGTAGTTCAAAGCACGAATTTACAACTTTCTCTAAAAGAAGCATCCCTCATAAGAGAGTTTTAACTCTGTGTCTACTAAGAGATGTGATAGCCACCATTCCTGTGAATTCAAATAATTCAATTGAAACTGAGTTCAACAGACTGAAACTTGTTCCATTAGCCAGAAAAGCTCAAGTGGTTTTTTCCCTTATTATATGATGGTTATGCATTTCAGCTCTAAGACCAATTATCTTCCTATTGGAGCAACGAGTTTTCCAGACTAGAAAAAATATGCTTTAAATTTATAAATACTGAAGGTTTTTTTAAAGGAAATCTTTGTTCATCACATAATTTTTATGTGATAAGTGGCATTCCATAAAAATATAAGTAGTTCTAAAATAAAGATAACGAACTGTACTGTTTTAGCAATGAAAGGGCAAATTTGGTACATTTTGTTCCATCCAGCTATTGCATCCTTTTCATATTAGTCTTCTTTTAAATATTAGATAAAAATGGTACTGCGGGAACATGCATAAAACCACTAGAGAAGAAATAAAATACAGCATCTGATCATTTTGTTATGACCATCTTGTTCTTTGGTCAATTAGACAGTTGTCTCATTGATGGCCAGGTCTTCCTTATACAGGCATTTTTATCACAGGTCAATTTCTTGTAAATATCATCATCACTTCCCTGAACTACTTGCATTATTAGTGCTTTAGTCACAGATGTGCTAAACTCTCCAAAATAAGAAAATATATTGAAAGAAGCTGGAATAGCTTCCAAATCATGCACAAACATTAAAATCCCAAGAGTTGGAATAATTTCTAATTTTGCCCAACTTTTGAAAACTCATCCTTAAATTGAGATTGTAGTAGCAAAATAAAATAAAATACAATAAAGGTAGCAATGCCTTAAGAGAATGAACAAAATTTTTAAACAAAAAGAAAACATATAATTAATTAATGGGCAAAAATGTTAAACAAAAATTCCTTCTTTTCCTGCAGCATTGTGAAAAAAATTCTTAATTTGGCTGAAGAAAATAAAGCAAGAAAAGAAAGAAAATTCTATCTTTAGAAATTGATGATGGAACGCTGGCTAAAGGCTGCATAATGAATTTGAATTTTTATTTCTGCATCTTCCAAAAACGGAAAATGAAAGAAAGGGGACTTTATTTACAACAAAAGTTATAAACCCACATGATGAGCGTAGGTGAGACAGTTAGGACAAAGGTGGCTCATGTATTGCACTCCAGCCTGGGCGACAAGAGTGAAATTCCGTCTTAAAAAAAAAAAAAAAAAAAAGGTTTTGGAAAATAGAAAGCAGAAGGAAAAATGGTGATTGACTAATTAGACCTGATAGAGTTGAAATCAGGTTGGCAGGAGAAAAGTGGAGGATCACTTTTCCTCAGGCTTCTGGGGAAAGACTGTAAGAAGAATGTTAGAGATGAAAACAAATCAGCAGGAAAAAAAAAAAAAAACAACTTGGAAGGATTGAGATTATTGAAGGGGATTAAAACTTCGAAACAATTACTAATATCTTCCAAGAGGTAAGAAATGAGAAATGATGCTGCATCTATGAAACAAGTACAGGATGCCATAGATGACTGATAGATAGAGGGACAGATGGATGGATGGATGGATGGATAGATAGACAGACAGACAGACAGACAGACAGACAGACAGATAGACACACAAACAGGGAGATATTCCGAAAATGAAAAGAGTTCTTGGAAAATTAAAAGAAACATGACAGCAGAAAAGAACCTCAAAAAAGGAGATTTGGAAATAAATTTGAAGAAATATACCAGGAAATAGAAGGAAAAGGCAGAGATAGGAAACAAAGAAAACATTAAAATAAAAATAATTAGGGGATTCCTATACCCAACCCTGACCCTAACGCTAACCAAACATCTGAATAATAGGAGTTCCAGAAAGAGAGAATAGACAAAACAAAATGGGAGGTGTGATCAAAGAAATACTTTAAAAAAATCCTAGGATGGAAGTATGAATTTTCAGATTGAAAGGATACCCTGAGTGTCCAGAATAATGGCTAAAAATAGACCCACGTTAAGGCACATCATTGTGAAATATCAAAACAATGGCAACAAAAAGTGAGATCCATAAAACAGGGGTAAAGGGAAGTAAATAAAGTTCCTAGTTTGAGGATTCTTCAAATCCTCTTCAGAACCATCAGTCAGGTCCTCTGTGGCTTCAACCATGTCTCATCAAAAGACAGATTGCCTTTTCACCCTGTAAAACTAGACGCAAGTTATAATTTGCAGTTTTTCTGCTTCTCATATGTAAAAAGGGATTTGCTTATGGACAACTTGGTGCAAGATGCAATGGAGATCATAGTGTTCTTAACTCCAATATCCAGAGGTGGCTTTGACCTTGATTCAAAGAAACGTGACAGCAGAAAAGGAGAAGCTCAAAAAAAAGGAGACTTGGAAATAGATTTGAAGAAGTCTACAAGGAAATAGAAGGAAAAGGCAGAGATAGGAAACAGAGAAAACATGAAAATAGAGGATAATTAGAGGATTCCCATACCTAACCCTAACCCTAACCCAATATCTGAATAATAGGAGTTCCAGAAAGAAGGAATAGATAAAACAAAATGGGAAACATGACCAAAAAAATACTTTAAAAAACAAATCCTAGAATGTTAAGTATGTACATTTCCAAATTGAGAGGATGCAGTGACTGTATCCACCTGACATGACCAGCAAAAGCAGAAATGTCCACCTGTGCTGGGGCACCTGTTCCTCTGGCCAGTCCTCCTTCAGAACACAGGGTTTGCCTACACCACTTTTCAGACCTTGCACCCTTCACCTTCTGCTCCAGATGACCCCTCATCATCACCCCTTTTGCACCCACAGCTGCATTTGGACAGCAGCAGTGTTAGCTGAGACAGCTCCCCAAAGTCCACTGTTTACCAAGGATCTGAGAAGGCCCATGTGGGAAAGGGAGCTACCAAGGTTCAGCAACCTCTTACTGCCTGTTTGAAACAACCTCTTCTCCTCATTTCCCTATCATGCACTCCCCACATTCCCTCTCTTAATATCTCCCCTCCCACACATCTTGCTCAGCATCTGTTCATCAATAACACAATCATTAGAGGCCCTTCGTTTTGTAATCTAACTTTACGTTGATAATTCTTAGATCATCATGTTTTTTTTTTTCCTCAGAACACTGAAGACCTGGCTTCACTGTCCTGGAATTAAATGTTGTTGACAAGTTATCCAACTATGACTTGGATACACATGAGTTTTCAAAAAATTTTAATTTAATTAGTTTACTGGTTGAAGTAGAAATTTGTCTGTGTGGATTCTTTCCGCAGTCAATCATCCTCTCTACCATCTCTCTCAAAAAAGAGTTTGTTTTTGTTTTTCCCTCAGGAACATGATTTCACTGGCCTTGTAAGTAAGAAACAAAAATACTACACTTCAAAATAAAACACGCTCACATTCACTGGGGTAGATGATAACTTGGCTAAAATCAATTATTACTCCTGCTTATGGGTAAGGCTAGGAAAATTGATATGTGACCAAGAGTTCTTTTAAAATTTTTCATGAAAATGCACACACACAACACATACACACACAGTGTACACACACACACACATTCTACTAGCTGTCATTTTTAATTGATCAATATGGGGCAGCAAGGTATACATGAATCCATCATGTTAGGCTCTTATCTGAAAAGTGGCCAAATGGTAATATGATATCATTGTAAATTTCAATAGAGAAGAATTCAGGATTATTTTTGCACTGTGATCACCTGTGGTCAGCTGCGTAAATTTCAGAAAATTAAACCTGTTCTCTCACCCAGGGAAACTGAAGGGAGGCTGTTATTCTTTCTCTTCATCTTTTGACAGTTAGAGCAGAAAGTGACCTAAGGGTGACAAACAGATATTCTTGAAGGAGCAACAAAAATCAGAGAGTCAGCTAAGAATTATTTCTGGCAGTTGCAGCTGAGTCCAGAGCCTAGTGGCTTGGGCACCACTCATTGGCCATTCCTCGGCCAGGAACTTGACCCATCCCCTCCCTTTAGTCCTGCTCAAGCCTGTTTCTCCAGCTTTCTGATCCCTCCTGACAGACTACCTTCTTGCTAAGTTTCAGATTCAGTTTCAGTAGTTTGTAACCAAGGAATCATGATCACTTCTGAAGAAGCTGGTGACTTTATGGCTGTTGACCAAACTTCTTTGGGGAATATTGAAAGAGTTTGGCATGTCTGTGCATGATGAAGATGTGTAGAGTGTCCTTTTTCCGTAAAGTAGCAAAAACCAGATGTCTCACATGCATCAGAGGGGCTCCATCTGTGCAGAGTAGGAAGTCGTTACTTTCAGTGAAAGTGGTTTGGCAAAAAAACCTATTTACCATTTCCAAAACATTGGCAATCTTTGTTATTTCAAAAGGAGCTCGCATAATAAGATTTTTTTGATGGCATTAGCATGTAAATAGTGAATATAAAAAAGGAGGTGATTACAGAAAAAGATGTCTGTAGTTTCAACCAGTTGCATACTGAAGGGGAATAAGGATGCTGTCAATTGCTTGATGACTTGCCTCAAAATCTTAAAAGCAATGTCAACTATTCCAGAACATGTCATTAGACAAGAAAATCACTTCCAGTTTTTCCTCTATTCTATTCCACAAACCAGCTTGACTATTTGCAACACATGACTTTACTTAAGCCTCTCCAATAGAGTGAAGCTTCCTGAGTTTGGCAACTTTCTACTTTGTGTGGAGAAAAGGTTTTTGTGAAACAGTAAATTAAATGTTTAGGAAGGTCCCAGCTTCTTCAAGTTAAAATTTCCTCACTTTACCACTTCCTCACCTAAAATATTTTGTTTAAATCTGTTTTTAGAATGGGCAGATGTGAAGTGCTTAATGTGAAGTGCTTAATCGGTTTCCTGGATTAAGAAACTGGACAAGACTTTTTGGCCCAGAAAACACTATGGCTTTTGTGTTCTACCATCACATCACATCAAAAATGCAAGTGAAAGCGTGCTTACCAGAGTCATCATCCTTCCATTTCTTTCGCACTGCAACTTAAATGAATCTGTAACAATAAATAATAAATCATTCCTCAGTAATGCTGATTCAACTGACTTTTGCAACTCATTTATTTTGCATTTTAATTAGTTTAATCTGCAAAGATCCAAGTAATTTTTATGTTAACTAAGTAGAGTGTAGGATATTCAAGAAATTTATATAACAAACAAAAGGCAGCAGATTTTACAATTTCTCCAAAATTTTAATGAGTTTTAATCCTTATGTATACATGCAGATTATAACAACAGTTTAGAATGCATGTCATTCCTGACATTCAGCAACAGTCAAGCAGAGAGTTGCTTGACTTTGTTTTGTCTTGTTTGCCTTTGTAATATAGTGATTTCTGAATGCTTTCACAGTTGTCTTGCAAAGATTTTTGAGATATATAGAACTTTCACGAAATAATAATATATGAATATGGTTTGTGTCACATAGTGCATATGCATGCCATTACTTTGTATACCCAGAAAGTATACAAAAAAAAAATGCAAAAAGAAAGCAAATTTGAAAAGACTCTACTGTTCTCATAATAGGCTACACTGGGAATGGCCTATGTCCATTGAGGAATCAAATCATTTAAAATAACACACTTCAACATTTATCTCAATCATGAGATATTTAAACTTGCTTGGTTTACATCCCGTTGGACCTAGTTACCTATTGGTTAACAAATAATTATAAATAGGAAAAAATGAAAATCAACATAGATGAGCTGAGTCTCCAATATAGAAACAAGTCATTTTACCGTTTCATGGCAGAATGGCCAGTAGACATAGAGTCTCTTCAGAATTGTTCAACCGGTCATACAAGCTTCTGTAGATGGGTGAACTGTGGACATGTGTGATCTACGAGCAGGCCTAATGACTGCTGTAATTTTGACATAGTGATGAGCATAGATAGTATTTCAAGGTATGTACAGAACTGTAATGTGATAGGAAAATATTTGTGATCTCCATGGGTAACAAAGTTCACTGTCTTTTAGGAGGACAAGTATTAAAGTGCTTGATAGAACTAAAGGTAGAAGTTTTACATTTACCAAAAGAAAAAAAAAACTCTTGAAACACTTTGAGATAAAGGATTTTATCCCTGGGTCAGCTTACATGGCCAGCATATTTAATTACATGAATAAGTCTTTTAATTGAAGGTTCTGAAGTCACCATCAGAGATACAACTGAAAAAATTACAAACTTTCTTGGCTAGGCTGCTAACATGGAAGAAAAGAGTAAGGCGAATACCACTGCAAGCTTTCAAATATGGAATGAAGTGCTTTCCCTGCATGAAGATGAAGTAGGGACTTCACTAACATGTTTGAATAGAGAAGTAATGAACATCCGGAAACACTTCAGAACCTTTTCAAATGTTTCTTCCCCTTATCTTGACGGCATCAAAATTAATCATAGATCCACAATTCTTTTCTTTCTGGTATGAGTTGTTTGATGACATTGACCTAGCAAAAATTAATTCAATTAATCTTAGGACAAAAATAATCTATTGTAATTGAAGTCATTAAAGCTTTGGAGAATTCTAGTTTCTGCTGAAAGAATCCTATCCCTGCTTTTTTAAGCAAGCTCTGAAACTTTAATTCCATTTGCAACAATATGTCTTTGCAAATTGAGGTTTTTAACACTTATAATTATTAAAACAAATGGTCAAGATGAGTTGCTTGTCAACATGTCCCTTACTTTCCCATTTTCCTTTCCTTTCCTTTCTTTCCTTTCTTTCTTTCTTTAATCTTTCTTTCCTTCTTTTCTCTCTTTCACCCAGGCTGGAGTGTAGCATAGCACATTGTAACCTCATTCAACATGAAATGCATGCTCTCTTATCAAAGGCCACTCCACAGTGGCATTCTCATTCAAACTTAGCAACAATAATCTTCATTTTAACATATCTTTAAAAATAAAAATAAATTTAATTTACCTGTATTTTAAATGTTTTTTCTTTGTATTATAATGCAGGTATTGTTATAACCTACATTTATTTAATATAGGTATTAATATAATACAGATATTTCTATAACTTACATCTATGTTTAAATATTTTAATCTATGTTTAAATATTTTAATAACTGTATTTCAATATCCTTGGTTTCCTTTATAATCCTAAGTTTTTTTATTTATTTAACCTCAAAAATTAAGTATAAAATTACCACATGATCCAGCAATTCCATTTCTGGGTATATACTCAAAAGAATTGAAAGCAGGGACTCAACAGATATTTGTATTCCATGTTCACTGCAGCATAATTCACAATAGCCAAAAGGTGGAAACAATCCAGGTTTCCATTGACAGATGGATAAATAAAGTATGGTATATACATGCAATGAATATTATTCACTCTTAAGAAGGAAGGAAATCCTGACACATTACGACATGGATGAATTTTGAGAACATTACACTAGTGAAATAAGCCAGTCACACAAGGACAAATACTGTATGTTGCATTTATGAGGCACTTAGAATAATCAAATTAATAGAGACAGAAGGTAGAATGGTGGTTACCAAGGGCTGCAGGGAAGGATGAAATGGGGAGTTAGTGTTTAATGGGTGCAGAGTTTCAGCTGGGAAGATTAAGAGTTCTGTGAGTGCATGGTGGGGATGGTTACATAACAATGTGAATGAATTTAAGGCCCTGAATGTAAACTTAATAACAATTAGGATGGTAAATTTTTGCTATGTATATTTTACCACAATAAAAAAATTATAAAAAAGATTATTTTTATCAGACTGCTAAAAGCATTGTTGTCACAAGAGTTTAAGAACTGGTTCTAGGACTTGAGGACTTTTACCACGGTTTCTGAAACCTCATTGTCTTTTTTTTTTAATCACACTCCATCACCCAGACTGAAGTGCAGTAGTGTGATCTCAGCTCACTGCAGCCTTGACCTCCCAGGTTCAGGCGATTCTCCCATTTCAGCCTCCCAAGTAGCTGGAAATACAGGTGCACGCCACCACACCTGGCTAATTTTTATATTTTTTGTAGAGACGGGGTTTTGCCATGTTGCCCAGGCTAGTCTTGAACTCCTGGCCTCAAGCAATGTGTCCACCTCAGTCTCCAAGTGCTGGAATTACAAGCTTGAGCCACCACATGTGGCCTGTCTTTTTAGTAGAGTGTATTCTGTGTAGCACTTTGCTCTTCTCTTCATTAACTTTTTTCTTCTTTCTATTTTTTGGTTTTTAACATATTATTTTATACCACAAAATTTGCCAATATTGAGAATACAATGTGGCCTTGGCAAAGTGGCTCACACCTGTAATCCTAGCACTTTGGGAGGCCAAGGTGGGTGGATCACCTGAGGTCAGGAATTCGAAACCAGCCTGGCCAACATGGTAAAACCCTGTCTTTACTAAATATACAAAAAAAAAAAAAAAAAAAAAATTAGCTGGGCAAAGTGGTGCGTGCCTGTAATCCAAGCTACCCAGGAGGCTGAGGCAGGAGAATTGCTTGAACCTGGGAGGTGGAGGTTGCAGTGGGCTGAGATCGTGCCACTGCACTCCAGCCGGGACAATGGAGCAAGAACCTGTCTCAAAAAAAAGAGTACAATTTAATGAATTTTGGTAGATGTATACAATTGTGTAAATAATGTGCAACTAAGACACAGAACAGTTCAGGCATCCTAAAATCGTTCCTTGTTTATGCTTAATCCCCTATGTTCACCCCCACTCACTAGACAATCACTGATGCCCTCTGTCACTGTAGAATCTCACTAGAGTTTCACATAAATGAGGTCATAGCGTAGGTAGTTTTTGTGTTGGACTTCTTTCATTTACCGTAATGTTTCTGAGATTCTTCCTTATCGAATGCATTAATATTTTATTCCTTTTTAATGCTAAATACTATTCCATTGTAGGGATATGCAAAAGTTTGTTCATTCACCAGTTGATGAACATTTGGGTTACTTCCAGTTTGGAGCTCTTATGAATAATGCTTCTATGAACATTTGTGTTTATACTTTGTATAGACATTTGTTTTTATTTCTCATACTACTATGCTGGATCATATGATAAATATATATATAATATATAACTTTATAAGTTATCTGCCACACAGTTTTTTAAAGTAGCTGTACTATTTTCCATTTCCATCAGCAATATATGACAGTTCCAGTTACTCCCTAACCTCACCAATTGCTATTGTCTGTCTTTTTAACTTTAGCGATTGTAGTGGACGTGTAGTTGTAACTTACTGTGTTTTACTTGCTTTCTGATGACCATTAATGTTGAACATTTTTCCTCGTGCTTATTAGTGACTCATATCTTCTGTAAAAAGTGTGTCATCAAATCTTTTGTCCATTTTTTGTCTTATATTATTAAGTTGTAAGAATCCTTTATTCTGGATCCAAGTCCTTTGCTAAGCATATATTTGCAAGAATTTCTTCCAGTCTATAACTTGCTTTAAATACGCCTTTCAAAGAGCAAACATTTTTAATCTTTTTTTTTTTTTTTTTTTGAGACAATCTTGTTGCCCAGGCCGGAGTGCAATTGTGCAATCTCGGCTCACTGCAACCTCTGCCTCCTGGATTCAAGCAATTCTCCTGTCTCAGCCTCCCAAGTAGCTGAAATTACAGGTGCCCACCACCATGCCTGGCTAATTTTTTGTATTTTTAGTAGAGACAGGGTTTCACCATGTTGGCCAGGCTGGTCTCGAACTCCTGGACCTCAGATGATTCACCTGCCTCAGCCTCCCAAATTGTTGGGATTACAGGCATGAGCCACTGCACCCAGCCACATTTTTAATCTTAATGAAGCACATATTACCAGGTTTTTTATTTTATAGTTTGTATTTTTTAACATCCTGATTATAAAATCTTTCATTAAGCCAATGTCACTAAGATCTTCTCCTGTATTTTATTCTAGGAATTTAGGGCTATGATTCATTTTGAGTTGTTTTGTCGATAGTATGAGAGAAGGGCCAAAGTTTATTTTTTTCATACAAATATCCGGTTACAGCAGCACTGTGAAAAAATTAGCATTTCTCTATTAAATCACTGTGACACTTGTATCAACAATCAATTGGCTTTAGAAATGTGGGTCTATTTCTGGACTACATGTTCTGTTCCACTGAACTGTAAAGTTTAGCCTTTCTCTAATACCATACTGTTCCTAATTACTATAGCCTTATAATAAGTCTTGAAATCAGCATAAGCCTTTCTACTTTCTGTCACTTTTACTAAATTGCTCTAGCTATTCTAGGTCCTTTGCTTTTTTGTATTAATTGTAAAACCAGCTTGTCAATTTTTTTTAAAGTTTGTTATGATTTTGGTTGAAATTGCATTGAATCTATAGAGAGAAGATTGCCATTTTAACAATATTAAGTCTTCTAATCAATGAACATATTGTATATCTTTATTTACTTAGGTTGTTTAATTTCCCTTTACATTGTCTTATAGTTTATAGGGTATAGGATTTGAATATCTTTTGTTAAGTTTATTTCCAAGTGTTTGGTGGTGCTTTATGTCATATTAAATAGAGTAGTTCTAAAATTTCAGGTTTTAATTGTTTATTGCTAGTATAAAAAATGCAATTGAGCTTTGCATTTTGACCATAAATAATACAAATGATTTTTTTCATATTGCATATTTTTGCATTTATTTACTAGTTCTATTAACTTTTGGGGGTAGTTCTTAGGGTTTTTATACTTATGTGATTATGTCATTTTCAAATAAAGACAGTCTTAATTATTCTTTTATAATCTCTAAAGGTTTTATCTGTTTTTATTGCTTTATTGCACTGGATAGGACCTCCACAATGTGAAATGATAGTGGTGAAAGTGGATTTCTTTGCCTTGTTCTTATTCTTAGGTAAAAAGCACTGTTCATTTCACCATTGAATATGATGTTAGCTATAGGCTTTTTACAGATGTTCTTATCTGATTGAGGAAATTCCCTTCTATTCCTAGTTTACTCAGTATCTTTTATTTATCATGAAAGGGTATTTAATTTGTCAAATCCTTTTTTCTGATCTATTAAAATGATTTTTCTGTGTTAGTCTGTTAATATGTTGAATTATTTCTGATTTTCTGATGTTAAATCAACCTTGCATTCCTGGGATAAACTCACTTGGTCATGATTTATTATTTATTATATATGTTCTTAGATTTCATTTGCTAATATTTTGTTAGGGATATTTGTGTCTCTATGTTCATGAAATATATTGGTTCTTGGTCCTTATTTTGATATTTTGGCTGGTATTGTAATTAGGATAATACTGACCTCATAAAATAAGTAAGGAAGTGTTCCTTCCATTTCCATTTTCTGAATGAATTTGTGTATAATTCAGATTTTTTTTTCTTTAATGGAATTTACCAGTGAAGCCATCTATGCCTGCGGTTTTCTTCTGGAAAGTTCTCAAATTATAAATTCAATTTCTATAATTGATATAGGACAGTTGAACTTTTCTTTTTTTAGTCAATTTTGATAATTTGTGTTATTTAGGAAATTTATCCATTTTATCTGGTTGTTAAATTTATTGGTATCAAGTTGTTAATAGTATTCCCTCATTATCTCATAATGTCTGAAGAGTTAACAGTAATACTTCCTCTTTCATTTCCTATACTGGTGATTTGTGTTTTCTTTTTTTCTTGATATTTCTGCTAGATCACTATCAACTTTATTGATATTTTGAAAAGCAGATTCTAATTTGTTTTCTCTATTGTTTTTCTGTTTCCTATTTTGTTGATTTCTGCTCTGTTCTTTACTATTTCCTTACCCCTGTTTTCTCTGGGTTTAGTTTGGGTCTTTTTCTAATTACTTAGGGTAGAGACTTAGATCATTACTTGAGAACTTTCTTTTCTAATGTTGGCACTAAACATTATAAATTTATCTCTCAGCGCTACTTTAACTGCATCCCACAAATTCAAGAAATTAAAAATATTTTCTATTTTTTCTTATTTCTTGCTTGACTCAATGGTTATTTAAAAATAAGTGTGTAACGGTAAATATTTAATGCTTCCTAGGTTACTTAATTTTGCTTATTTTTTTTAAGGTAATGCCATTGTAGCCATTCTCTGTATGATTTGTTGCACTGAAACCACCTTTGCAAAAATGATAACAGTTGGGGAGATCTGATCTAGCCAATCTTCTTGCCTTTAGCCTTCAATCTTCCTTTAATTATTTCTGGGCTTAAGCCAAGCTAACTTTGGGAAACATTTAATACATAGTTTAAATGATAATAGCCCTTCCTCCAAACTCAACCATCTTAATAAAGCTAATGAGAGACCACCAAGCTAGGAGGATAGAAGAGACTGAATTCTGCTAAGGTGTAGATATAAAGGGTTGCCAGCCATTATTCCAGAATTCACAAGATACGCAACTTTCTCTATTACTCCTGCAGCCTAAGATTGGCCCTTTGAGACACCTTTTCAGATTTTCTGCATGTCTGACCCTGATGGCTCCACCTGGACTCACCAACTGCTCATGTGGTCCCATCCACACTCTTGTGGTCTACTCAGCGTGAGGACAATTTCAACTCCTTATGATTTCATCTCCCATCAACACTCCACATGCCCTAGCCCCCTGCCCACCAAATTACCTTTGAAAAACCCCTAACTTATGAGCTTTTGATGATATTGATTTGAGTAATGACTGCCATGTGGTGTGGCTGGCCTTGCATCAATTAAACTCTTTCTTTACTGCAATGCCATGATCTATTTTGTTTGTGCAGGGGGACAGAAGAATCTTTTTGGCTGTTACAGTATGGCTTAGAATATTGGCAAGCATACCATGTGCACATAAAACAAATTTGCATTCTGTTGTTGTTTGGTGTAGTTTTCAACTAAGTGAAGGTAGATAATATTTTTGTCTTATTGTTTCTAATAGTTTCATTATATACTCAGGAAGTATTAAAAATCCATTATTAGAATTGTGACTATTTGTCTTTTTAGTCCTGTCAATTTTGGCATTATGTATTTTTATTTGCTTCATGTATGTTTTATTGTTGTATCTTCATCTTGAATTTACCCTTTTATTATTATGAAGCATATCTTTTTATTTCCATTTTTGCAAGTTATTTTTAAGTTTGTTTGACCTAATATTAATATAATCAGTTCTGCTTTTTTACATTTTATCATCCATTAACTTTTAACTTATCTGCATTTTTATTTAAACTTGTATCCTGTAGCGATCATATAGTTGTGTCTCATTTCTTTATCCATCTGGACAATCTCTGTATTTTAATTGAATGTTAAGTTCATTAATATTTAATATTATTATCAGTATGGTTTGGTTTGAGTCTAGCTTTAAAAAAATTTATTTTGTCCTTGCTTGTTTTTGCTGTTATTACTTTGTACCCCCTTTCCTGCCTCTTTTTGGATAATTTGAATATTTGTATAAATACCATCTTAATTTTCCTAATGGCATACCTATTATTTTTTGCATTATTTTTATAGTGGTTGCCCTAGGGAATATAACATACATTCAGAACTTTCAGTGAGCTAATTTATAGTTAATAATGCACTATTTATTGCAAAATACAGAAATCTTACAATCTTACAAACCCATGCTTTCTTCTATCCTTTACAGTGTCATTGTTATTTATGTTAGACAAACTTAGAAATTTGTTTTAAAGAGAAGCAAAATGTATAAGAAAATTAATATGAAGCATGCAAAAATATAGTATTTTGCATTTACCTACAGGTTTATCATGTTTGGTGCTCTTCACTCTTTTCTGAGGATCTAAGTTTCCATCTAGTATAATTTTCCTTCAGCTTGGAGAGCTTCCTTAAGCATTTCTTATAATACACATTTGCTGGAGGTAAATTCTTAGTTTCCTTTTATATGAAAGCATCTTATTTCACTTTCATTCTTGATGATATTTTCACTGGATATAGAATTCTGGGTTGACAGTTTTTTAACTTTTCTCTTCTGCACTTTAAAAGTGTTGATCCACTGTCTTCTAGCCCAATGACTTTTGGTAAGTCAGCCACTAATTGGATCATTGGTCCCTTGCTTGTAACATGTCAAGATTTACTCCTTTGTCTTTCAACAATCTGATTATATGGTATTCTTTAACATGGGCTTCTTTGTATTTGTTCTGCTTAGTATTTGTTTAGCATCTTATGTCTATACATTTCTGTCTTTTGTAAATTCAGGAAATCTTCAGACCTTTCTCAGCTGGGCTTCTTTGCATCTCTTCCACACATTCATGCTTCAGGGGTTAGTCAGAGATTTGGCAGAAAGAGATTGAGGATCCCCTGTCTGGCTCTTTCCCCTACAGAATTCCCCCACTCTCTTCAGCCTCCACAATTTTATACCTTCTCTTTTCTGGTTGATAGGACAGAAAGAATATAGATTTTTTCCACATGAGCTCCTGAGTGTGTTGTGTGCCTTGTGTATACTAAAGTTAGTCTTGGGGTAAAAGCTTGAGGAATGGAAATTTACTCATATATCTCTCTCCCCTTTCAATCAAGTATTTTGTTCCCATCATAGCCTCTTTGCTTCTGTTCATTCTTCAGTAACTTCAAGAAAGCAGTTTAAGTTTTAGTTCACACCTTTGTCTTCAACTGGGATGTTCAGAGTCTGTTTCATACATGTAACATTACTCACTTTTAAACAGAAGTTTCACATGAGTGCATCTGATTTGAGGAAATTTGTCTAATGCTTGAGTCCTAGCTTCAAAGGAGCCTAGAAAAGAAAATTTCAGGTTTCCATTTTACAAAGATAGAGCTAAAGATAGGACATTTCCAAAACATAAGAGCATGAAAACTATTGTTCATCTTCACAATTTTAATAACATTTGAACAACAGTTTACTTATTGGTTGCCCAGTATTATGAACCAGATTTAAATTTCCAAACAACAACCAAAAACTAGGAAATCGTTACCTCATTTAGTACAATTATATTTTATGCAAATGAAAACTTATGGGCCGGGCACGGTGGCTCATGCCTGTAATCCCAGCACTTTGGGAGGCTGAGGTGGGTGGATCACAAGGTCAGGAGTTGGAGACCAGCCGGGCCAACAGAGTGAAACACTGTCTGTACTAAAAATACAAAAATTAGCTGGGCATGGTGGCGGGCACTTGTAATCCCAGCTACTCGGGAGGTTGAGGCAGAGAACTGCTTGAACCCGGGAGGCAGAGGTTGCAGTGAGCTGAGATCATGCCATTGCACTCCATCCCAGGCAATAGAGTGAGACTCCATCTTAAAAAAAAAAAAAAAAAAAGAACGGCAAAGAAAACATATGTCATCTCTCCCTAACAGAGAAACCCAAATCTCTTTAGGTTAAAACTTCAAGACTGTAGTGACCATTACTTCCTTCCTCTGCTGCCCATTCCACATGCGCAGTCATGGGCTGCATAACAACATTCTGGTCAACCACAGACTGCATATATGATGTGGTTTCATAAGATTATAACGGAACCGAAAATGTTCTAGCATCCAGTGACATCGTAGCCATCTTGACATCATCACCATCATAACGTCATAGCACAACACATTATTCCCATGTTTGTGGTGATGCTGTTGTAAACAAACCTACTTTTAAAGTCATATAAAAGTACAGCACATACAGTTATGTATGGTACCTAATGCACGAGAGTGATCATAAACCACTATCTTACCGGTTTGTGTGTTGAGTATACTTTTTATTGTTATTTTAGAGTGTATTTCTTTTACTTATTAAAAAAATACTGTAAAACAGCCTCAGGCAGGTCCTTCAGGAAATATCCCAGATGAAGGCATTGTCATCGACAGCTGCATGCCTGTTATTGCCCCGAAGGCCTTCCAGTGGGGCAAAATGTGGAGGTGGAAGACAGTGATATTGATGATACTGACCCTGTATAGACCTAGGCTATATGTATGTTTGTGTCTTCATTTTTAACAAAAATCTAAAAAGTAAAAAAAAAAGAAAAGTAAAAAATACAAAAAAGCTTAGAAAATAAAGATATAAAGAAAGCAAATATTTTTGTACAGCTGCACAATGTGTTTATGGTTTTGTTTTGTTTTTTTTTGTGTGTGTGTTTTTGAGACAGAGTCTTGCTCGGTTGCCCAGGCTGGAGTGCAGTGGTGTGGTCTCGGCTCACTGTAACCTCCGCCTCCTGGGTTCATACCATTCTCCTGCCTCAGCCTCCTGAGTAGCTGGGACTACAGGTGCCTGCCACCATGCCTGGCTAATTTTTTTGTGTGTTTTTAGTAGAGATGGGGTTTCACCATGTTAGCAAGAATGGTCTCCATCTCCTGACCTTGCGATCTGTCCACCTCGGCCTCCCAAAGTGCTGGGATTACAGGCGTAAGCCTCCTTGCTGGGCCAAGCAGTCTTAAATGACCAGTTTAACCTCTCATTGAATGGAAATATGGTGTGGCCCCTAAAGGAGCATTCTTCTCTTGGAGACAAAGACTCTTAGGGGAGGAGGAGAAAACATTTTGCAAATGGTCTATTGGTATAATAACGAGGGATGCCATTTTATCTTTCATCATTGGTTTACTAGATCCAAGTATTTTGGCTGTTGGAAAAAGAATATCTATAGGTTTCTTGTTCAAAATATATACTGTGTTCTATAGAAAACCATGTCTTGGCAGTACAATGTATTACCTGTATTACACAAGTCAAGTATTATCCGAGACCATTCAACTCTACTCTAGAGAAAGCTGATTTTGGTAAATGGAAAGACCAGGAAATCTCATGAATGTAAGGCTATTGTGTTACTTACTTGCTATAAAATATCTCCCTTTTTCAAAGCAGTGTTGTGTAAAATGCCATGATGGTGATCAACGTATTCAGCAAATCCTTATGTTATTTGTGGCAAAAGCATTATGTACAGTGAAGGCAAATATGCATCCATGATATATGTCTATTCCAATAAGGGCAAATCACAGTCCTCTCCATCATAGAAGGGGTATAATATACCTAACCTGCCACCAGGTGGAGGGTTACTCCCCCAAATGTATGATGTGCCAATCAGGATTGGCTACTGGTGCTGACAAGTTGGGCCCTCAGCAATGGTGATCAGGACAGACTTGGAAAAGGGGGAACACATTGTTACATATGTCGTTTATAATTTGCCCTTAACCACTGGACACACTGCAAGATGTCACTGCATGGAAGAGAAAACCAAATTTTGCACATTCTCACTTATAAGTGGGAGTTAAACACTGCGTACTCATGGACATAAAGATGAGAACAATAGACAATGGAGACTACTAGACAAGGGAGGGAGGGAGAGGAGGATGGGTTTTAAAACTACCTGTTGGGTACTGTGCTCACTACCTGGGTGATGAGATCATTTGTATCCTAAACCTCAGCATCACGTGATATACATGTAACAAACTTGCCCATGTACCCCCTGTATCTAAAATAAAAGTGAAAATTATTTTTAAAAAAGACTTCACCACAGCGAGACTCCATCTCAAAAAACAAACAAACAAACAAACAAACAAACAAAGACTCCACTGCACTGCAAAGCCACAGTACTGCGTTTTTCATCCTCAGCTATACATATCTTAAAGAGGCATGCTAGTACGTGCTACTTTCTGCTCTCCAGGTTCTGTCTTCATGACATCCCTGTTACAGAAGGCCAGGGTGATGTTCCGGCATGATGGTGAGAGGATCAAGGCGCCTAGAATCTGTATTGTGATACAGAACTGAAAATTGCCATAACAGACATCAAAGAGTAACAGTGGATTCCTGATTTTTTTTTTCTTGTGAGAGCAAGCTTTTTCTGGGTTCTCTGCATATTGGTATTGAAAAAACAAAGACAAAAATTATAAAGCTTATGAGTAGCTGCATACAGTTGCTAGGAGCTACAGTTGCTGTTGTCACTTGATTTACTTGCCATAATCTGTCATCTTCTAAGATGCTTCCATATTCTTCACAGATCAGTTGGTGAGTTGAGATGAAAATGTGACAAAAAGCACCATCCTTGCAACTTTCAAGTCTTTGATGGTTGACCTTGACACTTTCGCCCATTTGCAAAGAAACTTTAGATTTACTATTTTGGAGGAAAATAACAGTTCCACGGGTTCTTATTTGGCTATTTCTAACATAATAGACCTTACTCAGTGGATCAGAGAGCCAGGCCTTTCTTTCTAGCCATGCACACAGTTAACTGGGAAGGATAGCCTTGGAGTTCTACTCTCCTCATAAGGTAAACTCCAGGCAAAACAACATTTCTCAGATAGCCTCCGTAGCAAAGCTGGTAGACTGTAGTGATGTCATGCATTCCCAGACTTATTGCACCAGTGTTCAATAATCTCTAAAATATCTAGGTGTTTTCCTTTGTTATTGCGTATGGGTTCCCTAGTAAAAGGGCTCAGGTCTCTTTGGGAGAAGGGTGGGAAGAACAGTGATCACATGTACTTGTGATGTTGTCAAGACTCCAGCCTCCTCTTCATTCAAAGGGCTGTGAGTTTTTGAGCTGATTCAAATGCAGGAATTGGGTAAGAGGCTGTTACTCTCTATTTGAGGCTCAAACCAGACCTTTCTTTATCCATCCTGAAGTTTTCTGTTACACAGACCTAATAGGACATTTGTAAACTATCCATGAATTTTGTGTCAGAGACTTTACTATCCCTTAGCAAGTAGCAAAGATCCCTGTGGGTTGAAGCATGTACTTCCCACTGTGGCCCAGCTGCCTAATATTTGGTCCACGCCCATTTTATCTCTGACAGTTGGATGCTGCTATTTGACATCCAGAAAGACCATGTCAGTGGTAGCATCTTCCACTCACATTATTGCCTAAAGAGAGCCAGCTACCGAGCTTTTTAGAGATGTTGATACTCCCCTCCCACATGCAGTTATCTACATCCTGGTGGGTGCCATGTCTTCCATGCTCACTCAGGTATGAGTTTAAGGGATAGATTAGTGGACAGTCCAATCTTCTACATTCCTATCTCTCTAGGACTTTGGTATCTTTCTTGCTCATTACACTGAGGAATTTCTGGCATATCAATTTCTCTTAAGAAGGCCACCACTGAATTCAATTTCATTCTGCCAAAAGAGCAAGTTGCTAGAGGCACTTCAGGGTGGTCAAGCTAATTAATTTAACCTAGACTATCTTTACAGAGTATGCCTAGTGAAATATTTAGCCTAATCCAAAACTATGTCCAGCCCTCTCTAGCCTATATCCCTCAGAATCTGTGAATTGCTATTCGAGGGTTTATGTTGGGCCCCGTTGGCCAGTGAAGGTTCTCGGGTCTAATCTGGTAAGACTGGACACTGGCACAAGTGAGGCAAAGTGACTTTGTTACTTACATGTAGTCACAAGGATAAACACAAGCCTAGGGTCCACAGCGAGCCAGCCTTTCAGTGAGAAGGAAAGCGGTGCAGTGTAGATGGAATCTCATCTGTATGTGTTCCACATTCCACTGCAGCTGAGGGACCCTGGAAGTACTTCGTTCTGGGTTTTATACCCTGGGTGCAACTTGGATTGCTGAGCATAAGTACTGCAGAACATCCTAGTCTGGGAGGAAAGAAGATGTAGCCTGGGATGTTTTGGACATTTGCTTCTTATCTTAGGATGTTGCACTGCAAGCAAGAGGGGGAAGAGCTGGGCCAGCCAAGGCTATCCAGGGACCTGTCCTCCTGCAGGCAGTACTAAAGTTTTCTCAGTTACATAGACTTAATGGGACCTTAGAGAACCATCCATCATTTTTTTTCCCTAGAGACATTACTCTCCTTTAAAAGTATGTGTGAAACATACTTTTTAAAAGTTTCTGTTAATGGGCAGTTCTTATCAATCATTGGTATGTAAACCTTTTCCTAGGTATGATCTGTTTTTAGCATCCCAGGGCCCACAGGGTTCTGCACCTAGTTATAGGTTACAGACAATGTCCAGGAGGGGTGGGGAGGAAGCCTGGAGAAGCCTTTAAGAGGTTAATGCTATGAATGAAGCCATTAGGAGGTCTTTAAGCAAGGCAGGAAGAGGATCATCAGACTGGGAAGGAGGGATGTTTTCCATTATACAGGTCTTTGGGGGCTAGGAGTATAAGGCCCCCAAATCCTCCTCTTTGGTCCAATTCCC
The DNA here is from genome assembly GCF_028885655.2 of Pongo abelii. NCBI lineage: Eukaryota > Metazoa > Chordata > Mammalia > Primates > Hominidae > Pongo > Pongo abelii. Next base: position 28,852,028 of record NC_071992.2, read on the forward strand.
ATATTCAAGATTATAGTCATTCCTCTTTGATGCCTTAATATCCACTGATGAAATCAGGCAATACTGTGAATTCCTCTGATTCTGAATGTTGCAATCCTCAGATTCAACCCTTGACTTTGATTTTTGGCTACAGAAGCCCTCTGCCTGCAGTAAAGATAAGTGATTCTTTCAGCACAGCCATAGAAATCAAAGAAAGTCCCTGGTTTTCTGACCATGCCTTGGGCTAACAAATACTTTGGAAATTGTTTTCTTCCTTTAAGCTATTCAGCTCAGAAGCAGCCAGCTTACCTTATCATCCTTGCATTCCATTTATTTGAAGGCTTCTTGACAGCAGACACTTCTAGAATCAATTACTACACCCACCAGGCTTCTAAGTTGCAAAGAGCAGGACTCACTGGAGCTAGTTCAAGCAGGAATGTAATTTATTAAATCATATGAGAGGCTCCTGGAGACTGCAGATGGGCCAGGGAGCAGCTTGAACAATGGCATGGACAGCTTGCTCCAGGGGAAATCTGACAGGTGTCCCATGCACTGTGTCACAGCCTGCTCCATGATACTGGGTTGGGGGGGTGCCACCACTGGGACCTTTTCCTGTTATGTCTCAGCCAAGACCCACTAGCCTTCCTGAAATGCTTTAAGGGCATCACCCCTTTCACATCACTCTTTTCTGAGCTGGAATCTCCAGTGAGTGCATGGGACTGGCAGAGCTCATGCCACATGCCTGCACTCTGCTCTCAAGGTGCTAGGAAAGCAAGGTGTTCCTTTAACTTTGGGTGAGAGCACAAGGTGAGAAATTCTGCAAACTTTAGATAGGGATTCAAAAGGTATTATGAATACTTTACAAATATGAAGGTAGCTGTGGACTTTAACCAATGCCCACTGCAAAGAGCCAGCCCCAAATGTTACCTGCCCCAAATGCCACCTCCTATCACCCAATCTAAAATGGCCCACACCCAGGATACTCTTTGTGCATAGTTACATCTTTTAAGGCATATATCGTATTTTGCAACTATCTTGCTGATGTATTTATTTGCTATTTTTCTCTCACCTAATTAAAATGTAAAGCTTTAGAAGAGCTTAGCGCAGTTCCTGGCAGATGGCTGGAACTCTGTAAATATTTGTTGAATTAATGTAGCTGTAAAATGAGATGTTTCTGAATAATGATTGTAATGCTGGTTTTCAAACTGTCTAACACTTTTTTCTCAAGGTGCTGCTGGATGGCCACCTAGGTGGGGAATCCCCATCTGGGGCTGAGCTCTCGTCTGTCTCTGCCCCTGCCATCAGCCCAAGGAGTTTAATTTCTTCATTGTTAGCGAAACAGTAAACAATAGAGCTTTTAAAATTACTTATTTAACAGTGATTTTTTTGACACCTCAAATTGTAAACTATTTCCTCCCTGGGTTAAGTCATTTATATAGGAATGGTTGGTTGCTGCAATAAAGTGAGACAGGTGACCTTAATCAATAATTTTGTATTTTTGAAATTCTTACCCTGAATCGGAAACCCACTAAGTTGTTCGTCTGTTCAGAACTCTACAAGAGCTTGCCATTCCCTGGAATACCAACTCCTCCTCCAGCAGCACTCAGAACCCCTGACAACTTACTGTCCCCCTTTCTTTCCATCTTTGTTTCCTTCTGTCCTGCACAATGAGCTCACATTTCAATCCATGTGTGATGAACACACTCTCAGAATGTCAGAACTGAAAAGGGCTCAAAAAGCAATCTTGTTAAACCTCTTGTTTTAATACATGAAAATGCTAAATCCCAATAAGGTTAACTGATAGAAACATAGTACACACTACTTAATATTTCATTGACTGAGTAAATTTCCCAAGATCATACTCCTACGTAGTGGAATAGTTGAACTTTGAAATCAGCCTCTGAGCATTTTTATCCAGTGCTTAAATTTTTGTTTCAGTCCTAGTAATGGATAACATTTACTGAGCACTCACTAAGTGCCAGGTATATACGGGAACACATTTAATCCTTGCAACACCCTTATGGAGAAGGTTACTATTGTTATTCTACCTCAAAGCTGAGAAAACTGAGGCACGGTAAAGCTTATGTAATTTAATCATAGCTACACAGTTAATAAGTGCCAGAGTGGGGATCTGAACTCCAGAGCCTGTGTGCATAATGACTGTGTGATTCTGCCTACTGTGGGCTGAACTGTTTCTCCTCAAAATTCATGCGTTAACTTCCTAACCCGCAGGAACTCATAGTGTGATTGTATTTGGAGATAAGGTCTTTAGAGAGCTAATGACAGTAAAATGAGATCACTGGGATAGGCCCTAATCCAATAGGACTAGTGTCCTTATAAGGAGAAGAGATTAGGGCACAGGCACGCACAAAGGGAAGACCATGTGGGACACAGGGAGAAGGTGGCCATCCACAAGCCAAGCAGAGAGGCTCAGGAGAAACCAATCCTGCTGACACCTTGATCTCAGACTTCCAGCCTCCAGAACAGTGAGAACATAAATTTCTGTTGTTTAAACCACAGGGTTGTCGCTAACCCCGAGACCAGGGACCCGTATTGTTCCGTGGCCTGTTAGGAACCAGGCTGTACAGCAGGAGGTGAGTGGCTGCGGTTCAGTGAGCATTATGGCCTGAGCTCCGCCTGCTGTCAGATCAGCGGCAGTATTAGATTCTCACAGGAGCGCAAACCCTGTTGTGAACTGCGCATGCGAGGCATCTAGGTTGCTCGCTCCTTATGGGAATCTAACTAATGCCTGAAGATCTGAGGTGAAACAGTTTCATCTTGAGATCATCATCCCCCCTACACCGTCCCCGGCCCCCGCCATCTGCGGAAAAATTGTCTTCCATGAAACCCGTCCCTGGTGCCAAAAATGTTGGAGACCGCCATTTTAAACCACTCAGCAGGCCGGGGCGTGGTGGCTGACGCCTGTAATCCCAGCACTTTGAGAGGCTGCAGCGGGCGGATCACGAGGTTAAGAGATCGAGACCATCCTGGCCAACATGGTGAAACCCCGTCTCTACTAAAAATACAGAAATTAGCTGGGCATGGTGGCACGTGCATGTAGTCCCAGCTACTCGGGAGGCTGAGGCAGGATAATCTCTTGAACCCAGGAGGCGGAGGTTGCACTGAGCCGAGATCGTGCCACTGCACTCCAGCCTGGGCAACAGAGCGAGACTCAGTCTCAGAAAAACTAACACAAACAAACAAACAAAAAGCAACAACAAAAAAACCCTCTCAGCCTATGACACTTTGTTACAGCAGCCTGAGGAAACTAAGACACTGCCTACACGTGCAATACTGACTCCCATATCTCCCAAAGCCTTGGCATCTTCTTTCATAGCATTCCCTCCATCCCCAGTGTTCTTTGTCCCACTTTTTACCTCCCTTCTTTCATCCCTCCATCATGTCCCTATTCTTCCTGGACCACCTTAGTTACTATCTCCTCCATTAAGCTTTTTAAAATTAACCCCTAAAATATGCAATTGCTCTATTGTTGTCCTTCCTACACCTTGTTTACCTCTGTATGGTGGGCTTAATACATTTTGCCTTGATTTGTGATTAATCTGTGCAACTATTTTATACCCTCATACTAGATAATGAGTTATCTAAAGACAATGGCTGAGACAAATTCTTCTTTGTTCAGTTCAAGTTATATTTATGAGGCCCCTGCTCTATGCACCCAGCACTATGCCAGGAGGTCAAAGTACAAGGCTAAGGCATGATCTCTGTCCTGAGGCACTTACGGTCTAGTAAAGGAAACTTTATGTTCTTGGCAATACCCATAACACTACTTCACATTTCTTATTATCTAATATGGCTTGGTTGAATTTAATTGAAAATTGATCTACTCCAGAGAAGATAAATTAAAGATGTAAATGAGAGCAGGTTGTTTTACAAAATAGCACCAGCCTCTGAGGCAAGAGATCTTTATTCCTGGTTGAGTGGGCTGAGTATGGCCATGCAGGGAAGGTGGCCACAGCCACCCCAGGTAACTCCTTGGCAAGTGCATATGAAGCCTGGGACATCACAGTCAGACAAACATAAAATCCAGAGGTCTCCTGCGAAATGACTGTGTAGCAGAGGCTTTCATTAGACAAACTTGAGTCTGGAAATTTACATAACGACCACGCAAGCTGGAGACTTGTATATCACAGAGTGAAGCCCCTGCCTTGTGGCAGGAGGCTGAGGCTGGACCAATGCATGCATCTGATCATCTCAGACTCCGTAAGACCCGATCTTGCTCTTTGATGCCACCTCAAGATGAATGCTGATGGCGGACAGCCTTCTGAGGCAATTACGAAAGACTGATTTCATCATATCTACTCAGAAGTCACCAGTCTCTGGTACCCAGGTAAATCAATTTTCAATTAAATTCAACAAAACTGTATTAAATAATAAGAAATGTGAAGTAGTGTTATGGGTATTGCCAAGAACATAAAGTTTCCTTTACTGGACTGTGAGTGCCTGAGGACAGAGACCATGCCTTAACCTTGTACTTTGGTACCCAGGTATAGGGTGGGGTAGGACAGGTGGAGGAATGAAAAGCTTCTCTGTGTTTCATATTTGACCTTGCTTGTGGTTTTGTTACAAAAGCCTGGACATTATGAGTCAATAATGAAATCTATTCCATCTTGCTAGGGAGAATATTATATTCCCAATTATTTCATGATAGCTATATAATGTTTTATTAATGACTCCAATCTAGCCTAACATCATTCCCAAACAGGTTAAAAGCACTCTTGAAATTGCTGGAAACTAAAAATGCAAGGTAGGCAATGGCCAACATAGGTCCAAATACTCTACATGCTTGGACCTTGAAGTGATAGTAGTGGGAAGGAAGGAGAAAGGGAAGTGGAGGAAGACGAGGTAGGGAAGAGGGAAGGGGAAGCAGAAGAGGAGGCCTGACTGGGTGTGGTGGTGTCATGCCTTTAATCCCAGTGTTTGGGAGGCTGGGGTAGGAGGATTGCTTGAACTCAGGAGTTTGAGACCAGCCTGGGCAATGTGAGAAGATCCTATCTCTACAAAAAATAAATTAGCCAGATGTGGTGGCACACACCTGTGGTCCCAGCTACTCGGGGCTGAGGCCAGAGGATCCCTTGAGCCCAGGAGGCCAAGGTTACAATGAGCCATGATTGCACCACTGTATTCCAGCCTGGGAAACAGAGTGAGATCCTTTCTTTAAAAAAAAAAAAAAGAGAGAGACTGGATCATTCACTTTTGTTTCACTTTTGTGATCCCTTTTCTCACTTAAGGAGATTCTCCTGTCCCTCCTCAGAATCCTCACACTAAAGGTTCGATCTCTGTCTTCTATTTATAATCTCTCTGTAACTGGACCCTTCTCACCAGCTTTTGAAGATAGTCCTTCACTTACATCCACTCCATGGGGTCCTGACTCCATTTCTTAGATCCCTAGTAGGGAAGCTGATGAAAATCTTGGAATAAACTCCAGAAAGGGAGGAGGGCTGCCTGTCTGCTGAGGAGAAACAGAAGGGGTGGACGAGCAGGTGGTGGAGGGAATGTCAACTTTGTTCTGAGAAGATTGTGTGTGTAATAACACCCTGTAGGGAACACAGAATTTGGGTGATGTATTTTTAAAGCACATTAACCATTACATATACAAAGGAACGAACAGGTAGATGCAAACAGTAATCTCAAGATGAATTAATCCAGTTGTGGCCTCAGAAACCCGAAACTTTTCGTCGTTTTCTTGAAAGCAACCAATAATTAGGATCTCTCAATATAAGAAATACTCACTAAAAAAGAGGCAGAATGAAATCATTGTTAAACCTTACATTTTAAAGGTATATTGATGCTGTTTTTTTTACAGAGAAGCTGATGAAAGTGGTACTCCCCACTCTATCCTAAACCAGTATTTTTCTTGTCCCCTTTGGGTGGCCTGTGTCCTTAGTCTAACACCATCGGGGTCTTTATAGGCTTTGAGCTAGTTAACTTTTCACTCTCACTCAGAATCCCATAACTGCCATCCTCAGGAGGCACATGGTGTTTGCCTCAGGCAAGCTCAGAGCTTCTGCAGACACTTTGTAAGATAACCTGGCAGCCTTTTCCCATTAGCAGCAGGGCCTGGGTTCACACCTGCCACCCCCGCGACAGATTGTATATCCTCTTTCCCACGTGTTCTGTCTTTTCTTCAGAGAACTGGAATCTCGCATGATCTTGGATTTTCTAGTGAGGTTATTCCATAGGCAGGCATCCCTGAGTTGACTGTGAACATGTACCTCTGGTTACCTATGCATTGCAGTCATTTCTGTAGATTTACTACCTGTTAAAGAATGGAAAGAGACAGGAGAAACAATCCAGTCCCATGATTCTCAGTGTCTTAGTCAGTTCCAGCTACTATAACAAAATACTTCAGACTGAGTGGTTTAAACAGCAAACTTATTTTTCATAGTTCTCAAGACTGGGAAGTCCAAGGTCAAGGTGTCTAGGGATTCAGTGTCTGGTGAGGGCTTTCTTCCTGGTTTGCAAATAGCCACCTTCTGGCTGAACTTTCTCATGGCAGAGAGAAAGGAAAAGAACTCTCCCGTGTTTCTTTTTAGGAGAACACTGATGACAGGCTCTATCCCCGTGACTTAATTGTCTCCCAAAGGCCCCACCTCCAGATACTATCACATTGGGGATTAGGGCTTCAACATATGAATTTTGGGGGAAGGGTGGAGCACAAACATCAAACATTCAGTCTATAGCACTCAATAAAGAAAAACTGTCCCCCTCCCCAGAAAGTGTGTTGGAAATTTATGGAGACATTTTTGGTTGTCATAGAGACTAGGGGTAGCACCAGCACTTAGTGGGGACATTCGACATGCTGCAATATACAACCTGATGAAGGTTTCACCCACATGCTACATAACTTCTTAAAATGCTCTACTGGACATTTTTAGGACTGTTTATAATTATCCAAGCCTTGATTCTAGTTTACCTAAAAAGATAAAATATATTTTATATATACGTTTGAATGAATTTGTCAGATTATAGAAACTGAGAGAGGAAAGTACTGAGCTTTCTTCTCAACTTCATTGGACGCAACAGTATGCATTGATCTGCATTTGTGCCTGCTACATTCACAGAGGTTCTATGGATAGGTGCCCGGACTATGATATCATATCATCTATCGTATAAGGGTCTGAACACTTACACATGGAAATAACATTTTATAATGTATTATCATTATATTTTTATATTATAGTTGGGACACTTAATTTTTTAAAAATTATGTCTGGAGATCAATTACGTTATTTGTAAATTTCATTACAAAGGGGCATTGCAAAATATGTGTTAATAAATGATACAACAGTTCTGATTCCATTCATGAATGTTTCAGCATTTATTTAACTAGTCTTTGATTGATGCACACTTGGGCTATTTCTAACATTTTACTTTTACAAATAATGTTGCAGTGAAGAACTTTATAGATATCATTTCATATGTTCACAGTGTTGGAATTTTTATTAGTTAATAACATTAAAAATCCAGGAAATTTTTCACATCAAGATCTGGGCTTCTGCTTTCTGATAATGACATTTCAACAATCCTGGGGCTTTCGTTTCTTCCCAGCAATGTCTGGGACTGAGAAGTAGCTGCCCACTTTTGACAAGCTATGTTAGTCTGCTCAGGCTGCCATAACAAAACATCACACACTGGGTGGCTTAAATAAGAGAAATTTATTTCTCACAGTTCTGGAGGCTAGAAAGTCCAAGTCAAGGTGCTGGCAAGGTAGGTTTTATTCTGAAGCCTCTTATCCTGGCTTGTAGGTGGCCCTCACCTTGCTGTGTTCTCATATGACCTCTCCTTTGTGCACACTCAAAGATAGACAGGGAGAGAGAGTTTCCTAGTGTCTCATTTTATAAGGTCTCCCATCTTATCAGAGTAAGGCTTCACCTTTATGAACTCATTTAACCTATCTCCAAATACAGTCACACTGGGAGTTAGGGCTTCAATATATGGATTTGGAAAGGAGAGAACACAATTTATTCTATAGCACAAGGCACGTACCCTCCAGTTGCCAACAGCATCCATCATTCCTTACCGTCTTCCTAACGCTGACTACAATCAGTTCCCATTCATTGTCACACATGGGCTGCTGTATTTCTTATAATAAAAACAAGAGGTGGGCCAAGGGTGGTGGCTCAAGTCTGTAATCCCAACACTTTGGGAGGCCAAGGTGGGAGAATTGCTTGAATCCAGGAGTTCGAGGCCAGCCTGGGCAACACAGCGAGACCCCATCTCACAAAAATTAATAAACAAATAAAAAGAGGAAATTATATCACTATTATGTCTATGTCTCTATCAAAAGTTAGAAAATTCAAGAGAACCTGTAAAGGCCATGAGTTTCAAACAAAATGGGGGATACATATTTAGTGGAAGTAAATAATATTCCAGTGTGTATATGCAAACAGAATGTGATTTTTGTCAAAGAATAAGACTTAAGGTGCCATTGTGAAACAAACCACCAGAAAAGCACACACTTAGTCTGAATCACATAATTGGGTCATCTGCTTGGTCCTGTATACATCTGAGTTTGGGATCCCTGTGTGATTCTATTTTGACTCCTAAAATATCTGCCTCCACTGGCAACTATTGAGAAAAAACCAACAGATATCCCCCAGCCTCAGACACTAGCAGCAAAATCCAAGCATGGATTCTTTGTTGTTGTTGTTGTTGTTGTTATTGTTGTTGTTTTTGAGACAGAGTCTCACTCTGTTGCTCAGGCTGGAGTGCAGTGTTGCGATCTCGGATCACTGCAACCTCCGCCTCCCAGATTCAAGGGATTCTCTTGCCTCAACCTCCCAAGTAGCTGGGGTTACATGCATGCACCATCACGCTGGGCTAATTTTTGTATTTTTAGTAGAGATGGGGTTTCACCATGTTGGCCAGGCTGGTCTCGAACTCCTGACCTCAAGTGATCCACCCGTCTCAGCCTCCCATAGTGTTGGGATTACAGGCATGAGCCACCACGCTCGACCTTTTTTATTTTTATGCTCTTAGAAATTTCTTTAGGTCTATGGAACTGCCACTCTTTGAGAAACGGATTGCTATGTTCTCTTTCCCTATGAATAGCAGACATCATTTAATCGGTTTTCCAGTCTCATAAATACACTGCCATGTGATGGATGGAAGCCAGGTCCCTCTGCTGCTACAGACTCAAGCTGAGCTGGCTGAGCTACTTGCCTTGTTCAACTCTTCAGCTCAGAAGGAAGCCAGGATATTTGTGTTTGTTCATTTCCTCTCCCAAACATGGGCTTGCTGCTTGCTGCAGTGCAACAGGCTATGAATTCAAAATAGGATAGAGCTGTCCAGTGGGTTACACTTCAAATGAGTGTTCAGTTTTGACCACGGCCTCAGATTATCTAAGCCACAAAATGGGGGAAGGGAGCAGCACACAGAGGAAAACAAGTTCCTGTAGAATTTCCAGATTTTCTTGAGCTTAATGCGGTCAGACATTCTAAGGCAAATAATCTTTCTAGAGGCAAATCAACCCTCTTTTCAAGGTAAATAAAAGCGATGCTTGTTGCAGTCTATGCAAATGCCATAAGCAACAGTTTCAAAGCGAAAACAATGTGAACTAACATATTTCCTATATTCCAACTCCTGGATTTCTTTTTTTATTCTCTGCATGTGGCACACAACAAATAACCTTCCTTTGTTGGAGTCGATCTGTAACTCCAACTTCAGTGAGGCTCATCTTTTGTTCCGGCAGAAAAAGTTTTCCCTTTATTGGTGTCATTTTGGTGTTGTAACAATCACAGTGCCATACTCATAGAGTGTAAGAACTTTTGCCACAAGTCTAAAAGAAAAAGGCACCAGTCAGGGAAGAAATTATTGCATCTTGGCTGACATTGCAAAGCAGAGTGACTATTTCTTCTTGCAGTGTTTATGGAGCCTGAAGGAACTAGGACCATCATCTCAATGCGGGGCAATTATTGAACCCTAATATATAGTTCACCAAGTGCTTTATACACCTTTATCTTATTTAATCCTCCAACAGTTTAATAAAAATTGAAGCCATGAGAGATAAGTAATTATCCTACCACTCCAGAGCTGCAGGTGGCAGAACTGAAATTCCGAGTCCAGTCTCTTTGTTCATTCATTCATTCATTCCATTGCATTCAACAAAAATTGAGTTCATAATGTTTGTCTAACCCCAAAGCCTATGCTCTTTACCCTGAGGTATTACAATTCCTTTAAAAAGTCAAACTATGTCAAAAATAATGTTTTAGAAGGCTGTTCTGGTGTCATAAAAGTGAGAGCTAGTGGAGTCTTCAGGGCCAAAAGTCATCAACTATGAAGCAGTCTTGACAGGTCAGGCCAGGAAAATCCTTTAACTTAGACTCTCAACGCATCTGTGGGGAGTGGTAGGTCATCTGTAAAAATACAGATCACTCTTATACATACCACAGCGTAATGCCTGTTTGTCCTATAGGGTCATTTGGCCCACTTACAGATTATGAGAGAGAAGGTAAGGCTAGTAAAAAGGAAGATGTTAATAAACTTGATACAGGTTGCTGCTGGATCTTGTTTGGATCTATTTTGGTTTTCTTTAAGCTGTCATCTACTTCAGTGGGCTGAAACAGTGAAGAGAAATTCAACATAAAATAAGAAATGGGTGAAAACTTGTGGTTCTTAACCTAATAAGAACCAAAAGGACATTTTTAAACTAATAAGATAGAGCTTACATTGGGCTCAAACCTGTTTACTTTCTTTAGCAACAAGAAAACTGAGAAACTTAGGGTACAATAAATTCTTTCTTTATTCTTGTGTTGCCATCTGAGTACTACATACACATAGATATTTCTTTGCATTTTTTTATGAATGAATTTTAAGATTCCCTTCAAGAAGATTAGGCTAAAATTAATCCTCTGTAGATAAGTGAAAGCAGATGATCTTACAGAAGAAAATCTATCGGATGGAATAGTATCAGGCTGACAGTCACACTTGAATATTACAATTACAATTAAGATAAAGTCTTTTCCTCGCTTGGCATGGAAACAATGGAGGCCATAAAGTATCAGGATTCTTTTTGCATTATAGGAATAATGAGAAAATGGACAAAAACCAATCTCTCCTCTGTGGCAGTAGAGCCTGGATTCTGAACATCAGGCATGTACACACCATGTGGAAAGCATAGGAGACTGGACTTCACTTCTGAGATCATTTTTTATTTCTAGCAAGTCTTATGTTTAAACATAAGGCCCACAACCACACTGTTTCAGACAACATACCAAATGGCATGTCCAATATTTTGATTTAAGAAGAAGAAGAAGAAGAAGAAAAAAAAAGCAGTTCTCAGTTATCATTGCCTTTTTTTTTTTTTTTTTTTTGAGACAGGGTCTCACTGTGTCACCGAGGCTGGAGTGCCATCTCAAACTCCTGGGCTCAAGTAATCCTCTCACCTCAGCCTCCTGAGTAGCTGGGACTACAGGCACCTGCCACCATGCCTGGCTAATTTTGTTTTTAATTTTTTGATTTGCTATGTTGCTCGGGCTGGTCTTGAACTCCTGGACTCTAGTGATCCTTGCACCTTGGCCTCCCAAAATACTGGGATTATAGCCATGAGATACTGTGCCCAGCCCATCAATGACTTTGTTATGCTTGACGCAACGTGAAAGAAGGTGGAGAAGAATCCCCTTCCCAGAAAAGACGATAGTTCCTATTTCTTAATATTTGAATTTCCTGCCTTGCCTTGAAAGAGAAACAGATGGCAAGGATGAAAGGAAGAGGGGACTAGAAGATACATTATTTTGAAAATAGAAAAAAAAAGTCAAAAATTTATCTTCCAGTTGATGCAGCCACCAGGAAAGGCTGATGACACAGCAGGTAGAGCCTTGGGGTCACCATTCTTAAACCTCAGTGAACAGGTAGAGCTGTGGGCAGCCAGAGCTCTGCCCACTAAAGGGCATCTGTCTACCACTCTGCAAGCTTTAGCCCAGAGCAGTGTTAAGTCAGGGCCTCCTGGGGAGTCTCAGAAAGGGTTAGAAATGTCTGAGATCAACTAAAAAACATATTCATCTTCCAGAGTTAACTACAATTTTTGATGTTGGTTCTTCCCTGTAGTCTTTTCCTTTTGCAGAGTTCTTCACATTTTTAATAGATTTTATAAAATTACTTTCATTTTTGTGATTGTTTCAAAACTAACACATATGAGTTATAAAGAGTTTATAAAAAACAAAGAAACAAATGAAAACAATTCACTTTTCAACCACACAGAAGAAATGCCAACAGTTAATGTTTGAAGGTGGCATTAATTTTCTCATACTATATATTGAGTGCCATTTTGGACAAAAAGAAACTGAGATTCAAAAATTTCAGACTTGGAAATGAACAAGGTTGGTATATGAGATGGGGCAAAGCAAAAACAAAAACAAACTGGCTCATTTTTTTCCGTCTATACTCTCAACATTCAATACAAGACTGCTCTGTGACTAGATGTGTGGGGGTTTCCCCACATATGGAACAAATAATTCTCCAGCAGACTTGCTGGAGCTCGATGTCCTAAAATGTAACTCAATTGTAACACTATCTATGTGGAGATAGTGTTGGATCCCACAGGTTAAGGTTTTTGCATCATCAACGCAGTTTTCACATTTACTATTAAATAGTTCATCCTTTCTCCCACTTACCTGAATTTCCAGAAAAATCTTATAATAAATATTTATATATACATGCATCTATTTCTAGATGTTCTAATCTGGCCCATTGAGCAGGCTGTCTTTATTTCTATGCTAGTATGTAGGAAACCTTTATTACTGGCCAACATAACCCTTAATATTTTCTTTTCTTTTCTTTCTTTTTTTTTTTGGAGACAGAGTTTTACTTAGTCTGTTGCTCCGGCTGGAGTGCAGTGGCCTGATCTCAGCTCACTGCAACCTCTGCTTCCCAGGTACAAGCGATTCTCCTGCCTCAGCCTCCAGAGTAGCTGGGACTACAGGCATGCACCACCACAGCTGGCTAATTTTTGCATTTTTAGTAGAGACAGGGTTTCACCATGTTGGCCAGGCTGGTCTCAAACTCATGACCTCAAGTGATCCACCTGCCTTGGCCTCCCAAAGTGCTGGGATTACAGGTGTGTGCCACTGTGCCCGGTCAACCCTTAATATTTTCTTGAGGTCATTATCCTCTCCCAAAACATGTGGCCAATTGTGTGCACTGACAGTTGGGCCTACATGAGCCAGTTGGCGCTTCCTACACCTGAAGTCTCAGGAAATGGTTCCAGAATTGTCATGTGACCCAAACGAGGCCTCGGGAGTTTTCAGCTGGAGCAGCTGAGTAAGATTGCCCCTGGCATCTGCCATCTGAGTGCTGGAAGGAAGTGATGCCTTCCTGGCCATATGGAGGAAGCCCATCTGCAGAGGCAAGAAATAAGAACCCAGAACAGGGGGGGCTAAGCCAAGTAAAAGAAGCAAAATACCTAGGCTACATGGAGTCGGATTCAGTTTGGACTCTGTCATCTGTTTTTTCTAGTTATGGGAATCAATGAATTCCCTTATTTTTGGATGAAACTGGTTTGAGTTTCTGCCTTAGCAGGTAACATCTGTCTAAGTGTCTCATAAACAATGAGGGACCATACAAATTTGAGGTAGTGGTAACATCTGGGAAAAATAATCATTTCTTCTAATATTAGTCATTCCAAAACTCTTAGTCCAAGTTTCTCCATATAGTGTAGACCATAATTTAAACTCTACCTATATTATGGAATTATTTTATAAATAAATGAAAAATATATATGAAATCTAAAAAATGACAAAGATGAAAGTATTATTTTAATCATGAGCATATTTATTTTCCTTAGCTTTGCCCATCTTATTTGAGAGAAAATACTTTCATGTCTTTATCTATGCTACAGTCTCCTAATAGGTTCATTATGGTTTATAAATGTAAGTTATAATTAGATTTCTATAAGGTCAACACCATTTAGAAGTATTAAGAAAGCAGCTGACTTATATTACCTGTTTCTATTCATGTAAAATTCACTACAAGAAGAAAGATGATTGCTTTAGTAATTTTATTTTCACTAAAAGCTGCCTAGTCCAAGCATTATCAATGGAGAAATGTCTCAGATAAATGGTACCTGCAGCTGTCACATCAAACCAGATAATAACAAAATCTCCATGTACACCAAGGTGTCTAAATGTTCAGTGTTTCCAAAAACCGCTTTCATTCCCGAAGTAGCTTTTACAGTGGCCCAAAACCACCCCCCCACCAAATTTTTTTTTTTTTTTTTTGAGACAGGGTCTCACTCTTCACCCAGGCTGGAGTGCAGTGGCATGAACTCGGCTCATGCAACCTTTGCCTCCTGGGCTCAAGTGATCCCCCTACTTCAGCCTTCCGAGTAGCTGGGACTAGAGGCATGCACCCACACGCTTAGCTAATTTTTAAATTTTTTGTGGAGATAGGGTCTTCTTGTATTGACCAGGATAGGCCCCGTATTTCTTAAAGAACAGCACAAATAATGGGAAATGATTGTTAAATTCTTTAATTCCCCGCACTGTAAAATAATTGATGTGTACGAGAAGAATTTCTGTGAGTTGACTGAAGCAGGCAGAAAAATGATGTTTCTTTGTCTATCGTTTTGTTTTAACACTACTAGATACACTGGTTCTGCTTCACTCTCTTGAAAAAGGTTTTTGCTTGAGTTATAACATCTTGCCGAAGAACACCATGAGATTTTAACATAACAGGAATTAATCAATCTTTAAACCTCTAAGATTAATTCCATCCTTTCTGAGGAAAGACAAATGGAAATGGTCAGGATTCCCACAACGAAGTACACAGGAATCCCAGCCTGAGCCTTGCCTCTAGCTTTATCTGTTTAATTGCTTGTTTGTTTGTCTCAATTCTCAGATTATAAATTCTTAAACATAATCTCTTTAAAACCTTGAAACCATATTCCAGGGGAGAAAATAAAGTTTATGTCATCATGTTTGATGGAGAAAACCAGTTTTTGCATCTTTTCATCTCTGCTGTGGTTGGTCATTAAGGAGATGTAATTAGTCAATATCTTTGGCTTTCTGTATTCAGATTGAACAAAGCTTTTTCAGAACAACTGTTATGTGTCTAGTGCCTTGTTCTCACTTGTTTTATCTTAATTTTGACAATAACCTTATGAAGTGGTATTTTTAGTCATTTTAAGTGGAGGAACTTGAGGTTTAGAGTGATTTGTCCAAAGAGCCAGTACTGAGATTGCATCATTTGTTCAAGGTTGCACAACTAAAAGGAGTCAGAATTTCAACTCAGGTCTTTCCAATCTATGCTGTGTGCCTTTTTGACCCTCTTCCCTCCCCTTGCTACACATTGAATAATTCAAAGTATCATGGATGATACATCTAATTTTGAGATTTGATGAATCTCAAAAGCATTATGCTAAGCAAAAGACGCCAGACACACAGAAGAGTATATACTGTCTAAAGCCATGTATATGAAATCCAAATACAGACAAAACTAAGCCATGTAGATGGAACACAGGCAGTGGTTGACAGCTGCACAATGAATGCTCCACAGTGTAGGGATTCGACTGAAAGAAACACCAGGGAACTTTTTATAGGGGTGGAAGTGTTCTATATCTTGTTACTTGGATATACAAAATTGTCAATACTCTTTGAATAACTGAACATCTAAAACCTGTACTTTTCATTGTGTGTTAATCACTTCTCAATTTTTTTTGAGACAGTCTTGCTCTGTCACCCAGGCTGGAGTACAGTGGCACAATCTCGGCTCACTGCAACCTCTACCTCCTGGGTTCAAGCGATTCTCCTGCCTCAGCCTCCCGAGTAGCTGGGATCACAGGTACGCACCACCACACCCAACTAATTTTTTTTGTATTTTTAGTAAAGACGGGGTTTCACCACCTTGGTCAGGCTAGGTTCAAACTCCTGACCTTGTGATCCTCCTGTCTCGGCCTCCCAAAGTTCTGGGATTACAGGCGTGAGCCACCGCGCCTGGCCACATCTCAATTTTTTAAGATTCTATTTAAATGACCTAAAATGCAGTTTCAGGTAACTCTACTTCTCTGGTAGTCTTCAAAGTTGATATATCGAAATTTCTACTTTGAAATAGAAAACAAAATAATATTTTAACGTCAACAATGTCTTTGACTACAAACTTGGCCATAGTTACTGATTTAGGTTTAGTGAGAAGATTCAAGAGAAATCTGGTCTATGAGGCACAATCGCCAGGGATTCTTACTTTTATCAAGAATCTATGTTTAAGTAATAATTGTATTAATGTTAATAAGCATTAACTGAACATTTCTAAGCACCAGACATGGAGTTAAATGCTACACTGCCTCTTCTCACTTCATCCACACATCAATTTAATGAGGCAGGTAACATTATAATCATTACCCTCTGAAAGATAAACTCTCCAAGACTTAGAGAAGTCAGATGGCACATCCAAGATCCCAGAAGTAGGTGTTGGGCTAGAAATTTGCTGAAAAGAATCTGAATCTTAGCTCTAGTCTTACACTACTTAATATTGCTTTCAATGACAGCACTAATGAAAAAATTCAAGGGATTCAAGAAAAATGTTGAATGGTTAGCATTAACTTTTGCTTTTTTCTAGTCTTGTATTTTCTAGGTATTCCGTATTAAGTATGGGTTTCTTTTTTAGATAATAAACTATAGTCTAAAATGATAGTTAATAGAATGTAAGTATGGGATTGAACCTCAAAATACTTTGGAAGTTAAAAAAATAACTCCCATATAGACAATGTAAATATTCTGTTTCAGTGCAGTGGACTAAAACTATATTTTGCATTTCTCTGTGGCATCAGAAAGCTTATTATAAATACATAGCACAAATGTATTATTTTTCTGGCTTGAAGAAAAATATCCAATGGCACCCCATCTTGTAAAATTTAGAGCTGAAGGATGAAGCCATATTATGATGACCCTGCCTGTGTGACATTTTCACCTTAGGACTGATGTCTTGTGTTTGAAACATGATTAAATTTGATTATCAGGTGTGATGATAGCTTGCAATGTTCTAAGGAATGATCCTCACAGAGGAAATTGATAATTCTACAATGCAAACCTTTACTTTATACTAATGGGTTAAGATGAAATACTGGGAGGTTTCCTCAGCACTTACTATGCTCAGAATTTAGGTAAGGGAGAAAGTAAGTCAGACATCTATAGCCGATGTCAATTCCAGCTACTGTGGCCCCTGACATGATGGTTTTCAGCGAAAGTGTAAGGTTATTCTCTAGATTTACAAATCTACAAATATCAAAATGGTACACATTTTAAAACTAAATCACAGCCACCAGCCCACATTGTTCTTCCATTTTTTTGCATCCACCTGTCCATTGAATTCTCACTTTCAAGTCAATCTAATCCACTCAAGTTTTGGGAATCATGAACCACGAAAATACATGACAAAAATACAAAAGTATTTTGAAAGTATAGAAATGCAACATTTCTGATTCTCACCATTCTAGTAATTTTCAATTCTTATCCAAATTATTCTACCTTTGTCTTCGTATGGTATGCCAACACTCATTTAGAAAACCACAAAGAGTCTTCGGTTATTTACTCTTCTTTACTTCCTGTATACAGTAGATTTCTTTGTGCCTCCTGGATGCGTTCTTTTTTGCTGGAATATTTCATCCAAGAGTGATTTCAAAGAGATTCCGTGTGTTCATCCTTCTGAGGCAATTGTATACTTGAGAATGTTTTTATTGCACTTAAACAAAAGCTCAACTGGATGAAAATATTCTAGGTTCAAATTTACTTTTTTCCATCAGCATGTTAAAAAATATTAGCCTAGTGTCATCCAATGTCAATGGTGAAAAGTCTAACATCAATTTGATTTTTGTTTCTTTTTCTCAGGAAGCTCTTCTTTTACTCTGATGGTCTTAAATTTAGCAAAGTGTGGGTTTTTCTTATCTATTCTCTTACTTTCACATTCTGTGATCTTTCTTTTATAATAAAAAATTCTCAATCATTATTTCTTTAAATATTTTCTCCCCTTTATTCATTTATTTATTTATCTATCTATTCATTTGTTTATTTAAGACAGGGTCTCACTCTGTCACCCAGGCTGGAGTACAGTGGCATGATCATGGCTCACTGCAGCCTTGAGCTTCTAGGCTTAAGCGATTCTCCCACCTCAGCCTCTCAGGTAGCTGGGACTACAGGCACACACCACCATGCCTGACTAATTTTTGTATTTTTTGTGGAGATGGGGTTTTGCCACGTTGCCCAGGCTGGTCTCAAACTCATAGGCTCAGTGATTCTCCTGCCTCGGCCTCCCAAAGTGCTGGGATTACAGGTGTGAGCCACTGTGCCTGGCCTCCTCTTCATTTATTGTATTTTCTTCTGAAGCTTCTTCTATTCTTCCTATTAACACGTCTTTTATACTTTGGTCTTTTTAATACATACTTGATTGTTTCCCAGAAGGATTCCTTTACATGTTTTTTTCAGTTTGCTAGCTCATCTTTGGCTATATCCATTCTAATATTCAATGTATTTCCTGAGTTTCTTATCATAATGATAACGTCCCATTGCTTTTTCTTCATAAATTTTTGTTCTTGCATTAAATTACCAAAACCAGTTGATTATCCCTTATCCAAAATGCTTGGGACAAGAAGTGTTTTAGATTTTGGATTTGTTCAAATTTTGAAATATTTGCGTATACATAATGAGATATCTCGGTGATGGGACTCAAGTCTAAACACATTATTTATGTTTTATATACACCTTATACACACAGCCTCAAAAATAATTTTATATAGTAATTTGAATAATTTTGTACATGAAACAAAGTTTGTGTACACTAAACCATTGGAAAGCAAACATGTCAGATGTAAAACTCTCTACTTATGACATGTGTTCATGCTTAAAAATTTTGGATTTTGAAGGATTTTGAATTTCAGATTTTTGAATTAGGGATGTTCAACCTATATCTTCTTGAAAAATATTTCTTTTGTTTACTTTAAATTGATGATTTGTGCTTTGCCTTGTGTTGGTTCTCCAGCGAAATATTGGGCATTCAGTATATTTCTCTCTAAGTGTATGTTACCAGAGGGTGTCAATTCCCTTGGGAGGTACATGTGCAACCTGTTCTTTTACACCTGCTGGGTTCAGGCTCCACTTGGATGCCACCTGTTCCTGGCTCCAGCACTAGGCTTGTAATTAGGGTTTTCTTCTTCCAAGTGGTGATTGGGCTTTTCTGCTTGGGTTAATTTGGGGAAAGAAAATAATGCAACTGAGATCTCTATCTCTCCTTCTCCCTCTCCTGGCCCTCTTTCAATCTGGACTGTAATTCCCTCCCACACCCACCTACCATCTTCTGATGTTTCCAGGGGTTTTAGACAATCTTTAAGTTAATTAATCAACTCTATCAATTTCACTTTCACCTCTAGAGCATTTCCAAACTGGGCTACATGTTTGCTTGCAGTGTTGCAAATACCATTTTTTGTATAACATTAGAATGTTCCAAATTTTAAAGCTAAATATCACTAGCCCATTGGTCCACTCTTTATTTTCCAGGAGGTCTCTCCTGTCCTAAAGATGGCGTCATTCTCATGTGAATTCTTATAGCTTTATTTCATATGCATACCTCTGTAAGTGTCATTTAGCATTATTTTTGTGTTTTTAAAACTCACATAGAGTATTATACTGTACAAGCATAAAACAAACATTTTAAGGGCTGGGTGTTGTGGCTTACATCTGTAATCCCAGTACTTTTGGAGGCTGAGGCAGGAAGATCACTTGAGGCCAGGAGTTTAAGACCAGCCTGGACAACATAGCAAGACCCTACCTCTACAAAAAAATTAAATTAAAAATAAAATAGCAGGGAGTGGTGGTACATGCCTGTGGTCTGAGCTAGTTGGGAGGCTGAGGTAGGAGGATCATTTAAACCTGACAATTTGAGGCTGCAGTCTCACTCCAAAGCAAAGATTATGATTGTGCCACTGCACTCCAGCCTGGGCAACAAAGCAAGACCCTGTCTCCAAAAATAAAAAAAAATAAGATAAAAATGGTTGCACAACTCTGAATATACTAAAATCCATTAAATTTTGTACCTTTAAATGGAAAAAAATTAATATATTACATTGATTATATTTAACTTTTTCCCAAAAAAAACCTTAAGGCATTTTTAAGCTACAGATATAAATATAACACTTAATAAAGGAAAAAATACAAAATTACAACCAAAGAAAGGGGAGAATGCAGACACACTAAGGTAAGGGCTAGAATAGTTGCTATGTTTGAGAGTTTAGCAATGTTCTTACTAAAAGCTCATTAAACCTACTTATTTTTGGAAAAAGATCAGAGTCATTGCAGGAATCACATTTTGATTTACAGAAGGCCACTTAATATGGTTTGTCTGTGTCCCCACCCAAATCTCTTCTTGAATTTCCATGTGTTGTGGGAGGGACCCGGTGGGAGGTAATTGAATTATTGGGGCAGGTCTTTCCTGTGCTGTTCTTGTGCTAGTTAATAAGTCTCACGAGAGCTGATGTTTTTTAAAGGGGAGTTTCCCTGTGCAAGCTCTCTCTTTGCCTGCTGCCATCCATGTAAGATGTGACTTGCTCCTCCTTGCCTTCCACCATGATTGTAAGGACTCTTCAGCCATGTGGAACTGTAAGTCCATTAAACCTCTTTTTTTTCCCAGTCTTCGCTATGTCTTTATCAGTAGTGTGAAAACAAACTAATACACCACTTGATATGTTATTTACTTAAACGCAAAGTAAATCCATTGACCTTCCATTGAGTCCAGCCACCATAAAGAGTTGGAAGGCCTGCAGTTTCACAGAATGGTTTCATAATATCCAAGTAGTGTGGGATAGAGCCTTGTAAGGCTCGAAATAGGAGCCAGGAGCAAAACAGCACAAGAAAGATCAAGAAGCTGATTTAATGTGCTTTGTTTTGAGAATAGTTTAAGGCACCCTGTGTCTTCATAGTCATATATCTGCAGCATAACTTGGCTGTCCACACACTGTGAAATAATTTTAAAATTTGTAGCCATGATTTTCAGTAGGAAGAGATATTACTTTCTTATTTGTTGGGCAAAGCAACTGGCATTTAGGCTGACTAGAATGTTTTAAGTGACTAATGAAAGAACTGCTAATATTTCAAGCTTCCACTAGATGTTTGCAAGCTTTGCAATTGGTCTTAAAGAAGTAAAATGTCTGATTTAGAGCACCATATAAATAATATCTCACAATAAAATATTGCTTTCTAAATCTATAGCTATACTTTTTTATCACTTAGAGAATAATATATACATTGTGGAAAAGGTATACTTTTTAAATGACCTTTACTTTGCTGCAGAGTAAAATAACCTAAAGGAAAATTAAACTTCAGATACAGTTTAATATTTTTAAACTCATTAAAATTGTCTTTCAATTTTAGAGAAGGCCTTGACTGTGTGTTCATGCTAGGGGTAAATTTAGAGTAGATGGCTTTGTACAATCATTACCCCACCTACAGATTTTCAGCCCCTTAAGTCACTTTGCAAATATTTATTGACAGCCTACTATGTGCCAGGCATTGTGTTAGGTATTGGGAACACCTGGTGGAAGGAAAGAATGAGAGAGTCTTTGCACTCATGGAATTTATGATGTAGATGTAAATAAACAGTTGCACAGTGAATCAGTGACCATTTTGCTAAGTGTCATAAAATGAAAGCACAGGTGCCAAGAAGCTATATAGGAGTATCTAATTGGCGAAGTTTGAGGGAGGGTGTTTCTAAGGAAGAGCCATGTTGATTGAGACCACACATCGGAGTGGGCGTTATGGAGGGGAGGAGGGCAGCAGGAAGAGTGTTTCGGGTAGAGGTTATGCATATGAAGCCTGGGAGGTGGGAAGGAACTTGGCATGTCTGACAACTAGAAAAGAAAAGAAAAAGACAAAACTGCCGGAGCTTGGAAAACGGGGAAGAGAGGTAAGGCATATTAAGCTAAGAAGCAGGTGAGAAAAAAATCACTCAGGCCCTTGCCAACCACATGAAGAATTTTGGATTTTATCCTAAGTGATGCAGAAGGGTGATATGATTAGATGTGCCTTTTAGAAAGATCACCTGGCTGCCCAATGGATTGGGCAGATTAGCTGGAGGCCACATGGTCATTTGGCCAATGGCTGGGTGGAACAAGACTTGTGGCAAGGGCGAGGGAGAGAAGTGGATGGACTGGAATTGGGAGGAAGAGCCAATGTGATCTGGTGAGCACTGAGGGGTTCAACCAGGTAACTGTCCTGGGGACTGGTAGCACAGATTTAGCTACTAGCTCATTTAGATATGAATTTATATTTAACCAGTAAAGGAGGCTTGCAAGTGATGCAACATAGAGGAGCCCCAACATTGTGGCTTAGTCAGGGAGGGTTCTTGGCTTTGCCCAGGAAAGAATTCAAGAATAAGCCAAGAGTGTTAGACAGCAATCTTTTTTTTTTTTTTTTTTTTTTTTTTTGGAGACAGTCTTGCTCTATCACCCAGGCTGAAGCAGAGTGGCATGATCTCCTCCACCTTCCAGGTTCAAGTGATCCTCTGGCCTCAGCCTCCTGGGTAGCTGGGGTTACAGGCATGCATCACCACACCCAGCTAATTTTTGTATTTTTAGTAGAGACGGGGTTTCACCATGTTGGCCAGGCCTGTCTCGAACTCTGGACCTCAAGTGATCAACCCAGCTCGGCCTCTCAAAGTGCTGGGATTATAGGCGTGAGCCACCAGGCTGGCCTATAGTAATCTTTTATTGGATGGTCCTGCTCCTTGCAATTATATTTATACCCACTTTCAATTGCATGCAAATAAAGGGGTAGGTTAATATGAATTGGGGGGAAGTTTGTTTAGAACTTTACATAAAACATAATTTTATGTTTTATGTAGAGTTAATTTACCTCTACAATGGAATACTATATAGTCATTAAATATTGTGCTGTAAAGAAATATTTGATGTAAAGAAATATGTTCAATGTACATAACTGAGTGAAAAAATTACAAAGATATATGTATACAGTAGTCCTCCCTTATCCAAAGTTTCTATTTTGGTGGTTTCAGTTACCCGAGGTCAATGTCAGTCCATATTAAATAGAAAATTCCAGAAATTTTAACAATTTTTTTCCAGAAATTTGTAACAATTCCTAAGTTATAAATTGGTAGCTATTCTGAGTAGCATAATGACGTCTCGGCCATCCTGCTTCCTCTTACCCAGGAAATGAATCATCCCTTTGTCTAGTGTGACCACACTGTCTACAGTGTATGCCCATTAGTCACTTAGCAGTGGTGTAGGTTATCAGCCTGACTGTCAAGGTATCACAGAGCTTATTTTCAAGGCACCCTTATTATGCTTAATAAAGGCCACAAAGTGCAAGAGTAGTGATGCTGGCAATTCAGATATGCCAAAGACAAGCCATAAAGTGCTTCCTTTAAGTGAAAAGGTAAAAGTTCTCCACTTAATAAGGAAAGAAAAAAAAATTGTAACCGAGATTGTAAGATCTATAATAAGAACAAATATTCTATCTGTGAAATTGTGTAGAAGGAAAAATTAATTGGTACATAGTATATATGGAGTTTGGTACTATTCATGGTTTCAGGTTTCACTGGGTGTCTTAGAACATAATCCCATTTTCTGAGAAGCCTATGCATGGATTAAAAAAAAGGTACCTGGCTAGGCACGGTGGCTCATGCCCGTAATCCCAGCACTTTGGGAGGCTGAGGCGGGTGGATCACCTGAGGTCAGGAGTTCAAGACCAGCCTGGCCAACATGGAGAAACCCCATCCCTACTAAAAATAAAAAATTAGCCAGGTGTGGTGGCATGCTTCTGTAGTCCCAGCTACTTGGGAGGCTGAGGCAGGAGAATTGCTTGAATCTGGGAGGTGGAGGTTGCAGTGAGCCAAGATCGCGCCACTGCACTCCAGCCTGGGCAACAGAGTGAGACTCCATTTCAAAAAAAAAGATACCAGGCAAAAGATTAACAGTGTTTGTCACTATTGGCCTATATATTTTTCCAAGACATTCATAATTTATTGCAGTCGTCTGTCTATATATGCAGGGCACTGGTTCTGGGACTGCCCTTGCATGCCTAAATCTGCACATATGAAGTTCTGCACTAGGCTTTGCAGAACCCACGGACAGGAGAAGTCGGCCGTCTGCATACTCAGGTTTCACATTTCTCCAATGTGATACTTTCCATCTGTGTTTGGTTGAAAAAAAAAAGCTGTATATAAGTGGACGCGTGCAGTACAAACCTGTATTGTTCATGGACTTATCACTTAAAAGACTAGAGAGACTCTAAAATGTTAGCAGCATTTAAAATGCACATAGTATAGGGCCTGGAACCCACGAGTGACTCCGTACAGATGGCCACATTTCATGTGGCTTTTGAGGGACACAGGTTTTTTTCATGTTGGGAGGGAGGGAAGAGTTTTAAGAGTAAAATCTGTTCAGGGAACAGTGAGAAATTCGGTAGGCTGGGAGATGAGGAAAGTGAGACTAGCATCTTATTCAAAGCAGTAAGTGATATTAAGAAACCTGAACTCTTTCTTTTGAATAATGAAGAGCCAATGAAGGTACCAACTGATGGAGGTAATGCGATCAGATTTAAATATGTCAGCAAATGTCCTAGAACCTCCCGGGTTTTCTGCCTTCCCTCTGCTTTCAGGAGAGCTCACTCTCAAATTGGTCATTATATTTTATTATTGAGTGTGGTTTTCCTTGAGACATTTGCAATAGGAATGTTCTTCATGTCCCTGTCCTTCTTAGAAATTTTTAAGTTACATGTTTAAACATATAAGTACTTTTGCGTAAATACTTTCATATGTGTACTCATAGAAGTACCTTTGCATAAATCCATTAATATGATTATACCAAATAAGCTTTTTAGAGCATTTTTTATAACAAATGTGATTCTATCCATAGTTTTTTCCCCATGCACACATAAATATATAGTGTCATATACACACCCACACAGAAACATATGTAGGGTGCCTGTCATCATTTGTTTTACAAAAAATGGGATCAGACGATACACACTTTACTGTTTGCCTTTCTCTCATCAATAACTGGAATTATCTCCAAATTAGCTGGTACTGTTCTAAATGCTTCTTTTTATCAACTGCAAAATATGCCTTTAGTGCCGTGTAGTCCTGTTTTCAGTCATTTTCTTACCAATAGATTAGCATCTTTTCCAGCTTTTCATCACTACCATGCAACAAGCATTCTTATATATTATGTTTTTATGAAATAAACCCCCAAAGTAGGGCTGTTGGGTCAAAGGATATAGGTAATTATAATTGGAATAAGCAGGGGCCAGATTACTTTCCAACAAGGCTATAACACTACATCTGCAATGGCATAGCATGAGGAAAATACATTCTTTTGTCCAAATCCTCACCAGCAACAGATATTATAACACTTTTTGATGTTCTGTTGCCAGTTTGATGGGTATAAGGTGATATCTTAATATTCTTTTAATTTGCATTTCTCTTACCACTGGTGAATTTCAGCAACTTTTCACGTGGTATCTTTAGGTATTGGGTTTGTACTCTGTGGATTATTATTTCTATTATCTTTTCTAGATTTCTGCCCCTTCATAATCTTTCTTGCTGTTTGGCTAGCTGACTGGTCAATTTTCATGGCCTTCATCAACACTGACTCCATGAGTACTGTTGGAATTTGCATTTTTAAAATGTGAACTAACTCCTCTGTACATGCCAATACTCAAGCCAGATAAACTCCAGGCAGGAGGACCCAGGTGATACATTCACATTCCTTTTCTATGGCAAAATGGGTGAAGAAAACACAGATCCCCGACTCCTGGAATACCTAAATCAATCAGGTGCCTCATGGAGAAATGCGGGTCTGTAGCGGTGTGATAAGGTCTCTCTAGCTGTGTCAAACGCCACCTTGGAAACGTAAATTAACCTGCAAATAAAGCAGCCCTGAGCACAACAGGATTCAGGATGACAGATGTGACTCTGGCGGTCCCGAAGGATGCCCTAATAGGGTGGCCCGTGTCTGTCTCCTTGATTAATCAGTCCGCGCTCGCCATTCTAATCTATTCCAGCCAGCTGCGTGCGGCAGATTATTACCAAGTCAATACGGATCACAGCCAACTGCTGGGAGGGCTTGGCCATTACGCCGTTCTGCAGTGCAGTCAGTGAGACCAACCCCTTCCCCTGGGGCGCTTTAATAAATTAAAATGATGTAGATTGCTTGGTCTCCCTGTCACTATGGTAGAAAAAATCAAGAGAACCCAGCCTTGTGTTTATGACTAACATCGGGTGATTTTCTGAGGAGGGGTTGCTAGTGGGTTTATGTCTGCTGAGAATTCTCTGCAGCCAGCGGCCACCCAAAATTATCCATCTCTCAGCTACATTCCCCTCCAGCATTAGTGGAGGGCATGGGCTACTCTAAACTGGTTCTAACCCATTTGCTCCAAAATAATTTTTTAAAGAAGAAATCTCTGTTTCTTGTTTCAAAGCAGTAACCTCTTTGATAGCAAAATAAATAAATAAATAAAAATGAAGAAATTATATGGTCACAGATATAAAAGGGGAAAAGGCCATCCCTGTATGTTGACAGAGATCCCAAATCAAATCAGGAGCGATTAAATGACTCGTTCAATTACAAGTTGTTCAGTGGCTTGGTCAAGACTCTTAATTAACATATACACCCTGACTATAACATGAGTATTGTAATAGAATGTTCATGGGTGGTTTTCAGGGAATCTGTGAAACCTCTAGAATTGTCTTAAAAATTTTTTTGTGTGTGTCTTTTTCTGGAGGAAAGAGTCCATGGTTTTTGTCAGATTCCCACATGGGTTCCAGGTTGGAAATGAGTTAAGCATTCCTGTTCTAGAAGTCCAAGTCTTCAACACGAGGCGCTAACACACGTTGAAGACAAAATAGTAACCTCAAAGATATACAATACAACCCCGGTACCAGAAGACATCAAAGTTTTGGTAGAGGGACAAAGGAGATTGTAATTCTCTTTCAATTCTTGGTTTTATTCTCTGATGTGATTTTTTTTCCTTCATGAGGCAGATGTGGTGAAATGGAGATTTGAGTGTCCTTCATTTGGGACTGTCTTTCATTCTTTGACAGCCAAGGAGCCCTAATATGAGGCTTAGGGATGGGAGCATGGAGGAGTGTCCTTAGCACACTCTGGTCAAGGGCTCACCATCTCTTAGGTGTCCCCATCTTTGGTGAGGATGATGCAGAGGACCAGCTAGACCAGGTGGACCAAGAGAACAGAAGACAGGGCTGCTTAGACATTTGTCTAGACCTTCCTTGTCTCTAGGGAGTAGCAAAAGCCATGACTTCCAAACTATTCAGCCAGATTCACCAGAGCAAGAGATCAGATCCCAGGTTCAAGCAGGAGCCTAAGTAACAAAGTGTGTACCTTTACCTGGAGGGCCCGTCTGTGCTTCCCTCAGAGGCTCAGTGCAGGAATAAGTGAATCAGGGATACAAAACTTGGGGACTGGCTGTACTGAGTATGACTAACACAATTTACTGGCGATTATCTGTGGCATCTATCTTCATTCAGGCACCCGGCAGATGCCATGAGTGGGCTGTGTTGGGGAAAAGCAAACTCATTTTAACAGCAGTGCCAGGAAAACTAGATTTGCAGAGTAAGTCTGACATGCAACCACTAAAACACTGTGACATACATACATGAGTGTGTGTATATGTAAAAGACTTCTCTATGGTAAAGAGAAATGATTTTAAATGACCACTCCTTTAAAGGTTCCACAACACCAGGGTTCTTCAATAATGGAAATACTTAAGAAATAGAGGCTACTCTTATATCCTCATCTTTTATCATATCTGACTTCATGTTCAAATAACTAGCATGCCTAAGAACAACATGTACCATCTTCCAATAACCAGTAAATAGTATCTATTGCTGTTAATTGTGTGTTTTTCCTTCCCAAGTATAGTAAGCACATACCTCCGTCCTTTGCTAGGTCTCAGGGGGTCTCATGCACAGCATTGCTTTGGCTCCAGTCAGCTTTTTTTTTTTTTTTTTTTTTTTTTGAGACTGAGTCTCGCTCTGTCACCCAGGTTGGAGTGCAGTGGCACAATCTCGGCTCACTGCAACCTCCACCTCCCGGGTTCAAACCATTCTCCTGCCTCAGCCTCCCGAGTAGCTGGGATTACAGGCACCTGCCACCACACCGGCTAATTTTTGTATTTTTAGTAAAGACAGAGTTTCTCCATGTTGGCCAGGCTGGTCTCATCTTTAGTAGAGATGGGATTTCTCCATGTTGGCCAGGCTGAACTCCTGACCTCAAGTGATCCGCCTGCCTTAGCCTACTAAAGTGCTGAGATTACAAGCGTGAGCCACCGCGCCCAGCTACAGCAGAATTTTAATTTATTGGAATTTATTTTGGTTCATGATGTGTCTGAGAGAGGTATTTTCCAATATTCACACTTATGTTCTTTAAAAAAGAAGTAAAAGGCCTAATTTTTAGTAAGGTCCATGCTCCTCCAGAAAAAAGCTGCATTTCTCAACACTTTGTGCTAAGATCTGGCCAATGAAAAGTAAGTGAAAGTGATGTGTGCAAGCTCTTAGTCTTGCTCTTAAAGAGCAGACCCTTTCCTCTCTTCATCCCCCCGCTTGTCACTTAATATGTTTGTGGTGACATCCTGGAATGTGCAAAAAGTGCCACTCTAGTGATGGCAGAACAACCAGATAAAGGAACTTGGACAATTCGTGAATCTGAGCCATATTCCACCCTGGACTGCCTCCATGTACTCATACTGATGGACTTACATCTGGTTCATCTTCACATCATGGATGTGTCCTTTGAAATCCCAGTTTTATGGCTGAAGGATTTAGTCCCAGTCCCCATCCCTGTGTGTTCATGAAAATCAAATCCCATGGCCATCTTGTTCAGCAAAGCCCGTTGGAATCAAGGTCATCTCAGTCCTCTGTGTGCCTATTCATGTAGGTAACTTTACTTAAATTTTAGACCCAGCCTCTTTCCTGCTAGGGCATCAATACTATCAGAAGAAACATTGTTCTCATGCTACTCAGGGTTTTTCCTTGGTTTCAGCAAGAGAGTCAGTCTGGATAATTTGCCCGCCATATCATTGGTAAGGGGAGTCTTGACTTGCTATCTTGAGTGGCTAGTGCTTAGCCCTGGATAAGGATGGAGTTGCATCTCCTGGGGTGTGCTGCTACAAGAAGTCCTTCTGCCGTTTCTGCCCTGAGGACAGGGACCTCATTCTGAGCCTGATTGCCTCTTGGAGAGTACTGGGTACACTGCAGAGCCCATAAAAGATTTTTTGTTTTGGATGAACGTCTAAACAGCAGAGTATATTACACTAGAAATATTGCCGTGATTATTTCCTCCTTAACATACAGGACTATGAACTATAAAAAGGAGAATGCACGATTTTGTTGCTAAGTGATGTCTTTGTTCCTACACTAGACTGCTTACTTCTCCCCATATAATGCTAAGCACTTCAATTTTTCTTCCACTAGGTGAAAACTCAAATCACTGATTAAGTGAAACAAACAGATCGGCAATTACCACTTCTCGTGATTGAGTGTCAGATTCAAATCAGTAAAAGGCAATGAAAAGCATACAAATCTTTTTTTCTGAACTTTTCCCTTTTTTTCAGATAATTTTCTCATACAATCATTTTTAATAAATCATCATTCTATTTGTTCCTTTTCCAGAGTAATTCTTGGCACTTCATGTGCAGACCCATTGCCAAAGCCATAGTGTGGTCTGCATCTCAATGACCTCATGACTCATGCAGTATCTTCCCTCTGCTCTGTGGGATACCACTAGGAATGATTTTGCTGAGACACAACCCAACAACTCCTCAGAAAGTTTCAGTGATTGTTGTCATCAATGACATTTATTCCTGCAAAATTTGTTAATCATATCAGAATTTTTTAGTATTTAGTATATCTCAGGTATTGAATTCGACACTTTAAATGCATAATTTCATTTAATTATCCCAATAAACTATGACGTGGACACATAGATTTCCATTTCCCAGGGGAGACAACCAAGGCTTAGCCTCCAATTTGCCCAAGATTACTCAGATGGTATTTTATTCGGCTCAGGCTGCCATAACAACATAGCATAGACTGAATGGCTTAGACCACAGACATCAATTTCTAACAATTCTGGAGGCTGGGAAGTCCAAGATTAAGGAACTGGCAGATTCAGTATCTGGTGAGGACTCTCTTCCTGGCTTGCAGACAGCTTACATCTCTCTGCGTCCTTACATGGTGAAGAGAGAGAGCGTTTCAGTTCTCTGGCATCTCTTCTTACAAGGACACTAATTCCATCATGAGGCCCCTATCTTCGCGACCTCATCTAACTCCAATTACCTTCTAATGGCCTCTTCTCTAAATACCATCACATTGGAAGTTAGGGCTTCAACATAGGAATTTTGGGGAGACACACACATTCAGTTCATAGCAGATGGTGAGAAATGGGTGGATTTAAAGGCTCTACTTAACCTGGCTTCTACCCTCATGCACTGGACTCCAGCCACACTAACCTTCTCTCTGTTTCTCAAAACCTTTGACTTGCCCTGCTACAAAATGCTTTGGGCCCTCTGCCTGGAATACCCTGCCTCTGGATCTTTACCCACCAGAATCCTTCTGTCATGTAGGTTCAGTTCAAGCACTACCTGCGCTGAGTCTGAGTCTGTCCTTCACCACTAATCTAAAGGCCACCCCCAACTCTGACCCAATCACTCTCTCAGATCATCCAGTTTTAGCTTCTTCATAGTGTATTGTTCCTCAACATTTGTTCATACATAAATTGACTTGCCTATTTTCTTTTTCTTCTCTAGAGTATAAGCTTCATGAGAGCAGGAACTAGGCCTCTCTTGTTTGCCTCTGTATCACCATAAGCTTGAAGGCTACTGATATGGCTTGGATCTGTGTCTCCACCCAAATCTCTTGTTCAATTGTAATTCTCAATGTTGAAGGTGAGGCCTGGTGGGAGGTAATTGGATCATGGGGGTGGATCCTTCATAAATGGTCTAGCACCATCCCTTTGGTGCTGTTCTCGTGATAACAGTTCTCATGAGATCTGGTTGTTTAAAAGTGTCTCCCACACTTCTTCCTGCTCTGGCCATGTGAAGAGGTGTCTACTTCCCCTTCACCTTCCACCATGATTGTAAGTTTCCTGAGGTCTCCCCAGCCATGCTTCCTGTACAGCCTGTACTGTGAGCCAATTAAATCTCTTTTCTTTATAAATTACTCAGTCTCAGGTACTTCTTTACAGCAGTGTGAGAACAGACTAATACAGGTACCTGACACATAATCAGTGGAGGATGCATGAGTGAATGTCCACTCCAACACCATCCCTCTTCAGTGCCAAGCTATCCTGGTGGATTCAGTGCTTTGCCTGCAGTTGAAGGGGACATGCAGGTCAAAGGGGCACATCAGCTGACACCTGAAGCCCTCCACAGGGAAAATCAAGAGGGACTGTAGGACATGTCACTTAGGAAATTAGAATACCCCAGTCTCTGAATCCTTACTCTATTAGTCTGTTTTCATGCTGCTGATAAAGACATACCTGAGACCGCGTAATTTATGAAGAAAAAGTTTAATGGACTCGCAGTTCCACATGGCTGGGGAGGCCTCACAATTATGGGTGAAGGCGAAAAGTACTTCTTACATGGCTGCAGCTGGACAGAATGAGAGCCATGTGAAAGGGGTTTCCCCTTATAAAGCCATCAGATCTCATGAAACTTATTCACCACAAGTAGAGTATGGGGGAAACAGCCCCCAGGATTCAATTATCTCCCACCAGGCCCCTCCCATAACACATGGAAATTCTGGGAGCTACAATTCAAGATGAGATTTGGGTGGGGATACAGCCAAACCATATCACTCACCTAGGGGAATTCAAATTCCTTCCTTTAATCCCAGCTATGAACTGAATGTTTATGTCCCTTCAAAATTTATATGTTGAAGCTCTAACCCCCAATGTGATGGCATTTGGAGGTGGGGCCATTGGGAGGTGATTAGGTTTAGATGAGCTCATTAAGCTGGATGCCCCAGGATGGAATTTGTGTCCTTATAAAAAGGAGGAAGAGACACCATAGTTTTCTGTCCACCATGGGAGCCCACAGCACTCACAAGAAGATGGCCATCTGCAAGCCAGGGAAAGAGCCCTCACCAGGAACCAAATCTATTGGCCTCTCGGTCTTGAACTTTCAGCCTCCAAAACTATAATAAACATCTATTGTTTAAGTCACCCAGTCTATGGTATTTTGTTATGGCAGCAGGAGCTGATTAAGACAATCCCCAAGTCATTCCACCTTATGTCAGGCACCCATGGAGACTCGAGAAATTTCCTTCCTGCTATTGATTGCTAACTTGCCACTCACCCAGGCCCCTAGTTCTTGTGTTCTCTGTGGCTCCTTCCCTGTGAATATGACTCATTATCTAGTGGCCTATCTTTCCTAGAGGTTGCACCTGAGCCAAGTCTCTTTTTGCCTTGAGGCTGGGCCACTGCTCCTTCACTTCATCCTGGCTTCTCATCTGTTGATGTCGCCTGGCCATCACCATCATCCCAGACTGACTCAGGGCAGTGGATTGGCATATCCTCAAGCTGAGGCTGCTTTCATAGGAGATGCACAATGGACCCACCCTGCCTTCCCCTCATCCCTCCATCCCCAGTATTCCTTGTCTCCTCTGTGCTGCTCTGGCCCCATAAGGCATCCACAGAGGCTGGTGCTCACCCCTGTTCTGGGAAGGAGTGTGTTCTCCTATCACCGTGAAAAGGTGAGACCCCTCTGCTTTTGTTCCTTTTCTCTCTGGTCAAGATTTCTTTCATCCCATCTAGATTTCCCTTGCTAGCTGTGCAAATTAATTTTCTCTACTTTCCATTGAGAATGTCAATATAATCCCTAAGATTCTTCACATCTTTTTATAGGCTTTTGCATTTTGGGGTTCTTATTTTTGTTTTGCTACTACTAAGGAGATTAAACCACATTTTCTATGTCTTCAGTGCAGCTCCTGTTGAGCAGAATGATTTGCAAACCTATGTTCACCACCTAAACAAACAAACAAAAATATCAAAAGCCTACTAATTGCCAGGCATTACTCTAGGTGTTTTCTCGGGGAGGTGTTAGTGACTGGCTAACTCAATGCATTAAAATGTCAAACATTTTGCAAAGCTCTGTAGTAATAAAAACATAAATGACTGCCTCTTGGCACTGTTAGGTGCTTTATTTTTTTGGAGACCAGCTCTATTTGAATTTTTTAATTAACTTAAATCTTTATTGCCTGGGGAATGCTGAGACAGTTGGGTCAGTCTTCCAAATGCCAAGTGAAACTATTTGAATTTAGGAAAAATACAAACAAACCAAAAATGCCAGGTCAGAGGCATGAACCAGAATCCTAGAATGACTGCTCATCATTGTGTGAAAAGTTTCAGAATGAAAAAGAAGGATATTGAGAAAGTGACTTAGGACTACATTCTTCCTTGGCACCATCAAAATAAACACAAAGTCAGGGGACAAGGAAAATCAGAATTGAACTATTGTATTTATTTGGGTGTTTAGTTTATATTAGGTTGAAAATCTTGAAAATCGTATAAAGACACAAACTTTGTTTAACTCATGTGTCAGGTAAATACCTCTGACAGATAAATGTGGCTGTTTCCTACTCTTACACAGTCCAGAAGATAATTCTTAGCTGGTATAATCACCAGCCAGAAGGTCTCCTGGTCTGATTCATGAATGACTAGCTCACTCCCAAGATGAGAACTGGTCACAAGTCATTAATTCAATTACTTAAGAAACACCTATCAAGCACTTAGTATAACCAGACATTAAGTTAGATGCTCGTACTATCCAAGGGAACTTGTAGGTTGTTATTTTTAAAAGGTGATATTCGCATAGATATGGAGGCAAAGCCTTCAGTGTTTGAGGGATAGTGACCAGGAGACCCACGGAAACAAGGCGTGGTGGGCCCTGGGGGGCAGAGAGAAATGGCCTGACTCTCAAAGAAGCAGGAGTTCAGAAAAGACTTGGGAAAAGGAGGAGAATACTATCTCCATCTCCCAATTTGGAAGCCGTTTTATTTCTATCACTCGAAGTGGTTTTGGTGCAAGTGGCTTCTGTGACTAAGAATAGCATCCCACCTGTGAGGGTCTCTAGGGCAGATTTCAGTTAGGCCATAGAGGAGAAAGAAATACTGAGTCCTGGCCAGGCACAGTGGCTCATGCCTGTAATCCCAGCACTTTGTGAGGCCAAGGTGAGTGGATCACCTTCGAGACCAGCCTGGGCAACATGGTGAAACCTTGTCTCTACTAAAAATACAAAAATTAGCTGGGCGTGGTGGTGGGCGCCTGTGGTCTCAGCTACTCAGGAGGCTGAGGCACAAGAATCGCTAAAACCTGGGAGGTGAAGGTTGCAGTGAGCCAAGATCATGCCACTGCACTCCAGCCTGGGTGACAGAATGAGACTCTGCCTCAAAATAAATAAATAAATAAATAAAATACTGAGTAGGTCCCAAAACATTTGGCAGATAGCTGTTGAACCTCTATGGTAAGCCAGATACTCTTTTAGGCATTAGGGCTGCAGTGAAAACTAACTCTCCAATCTTATGGGGCTTCTATTTTTGTGTGATAGGGAATAAACATGTAAACAAGGAAATGATAGAACATCATGGAATAATCAGTGCTACGAGAAACAGTGGAAGCATGGGAAGGGGATAGCGGGTGATGGGGAGTCAGGATGGGTGGAGATGACCTTACTGAGGAGGTGACACTTGAGCAGAGAAGGGTATGAAAAGTATGAAGACAGGAGCAAGGCATTCAGGTAGAGCATTGTAGGCATGGGGAACAGAAAGTGCAAAGTCCCTGAGTTGGGAAAGTGCTGTGTGTTCAAAGCACAGCAAAGAGCGCAGGGTAGCAGAGGCAGAGTGAATGGTGGTAAGTGGTATGTAGGAGCCAGCCTACACTGGTTTGCAGAGCCAATTATTAAGTTTTCAGGAATTTTGCCAGCCGGTTGCTAAACACAGCCATTATTAAACATTAAATCATATAAACTTATAACTGAACATACCATATTAAAACTAAAACTCATCACTTCCTAATTAGTTTGCTACATTTTTACTGTTATCTATGCCCTTGAAGTTATGTATATCTAAGTGTCTGTAAGGTGGAAATGCTATATAATGCTTCACTCCTGTGCATCTCTTCCCAGCTCCGAGTTCAGTGTGGTTGACTTGTTAGCTTGAAATCAGCCACCGTGGGAGAATTACACAATGGAAATGGGCAAATGCTACAAATCAAGGCTTACCTTAATTATTGTTGATTGCCTAGACTTAAGAAAGAGGTGGAGAAAATGTTAATAATTCAGATTAAATGTAGAAGAGTTTCATGCTACATTTGAACAGCACAAAAAATTGAGGAAATATTCTTCCAGTATTTGAAAACTGTTATCCAGTTTGGCAAAGAACATCCTCATGTTGTCGACACATGGGGAAATCCCAACACATGCCTTTATTCTCTTACTCTTGTCTTACTTGTTAACGTGTATGAAAATATCAACCAACATTCATGCCAGGATGGCATATGGGGAACCAGGTGTTACTCATTTATTATCACACAGATGTGTCAGAAACATAGCTGGGAATCAGATTAGACCGGCCTTATATGTCAAGGTAAGGGTGTAAAAATTTTTAATTGTGAAATGGAAAGCTGTGGAGGGTTTAAAACAGAAGAATAAGATGCTCTGAATTCTCTTTCGGCCCAGTGCAGTGGCTCCCACCTGTAATCCCAGCACTTTGGGAGGTCAAGGCGGGCGCATCACGAGGTCAGGAGATGGAGACCATCCTGGCTAACACAGTGAAACCCCGTCTCTACTAAAAATACAAAAAATTAGCCGGGCATGGTGGCAGGCGCCTGTAGTCCCAGCTACTCGGGAGGCTGAGGCAGGAGAATGGCGTGAACCCGGGAGGTGGAGCTTGCAGTGAGCCAAGATTGCGCCACTGCACTCCAGCCGGGGCGACAGAGCGAGACTCTGTCTCAAAAAAGAAAAGGATCATTTCAGTAGCTGGGAACAGAATGGAGCATAGGTGAACAAAAACAGAAAAAGTGGGGCTGAGTTAGGACAACATACGTCAGCTTCCTCTGGGTAATTGTGGAGATGATGAGAAGCAGTTCAACTTGAGCTGTATTTTTCAAGGAAATGTCAACAGGACTTGCTGATGACTTAGATGTGGGTTAGAAAAGAAGAAAGAAAGCACAGATGACTCCAACGTTTTTGGCCTGAGCAGCTGGAAGAATGGTGTAACTGTTCAATAATAGGAAGCCCAGTGAAGCAGAAATAGATTGGGGAAAGGACTGGAATAGAATAAAGAATTCTAGGGCAGCACAGTGGCTCCTGCCTGTAATCCCAGCACTTTGGGAGACTGAGGAGGGCAGATGGTTGAGGAGTCCAAGAGTAGCCTGCTCAACATGGCAAGACTCCATCTCTACTAAAAATACAATAGTTAGCCGGGCATGGTGGTGCACACCTGTAATCCCAGCTGCTGAAGTGGCTGAGGCAAGAGAATCGCTTGAGCCCGGGAGGTGGACGCTGCACTGACCTGAGATTGCACCACTACACTCCAGCCTAGATGACAGAGTAAGACCCTGTATCAAAAAAAAAAAAAAAAAAAAAAAGGAATTCTGTTTTTGATATGTTAACTTTGAGATTTCTATTGTGTCCAACTGGAGATGTTCAGGGTGAAATTGTAGGGATTGTGTTCTTCATAGCATAGGGATTCTAGAAGACTTAATAGTAAAAGGAGCAGTAGGAAGATCTCAGAGGAGAGGATGAGACTAGAAGGATTCAGTTGGCCAGAGCAACTTATGTCTCACGTTGTGTCTGAGGATGACAAGAGGTGATGCATTGTGGGTAAAGCTGACTATATGGTTATTAAAAGGAAAAAAAAGTCCAAGAAATCCCAGTAAATGGAAAATCTTTGGTTTCCCTGGATGAAGTCAGCCATAGCTTGGGTTGATTGTTCTGCTGAAGAGAGCTTAGTCCAGGTGGAGAGTGTGGTAAAGGGATAGCCATTATCCCCAAGGCTTCACTACAAGTGGAAAATGCAACAGCTTTAATCCTAATATTCTCCCTAGATTCACAATATGCAGGTGCCCCAGTCCCAATCCCTCCCTGCTCCCCTCATTTGCCCCCAGGCTTCATGAAAGTGATAGCAGAATCAGCCATGCTGATTCCTCAGCCCAGTGCACTGGATGGAAGTTAATGCCCAAAACTGATTTCTCTTCCTTGAGGCTGGGAAAAGGGATGAGTTGGGAAAAGGAACAACTAGAGGTGTTTATGAAGGAGGAATATCTGGGATGCCCATGGTGGTAACGTGGAGTGCTGCAAAGAGGACTATAGAGAAGGAAGGCAAAATGCTGCTCGGAATCCACAAACGTGGAATCAGTGCATCTCATTTGCCGGCTCTTACCATAAAATGAGCATCAGTATCCCTGCCCTGAGCTTGGGTAGCTTATCAGAGAAGATTGCTGAAACTTTTGGAGCCCATCTGAATAGCTCCCTCTGAAGCCATCCAACTTGACCATGATCTGGACTTCCTACTAGACCAGTATTTTGCCTTTGCCTGATCTTTCAACTTCAGCTTCTGCATTTCCTTCTAATTGGCCCTTTCTTACCCCACCAGCACTGCCAAAATGGAGACTTCCTGTCCCAGTCTCAGATCTTGTGGAATTCACACCTCCCCTTTCCATCACCGCCTCCCAACCCTGCCACAATATGGAGTACCTGTTGTTACGTTGAGAAGATTAAGACTACACAGGCAGTTAGTTTAGGGAACACCTTCTACAGTTGATTAAATCTATTTTTAAGATCATGAAATGTCATACTACTGCCATATTTACTAATTTCCTCCTCTTCCTTTCTCTAAAACTGTCACTCAAGATAAAAGTCAGCTGGGCCGAGCAGGGTGGCTTACGCCTATAACCCCAGGATTTGGGGAGGCCAAGGCTGGCGGATCACCTGAGGTCAGGAGTTCGAGACCAGCCTGGCCAACATGGCAAAACCCCATCTCTACTAAAAATACAAAAATTAGTCAGGCGTGGTGGTGCACACCTGTAGTCCCAGCTGCTTGAGAGGCTGAGGCTGGAGAGTCGCTTGAACCTGGGAGGTGGAGGTTGCAGTGAGTCAAGATCACATCATTGCACTGTAGCCTGGGTGACAAGAGTGAAACTCTGTCTCAAAAAAAAAAAAAAAAAGGCAACTGGTGAATGATGGGAATGTGAATATCAGGGCTTGTGCTTGTTATTTTGGGGAATGACAGAAGACAGACCCAGGCAGTGTTTTTTCCCTGCATTCATCCTTTTTTTCTTTTTCTTTATTTCCCATTTATTTGTGATTTAGTTTGTACAACATTTAAAGAGGGATGGAAAATAGACAAGAAGTGATGATAGCAAGTATTAGGTTGGTGCAAAAGTAATCGCGGTTTTTGCCATTAATGAAATGTAAAGTAATTAAAGTAATGGCAAAAACCGCGATTACTTTTGCACCAACCTAATAGCTTTGGAAATGGAACAATGAAGGATCACAAGTTTGGCTTCAAGTTTTCTGTGGTACACTTGCCACAAAAAGCAGGGGGCAGAGGAAACTTTTGGAGGCGATGGATATGTTTATCATTTTGATTGTGATGATATCATGGGTGTATACGTATATCCAAGCTCATCAAATTGTACACATGAAATACATGTGGGGTTTTTCTGTCTATCAATTTATTCTTTGATAAAGCTATTAAAAAGAAAAGGCAGAAATGAGCTCAAATTTTAAACTGTCTTTATTCTTTCATTGAACAAGCATTTATGAAGGGCCCTCCATGTGCCAGCTCTGTGCGAGATATTGATGTGACTGTGGGAAGGCAAGCATTGTCCCCAACCCTGCACATCTGTTAGGGAAAGCAGAAGCAATTGCCATCATGTGCTAGGACAGGGAAGTTTGGCACCATGGAAACGTGTAGCAGGGGCAATCCTGGTGTGGGGGTGGGTCAGGATTGTAATTCCCAAATTGGAGACTGACTCATACAGCTATCAGTGACAGGCAGAACAACTTCCACAGACTTCAGCCAGAGGGGGGAAGTAGCCATTTTCTTTTATATCACCATTTTATTCACAAATCAGCATCCCCTCATTCCTATCCACTTATTCCCGAAAGCAGACCCTTTTTGAGGCTCCAAACATAGTGATTAAACAAAGGGGATTCTAGAAGGCGGACAAAGCATTAGAGACAGCTTCATTTTATATAAATGCCAAATTTTCTGCATCAGTAATGTTGCAGCTGTGACAAGAATTAGGCTGCTTTCTAGGTCATATATTTTCTAAAGCACTAGGCAAAAAAAATATTAACACATGAGGGGAAAAGAAATAAATAGACTCAATTGTTTTAAAACCTTATGAGGAGACCATTTTTTAATAATACAAGGAATACTGCTTATTGAATAAACAAAGAAAATTATTTTGTTAATATAAAATAGAGCCACATTCTCTGGTTAAATCGTGAATGTGTAAAAAAGTAAGTTCTCAATTTAATCTGTTCTGCACAAGATTCTGAATGAAAGATTAATTGGATATAATGACACTGATATTATTTTCTGTACAATAATAATTCTATACATGTCTGGCAATTTATAGTTGTAATTCTATGAAACTGAATTTTTAAAAGTTAACTACAAATAAACAGTCTCTGTAAATGAGATATATGGGGTAGGAGACTGCTTACATAGGTATGGCTAAAGCATAAATTTGAACTAATAATGAAAATATCTGATTCATACCAGAATTAATCAGCCCGGGCTGGATAATGTTTAGTCACAGATGAGACACAGATAAGAAAATTAATACCAGATTGGTAATTAAAAGTGCTTCCTGGGTGTGAATGACACCTCTGAATGCAGGATGAAATAATTCCTTTTGTATTCTGCTCCACGTTTCCTTTCATCTTGTGTTTGGACGTTAGCCACAGAGGGATTGATGTTTACTGCAAAGAGCCTGGAGTCAGAAGATCTATATTCTGGTCTCAATGCTGCTAGAAGTTAACTGTTAGATTTTAGAAAAAATAAGTTCTAATCCTCTGTTCAGCTTGCACATCTGCAAAATGAAGATACTTTATAAAGCAAAATTGAGAAAGAAATAGAACAAAATTATGCATGCAAAAATACAGTAAAAATTTTTAGTTAATGCAAATTTAAAATATCCAAATAGTCTATGCACAAATTTATTTATATATTATAACAATGGAAACTAAATTATAATTGAAGGGATACCAAAAATAGAATTATCATATTGAAACAAAAGCCAACAAGATTGAATATGTGTGTTTGTGCATGTATGTTTTAAGTGGTGAGATACTTCTAGATATTATGTTGTTAGCATATTACCAAATTGTTTAACTCATATATGCATATAGTTTTTGGTAATATGAAACTGTGCATAGAAGGAGATGATCAGTAATTTATTTGGCTGTCTAGTACATGTTGAGTCACTCCTCCATATAAAAAATTAATAAAGAAGGCTAATAAATGGGCTCCTCACGTGAGGGCTAAAGACAAAGACAGATGCAGATGCTTTGTTCCTGAAACCTCTAGCTTGGAATATGTTGTAGTCCTGAGACAAAGTCATTCACAATTAATTCCAATTGTAAATCTCAGTTGAGCGTCGGGGGGGGAGTGAAGGGAGACGGATACAGCATAGCTGGTTTGCCATACATGTGCCTAAATCTATAAAAGATTCATCACATTAAAAGAGATTTTTTTTCTGAACACTATGCTCATTTCTCAGATTATTTGGAGATTATTTAGTATGATAAAATGCAGAAAATACCTCACTACATTTGTAAAATCTTTTCAGAAATCAATTTCTAAGTTTTTAACAAAAATGTCAGGATAAGACTTCTAGTACTATAAGATGTCATAGACCTTCTGGTATAGACACAGCAGTCTGAACAAACACCGAAATAAGAGGGGCACCTTAAAATCTCTAGTCAAATGGACTGGTAGAAACCTTCTATGCAATCTCAGTCTACTAAGAAGTAGGTTTCTACCTAATGTACAAAAACCAATACTGAAAATCAAGGAAAAGAAAGAAATAGGAACAAAACAAACAAACAATAAGACAAACAAAGCAAACAGTAACAAGATAAATCTCCATAAACATACTCGAATGAAGTGGAGTTTTGTGATTTACCTGACAGAAAATTCTAAATAATGGTCATAAGGTTGCTCATGGATGTCAAGACAGCAATCCAAGAACAAGCTGAGAACTTCAACAAAGATACAGTATAAAAAAGTATCACATGGAAATCATAGATCTGAAGAATGCTATAAGTGAATTAAAAAATTCAATAGCGGGGTTCAGTAACAAACTAGAACAATCAGGGGGAAAAATGTGAACCTGAAGACACATCACTGGAAATCATTCAGTCTGAGAAGCAAAAACAAAAAAGAATAAAAAGAGGTAATTATAGATGAAGAGACCAACGGGACACCATTAAGCAGAACAAATTATGCATTATTGGTGTGCCACAGGGAAAAGAAACAGAGAAAGGGATATAAAACATAATCAAGGAAATGACGGCAGAACACTTCCGAAGTCTCAGGAAGACATTAGAAAGCCATATCCCGGAAACCCATTAAGACACAAAAGATGACAAATCCAAAGAGACACCATGATACATCATAGTTAAATTGTCAAAAATTAAAGATTAAATGAAAGAAATCAAAGAGAGAAAGGGAAAAACATACTGAGTTTAAGACTCAACATAGTAAAGATATCAGTTCTGGCCAAATTGTCTATATGCTTAATGCAATTTTTATCAAAATCCCAGCAAAATTTTCGTTGCGAAAGACAAGCTTACTCTAGAATTTATATGGAAAGTTTGAGACCCTAGAATAGCTAAAGTAATCTTGACAAACAAGAATAAAATATAGGAATTACTCTGCTGATTATTAACATGTAACTATATGGCTAGAGTAATCAAGACAATCAAGACACCGTGGTATTGGCAAAGGGACAGACACATAGATCAATGGAAAAGAAAAAAAAAAATCCAGGATCCAGACTCATACGGATATGCTCACCTAATTTTTGACATAGATCCAAAGTAGTTCAATGGAGAAAGGATCGCTTTTTCAACAAATGGCATTGGAACAAATGACCATCCAAAGGCAAACAACATAAACTTCAACCTAAACGTCACACATTATACAAATATTCACTCAAAATGGATCAGGGACAAAATGTAAAATGTACAGTTTTAAAGCTCTTGGGAAAAAGTAGAAGACAGGACCTACAATTACCCAAAAAGCCTTAGACTCGACACAAAAAGCACAATCCATAAGAGAAAAAGTTGATAAATTGTACTTAATCAAAATTCAACTTGCTGTGCAAAAGCTCAGTGAAGAGGACGAAAAGACTAGCTACATCCTAGGAGAAAATATTTGCAAACGATTCCAAAAAAGGACAAGTATTTAGAATATATTTCTAAAACTTTCAAAACCAATAGTAAAAAGAAAAATCAATCCAATTGGAAAGTGGGCAAAAGCACATGAACAC
The DNA here is from genome assembly GCF_028885655.2 of Pongo abelii. Classification (NCBI taxonomy): domain Eukaryota; kingdom Metazoa; phylum Chordata; class Mammalia; order Primates; family Hominidae; genus Pongo; species Pongo abelii. Next base: position 28,894,539 of record NC_071992.2, read on the forward strand.
TAAAGAGGATATACAGTTGGCGAACTTGCACATAACATAATGTCCAACATCACTAGTCATCAAGGAAATGCAACTTTAGACTATAACTAGGTGTCATTACATACTAATCAGAAGGGTTTGAGTAAAAAAATAGTGATATCAAATGCTGGTGAGAATGTGGAAAAGATGGATCACTTATACATTGCTGATGGAAATATATTATGTAAACATGGAACAGTTACGGAAAACAGTTTGGCAATTTCTTGCAAGACTGAAAATGAAATTACCGTATTACACAGCAATGGCAGTCTTGGAACATTTATCCAAGAGAAATGAAAATGTAAGTTTACACAAAATCTGTACATAAATATTCATAGCAGCTTATTCATAATCGCCAAAAACTGGAATCAGTCCAGATGTACTTCAATAAATAAGTGTTTAAAAAAAACACTGTGGTATATCCATACCATAAAATACTACTCAACAATAAACAGAATGAACTATTGAGACACACGGCCACTTACAAAATCTCCAGGGTATTATGCTGAGGGAAAGCCTATCCAAAAGGGTAAAATACTGTGTGATTCCATTTATATAACATTTTTGAAATGATAACATTTTAGAAATGGGGAATGGATTACTGGTTTCTAAGCATACGGGACCAGGAGTGGGTGTCGGCAGAAAGGAAGCTGGTGTTGTCAAAAAAGAGCAGGGTGAGGAATCCTCTTGGTGATGGTTTACTATTTTGACTGTGGTTGTGAATACACAAAACTAAATTTATGGTAAAACCGTATAGAATACACACATGCACAAATAAGTGCGAGTTAAACTAGGGAAACCTAAATAAGATCAGCAAATTGTGTTAAAGTCCATATTCTGGTGGTGACATGGGTTTGCAAAATGTTACCATTGCAGAAAACTGGATAAAGTGTGATTTTTGTGTGATTTCTTCCAATTCTGGTGATCTACAGTTATCTCAATAAAAATTTCAATTAAAAATAAAAGTGCTTATTAAAATATGGTAGATATTTTGGGAGAATATAAAGAAAATTAAAAGGTTGTCTGCCATCTGCCAGCTTAAGTCTTTAGAAACAAGTGTTTGTGTCAGGCGCAGTGGCTCATGCCTGTAATCCCAGCACTTTGGGAGTTTGAGGTGAGCAGATTGCCTGCACTCAGGAGTTCGAGACCAGGCTGGGCAACATGGCGAAACCCTGTCTGTACCAGAAATAGAAAAAATTAGCCAAGTGGGTGGCACATGCCTGTAATCCCAGCTACGCAGGAGGCTGAGGCAGGAGGATTGCATGAACTCGGGAGGCAGAGGTTGCAGTGAGCCGAGATCAAGCCACTGCATTCCAGCCTGGGTGACAGAGCAAGACTCTGTCTCAAAAAAAAAAAAAAAGGTGTTTGCGAATTAAATTCAAACAAATTCAACATTTAATATGCCCCAAATTGCACTAGGTAACAAAGGAGTATTATTTCTGCCCTGAAAGAGGTCCTCTACACTAATGATTCTGTCCTTTGTGTCTTTATGCTTTCTTATTAAACTTTTCAAACAGTTGTCTGCTCTTGGATCATCCTATACCCTTGTGTGTTCAGTCCTCCACTCACTTCCAACAGACTTCTACTCTCTCCACTCTTCTGAAATGTCTCTGGTAAAAATAACCATGGTGACTTTCTAATGGCCAAATCTGAAGATACAATGATGTTATGTGAAAAAGCCTGGAATATTTATGAAAGCATTTTCCTGAAGAAATTATGGGCACTTTTTATATGTCCTAATTTTTGCTTCTTCCCCAACTTTATAACAAGCAAAGAAAGAGGATGAAGTGTTGGAAGGAGAAAGAGGAGGAGAAAATTATCCATAATATATGTATGCATAAGCTTTTTCAAATTCAGATAGGTCACATATTTATTTTGTCTTTCCAAAATGAGATCATACAATAAATACATTTGTAACCTGTCTTTTTTTTTTTTTTGGAGACAGAGTCTCGCTCTGTCGCCCAGGCTGGATGGAGTGCAGTGGCGCGATCTCGGCTCACTGCAAGCTCTGCCCCCCAGGTTCACGCCATTCTCCTGCCTCAGCCTCCCGAGTAGCTGGGACTACAGGCGTCCACCACCATGCCCGGCTAATTTTTTGTATTTTTAGTAGAGACAGGGTTTCACCGTGTTAGCCAGAGTGGTTTTGATCTCCTGACCTCTGATCCTCCCGCCTTGGCCTCTCAAAGTGCTAGGATTACAGGCGTGAGCCACCGTGCCTGGCCTGTAACCTTTTTATGTATCAATATGTCATTATGTCCTTTCCTTTTCCATAAATATTTTCTGCAGTATCATTTGTAATAGCTGTCTAACCCACTAATTTACTTTAGCATAATTAAATCAGCCAATCCCCATTTATTTCACATTCAGGTTGTTTATTATTTGTAGCTATAGTAAATACCTTTTAGCTAAATCTTTGGCACATATAGTTATTTTCCTGTATACCATTTTTATGGCTTTCATTACTTATTTTTGATGTTATCAAAAGATGGTGAGAGAGCCTGTTTCCTTAAAATTGTGCCAAGCTTGAACTTATAACTAAAGAAAACCTTTGCTAATTTAAAAGTAAAACAAGGTTCTCACCATATCTTTAGTTCACATTTATTTGTTTGCAAGGTGAAACAGATTTTTTTTTAAATATGCTTTTTGGCCAACACAGCTTTTTGTGTGTCTGCTCTTTCATTGGAGCCTTCTACTCTTTCTTAAATAGCATTACAGGAGATGTTTTTATATTAAAGATGCTAATATTCTCATATATGTTGCAGATATTTTTCCCAGTTTTCTCTTTAAGTCTTGTTCATTATGGGTTTTGAAATATAGAATTTTTAAAAAATTGTTGTCAAAACTAAATAACAGATATTTCATTTGGTGGAATTACTGGTGTTTTTTTTGGCTTGATTTTTATTCTCATTTTTCTACAAAGAATACCCCTCTTCTCACATATTATGAAAAAAATCACAATGAGAATATCATATATGAAAAATTAAATGCTGTGGATAAGTTGTATTCAGAAAAAAACCTGACAGTTTTTTCTGCTTTTCTAATTAAACATGAACTAATAAATGCAAGTTAATTGGGCATTCAGCTCAAGAAATCAAAGTAAATAAAACAGGAACCTGGTGAAGCAGGAGGAAACACTGATAATAATTAATATAAACTTTTAAAAATAGAAAAATTGATTTCAAATAAAGCAAATTCAAAACCTGGTTGGGAAATCTAATCAAGAAAAGAGACAAATCGCAGCGATAGAAAGTTAAATAAGGGAGCACAAAGACAGATCAGGGGACATTTTCTTAACTATGAGATAATTTTACATATAGCCTCAGTATTAAAAATATCACTGAAATAGGTAATCTTCTCAGGAAATACAAGTGCTTAAAGTAGAATACAAACACATTTTGTAAAAGCCTGGCTACACATTCATCAGAGAATAAATTGCAGGAGTTTTATCAAAGAATAACTCTCTATGAAAGCAGCAGATCCAGACAGGTTTATAGATAACATTTTTCAAACTGTCAGGGAACAGATAATTCTTATGTTTACATTGCTTGACAGTATAGTGAAGACAAAGATTATTAAAAAATAAAACTAGAGCCAATCTCGTTTATGAATATATGTACAAAAATATTAAAGACGACATTAACAACTTAAAGCCTGGGTATAGTAAAATAAATAATTCCCCACATAAATTGAAGAAAAACTTAAACTAGGAATTCAAGGAGAGTTCAAGTTTAAGTAATAGCTTGATATATATGATTATATTAATATGACAAGATAGATAAATCAAGCAGTCATTTTGAGAGATGCAAAAAGCATACTTGATAAAAGGCAACATCTATTAGATGAGTTTTAAAAAAAAAGTTTTCAGGATAGCACAGAGAGAAAGTTACTGACAATACAGGATAAAAAATTTGTCTTAAACTAACAGCAATGTCAAGCCTACAGGTGAAATAATAAACACATCCCTATTATTATCAAATAGAGAAACAAGGTAAGATGCCTACAAATACAATTTGTATTTAATATTGCTCCAAAGGGCTAGCCAATACAATGAAATTGAAATGAGAGTTATTAATATGAGAAAGGAGGAGAGAGAAAAATCTAACAGAATTAACTAGGAAACTATTAGATTTAACTAGAACAGTGATGGCTTGGTAGACCCAGCTACTCGGGAGGCTGAGGCAGGAGAATGGCATGAACCCAGGAGGCGGAGCTTGCCGTGAGCCGAGATTGCGCCACAGCACTCCAGCCTGGGTGAGAGAGCGAGACTCTGTCTCAAAAAAAAAAAAAAAAAAGAATGCTGTAATAGATGATTCTGATAAAAGTATACTGCAAACTGGACATGGTAGTGTGCACCTGTGGACCCAGCTACTCAGGAGACTGAGGCAGGAGGATTGCTTGAGCCCAGGAGTTTGAGGCTGCAATGAGCTAAGACTGCATCTGTGAATAGCCACTACAGTCCAGCCTGGGCAATGTAGCCAGATGCTGTTTCTTAAAAAAAAGAAAAAAAGTATACTGCAATCCAAGTAAGTTATTTTGTGGGTATCAACAAACTTATTCTAAAGTTTTAATGGAAAAGCAAAAGACAGAAAAACCAACTCAATACTGAAAAAGAACAAAGTCAGAGGACTGATACTACTGGACTTCAAAACTTACTATATGTCTATAAGAATGAAGACAGTGTGGTCTTAGTGAAAGGATAGAGTAAGAGATCAATGAAACAGAGGAGAGAGTCTGGAAATAAACCCACACAAATATAGTCAACTGCTCTTTGATTAAGGAGCAAAAGTAATTCAATGGAGAAAGAGTAGTCTTTTCTTTTTTTGTGTGCAGTTCAATTTTTTTTTATTACACTTTAAGTTCTAGGGTACATGTGCACGAGCACGTTTGTTACACATGTATACATGTGCCGTATTGGCGTGCTGCACACATTAACTCATCATTTACATTAGGTATATCTCCTAATGCTTTCCCTCCCCCTTCCCCCCACTCCACAATAGGCCCCAGTGTGTGATGTTCCCTTTCCTGTATCCAACTGTTCTCATTGTTCAATTTTCACCTGTGAGTGAGAACATGCGGTGTTTTGTTTTTTGTTCTTGTGATAGTTTGCTGAGAATGATGGTTTCCAGCTTCATCCATGTCCCTAAAAAGGACATGAACTCATCCTTTTTTATGGCTGCATAGTATTCCATGGCGTATATGTGCCACATTTTCTTACTCCAGTCTATCATTGATGGACATTTGAGTTGGTTCCAAGTGTTTGCTATTGTGAATAGTACCACAATAAACATACGTGTGCATGCCTTTATAGCAGTATGATTTATAATCCTTGGGGTATATACCCAGTAAGGGGATGGCTGGGTCAAATGGTATTTCTAGTTCTAGATCCTTGGGGAATCGCCACACTGTCTTCCACAATGGTTGAACTAGTTTACAGTCCCACCAACAGTGTAAAAGCGTTCCTGTTTCTCCACATCCTCTCCAGCACCTGTTGTTTCCTGACTTTTTAATGATGGCCATTCTAACTGATGTGAGATGGTATCTCATTGTGGCTTTGATTTGCATTTCTCTGATGGCCAGTGATGATGAGCATTTTTTCATGAGTCTTTTGGCTGCATAAGTGTCTTCTTTTGAGAAGTGTCTGTTCATATCCTTCGCCCACTTGTTTATGGGGTTGTTTGTTTTTTTCTTGTAGATTTGTTTGAGTTCTTTGTAGATTCTGGATATTAGCCCTTTGTCAGATGAGTAGGTTGCAAAAATTTTCTCCCATTCTGTAGGTTGCCTGTTCACTCCGATGGCAGTTTCTTTTGCCGTGCAGAAGCTCTTTAGTTTAATTAGATCCCATTTGTCAATTTTGGCTTTTGTTGCCATTGCTTTTGGTGTTTTAGACATGAAGTCCTTGCCCATGCCAATGTCCTGAATGGTATTGCCTAGGTTTTCTTCTAGGGTTTTTATGGTTTTAGGTCTAACATTTAAGTTAATCCATCTTGAATTAATTTTTGTATAAGGTGTAAGGAAGGGATCCAGTTTCAGCTTTCTACATATGGCTAGCCAGTTTTCCCGGCACCATTTATTAAATAGGGAATCCTTTCCCCATTTCTTGTTTTTGTCAGGTTTGTCAAAGATCAGATGGTTGTAGATCTGTGGTATTATTTCTGAGGGCTTTGTTCTGTTCCATTGGTCTATATCTCTGTTTTGGTACCAGTACCACGCTGTTTTGGTTCCTGTAGCCTTGTAGTATAGTTTGAAGTCAGCTAGTGTGATGCCTCCAGCTTTGTTCTTTTGGCTTAGGATTGTCGTGGCAATGCAGGCTCTTTTTTCGTTCCATATGAACTTTAAAGTAGTTTTTTCCAATTCTGTGAAGAAAGTCATTGGTAGCTTGATGGGGATGGCATTGAATCTATAAATTACCTTGGGCAGTATGGCCATTTTATTGATATTGATTCTTCCTATCCATGAGCATGGAATGTTCTTCCATTTGTTTGTATCCTCTTTTATTTTGTTGAGCAGTGGTTTGTAGTTCTCCTTGAAGAGGTCCTTGTAAGTTGGATTCCTAGGTATTTTATTCTCTTTGAAGCAATTGTGAATGGGAGTTCACTCATGATTTGGCTCTCTGTTTGTCTGTTATTGGTGTATAAGAATGCTTGCGATTTTTGCACATTGATTTTGTATCCTGAGACTTTGCTGAAGTTGCTTATCAGCTTAAGGAGATTTTGGGGTGAGACGACTGGGTTTTCTAAATATACAATCATGTCATCTGCAAACAGGGAGAATTTGACTTCATCTTTTCCTAATTGAATACCCTTGATTTCCTTCTCCTGCCTGATTGCCCTGGCCAGAACTTCCAATTTTGAATAGGAGTGGTGAGAGAGGGCATCCCTGTCTTGTGCCAGTTTTCAAAGGGAATGCTTCCAGTTTTTGCCCATTCAGTATGATATTGGCTGTGGGTTTGTCGTAGATAGCTCTTATTATTTTGAGATACATCCCATCAATACCTAATTTATTGAGAGTTTTTAGCATGAAGAGTTGTTGAATTTTGTCAAAGGCCTTTTCTGCATCTATTGAGATAATCATGTGGTTTTTGTCTTTGGTTCTGTTTATATGCTGGATTACATTTATTGATTTTCGTATGTTGAACCAGCCTTGCATCCCAGGGATGAAGCCCACTTGATCATGGTGGATAAGCATTTTGATGTGCTGCTGGATTCAGTTTGCCAGTATTTTATTGAGGATTTTTGCATCGATGTTCATCAGGGATATTGGTCTAAAATTCTCTTTTTTTGTTGTGTCCCTGCCAGGCTTTGGTATCAGGATGATGCTGGCCTCATAAAATGAGTTAGGGAGGATTCCCTCTTTTTCTATTGATTGGAATAGTTTCAGAAGGAATGGTACCAGCTCTTCCTTGTACCTCTGGTAGAATTCAGCTGTGAATCCGTCCAGTCCTGGACTTTTTTGATTGGTAGGCCATTAATTATTGCCTCAATTTCAGAGCCTGTTATTGGTCTATTCAGGGATTCAACTTCTTTCTGGTTTAGTCTTGGGAGGGTGTATGTGTCCAGAAATTTATCCATTTCTTCTATATTTTCTAGTTTATTTGCATAGAGGTGTTTGTAGTATTCTCTGATGGTAGTTTGTATTTCTGTGGGATCGGTGGTGATATCCCCTTTATCATTTTTTATTGCATCTATTTGATTCTTCTCACTTTTCTTCTTTATTAGTTTGCTAGCGGTCTATCAGTTTTGTTGATCTTTTCAAAAAACCAGCTCCTGGATTCATTGATTTTTTGAAAGTTTTTTTTGTGTCTCCATCTCCTTCAGTTCTTCTCTGATCTTAGTTATTTCTTGCCTTCTGCTAACTTTTGAATGTGTTTGCTCTTGCTTCTCTAGCTCTTTTAATTGTGATGTTAGGGTGTCAATTTTAGATCTTTCCTGCTTTCTCTTGTGGGTATTTAGTGCTATAAATTTCCCTCTACACACTGCTTTAAATGTGTCCCAGAGATTCTGGTATGTTGTGTCTTTATTCTCATTGGTTTCAAAGAACATCTTTATTTCTGCCTTCATTTCGTTATGTACCCAGTAGTCATTCAGGAGCAGGTTGTTCAGTTTCCATGTAGTTGAGCGGTTTTGAGTGAGTTTCTTAATCCTGAGTTCTAGTTTGATTGCACTGTGGTCTGAGAGACAGTTTGTTATGATTTCTGTTCTTTTACATTTGCTGAGGAGTGCTTTACTTCCAACTATGTGGTCAATTTTGGAATAAGTGTGATGTGGTGCTGAGAATGTATATTCTGTTGATTTGGGGTGGAGAGTTCTGTAGATGTCTATTAGGTCTGCTTGGTGCAGAGCTGAGTTCAATTCCTGGATATCCTTGTTAACTTTCTGTCTCATTGATCTGTCTAATGTTGACAGTGGGGTGTTAAAGTCTCCCATTATTATTGTGTGGGTGTCTAAGTCTCTTTGTAAATCTCTAAAGACTTGCTTTATGAATCTGGGTGCTCCTGTATTGGGTTCATATATATTTAGGATAGTTAGCTCTTCTTGTTGAATTGATCCCTTTACCATTATGTAATGGCCTTCTTTGTCTCTTTTGATCTTTGTTGGTTTAAAGTCTGTTTATCAGAGACTAGGATTGCAACCCCTGCCTTTTTTTGTTTTCCATTTGCTTGGTAGATCTTCCTCCATCCCTTTATTTTGATCCTATGTGTGTCTCTGCATGTGAGATGGGTCTCCTGCATACAGCACACTGATGGGTCTTGAGTCTTTATCCAATTTGCCAGTCTGTGACTTTTAATCGGAGAATTTAGCCCATTTACATTTAAAGTTAATATTGTTATGTGTGAACTTGATCCTGTCATTATGATGTTAACTGGTTATTTTGCTCATTAGTTGATGCAGTTTCTTCCTAGCATCGATGGTCTTTACATTTTGGCATGTTTTTGCAGTGGCTGGTACTGGTTGTTCCTTTCCATGTTTAGTGCTTCCTTCAGGAGCTCTTGTAGGGCAGGCCTGGTGGTGACAAAATCTCTCAGCATTTACTCGTCTGTAAAGTATTTTATTTCTGCTTCACTTATGAATCTTAGTTTGGCTGGATATGAAATTCTGGGTTGAAAATTCTTTTCTTTAAGAATGTTGAATATTGACCCCCGCTCTCTTCTGGCTTGTAGATTTTCTGCCAAGAGATCAGCTGTTAGTCTGATGGGCTTCCCTTTGTGGGTAACCCGACCTTTCTCTCTGGCTGCCCTTAACGTTTTTTCCTTCATTTGAACTTTGGTGAATCTGACAATTATGTGTCTTGGAGTTGCTCTTCTCGAGGAGTATCTTTGTGGCATTCTCTGTATTTTCTGAATTTAAATGTTGGCCTGCCTTGCTAGATTGGGGAAGTTCTCCTGGGTAATATCCTGCTGAGTGTTGTCCAACTTGGTTCCATTCTGTCTGTCACTTTCAGGTACACCAATCAGACTTAGATTTGGTCTTTTCACATAGTCCCATATTTCTTGGAGGCTTTGTTGGTTTCCTTTTACTCTTTTTTCTCTAAACTTCTCTTCTCACTTGATTTCGTTCATTTCATCTTCCATCACTGATACCCTTTCTTCCAGTTGATTGAATCAGCTATGGAAGCTTGTGCATTCATCACGTAGTTCTCGTGCCATGGTTTTCAGCTCCATCAGGCCATTTAAGGACTTCTCTACACTGGTTATTCTAGTTAGCCATTCGTCTAATCTTTTTTCAAGGTTTTTAACTTCTTTGCAATGGGTTTGAACTTCCTCCTTTAGTTCGGAGAAGTTTGATCATCTGAATGCTTCTTCTCTCAACTCGTCAAAGTCATTCTCTGTCCAGCTTTGTTCCATTGCTGGCAAGGAGCTGCGTTCCATTGGAGGGGGAGAGGTGGTCTGATTTTTAGAATTTTCAGCTTTTCTGCTCTGTTTTTTCCCCATCTTTGTGGCTTTATCTACCTTTGGTCTTTGATGATGGTGATGTACAGATGGGGTTTCGGTGTGGATGTCCTTTCTGTTTGTTAGTTTTCCTTCTAACAGTCAGGACCCTCAGCTGCAGGTGTGTTGGAGTTTGCTGGAGGTCCACTCCAGACCGTTTGCCTGGGCATCAGTAGCAGAGGCTGCAGAACAGCAAATATTGCTGAACAGCGAATGTTGCTGCCTGATCATTCCCCTGGAAGCTTTGTCACAGAGGGGTACCCGGCCATATGAGGTGTCAGTCTGCCCCTACTAGGGGGTGCCTCCCAGTTTGGCTATGTGGGGGTCAGGGACCCACTTGAGTAGGGAGTCTGTCCATTCTCAGATCTCAGACTCTGTGCTGGAAGAACCACTACTCTCTTCAAAGCTGTCAGACAGGGACATTTAAGTCTGCAGAGGTTTCTGCTGCCTTTTGTGTGGCTATGCCCTGCCCCCAGAAGTGTAGTCTACAGAGGCAGGCAGGCCTCCTTGAACTGCAGTGGGCTCCACCCAGTTCGAGCTTCCCAGCCACTTTGTTTACCTACTCAAGCCTCAGCAATGGTGGGTGCCCCTCCCCAAGCCTCGCTGCCGCCTTGCATTTCGATCTCAGACTGCTCTGCTAGCAATGAGCGAGGCTCCATGGGCGTGGGACCCTCTGAGCCAGTCGCGGGATATAATCTCCTGGTGTGCCGTTTGCTAAGACCATTGGAAAAGCGCAGTATTAGGATAGGAGTTACCTGATTTCCAAGTGCCATCTGTCACCCCTTCCCTTGGCTAGGAAATGGAATTCCCTGACCCCTTGCACTTCCTGGGTGAGGTGATGCCTTGCCCTGCTTTGGCTCACACTCGGTGGGCTGCACCCACTGTCCTGCCCCCACTGTCCAAAGAGCCCCAGTGAGATGAACCCGGTACCTCAGTTGGAAATGCAGAAATCACCCATCTTCTGCGTTGCTCACGCTGGGAGCTGTAGACTGGAGCTGTTCCTATTTGGCCATCTTGGAACCAAGTCAATTTTTTATTTTAATATAATCAGAATATGCACAGCACATGCAGTGCTAGCATCTAAGCTAATACAATAAGCAATTACTAAAGCCACAGTGACTTGAGACTCAATCTTTACATTCAGCAAGTTTAAATCCTTACATGATTTTTGAAACCTTATTAACTGAAAATATTGCTTGCTGATAAAAACTTGCTCAAATGCTATTGCTGAATGTACAAGTCACTAATTATGCCAATACAACAAGATACCCCCGTTTGAGGATTGCAATGTGCCAGACATTCACTGAAAAAAAAAAAAAACACAACTAAACAAAATTCACACAACAAACATCTGAGAATCTAGACACTTCACATCAGTGTTTTGAAATGTTTCATTAATATTTTAAGTGTATCAAAACCTTGGCATGATTTAATTTCAAGTCGCCAATTTTGTTTTTACTAACATCAGAAAGTTATGGCTACACTGCCAACGCTCGGTCTGCTTAATTTGACTTAAGAGTTTAATATGACTTAACATTAAAAGCTCACACTACCCCGAAATATATAATTTCACGCATACGGTGACATTGAACATTCAAGTGCCAGTGTTTTTATACTGTGTTTTGGTCAAGTTGCTTTAAACTTTCAAAGAATCACTTTTAGGCTTACAAAAATAAATAATTGCCAAAATGTTCAATAATTATTACATAAAACTAGCACCAAAAATTATCTAGAAATCTGTCATGTGCAAATAGTTTTATTCCCAACTATCATTCCCTTGGTCCCAAATAAATTTTAGAATCTAGTCCCATCCCCTTCCTAGAAAAGCTGCATTCAACAATCTCCTAGAGACAAAGTAAGATTGGAAGTTTAAGGACACGCACACAAGACATATATATAAAATTCTCTGAATGTGCAATAAAAGAAGTACTTTCTAAAAAGTTATGGGCAAAATGTACAAGGACTTAAACCTAGACTAACTGAAATAACACCATAACAAATGACCTCAATACTGTCAAGTGCACCTACTTAATAAAAGTTTTAGAACAGGGCACAATACACTTGAAAATCCATTTTACTTTAGGAAATTTTTGCCGTCTTCCTATGCTACTGTAAAAAGATGGAGCGTTTTGATCACTGGATTCTGGCCACAAAATGAGCACAGAATTCAAAGTGGCAGAGGCATTTTAATGGTGGACAATGCTCATCTTTGGCCAGATTTAGCATGAATAGACTATAAATAAAATGGAAACCTATGCAACTAAAACTGCACTGTAGAGCAGAATTGACACCTTATGTAGTTATGTACATATTTCCAACCTCTGTGATCTCAAAGATTTCAGTTTGTTACTCTTCTGGAGTCATTTTTACAAAGTGCATAGTAAGCCAGTTTAACATCTCAATGCATGTTAGAACAACTGGACAGCCACATGCAAAAACAAAGAAACAAGCCACAAATCTAGATACCATACAACTTTCACAAAAATTAACTTAAATGATAGGTTATATACCTAATTGTAAAATGAAAACCTATAAAGTTCTAGAAGATAACATAGAAGACAATCTAGGTGGCCTTGGTTTTGGCAATGAGTTTTGAGATAAACACTGCAGTAAGTTCAATAATTTGGCTGTTGATTGAGGAAGAGGCAGGAACAGGAGAAGCAGTAACATGCAACAAGCTTTACCGAGCAGCTCGTAAGCAGAATTGCATGGGAGGAGAAGTTTCTCCCAGCAAGAGACCTTTCAGAGAAAACAAACACTATTAAAAAGGGCACCATCCAGAAGGGGAATAGGGCAAGGAACTCACTGGAGGTAAAAGGGGATATTTAAGTGGGGGATATGTTTCTAGGTGATGTCCTGTAGCAATAAGGTGGGGAGTTTTGAGTAAGAGAGCTCCAAAAAACAGCAGTGGTTTATAGTATTTTATAGCTACAAGGTAGGTCTTAATTATGGTTAGCAGATGTTGAATGCAGTTTTACAGGGTATGCAAAGTAGACAGACTTTTTGAAATTATGTTTATTTTGACTATATTTAAAGCAACTGGATGTGTAAGAATTTGAGCTTATGCCTGTGGGATTTCAGCTAACAATCCTAGCCTGATATGAAGAGGTAACAACTTGGGGGTGTTTAAAGTCAATAAACAGTGGCCATCTTTAGTTTGTTTATATAAGAAACAGTACAAGTACACTCAATGAAAGAAAAATTGATAATTTGGACCTTATTTTAAAATTAAAATTTCTGCTCTGCAAAAGGCACTGTGAAGAGAATGAAAAGCTACAACCCAGAGGCTCGGAGAAAATATTTGCAAAACACATATCTGATAAATGACTTGTATCCAAAATATGTAAAAACAAAACAACTCTTAAAACTCAACATAAGAAAACAAAAAAACAAATTTTAAAATAGGCAAATGATCTGAACAGACACATAACCAAATAATATACATAAATGGCAACTAAGCATGTGTGAAAAGCTATTCAGTAGCATATGTCAATAGGAAATCGCAAATTAAAATGATGAGATACCACTGCACATGTGTTAGAATGGCTAAAACCCAAAACACTGACAACACTCAATGCTGATGAGGATGTGGAGCAACAGGAACTCTTAGTCATTGCTGGTGAAAATGAAAAATAGCAGAGTCACTTTGAAAGACACTGTGGCAATTTCTTACAAAGCTAAACATAGTTTTACCATATGGTCCAGCAATTGTGCTCCTTGATATTTAACCAAATAAGTTGAAAACTTTTGTCTTCACAAAGACCTGTGCACAATATTTATAACAGCTTTTATTCATAATTGCCAAGACTTAGAAGCAAGCAGAGTACCTTTAAATTGTTTTTATTTTGAATTTTTATGGAGATGTAATACTTGTACGTATTTATGGGATACATGTACTATTTTAAAACATGCACACAATGTCTAATTATCAAATCTGGTAACTGGGATATCTAATGCCTCAAATATATATCATTTCTTTATGTTGGGAATACACCAAATTTACTCATAATTATTTTAAAACACACAATAAATTATTGTTAACTATAGCTGACCTACTGTGCTATAGGACACTAGAATTTATTCCTCCTATCTCCCTGTAATTTTATACCAATTATATCTCTCTCACCACTAAGCTTCTCAGCCTCTGGTAACAGCCATTCTTTTCACTACCTTCATGAGATCAATTTTTTAGCTCCCACATATGAGTCAGAATATGTGACATTTATCTTTGTGTGCCTGACTTATTTCACTTCACATAATGTCCTTTAGTTTCATCTATGTTTTGCAAAGTACAGGATTTTATTTTTTTTATGGTGGGACAACAGTCCATTGTGTATATATACCATATTTTCTTTATCCCATCATCTCTGATGGACACTTAGGTTGATTTCATATCTTGACTATTGTGAAAAGTGCTGCAAAAAACATGGGAGTTCAGATATCTCTTCAATACGTTGATATCCTTTCTTTTGGATGTATAACCAATGGTGGAATCGCTGAATTACCTGGTAGTTCTAGTTTTAGTTTTGGAGAAATCTCCATACTTTAGTGGCTGTACTAATTTACATTTCTGCCCACAGTATATGAATATTTCCCTTTCTCCACATCCTCATTAGCATTTGTTATTTTCTGTCTTTTTGATAATAGCCATTTTAAATTGGGTGAGTGATATTTATTTGTGGTTTTGATTTGCATTTCCCTGACAATTAGTGATTTTGAGCATTTTTTCATATACCTGTTGGCCATTTGTATGTCTTCTTTTTAGAAATATCTATTCAAATCTTTTGCCAGTTTTAATTGAATTATTTGTGTTTTTGCTATTGAGTTGTTTGAGTTTCTTATGTATTCTAGTTATGAATCCCTTGGCAGTTAAACAGTGTGCAAATATTCTCCCATTCTGTAGGTTGTCTCTTTGCTTTGTTGATTGATTTCTTTGCTGTGCAGAAACTTTTAAGGAAGAAGTAAAATTGTCTTTCTTTGCACGCAGTATAATCTTATATTTAGGAAAACCTAAAGACTCCACCAAAAAACTATTAGAACTGATAAATGAATTCAGTGAAGTTGCAGGATATAAAGTCAACATATGAAAATCAGTAGCATCTTAATATGCCAACAGCAAACGATCTGAAAACAAAATCAAGAAAGCAACCCTATTTACAATAGCTATAGAAAAAAAATACTTAGGAGTAGACTTAATCAAAGAAGTGAAAGATCTTTACAAGGAAAACTATAAAACGCTGGTGAAGAAATTGAAGAGGACACACAAAAAATGGAAAGATATCCCATGTCCACAGATTGGAAGAATCAATATTGTTAAAACGTCAATACTACTCAAAGCAATCTACAGACTCAATGCAATCCCTATCAAAATACCAGTGACATTCATCACGGAAATAGAACAAACAATCCTGAAATTCATATGGAACCACAAAAGATCCTGAATAACTGAAGAAATCCTGAGCAGAAAGAAAAAAGCGGGAGGCTGTTCTTGTTTGCTGTTGGCATATAAAAATACTACTGATTTTTATATTCAAAATGCTACTGATCTTTCATATTCATCATATTACCTGACCTCAAGTTATACTACAAGCTGGGTGTGGTGGCTTGGTCCTATAGTCCCAGCTACTTGGGGGCTGAGTTGGGAGGAAAACTTGAGCCCAGGAGTTCAGGGCTGCAGTGAGCAATGATCATGCCACTGGACTCCAGCCTGGATGACAGGGAAACAGGGAAAGACTCCACCTCCAAACACACACACACACACGCACACACACACACACAATAAAGCTATAATAACCAGAACATCATGGTACTGACATAAAAACAGACACATAGAACAATGGAACAGAATAGAGAACCAAGAAATAAATCCATATATCTATAGTCAACTCATTTTTGACAAAGGCACCGAGAATGTACAATGGGGAAAGGACAGTCTCTTAAATAAATGATTCCGGAAAAACCGGATATCCATATGCAGAAGAATGAAACTGGACCTCTATCTCTTACCATACACAAAAATAAAATCTAAATGGATTAATCCTTTAAATGTAAGACCTGAAACTATGAAACTACTACAAGAAAACATCAGGAAAATGTTTTCCCGATGCTCCAGGACATTGGTCTGAACAATGATTTCTTGAGTAAGAACTCAAAAGCATAAACAACCAAAGCAGAATGCCCTTCAATAGGTGAATGGATGAACAAACTGTGGTATGTCCTTACAATAGAATGTCATTCAGCAATAAAAAAAAAAACTATCTGTCAATCCATGAAAAGAAAAGCCAGGAAACTTAAATGCATATTACTAAGTGAAAAAAAAAAACAATCTGTAAAGGCAACATATTGTATGATTCCAACTACCTGACATTCTAGAAAATAAAAATTATAGAGACAATAAAATATCAGTGACAATAAAATCACTGACAATAAAAATATCAGTGATTGCCAAAGGTTTGGGGTTGTGGGGAGGAATGAATAGGTAATCCACAAGGAGTTTTTAGGACAATGTAACTATTCTGAATGATACTATAATGATGGATACATGACATTATTTATTTGTCAAAACCCATAGAATGTACAACACAAAAAGTTGAATTCTGATGTAAACTATGTTTTAGTTAATTATGTAATTAATTTAGTAAACTATGATTTTAATTAGCAATAATATATCAATATTGGCTCATCAATTGTAACATATGTACCACACTAATGCAAGATGTTAATAATATGGAAAGTGAGCAAGAAACAGGGATATATGAGAAATATCTGTACCATCTGGTCAACTTTCTGTAAACCTAAGACTATTCCAAAAACTAAAGTCTATTGATTAAGAAAAAAGTGTGTTCTGCATATGTGAATAGTACACTACTGTAATACCAGTACTTTGGGAGGCTGAGGCAGGCAGATCACCTGAGGTCAGGAGTTCAAGACCAGCCTAGCCAACATGCTGAAATCCCATCTCTATTGAAAAAAGAAAAATACAAAAATTAGCCGGGCATGGTGGCAGGCGCCTGTAATCCCAGCTACTTGGGAGTCACTTGAACCTGGGAGACAAAGGTTGCAGTGAGCGGCAATGGCACTACTGCATTCCAGCCTGGGCAACAAGGGTGAAACTCCATCTCAAAAAAAAAAACAAAAAAAAAATACTGGGTATCAAGATGATAAGTATTGAATTAAGACCTGAATAGATTAGATACATTGCTTAATGGATAGAGTCAAAGAAGGAATTAGTAAATTGGAGGTTCAATTGAGTAAATCTCCCAGAAAGTACTGGGAAGGAACAAGGATATGGGAAATATAGAACAAAAGTTCAAGATTTGGAGATTAGAAGCAGAGTATCAAGCTCCACGTAATAGGAGTTCCAGAAAAGAGAAAAAAAACGAGGAAGAAAGAAATATTAATAATCAAGAATGTGCCATAATTTAAGAAAGACAAAAATCTCAGCTTATAAAGCCTCAAAATGGGCAAAACATTTAAGAGGAATCCATATGTAGAACATTATAGTAATATTTAAGAATAGAGAGTGAAAGAGAAAATTCTAAGAGCTTCTAATGAAAAAGAGTAGCTTACCTGTGAAGGAAAAAAAAAAAAAAAGATTAACATGAGTTATCTCAAATGAAACAATGGATGGCCAGAAATTCTCAGAGTGATATATTTTGAAATGTTGAAGAAAAGAATTTCTAACCTAGAATTTTTCATTTATCCAAACCACTATTTATATGTATTATAGGCATTTTTAATAATATGAAAAATATATTCCCAGAAATAAGCAACAAAAAATGTGTAATAGACAAAATTGCCAGACTATAAAAGTAAAAGAATATAATTTATAAATATTGAGCATTTGGATATAAAGAGTCAAAATAGAATATTTTTTTTAACATAACAATACTTATTTTATTTTATTTTTTTATTTTTTTTTGAAAACGTTTTTATTTTACTAAACTACAAATTCAATGTCCTTAATAGTTACAGAGCTATTCAAATGATATATTTCATGTTTTGTAACTTGTAGTGTTTGTACTTCTCAAGGAATTGTCTCATTTCATCTAACTTGCCAAATTTATGTGTGTAGGGCTATTCATATTACTCCTTTGTTATTTTACTGACATCTTCAGAGTCTGTGGTGGTATCTCCTATTTCATTCCTAATATTAATAATGTGTGTCTTTTTGTGTTTTCATCAGCCATACTGGAGGTTTTTCTTTTATCATGTTTTTTTTTTTTTTGGTTTGCTAATTTTTTTTTCTTTTTATTATTATTATTATTATTATTATTATTATACTTTAGGCTCTATGGTACATGTGTGCAACTTGCAGGTAAGTTACATATGTATACATGTGCCATGCTGGTGCGCTGCACCCACCAACTCATCATCTAGCATTAGTTATATCTCCCAATGCTATCCCTCCCCCCTCCCCCTACCCCACAACAGTCCCTGAAGTGTGATGTTCCCCTTCCTGTGTCCATGTGTTCTCATTGTTCAATTCCCACCTATGAGTGAGAATATGCGGTGTTTGGTTTTTTGTTCTTGCGATAGTTTACTGAGAATGATGATTTCCAATTTCATCCATGTCCCTACAAAGGACGTGAACTCATCATTTTTTATGGCTGCATAGTATTACATGGTGTATATGTGCCACATTTTCTTAATCCAGTCTATCATTGTTGGACATTTGGGTTGGTTCCAAGTCTTTGCTATTGTGAATAATGCCGCAATAAACATACGTGTGCATGTGTCTTTATAGCAGCATGATTTATAGTCCTTTGGGTATATACCCAGTAATGGGATGGCTGGGTCGAATGGAATTTCTAGTTCTAGATCCCTGAGGAATCGCCACACTGACTTCCACAAGGGTTGAACTAGTTTACAGTCCCACCAACAGTGTAAAAGTGTTCCTATTTCTCCACATCCTCTCCAGCACCTGTTGTTTCCTGACTTTTTAATGATTGCCATTCTAACTGGTGTGAGATGGTATCTCATTGTGGTTTTGATTTGCATTTCTCTGATGGCCAGTGATGGTGAGCATTTTTTCATGTGTTTTTTGGCTGCATAAATGTCTTCCTTTGAGAAGTGTCTGTTCATGTCCTTTGCCCACTTTTTGATGGGGTTGTTTGTTTTTTTCTTGTAAATGTGTTTGAGTTCATTGTAGATTCTGGATATTAGCCCTTTGTCAGATGAGTAGGTTGCGAAAATTTTCTCCCATTTTGTAGGTTGCCTGTTCACTCTGATGGTAGTTTCCTTTGCCGTGCAGAAGCTCTTTAGTTTAATTAGATCCCATTTGTCAATTTTGGCTTTTGTTGCCATTGCTTTTGGTGTTTTAGACATGAAGTCCTTGCCCATGCCTATGTCCTGAATGGTGTTGCCTAGGTTTTCTTCTAGGGTTTTTATGGTTTTAGGTCTAACATTTAAGTCTTTAATCCATCTTGAATTGATTTTTGTATAAGGTGTAAGGAAGGGATCCAGTTTCAGCTTTCTCCATATGGCTAGCCAGTTTTCCCAGCACCATTTATTAAATAGGGAATCCTTTCCCCATTTCTTGTTTTTGTCAGGTTTGTCAAAGATCAGATAGTTGTAGATATGTGGCATTATTTCTGAGGGCTCTGTTCTGTTCCATTGATCTATATCTCTGTTTTGGTACCAGTACCATGCTGTTTTGGTTACTGTAGCCTTGTAGTATAGTTTGAAGTCAGGTAGCGTGATGCCTCCAGCTTTGTTCTTTTGGCTTAGGATTGACTTGGCGATGCGGGCTCTTTTTTGGTTCCATATGAACTTTAAAGTAGTTTTTTCCAATTCTGTGAAGAAAGTCATTGGTAACTTGATGGGGATGGCATTGAATCTGTAAATTACCTTGGGAAGGATGGCCATTTTCATGATATTGATTCTTCCTACCCATGAGCATGGAATGTTCTTCCATTTGTTTGTATCCTCTTTTATTTCCTTGAGCAGTGGTTTGTAGTTCTCCTTGAAGAGGTCCTTCACATCCCTTGTAAGTTGGATTCCTAGGTATTTTATTCTCTTTGAAGCAATTGTGAATGGGAGTTCACTCATGATTTGGCTCTCTGTTTGTCTGTTATTGATGTATAAGAATGCTTTTGATTTTTGTACATTGATTTTGTATCCTGAGACTTTGCTGAAGTTGCTTATCAGCTTAAGGAGATTTTGGGCTGAGACAATGGGGTTTTCTAGATATACTATCATGTCATCTGCAAACAGGGACAATTTGACTTCCTCTTTTCCTAATTGAATACCCTTGATTTCCTTCTCTTGCCTAATTGCCCTGGCCAGAACTTCCAACACTATGTTGAATAGAAGTGGTGAGAGAGGGCATCCCTGTCTTGTGCCAGTTTTCAAAGGGAATGCTTCCAGTTTTTGCCCATTCAGTATGATATTGGCTGTGGGTTTGTCATAAATAGCTCTTATTATTTTGAGAGAAAATAGAATAATTTTTCCAAATTAAATTATAAATACTGCCCCAATCAAATTTGACTGCTTAGAAAATATTTAAAACTTACTTAGAAAACTAAGCATGACATTTCTGAAAAATAAAAAAAAGTAGAAAGTCTCTTACTTTAATAACATTGTAGAAATTAAAATAGTTTGAAAAAGCATGGATTAGTACATAAATGGTGTTGGGGCATGTAATTAACAATATGTAAAACAGAATAGTTATATCCCCAAGGAAAAATTTGTTTGATATGTTTTAACAAGCAAGTGGGTAAATATCTTTCATTTAAAAACAAAAAACAAAAACTCTTCAGATTTATATTAAACAAAAAAAAGCTAAGCACTCCAATATAAAAATTGACAAAGGGAATGAATAAGCTATTCATAAAAATAAGCATAATAAATATGAAATATGAATTAAAACATTAAAAAATGTAATCTTGTTGATATTCCAAGGGATACTGGTTTAAACTACGTAGACACTAGATACCAATCCTCCCCTTTCTTTAACATTTGCAAGAACTGAAACACTGATGGTTTCCACAGTCACTGAGAGGGTCTTTCTTCATTTTGGACCCTGCTGCTCTACATCCAATAGAAATTCCCCCAAGATTGTAGCGTATTTCCAACATTAGTGCTCAAATCACCATTCACGCATAAATTCTGCCTCTTGTTTGTAATTTATGCCCTGTTTCCCTTGTGGATTTTGGAGCAGCAATATTTACAAGCCACTATATGGAAAATGCTAGCCTACGTTTGGTACAGGTTTCTCATTTCTTACAAGCCTTACTCCATGCTCAATACTCCAGGTATGATATGATCTGGCTGCAAGGACTCATACAGTTTCTGGGCTTTTACTTGGAATCCTTCTCATTCATCTCCTGCCTCATAAACGTATGAGAGGAACTTCTCTACTTTTCCCCACCTTCCACACTCATGTGCATGGAAAAGAAAATTCAGACTCTCTAACTCACTAAGGTCCTTGTATTTAGTCTTGTTTTCCAACGTGAAGAATTTTCTCCTTAAAGACTCTGATTTCTGGAATAATGTGTTGACCTCAACATTCAGCTGAGATCTTATTCTCTATATGCAGTCCACACCCTGATTCCTCAGCAGCCTGGCTTTAGCATTAAGTCACTTCTAATTTTCAGACTCAAGCCTGCTGTTTCCAGAAGAAAAAAACTCAAGGAATTTATATGCTGATGGAATATAGAAAAAAGCTAACATTGTTAGATGTTCCAACTATAAAGTTTTCTTGATGTGTAAGATTTTTAAATCTAGAGTATGCTGTCAAGATGAGAACGTTTATGAAAGAGAAGCTTAAGAGAAAAGAAATGCATTTCTGCTTTTAAAAACGTGATTGAGTTTATTGAATTAGTAATTTTTTTAGAAACAGTAAAAGAGAAAAACATTTGTTACCAATACAGTGGAAAGAGCAGGGACTTGGCGTTGATATGGATTCAACTGTTGGCTCTGCTCTTTGTAAGAAATACTCTGGTGAATTTCTCAACTTTGATTTTCTTCTCTGTTTAATAGAAATATTAGGATTATGGCTGGGTGTGGTGGCTCACACCTGTCATCCCAGCACTCTGGGAGGCTAAAGAGGAAGGATGGCTCGAGCTCAGGAGTTTGAGACCAGCTTGGGCCTCATAGTGAGACCGTGTCTCAACAAAACATCAAAAAATTTGCCAGATGTGAAGGTGTGTGCCTGTAGTCCCAGCTACATGGGAGGCTGAAGTGGGAGGATCACTTGAGCCTAGGAGGTTGAGTCTGTAGCAAGCCATGATGGCACCACTGCACTCTAGCCCGAGCAACAGAGTGAGACCCTGCCCTAAAAAATAAATTAAATAAATAAGGCATATTAGCATTATTATAAGTCCTCAATGGAATAATCTCTTCAGAAAGTCTTAGCCCCACCCCACCTAGATTAGGGGTTCCTCTTGCTTTTTTCTCGGCACAGCACACATAGCTCTCATCTAGGGCACTGTATTTTAATTATCTGTTCATGTTGTATTGTCCATCTCAAAGGACAATAACCCACTTTGATGAGTTTTCTTAGTCACCTTCATATTTTCAATGCTGGGTGCAAAGTTTGGAGGATCACAGGTTTTTAGATATGTTAGCAGACTTAAAATAAACTGATACAAGGAAGAGCCCTCTGTAAACTGCAAGCACTGTGGGAAAGAAGGGCTATATTATTTTCCTCCTTTAACTGAAATTACAGTAGCATTGCATTCCTAAATGTGGCGACCTTGTGATTTTTATTGCAGATGGCATATCTTTGAAGATGTGAATTTTTTTTATCTCTTCATGGAAACCACAGCCCATATTTCAGAACACATTTACATTCCAGATTTTAGTGTTAGAAAAAAGTGTATGTAAGGTTAGTTTTAAGAGATGTAATACAGTGAATTCAGGGTAATATATAATTCTGTATTTCAAAGAATAATTGTCCCCATTAGGACTTTTACAAAACTGGATTCAGAAAAAGTTACAAACCAGCATCATATAGAGTAAGAATCACCTTCATTTCCAGGGATTTCTGTCCAGTGATTGATAAAGCTGGAAACGGTTACCATGAACTCCTATTCCTAGATACCAATCACCAGAAACCACTTTCTTCTTGAGCAAGTCCTCTACTAAGGGTTCATTTATTCCATGTTCAGTACAGTGATTTCAAGGTCCGGAATGTAAAGCCCATCACAAGATTTTCATCAAAAGTTTGCCTCTGGGCACCAGCAGTCAATGTTCAAGGTCTAGCATTCTACCTCCTTTTGAATTTGGGGTGGTGACCGAGACTGATTCTGGGCACAAAATTGTTACAAATTGTCCAGGCTAAGAGTTCTTTCAAGGAACCCTAAGAGTTGCCATGGGAGCTGGAGGGCTCTCGGAATCAGGATGGAGAGGGCACCGCCACGCACCCTTCCACCCGCACCCCAGCCAGAACACAAGCGGTTAATCGGCTGCTGGCCAGGCCAGCCTTTTTCTTTAGCTGGTGTTTTGGTTTCCTAGGGGCTCTCTGAGCAACTTCCTCATTGGCACTGGTTCTCTGAGGAGGCTAATAACATCAGTCACAAGTCTAAGCTGCAGCCACTGAGCACTGGTCCCTTCCCATGTATGACTGGTGACTTGACGACAAGTATTTGGCAGGGTCTGGGCCCAGTGGAGCCGAGTGGACTCCATGTCGGCTCCTCAGCTGTTGCTATTTCAGGGGTTTCTGCAGAACTTTTCCCTACTGTTGAATATGCAGAGCAAAGGGGAAAGACGCAGATAAGATAGGAAATAAGCCAGGAACCCCAGCAACGTGCAAGGGAGTATTTCACGAAGGAGACATGCCGTGAATGTTTCTGAATCATTCTGGAAATCATAGGACTGTGAACAAGAAAAGACCTGAGAGATCTCATACTGACTCCCTTGTAGGGATCAGAGACACTGCCTAGTACATTTAAGATCTCACAACCAGTTAGCAGCACTGCTGAGCTGGAACTCTGGATTTCTGGCTCCAGGGAAGCCTCCTTTCTGTTCTCTTTGCTGGATGAAAAGCTTAAATGCTGTCCTCTATCTGTTCAAAGTGAGACAGCATTCTAGAAATGCACACCTTTTAAAAATCAACATGACAAATATGAAAACATGGCACTGTTATAGTTTCAGTTTTTCTCATATTAAGATAAGGCTGGCTAGTGTGGTGGCTCATGCTTGTAATTCCAGCACTTTGGGAGGTGGAGACCAGAGGATCTCTTGAGGCCAAGGGGGTCCGAGACCAGCCTGGGCAACATAGCGAGAACCTGTGTCTACAAAGGAGAATTTAAGTTGGGTGTGATGGTGTGCACCTATAGTCCAGCTACTTGGGAGGCTGAGGTGGGAGAATCACTTGAGCCCAGGAGTTCAAGGTTACAGTGAGCTATGATCACTGCACTCCAGCCTGGGTGACAGAGCAAGACCCTGTCTCTGAAAATTAAAAAAATTAAAAATATTTTTAAAAGATAAAGCTGTCCTTGCAATGAGAACAAAAGAAGAAAGGTTAAATACCATCCTCGAGATGGCCCTTGTATAGTAACTCTAAATCTTCCAAATTCTCCTGGGTGCCATCCACAGTGTGCCTGAAAAAAATTATCAACTGCAAGAAAATTGCCTCCCTATTGAATTTCTCTTACTGACTATTTTTCTAAACTGGGTGCCACACAGTCCTTCTTAGGAAAGTTAATGCTACCTTGCTTATCCTTCAGCTGTGTGATTCTCCCTTTCAAAATACAAAGAAAAAAAAAGAGCGTGGTGTGTGTGTTATGTTCCAGATGTTAGAAGTAGAAGACCTCTGATTCCATTGCCCAGTTTTATTTACAATGCTTGCCTTCTTTTCTCAGGAACTTTTAAGAATATGGTAGATTTGGGGCTTTGATAATAGGGCCAAAGGCAGGAAGGTTTCCATAGAGTCATTTTTTTCTTTTCTTTAAGGTACTGAAAAAAGTTGAAAGAGGTAGGGTTGCCAGATTTAGCAAGTAAAAATAAAGAATATGCAGTTAACTTTAATTTTCATTAAACAATGAATATTTTTAGTATACGTATGTCCTGTGCAATATTTGGTACATGCTTATAGTAAGAAAATATTCATTGTTTATCTGAAATTAAAATGTAATTGAGGGTCCTGAATTTTATCCGGCAATGTGAGAGGGAGGGAGAGAAGAAGGAAGAGAGAAAGAGAGAGGAGACAGACAGAGAGAGAGGGAGAGAGAAGGAAGAACAAGGATGGGGAGAAGGAGGAGGAAGAAGAATAAACATCAATGATAATAGTGTCCTTCAGAGAGAAAAATCAGCATCAAATTACAAGATCAGTTCCCAGTATTGTGGCTTGTCCCCTTGACAAAGACACAGAAGAGAACTTTTATCCACCAAAGTGGTGCTCAGGTAATGCATGATTAAGAGACCAAAAAAAACAAAAACAAAAATACCCCCACAGATCCTACTTGACACTTTGTTCCATTAATTCATTCAAAACCACATCTTTATTACCTGGCAGGGCATAGGGGGGTAGGTGGTGAGGAAGGACTTTTCAAAGATAATTAATTTTCTACTCTCCAAAAGCTCACCAATCCTAAGTGCCATGAGAAAAATAAAAGCAACCTGACATAGGGCTAGGACACAAGGAAGACACAACTCATTAGAGGGAATGGGAATGTTTATGTAGAAGACACACCTGCCATCCACCTTGAAAGATTGTGCTGCATCTGAGCCGTTGTCATACGAGGTCATTTCTGATCTTTCTAAAATGTTGGCTTCATAGAGGGGCTGCTTGGGGGCAGGGGATCCTCCCATCAGGAGCAGCTAGTGAGAGGCAGAAGAGCTCATGGGGAGAGCAGGTTACTAGCCGGTGGCCATCCCAGGTGAGAAGGTGGGAGGGCATGGTCAGGTCATGTCACCTGGTATTTGAGGACAACCCTGAATGTTAACTCTGCTTGCATAAGCTTGTATCGCTCCAGAAACAGTATTCCTTAAATGCACCTTTTCCACAAGTCGTATTATTTGCCTATATTAATAGTCCATGACTTGGCCATTTTCACATGAACACACATAGTAAATGTTCAAGATTAAAGGCAAGAGGAAAATCACTAATTAATCACAGTATCTGGGTAGTGGTTTAAATTTTCTTTTCCAGGAATAACACCCCCCATTTTATTTAATATGTAATAAGTATTATACACGTGTTAAATATTATAATATTCTTGTATATAATAAATGACATATATTATATAGCCAATTTATATATACTATGTATAGTGAATAACGTAGTAAATATATATTGTAAAAATGTTGACTATATTATATACTATAATATTTTATTATACACTATAGTATTCAATAGTCTTTATACATAGTAAATAAAATTAGAAAATTTGCTTCCTGCAATAATATATTATATGAAACATTATTAAATATAATATATATATAAACACACACGTCAGTAAAATTGATACAATCAGAGCTGACTTCTATAAATAAGGTAATATTATCTCTCCAAGTTCATCAGCCTCATTCTCATAAACAGAGCACATTCTTGCAGAGAATATCTGGTAAATTTCAAATATGGAAGAAATAAGAAGTCTTATGTAAAACTGTATAAGAATAATTTCTGGTTCTTCTGTCTTTCCTTTTTAAAGAAAAGCAGATCTTTATTATTGCTCACAAAGCCAGCCATTCCCAGGCCTTCAATGATATAATGAAATCAAGAATTTGACATCTTGTTCATGTAAAGACCCCAAAATACCAAAGAGGTCTTATATTTCCAGAAGCTAAAAAGATTTAAAAATGAATCCTTCTCCAGAAATATATAGTATCATAACAATTTTAGGCCAGAAACACAAAATACGTGCTAAAAATGAAAAACACAGAAATCAGTTCTTAATAATATACTGAGAGGAAAAAAGGCAATTATCAGATGTTACACACTTCGAGGAAAAAACAAATGGGAAAGGGTCCAAGGACTGGTTTATACTTTAACTCTCTATAGATTTTAGGCATAGATGGAAGAAATTGAAGCTTTTATGAAAATGGCCACAGTCAACAGAAAAACTTGGACAATGCTTATTTATTTGTGTAACCCAAATGGCCCTGGACATCAGCAGGCTTCAAGTGCATGGAAGTAAGGACATGCAACATGGATGTCCAAATGGAATCAGCTCCAAGCCTTCCCCAAACAAGGCAGGGCTTCACCCCCTGGCATCTCCAGGGAGTTGCCCCGCTATTGTTCCCATATGACTGGTTCAGCTCCACTGGCGCCCGCCTTAGCCCTGTTGCGTGCCTGCTCATATCTCCTACCGACGGCGCTGCCTTGGAGAACCTCTGCACTGTACTGTTTGGAACAGGCATTTGGAAAGTCTGGTAATGATGTCCAACAGCACCACCTCCCCATGCTCAGAGCTGCTGATCTTTGAAGTGCCCCCAGTGGCTCCAGAGCAGAAATGAAAGAGTTGGCCAGGAGAAGACAGGCAGCACATGTGGGCCTTGAAGCCAGGAGTGTCACCAGCTGTGCTCTGCTCGCTTGCCGACCCCAAAGCAGACTTCTCTCCCCAGCCCTCAGAGTGGGCAACCTCCCCCGCCCCACCTCCAACTTCTTCACCCTCCAAGCGCTCTGCTCTTTTAGTTTGTAAAGATGATTTGATGCCTAATTAATTATACAAACTTTATAGCATCCATATCTTAATTAGGCCTCTTCCCTAACACCTAGCACAATGCATGGGAGAAATTAGGTGTCTAATGAATGTTTAGAGAACAAACGAATGAATATTTTTCCTGGAGACAAGTCCGTATATTTTTACAGCTAAATGCTTTCTCATAAATTGTAAACTCATTCTTTCTATGTGTTGGCACTTCTCCCAGTCATTTGTATGTTTACTCACATATTCCTTACTAAACTCCTATGGAACAGATACTTTCATTTTCTCCATTTTTACAGAGGAGGGAACTGAGGAACAGAGAGGTTAAGAAACTTGCCCATAGTCATCCAAGTAGTGAGTTGCAGACCTGCGATTCTGAACCCCAACAATCTCATTTCTGAATTGGTGCTCTGAACTTCCTGTTAAATCCCATCTTTTGGAGAAGTCCAAGAGGTCAGGTGGAGAATTTCAGCCCCTTCTTCTCCATCTTCTCTCTGCTTCAAGTAACTTCACCAGAAAGTAAATCATACAAAGAGAAACTCAATGACAATAATAATAACTGCATGTCTTCCTTTCTTCCTCCTTCCCCATCTTCCTTCTTTCCTTCTTTCTCCTTTCTTCCTCCCCTCCCTTCTCTCTTTTTCCCCTCCCTCCCTCCCTTCCTTCCTTCCCTTCCCTTCCCTTTCCTTCCTTCCTTCCTTCTTTCCTTCCTTCCTTCCTTCCTTCCTTCCTTCCTTCCTTCCTTCTTTCTTTCCAGTTTTATACCGCAGTCCTACCCATTATGCCTGGCCCACCCCAGGCACCAGAACTACAAAAGTGACTACAAATTTGTCCCTCCCATGGAATCATAGTCTGGTGGGAAGAGCAGAGGTGCAGCAGCATTAAAAATTTAACCTGGATAAACAAGGCCCAATGGAAGCATCTGGCGAACCCCAGTGCAGATAATGCTGGCAGGAAAGAGCCAGAGGCCAGCAGGAAACTGACTGAGTTCATCAGCAAATTAGGAAAACATGTCTGGGCCTAAGTCAAGATTGACTCCTTGCTCCTAAGGCTGCAAGGGAGAGGTGTGGTCTATACAGCTCACAGGTAGGAAATAAATCACTGCTAGCTGTTCCTAAGGAAGAAGTGAAAAAGCCTCCAAACTGCCAGGTTTCAAGTCAACCTCATCAGGGTTTACAGAAAGGACAGGAACAGAGAAGAGTGGATCACATAAGCAAATAACTGAAGGGGAGGAAGTTAGCATTACACTAAGCAGTGTAATTTATCATTCTTTTGGAAGGAATTTTTTAAGGGCAAAACTTAAAGATACTATCTTGATCTGGTATTTGTTTAGTGGCATTTGTTTTGTGGGTGGGTTTATGTTTTAAGAAAGGCCAGATGATACATGTAAGAATAAACCATTAGTTGAAAGCTGGAAATGCATGATCCCGATGAGAGGTCAAACCAAAGCATGGGAAATACGTATTGGAGGGAAAGTGGAACATCCCACTTCTTATCGCCACTTCTCATTAAGAGAAAGTTGTATTATGTCAGAGAGCAAGGTCTTTGAAATCACAAAGCTTGTTAAGACAGACTCTGCAATTTACCAACTATGGGTCAGTTTACAACCTTTTGAAAACTCGACTTTTTCCAATTGTAGAATGGAAATGATAATAATATTTTCTTTGTAGGTTTTTCTGTAATAGTTAAATGAGATCATGTCTGTAAATAGACTTCCTGGTGTTGGGTCCATGATGGTGCCAGTTATGCCAGTTATCCATGGTTGCGATGGTGATGGTGGTAGTTGAAGCAATGTGTATATGGAAGGGAAAAGGGGTGGTTCTTTACTGTTTATTTCCACCGCTGTTGTCTTCAACTTTTCATTTAAATATGTGTAATAATTCACTCTAACTAAAAAAAAAAAATTAACATTCTGGGACCCTTTAGACATAAGTACATTCCAAAATGCCACACTATATATCAAAACTCCAACCCATATATCTGTCTTTGGCAAGATCTGTGGGAGTTACTTCCCATAATGTTGATTTAAAAGCTTTGGTGACATGGCCCAAATATCTCCAATCTCTTCTTAATAAGGTTAGGCACTATATTTAAACCCTGACTGAATTCATTGATATTTTCTGCTTGTCGGGGTAAGGCATTCTTAATGTTTTCTGCCTGTAAGTACACAGGAAATGTTGGTTTTCATCTCTGGGACTGCTAACCCCGGGAACGTGGAGCTCTGTCTTTGGGTTACTGGATGAACTACAATCAGATACCCTTCCAGGGACTTACAGAGGCAGGGACGGTGTGTACTCGCTGCTAGGTGTATGTGTGATGGCAGTGTGCCAACTGGAGTCTTCCAGTCAGCTCAGTTGTCTGCTTCCCCCATCCCTACTAGGGGTGTCAGTGGCCTTGTTCTCACCATCACCCCCACTCACACACCCAACCAGGCACTACTAGGAAGAGCTGCAGTGACCAGCAGCCAGGCTGTGCAGAGGCAGAAACAGCAGCATTATCCCGGCTACGTCATTCTCCCTGAAATCACTTGAACCGAAACCGTAGTGACAGGAAGAAGAAATTCAAGAAGAAGCCAGGTTTGAGCAAAGAAACCAGAATGGGGAAGAGGGTAAACGTTTTGGAGGATTCAATCTCATGCCTTCCTGAGCAAGGAAGTAGCAAACTTCTTAATGAGCAAATGCTATCAACATTCTCTTTAAATCTGACACCCTAACTCAACACGACGTGGGGCATTTGGCATGGACTGTACTTCCTGTCACCATTTATTTTGGAGTTCTAAGATGTTTCTGACTCAAAAAATAACTGAAAGCCTATTTCTCTGCTGTCATAAATCAAATTAGCCCACCCATCTCAGCAGAACTTGGGCCCGATCCAGGAGATGCATACAAATCAGAAAGAGATGAATAGCTTTTCAGAAGGGAAGATATTTGCTGCAACAGCAACAGGAGTGAGGACATATATTTTCCTGAAGGATTTGGAGTAAGTTCCCAAAGTCTACAGATGGCCTTTGAATTTATCTGACACACTCCCTTCCCATTTCAACCTCCTTTGAGGGTCTGGTCAGAAGGTCTGCATGCCAGTGGGGCAAAATAAAGGCACTCTGATTGCTTCGTCAGTGCCAACAGACACTCTTCTTGTGGGCCACTGAGATCCAAAGTCTGGTGAAGAAAGAAAACAATCTTATGAGCATTTTGGACACCTTCACTGACCCAGCAGGGTGGTAAGCTGTGAGTGTCTTGAAAGATGAATGCACAACACCCAGGGGAGTTTTGGTACAGGGGCAGCACTCAGTAAAAGCATGGTGATTGACTCATCACACCTGCTCGAAGTCCACTGTTAAACTTGATTTCTGTACATTTCTTATTTATCCATCAGCTGCTGTTACCATTAAGGCACATCTTTGAAGACTGTTAAATTTTCCTCAACTTCTTTACTGCAAAGCCACATTTTTCATGAAGCCACCAGCAATTCCTCGTGCTTGTGTGATACCCCATATTTATACCACTTTTCACACTGTTGTGTTGCTTATTTCTACCACCCTATAGACTGTGAACTCCTTGGGAGATGGAGAGAGAAGACTTGGTCTTTTTATCGTCGTTACTCCAGTGCCTAGGGTAGTTGACAGCATTTCAGAAGTGTCCAATAAATACTCCTTTACATAAAGTCCACACCCAAAGTTAAGGCATTTCTGAAGCATTTCAGCCAACATTGATCAATTCTAAGACTTCAGGAGAAAAGAGAGGTTTTTTTTTCCTCCATCGTGAATCAGAATTAGATTGTGCAATTTGCATGAGACAAACAACACTTTAATGCTTACCTTCAATTTCTATTATGTACTGTTCTCCTTCATGCTAATTTTGCTGTCAGAGGTCCAGGGGGAGACTGAAACACTTTAATTATGTCTCCTTTTGCAAAAATTTAAAACACAAGCAAGATTTTGTAAGTATGTGCTTTTATTCAGTTGCCTTTTTCTGTTGCTTTTTTTTTTTAAGTGGCTACCACTTCCTCTTTAAAAATTAAGTAGAGCACTTTGGTCTTCATGGTGCAAGAAAGTATAATATCTTCCTTCAACATTCTGCAAATATTTGTTGAGTTCCTATTATTCTATTACTACAGGACATTGTGCCAGGAGCTAATGAGAGAAATGGAAAGACAAAGCTGCTGTTCTCATTGAGCTTAAATTCTAGTGAAGGGGACATAAGCACTAAGCAAATAAACAAGAAAATTTCAGGGCATGGTAAATGTTCTAAAGAAAATCAAAGAGGGGCGTGATAGAGAGGCTGCACTGGACCACTCTAGAATGAGAACAATCAGGGAAAGGCAGTCTAAGGAGGTGACATTTAATCTGAGAACTGAATTAGCCACAGAAGTTGGTCCCTAGACCTGAGGTAAGAGCATTCCAGGCAAAGGGTATGGCTGGCACGAGTCCAAGCTGGGAACTAGCCTGGCTTGTTATAGCAACATCTCCTTCCTGTGTGGGAATCTGCTGGCCTGAAGGCTGCAGTGAGGTAACCCTTATGGAGCTGACTCCCAGGTCTGTATTGCCAAGTCTAGCTCTTAGTATTTTTGCAGGAAATCCTGGCTCTGTCAAAGACCCTGTGACAAGGATGATTCAACATAGTCACCCAGCTAAGCTATTAAGCATCTATGTTTTGGTAGGCATTAGGCATAAACCAAACTTATTAGCCCCCCAAGATCATCAATAAACTTTACATGTTTTCCGTTTTGGCTACCCTGATACTGGAATTACCATCTTCTTCATTTCCGATGTGATTCTGCATGCACACACTCAGGTTTAGAAGGGCATGATTTGGGGGAGCTTTCTGTTAAATTACTTATTTATAGTTCATGATTTATACAATAGAGAGGCAAAGAAGTCCCTTGCCTGTCCTCTACCCTTGCACACATGCACACACACACATTCTACATATTTATATAAAGTTAAGCCCCTTAAGCCCAGTCAGTCCAACCAGGAGATTTTTCTCATAAATGAATTTCCGTGGGAAGTAGTGGCAAGTCTGTGTCCCCAAAGGTAAACAGAGTTGATGTGCACGCTGTCCCCTCTCCCTCTCTGAGCCCCATGGGACTTGTTCTCTCTGAGCCTGATGGGCCCGCCACACAGAGCAAGGCATCCTGTGCAGGCTGGGCCGTCCCTCAGGGAAACGTAGGTCCACCAGAGTTGAGCATTACTGAGAGGTCAAATTTTTGCTTCTCTCCTCTAAGCCTCCCCCATAAAGGCCAGTGGAGGGCTTTCTTTTTAAATTTTTGTTTTAACTAGAGAGTTTATCAATGCTTACAAGATGCAAAGGACTATTGGTGGTGCTTTCCCATGTTTCCTCATGCAATCCTTGCAGTCCTCCTATGAGGCAGGGATTGCCCTTGCTTTGTGAAAAAGGAGACTGAAGATCAGGCAGGGTGTGCAAAAGTGCCTTTGCCACACAGCTAATGACTTTGTGTTGAGCTGGGATTTGAACTGAAATCTAACACTGAAGTCTATTTCTTTTTCCTTCGGGATGTGGCACGAGCTTCCTAAAAAGACTAGTCTGGGCTATGTGTGTGCTACCCCAGAAGCATGGAACGTTGTTTAGTCCTCGGTTGACTGGTGGAATTTCCTTTACTCTGAAATTTGTGTAATTTGATTCCTTAGGAGGTTTCTTGACTCAGTGAAAAGAAACGATAAGAAAAGACAGTGAGTAAGAAATAGTGGGGTGAAGGCAGAGAGAGGCAGGGAAGAAGAAGGAAGAAGAAAAGGAAAACACACATTTATGGAGGTCCTGCTGTGTCCTAAATACTGTGCTAGGCTCTTCACTTACATGCAATCCCCTTAAAATTCCCCATTCCTGAACCTTTAACTCCTAATATTACACTAATCACCCAGCAATTTAAGAACTGCTAGTCCGTGGAAAGTCCCAGAGAGCAACTTGAAACAAACAGCAACTCAAAGACGTTTTTATTTTTTAATGCCAGAGATTAAAACTCCGGGAAAACCAGCATTCTGTGCTTGGGCACCTCCTTGTGGTCACCTGCAAAGACACATCCAGGAATTTGGGACTTTGAAGGACTATTAAAATATGGAGGGCATTATACTCAGTGAAATAAGCCAGAAGAAGGACAAATACTGAATGGTTCTACTTATATGTAAAAACTAAAAGATTCAAACTGATAGAAGCAGAGAATAGAGTGGTGGTTGCCGGGAGCTGGAGGGAGAGGGAAGTGGAGAGACGTTATTCAATGGGCAAAAAGTCTTGGTTGTGCAAGAGAAAAAAGTTCTAGCAACCTGCTGTACAACATTATGCCTATGGTAAACAATACGGTATTGCACATTTCAAAATTTGTTAAGAAGGAGGATCTCAGGGTTATTATCTCAAAAAAAAGGAGAAGCAGAAGAAGATGATGACAAACAAAAGCCCAGAAAGAGACATAAGGAAACTTCTGAAGGTGATGGATACATCTGTTACCCTGATTGTGGCATCATACAGATTTGATACGTCCAACTTATCCAATTGTCAAATTGTATACATTAAACATGTGCAGTCCTATTGTATATCAACTATGCCTCAATAAAGAGATTTAAAAATTCTATTGCCTGGCAAAAGCCAGCTCAAATAACAAAACAAAGCAAAAATGAGTTGTTGATCTGCTCAGCAGACCAATAAACCCTTCTATCACATTAATAATGTAAATAGATAATGAAAATGTGTTCCTTAAATATTAATGTCTGTCCTCTGAGTGTTTTCTAACAGAAATATCTGGGGAGAGGCTTTGGAATCATAAAGAGTCGGAATTAAAATACTGCTCTGCCACTTACCAACTTTGGGACAAGCTGATCTGTCTGCACCTCCATCTCCCAGTCTGTGAATTGGGACCAATGATTCCTACCACCTGGGGATACTGTGGACATTTACCAATACGACGGATGTGAAAGCATCCCACTTATCTCAGTGGTTAATGTACGCCAGTGCCTTCCTTTCCCTCCTCTTTGCCTTACATGCAGAATTATTTCCACAGACTGATCTGCCATTAAACACTCTCAGATTAGAATAAATGTTGCTTTGGGCCAGGCGCGGAAGCTCACGCCTGTAATCCCAGCACTTTGTGAGGCGGAGGCGGGCGGATCACGAGGTCAGGAGATCAAGACCATCCTGGCTAACACGGTGAAATCCCGTCTCTACTAAAAATACAAAAAATTAGCCGGGCATGGTGGCGGGTGCCTGGAGTCCCAGCTACTCGGGAGGCTGAGGCAGCTCCCAGGAGGCGGAGCTTGCAGTCAGCCGAGATCGTGCCACTGAACTCCAGCCTGGGCGACAGAGCGAAACTCCGTCTCAAAAAAAAAAAAAAAAAGAATAAATGTTGCTGTGTTTCTAAACTTCATCCCTCTGCCCCTCGAGTGTAAGGGAACAGCCCACTCCCTTAAGAAATAATAGGAGTAAAGCAAGAAAGTTGGAGAGAGAGAGCAGATTGGCTAACTTTGGGGATGTTTCAGGGTGAGATGATCACAAATATGAAAGAGTTGAGCCAAAAGAGTTGTTTATAGTAAGTACTGTTGACAAGCCTTCAGCTCAGGGACCTGCGTGGTGCGTTCTCAGCATGTTGCAGATCCAGTCCGCCCATGACCCTTTCTGAGTGAGCAGTTCACCTGCTGTGTGCAGCCACCTTGGAGAGGCATCCTGCACTCACCCAGGCAGGGATGGCTGCTCCTGCGGAGACCAGAGGAACACCTGCTTCTTAAGGACGGAAAACCGATGACAAGGCCATTATTCTCTTTTTGTATTTATTCCCTGACTGCTGCAGCCAAACTATACCTGTGGTTTACCTTTCACAAAAGATGTCTTTTCTGCCTTTAGTTGCAAGAATATTTCCAAAGCAGATGCCAAACTGTACGCTGATGCCAAAAGCACGTATTTGCAAAGCTGTAAAGGAAGGAGAAGAAAACATCAGCCTCTTGGGAAGCTACCAAAGGAGAGAGAACCTGGACTCAGTTTGTTCTGCTCTCTTTTAGGGAAGGAGGAGTGAGCTCCTAGCCAGTGAGAGGCCTCTGTACATTGGGGCTGTGCGTTCACTAACTCCACTGTCCTTACATTTGCCATTTATTTGAAAAAGATGACCTATGTGTACAAGGACCTGGGTTTGAATCTTGACTTGTTATATATGAGTTGTGAGACCCTGGATAAACCACCGAACTTTTTCGGGCTTCAGATTCCTCATCTGTGAAACAGAGACCATAATGCCAACCTTATTCTAATTTTGTGGAAAAAGAAAAGCATAATAACAAATGCAAAAACCTAGCATAGTTAATAGGACAGAAAAGGTACTCAATTGGCTATTGTTTTTAATTAATGGAAAAATGATATTAAACAATAGCTTTCTAGAAAATGTATATGTTTGTGGTATATTAACATAAAAACATGTTAAAAAAACAAGTAATAAAACCGTATATGCATTTTTTAATATCTTGAAGAATGGACCCCAAAATATTATTTCTGGGTCATAAAATGATAGCCAATTTTTATTATTTTCTTTATGATTGTCTGTATTTTCTATTTTTTAAAACAATGAACATGTATTGCTTACATAACAAAAAAGTAAGGACAACTGAGACTGTAGAAGACTGTTAATGGCCCAGAATAAAGTTCAAGATATATCGTTGTAAACAAAAACTTTGATACATATAACACCAGAGCACATGTGAAGAAAAAAGTTTCTAGCGGTCTCTGTGGAAAAGTGGTAGGAGTTTTTAGTTTCCTTCTTTTTGAAGCCATATTTTCTACATTTCTATATTAGTTCATTAAGTCCCTTAAGAGTCCATTAAGGCAACTCTCTACTAGTGTACCACCATAAATTTTCATCCAAACTAGGATTCTCATGCATGAACCAGGATGTATGTTAACCTTAGCCATGAATCATATGTTGGGGTTTATGCTTTGAATGCATGGTCAAGAATGGATCAAGGACAATTTGTTGTTGCCTGCCTCAAAAGATATAGAGCCAATGAGTGATTCCACTCTTTATATTAATTCTCAAAGTCCTGAAAAGAGAAAAAGCACTATTGAATTGTTTAATAAAAATAAAATGTGGCTGGGCATGGTGGCTCACACCTGTAATCCCAGCACTTTGGGAGAACAAGGTGGGTAAATCACCTGAGGTCAGAAGTTTGAGACCAGCCTGACCACATGGAGAAACACTGTCTTTACTAAAAATACAAAATTATCCAGGCCTGGCGGCACATGCCAGCTACTCAGGAGGCTGAGGCATGAGAATAGCTTGAACCTGGGAGGCAGAGGTTGCAGTGAGCTGAGATCATGCCACTGCACTCCAGCCTGGGCAACAGAGTGAGACTCTGTCTAAAAATAAAAATAATAATAATAATAATAATGTATGCAAAATAACAGACATTGATGATAAGAAACAAACATCATGCACATATATAAAAAAGTTAACGTAAATAGTAGATATGTGGGTCACCAAGCCTGTAGCAACAATGGTGAATCAGTAACCTATTCACTATCCTTTAATGTCCCTGTCTTAGTTTGTTTGCTCTGCTATAACAAAATACCTGAGACTGGGTAATTTATAAATGACATAAATGTATTTTCTCACTGTTCTGGAGGCTGGGAACTCCAAGATGAGGGCACCAGAAGGTTGCATGCTGGTGAGAGCTGCTCTCTGCTTTCAAGATGGCACCTTGCTGCTGCACCCTTTGGAGGGGAGGAACATTATGTCCTCACATGGAGGAAGGTGGTAGGGCATGAGCCAAACGCTGCGTGAATCTCATTTGTAAAAGCCTTAATCCCATTCAAGAGGGAGGAGCCCTCTTGGCCTAATCACTTCTCGAAGTCCTTACCTCTGAATATTATCATGTTGGTGACATGGATTTTGGAGAGAACAGCTTTCAAACCACAGCTTTCTTCCCATGGCCCCCCAAAATTCATGTCTTTCTCACACACAAAGTACATTCATTCCATTCCAATGGCCCCCAAAAGTCTTAACTCATTCCAGCACAGAAATTAAAGTCTAAGTCCAAAGTGTCATCTAAACATGTGAGTGAGACTCAGGGTATGATTCATCCTGAAACAAATTTTCCTCTAGCTGTTAGCTTGTAAAATCGACATGTTATGTGCTTCCAAAACACAGTGGTGGAACAGATACAGAATAGATATTTCTACTCCAAAAGGGAGAAATAGGCAAGAAGAAAGGGGTAACAGGCTCCCAGTAAATTCAAAATCAATTAGGGCAAACATGAAGAATTGAGGTTTGAGAATAATCTTGTTTGACCCCATGCCCCACTTTCTGGACACACTGGGGTGAATGTTAAGTCCCTGAATGTCCTGGTGGCCCCACCCCCATATCTTTGCTGGGCACAGTCCATGCTGCAGCTCTCATGGGTTGAAGTCCAGTGTCTGCGGTTCTTCCAGGATAGAGTTGCACACTGATGACTCTGTAAGTCTGAAATCTTGGAGTTGTCCCCACTCACATAGCTCTGATGGGCATTGCCCTAGTTGGGGCTTTCTGTGGTATCCTTAAGAATCTAGGTGGAGGTAGCCATACTGCTACAGCTCCTGTACTCTGCATACCTGCAGAGCTAGCACCATGCAGATGCCACCAAAGCTCACTGCTCATGTCCTCTGAAGCAGCAGCCCAAGCTACATCTAGACTCACTTAAGCACAGATGGAGTAGCCAAGGAGCACCAGAATGGAGGGAGCAGAGACTTGAAATGACCTTGGGCAGTCAGTCCTGAGGTCCCATGGGCATCTCCCTTGAAACTGTTTTGCCTTTAAGGCCCTGGCACTCTTAACCTGTGATAGTTATGGCAGCCTTAACGATTTCCAAACTGCCTTCAGGGTCATTCTCCCATTGTCTTGATGAATAGCACCTGGCTTCCTTCTATCCAAACCAGTATCTTTATGAAACAGTCACTTGGCCACACCCTTAGTTTTCTCCCCTAAACACATTTTATTCTATACACGATAAGACAGAAAATTTTCCAAATGTTTTTGTTCTGCTTCCCTGTTGATTATAAATTCTACTTTTAAATCATTTCTCTCTTCTTACATTTTATTACCAGTAGTTAAGAAAAGTCATGCAGCACCCTGAACACTTTGCTGCTTAGAGATTTCTTTTGCCAAATATCTAGTTCATCATTCGAGTTTTGCTATCCACAAAGTTCTAAGACACAGAATGATTCAACAAGTTGTTTGCCACTTTACAACAAGAATGACTTTTCCTCCAGTTTCCACCATCTTGTTTCTCATTTCTGTTGGAGATCTTATCAAAATAGTCTTCACTGTAATGGTCACTTAGATCATCTCTAAGACTAAGGCTTTCTCTACATCTCTCCTCTTCTAAGCCCCCAGAATCATCCTTAATGCTCTGTTCACAGTAATCCAAGCTGTTTCTAACATTCACTTCAAAACAGTTCCAGCCTCTACCCATTACCCAGCTCCAAAGCCGCTTCCACATTTTTAGGTCTCTGTTATACCAACATTCTACTCTTGGTACCAATTTCTATCTTAGTCTGTTTGTGCTTCTATAACAAAACACCTAAGACTTGGTAATTCATAAAACACAGAAATTTATTTCTCACAGTTCTGGAGACTGGGAAGTCCAAGATCAAGGTCCTGGCAGGCTTGATGTTTTGTGAGGGCTGCTCTCTGCTTCCAAGATGGTGCCCTGAATGCTACATCTTTTAGAGGGAAGGAATGCTGTGTTTTCACATGTGAAAAGTGAGAATGCGAAAAAGCCAAATGCTGCATGAAGTCTCTTTTATAAGGTTCCTAATTCCATTCATGACAGTGGATCCATCATGGCCTAATCACATCTTCAAGGACTCCCCTCTTAATACCATCACGTTGGCCATTAAGTTTCATTACTTGAATTTTGGAGGGGACACATTCAAACCCTAGCATTCCCAAGCCAGTCTTGTTTCTGCCATCAGTGCCCTTGCTCACACTGTTCCCTTGGCCCAGAATTTTTTTTCTCTGCACTCTGCCCTGACCTTCTTTTATCTCATGTCCAGTTGGACAGCATCCAGGATTCAGCCCAGTGTTTCTTCATCCATGAAGCCTTGCCAGGCATTTCCTGACAGACCTCTCGCCGTTCTCTTGGCACAATGTGCCTACGTTTATGGTAAAGTCTACAGCACTTTATTGTTCCGAATTGTCCACATTTCTGTCTTCCCCTCCTACAGTGCAGAAACTGTACTGCATGCACCTCTTTATCTTAATACCTAGCAAATTGACTGCACCATAATATGGGCTCAGTAAATGTTGACTACAAAGTAAGTTATTTAATCTAAATCCTGTTTTATACATAGCTTTAGGGTATATTGGTATCAATTTCTCCTAGTCTGAACATCTGGTTATTGGGAAAGTTTGGTTCAAATTATAGATGTAAATCAACATCACTAGGCATCATAGGGATAACCAAAGTAGAAATAATAAAGTAAGTGACTAATATTGGAGCTAAACAATGGTAATTCATAAATAAAAAGGAAGTAACTAAAAATCATGATCATATCAAGACAATATCCTTATTTGTAAGGCATTGTTGCCCTAAATGGAAAGAATTCAAACTCTATCTGTGAATATGTGCATAGGAGGAGTGTTTTGACATCACTGAGTGTTGTCTTATAGCTGGAATTCTTGGTATGGTACTTCTCAATTATGGCTATACGTTAGGATTTTAAGGAACTTTTTTTTAATTATGATGATTCATAGATTTCAATCCTACCCTAAATCAATCAAGACAGTATCTCTAGGTATTCAGACTTGGAATTGAGAGTTATTTTTCTGTGAAATGGAGGAAAGGTCTTGTATTTTAAACTAATTTAAGTCCATTAAGGCAAGTCTCCATTAGCATACTACTACAAAATTCATCCAAACTAGGATTCTCCTGAATGAATCAGGACATACGCTCACCCTAGCTGTAAATCATATTTTGGGGTTTGTGCTTTAAGTGCTTGATTAAGAATGGACCAAACACAATTAGTTGTTGCCTCTCTCAAATGATATAGAGCCAATGAGTGATTCCACTCTCCCTTGGAATCCTTAGAAATTCTGTGCCAAATGAATTTGCTGTCTTGGTGGTCTCAAAAGAACAGGAATGAGAGTTTGGAAATGGGTAGAAAACTGACAGCTATAAAAAAATTTAATACTCAGATACTGGAGATAAAATATGGCCACATATTCTGTTTCTCTCCAGAGAAGTGGTTACTCAAACATCTGATATCAGAGGCGAAGGTGAGAATAGTAGAGTGTTATGAGATCATTCTAATGTCATTCTTATTCTGTATTTGTGATAGTCCTTTTGTATTAGTCTGTTCTCACGCTGCTAATAAAGACATACCCAAGGCTGGGTAATTTATTTAAAAAAAAAAAAGAGACAGAAAGAGAGGTTTAATGGACTTACAGTTCCATATGGCTGGGAAGGCCTCACAATCATGGCAAAAGGTGGAAGGCATGGCTTATACGTGGCAGCAGGCAAGAGAAGAAGTGCCAAAAGGAAAAGTGCCAGATGCTTGTAAAACCATCAAATCTTGTGAGAACTCACTCACTATCACAAGAACAGTATGTGGGAGACCATGCCCACGATTCAATTATTTCCACCTGGCCCTGCCCTTCACACTTGGGGATTATTACAATTCAAGGTGAGATTTGGGTGGGGACACAGAGCCAAATGATAACACCTTTCCTTTTAAAACTGCTCAGTACTATCACCCTTCCTAGCCTCCTAAATTTTTAGGCTTTTTCCAGTGAAAAACCTGAACCAGACTAAAAAGAGCTTGGCACATTAATGCTGACTAAAATAAAAAATATTAGAGAAGTGAGTCAAAGAGGAAAGGCAGCTGTGGATATTGGCGAGAACTAAGGGTGAGCTATTCTGAATTTAAATCACATAAGCCAAACTGTCTGAGACACAGCATTCTCATCTAATATCCTATTATGAAGGGTGTTGCAGGAATTAAAGAAAATAAAGAACTAAAAAGATCCTGAGAGGTGTACCTAGTTCATGATTAACTTGCTAGCTGTGGTACTGTGCATGTTATCTGAGATGGAATTATTAGACACCAGCAATCTTATAGTCATAGAGTGGTCCCTCAGTGTAGATGAAAGCTAAGTACTAAAGAATGATCAAAAGCCAATACTTCAAAAAGCTGATGTACTTGTGGGTTTTTTCTATATTTAGATGTATTTCTATCACCTTACTTTGGCTTTCTATAAGCCATGATTCACTAAGCTACATCTTTCTCTTTTTTTCCTTCTATTTGGTTGATCCACATTTTTTTCATCAGATTTGAATGTTAGATGTTCTATTTCTATTCTTTAACTGGTTATCTAATTTTTCCCATGTACTTAACTTTTCAACATTTAATTTTAGTCTGTATCTTTACCTTCCCGGTGAGCATAAGGATTTTAGAATACTTCCATTTTCAATTCCCCCCCTTGCATTTATCCTCACCTTTCTTCAGAACATTGTTATAAAATATTTCATGAATACTTGGTTTTATAATTGCAAAATATTTATTATCACTACTATCCTCATTATTACCATTATTACTGTCTTAGTGTAAATGCTTCTTTTAATTTACTCAAGTGTTTACTATTTCTTTGTTCACTATCCCTTAATTCTCTTCTAGATTCAATCTTCTTTCTAAAGCACATTTTGGAACTTTTTAAAGTGATTGTTTGTTAATAATAAATACTTAGCAGTTCCTTGTCTAAAAGTATTTTTTATGTTGCAGATATTCTTTAGTGACATTCCAGCTGGGTACAGAATTCAAACTTGATTGTTATTGCCTATTAGTATTTTTAAAACATTATGTCAGCTTTTTTCTATTTTTATTGTTAATAGTTTTTGTTTATCAACAAAATAATCAACATTTTGTTGATAAATGTGCTGTAAATTTCCAGTGGAAGTTTAAGTTTTACAACTAATATGGACAACAACTTGACAATATATTTCAAAATTATAAGGTCATATACTCTTTACAAAGCCATTTCACTTCTAGGAATTCACAATACGCATATACTCATAGAATGACCTTTGAAAATCATCATACTGCTTGAAACTTTCCAATACCTTCTTTCCTCATTCAAAGTAGAAGTCAAAGTGCTTGCACAAGCCTACCATGCTCCATGAGGTTTATCACCTTGCTCTCCCTCACTTCACCTCCTTTCACTCCCTTCCTTGCTCTCTTCTCTCCATCTTAGGGATTTTGCAGTTGTTTCTGTCTGCAAAGTACTTACCAATATATCTGCATGACTTATTCACTCACCTTCTCAAGAATATTTTTTATAATCCTACATAAAATAGCTGGCATTGCCAGCTATTTTCTCTCACCCTCATCCTGCTTTATTTTTCTCAATAGAACTTACTGCTATTTGACATATGATATTTTACTTTTTATTTGTTGTTTATCTGTCTCATCAGTTAGAATATAAGCTCCATGAGGGCAAGGGATTGGTTTTATTTATTTATTTTACTGTGTCCACACACAAGTGCCTAAAATTGTGCCTGACATATAAAAATAAATATGCATTGAATTAGTGAAATTATGTACATGCCTATAGGCAAAATTATGTTTGTGCAATGTTATTTTTTGCCTAATTCTTTGTAGAACCAAAAAATTTTCGAAACAACCTGTATTGGTTAATGTATCAATTTGACTGGCCTATAGTGATACAGGAGCTAGAAAGAAATTACTTAGGGAGATAGTGAGGGTAAAGGAGTCCTCGGCAAGGCTTCCCTTTTAACAAAAAGCAGCTGCCAAATCATTTTTTTTTCTAACAAAGAGCAGCCTGAAAAATCGCGCTGCGAACATAGATATGCAAGCTGGAAACTTGCATGGGTGAATGCCAGCAGCTGTACCACCTGAGGGCTGGGCATCTCCAACACGGAAGCTCCATCATCCCTTTTCTTTGTCACCACAGGTACAGTAAAGAGGCAGGCAACGTGCCAGTCAGGTAGAGAACCCATCTGCGTAATAAAAGATTAGGGTGGGCCAGGCGCCCTGGCTCTCAACTGTAATCCCCGCACTTTGGGAGGTTGAGGGGGGCAGATCATGAGGTCAGGAGTTCGAGACCAGCCTGGCCATAGTGAAACCCCATCTCTACTAAAAATACAAAAAAATTAGATGGGTGTGGTGGCACGCGCCTGTAGTCCCAGCTACTCGGGAGGCTGAGGCAGGGAATCTCTTGAACCTGGGAGGCGGGGGTTGCAGTGAGCAGAGATCACGCCACTGCACTCCAGCCTGGTGACAGAGCGAGAGTTGTCTCAAAAAAAAAAAAAAAAAAAAAATTAGGGTGGGGCAGCCAGCTTCTTCGTGTGCTATGTAAACAGCGCACCTAGTCCTAACCAGTTCTTTGAGCACTATTCAAATGGCACACATGGTCTCACCAACCTTTCATGCCCTACGTAAATCAGACACTGCCTCCTGAAGCTCATCTATAAAACCTCCTGCACTTAACGTTGGACCAGAGGACCCATTCAGGAGCCCCATCTCTCTGCAGGAGAGAACTTTTCTCTGTCTTTCACCTATTAAACCCCCATTCTCAACCTTATTCCTTATGTTTCCATGTTCTTGATTTCCTTGACATGGGACAATAAACCTTGAGTATTACTCCAGACGAACAATGCCACTTCAACAGGACACCTAGGTACCTGGTAAAACCATATTTGTGAGTGTGTCCATTAGGATGTTTCTAGAAAAGATCAGGATTTGCACTGGTGAACTGAGTAAAGCC
The DNA here is from genome assembly GCF_028885655.2 of Pongo abelii. Taxonomy (NCBI): domain Eukaryota; kingdom Metazoa; phylum Chordata; class Mammalia; order Primates; family Hominidae; genus Pongo; species Pongo abelii. Next base: position 28,938,816 of record NC_071992.2, read on the forward strand.
AATGGTTCTCCCCAGTAAGGGTGTGCATCATTCAATCCATTGAGGGTCTGCCTAGAATAAGAAGGTGGAGAAAGGGCTAGCTCATTCTCTGTGCTTGAGCTGTGACATCCATGTTCTCCTGCCCTTGGACATCCACACTCCTGATTCTCAGGCTTTTGAACTCAGACCTAGACTTACACTATCACTCTCTGATTCCCAGGCCTTTGGACTTAGGCAGAATTACACCACTGCCTTCTCTTGTTCTCCAGCTTGCAGGCAGAAGATTGTAGGAATTCTTGGCTTTCATAATCATGTGATCCAATTCCTATAACAAATCTCCTTTTATATATCTGTCTTGGTCTGTCTGGGCTCCTCTAATGAAATATCGTAGACTGGGTAACTTATAAATAACAAACATTTATTTCTCACTGTTCTGGAGGCGAAAAGTCCAAAGTCAAGGCACTGATAGATTGGTGTCTGATGAGGGCCTGCTTTGTCATAGACAGCACCTTCTTGCTGTGTCCTCACATGGTAGAAGGGGCAAGGCTGCTCTCTGGGGCTATTTTATAAGGGCACTAATCTACTCATCCCACTCATGAGGACAGTCCTCATGACCTAATCACCCCACAAAGGCCGTATCTCCTAATACCTTCACACTGTGATCAGGTTTTTACATAGGAATTTGGGGAACACAAATATTTACACCATAGCTATAATTACACACACACACGCACCACACACACACATACACAATTCTCAGAGGTTCTCTGAGAATCCTAACAGATAATCATAGCAATCTAACTAACTGTTCATCATAGCAATCTGGATAAACAATTATGCTGCATCCTATGTGACAGAATGCAGTGGAGTATCTCTTCATGTATTTAATTTAATTTAATTTTCTTCAAATTTTATTTTAAGTTCAGGGATACATGTGCAGGATGTTCAGGTTTGTTACCTAGGTAAACATGTGCCATGAGGCTTTGCTGCACAGATCATCATCTCCTCACCTAGGTATTAAGCCCAGCATCTATTAGCTGTTCTTCCTGAGGTTCTCCCTCCCCCCAGGCCCCCTCTCCAACAGGCCCCAGTATTGTTGTTCCTCCCATGTGTCCCTGTGTTCTCATCATTCAGCTCCTACTTATAAGTGAGAACATGTGGTATTTGGTTTTCTGTTCCTGCATTAGTTTGCTGAGGATAATGGCTTCCAACTGCATCCATGTCCCTGCAAAGGATATTACGTCATTCCTTTGTATAGCTGCATAGTGTTTCATGGTGTATATGTACCACATTTTCTTTTTTTTTTTTTTCCCCTGAGACAGAGTCTCACTCTGTCACCCAGGCTGGAGCACAGTGGCAAGATTTCTCGGCTCACTGCAGCCTCTGCCTCTTGGGTTCAAATTATCCTGCCTCAGCCTCCCAAGTAGCTGGGATTACAGGCTCATGACACCACACCCAGCTAATTTTCATATTTTTAGTAGAGACGGGGTTTCTCCATGTTAGCCAGGCTGATCTCGAACTCCTGACCTCAAGTGATCCACCCACCTTGGCCTCCCAAAGTGCTGAGATTACAGGTATGAGCTACCAGGCCCAGCCATGTACCACATTTTCTTTATCCAGTCTGTCATTGATGGGCATTTAGGTTGATTCCATCTTCATGTATTTTAAATTCCCTTAAGTCTTTTTCTTATTTTTATCCTTCTATGCTGTCACCAGATAATATGCTCAGATCTCTCTTTTAATTTATTAATCATATCAGCTGTACCTAATATAATGTTTAACCCAATTATTCAATATAATATTCATATATTTTATTTTTCATTTTTATTTCTGGAAGTTCCATTTGGTCATTTTTCAAATCTTCTGGTCATTATTGCATAGTGCCTCAGCCTTTACTCATGTTTTTGATTTTTTAATTTCTGTGTTTATTCATTTTAAACATATTTGTTTTATTGTCATTTTCTGATGATTCTATTATTTCAAGTCCTTTGTAGTTCAATCCCCAAAGGGGACTGTTTCCTCTGCTTTTGTTCATGGTGGGTTATTTATAAGTGTTTTGTAGTTTTGGATTGTGAGTTTATCACCAGGTAATTCTTCATTATCGGAAACTTGTTTGACCTGGGAAGATGTTGTATCACTCTGTACTGAATGTTGTGTCTGCTACTTAAAAACCCAAAGGGTAGTAAAAATGATGGATCTTGCTATTACTAACTTGGAGCTTCTTGAACTGAGCAGGAGTTGCACATTGACTCCCTCCTAACCTTGTAAGAGGATGAGCCTATAGTTACATGTCTTAGGAGAGCACTTTTTCTATACCACAAATTAGACATAGATGGAAAAGTTAATTATCATCCCTTTATGCCTATATATAGGGTGTTTTTTTCCTATTCAACACGTCTACTGAAGGTTATAACCTCCTCATGAAGACCCAATCATGTATTTCCTGTTCCTTTCTGTCTGTTAAAATCCCGTGTTCTTGTTTACCAAGTTACCAACATGCATATAGTTCTGTACTGTTAGCTCAAACTCATTATTCTAGTTTTCAATTCCTCTTCATTTTGGCTGCTGGATATTCCCGTTCTTCTTGCAGGTTTATGATGAAAATTATTTTTGTTACATCCTGTATAATTTCTAGATGTTTCATACTGGGAATATATCTGGGCTCTCTGATTTACCATATTACTAGAAAATAGAAGTGATAATTTATCATTAAGACTACATTTTGACCAAATACCTGAGGTTGCTTAACCCAGGTTAATAAATTGTTTAAAAATGAGATTTGAAGGCAAAGTAAAAAATGTTTTGTTTATATTTATGCTGCTGATGGAAGACATCTTCAAGCTTTATTTTGTTTTTTGAGGAAAATAAGCACAAGAAACACTTGTAAATACTCTCATGGGGAAGCAATTTCTAAATTGCTTTGGCTTAACATTCAAAGTATTTATATGTCATGGCACTTTCTCGACATTTATCCTTAATTTTTCTCTTTCTATCACTCTACTCATCCAATTTATCATAAATCCCATTGGTTTTATCTTTAAAACAGAACTAGAATCTGGACATTTTAACTCCCCACTGCTAACACCATAATCCAAGTCACCATCATCATCAGCCTGGACTTTTGAATCTCCTAAGTTACCTCAGTGTCTCTATGCTTGTCTTCTATTGCCTATTCTCCATATAGCCAACATAAGATAGATCACACCCCTACACTAAATCCTCTGGTGGATTTCCAAAATATTTAGAATAAAATGCAAAGCCCTTTTCTTGGTCTACATCATCAAGCCTTTGATTCCTCTTCACCACATTTTTCGTGTCTTCCCTTCACTCCACTTTAGACCCCATGCCTTCCCTAGTGTTCACCAAATATGCCAAGCATGCACTTGGCTCAAATCCTTGACACTAGCTGTTCCCGTTGCCTAAACACTCTTCCTCTGGATTCTGCATGGTTTTCTTCCTCACTTTATTCAGATCTCTGCTCAAATGTCATTCCATTAGTGAGGTCTTCCCTGAGCATCTTACCTAAAGTAGTACCCTTGCCATCATTATCTATCCCTTATATTGCTTTATTTTTCATAATGTTTATCACCAATCTGTCATTATATTAGAATTAATTTGCTTATTTGTTTATTGAAATTCTCCCTCTACCAGCATGTTAACTCCATGAGGGCAAGATCTTGGCTTTGTTCCCTGAGGGCTCCCTAATTCCTAGAACAGTGGCTGGGACATAGTAGACACTCAGTAAATCTTTGTTGGATGAATAAATAATTTTGCCCAGTAGTTGTTAGTTTTATACACAATCTTTCCTGTAGACCATAAATTCCTCAAGCGCAGGAATTCTGTTTTTAATTTTTGTGTGCCCAACAATTCCAACATTGCCTGGTACATGGTAGTTACCAAACAAATCTTTGTTAAATGTCAGAAAAAATATGGTAGTTCTTTACTCCAAAACACCATAATAAACAATCCAAAGCAGATTTAACTGAAAGTATTTTGGCAGTTGTAAATCTAATAATCGCCAAATCACATTGTTGTGCAGCTATAGTAAAATAAATGATCCTTTCTTTAATGAGTTGATAATAAAATTGGGAGACAAAATTGATGCATGTGAAACAATCATATAAATTAAATATGAATTAGAATGCACTTGGCAATACGTTCAGTGAAAGGGAGCAGGCAGAAACTGTCTTGCCCAAAGGCATACCTCTTAAAAATAAACACATATACTGCCTGAATTAACAATTGGCTTAATAAAAATGTGTTTGGGTCTTGATAGCCTAGGAAAATAAGAATGGAAGACATTAGAATGAATTTAAATAAATTATAATTTATAGAGTTTCTTTTTAGGCAATATAACTTACTCTGTACTATGGACGATAAAATAATTAGTTCCTGCTCCAAAGAACTTTGAAAGATTATTTGGGTAAAGAAGCCTGGTACTTAAGAGGAGCTAAACAATTGAGTACTATCAACAATGAATTCTATTACAAGGTAGTGTAAGATAAGGATCTCACTAATGTATGAATAGAGTTCAGGGAAGGAAAAGAACACTGTTGACTGGGGTTATTAGAATGGTTTCTTGGAGGAAAAAGTGAAAGTAAAGTGTGCTTTTCAGTTCAAACTGGCCTTATGTGGATACCTACTTGTTTTACAATTGATGTGCAAAGTCCATTGACCTTCCTGCTGTTGTGGACTCTACCAGTAAATAAACACCACAATTTCTTTGCCTTGTTTTTTGTTGTATTATTTTAAAGGAAGTTCAAGGATCATGTACCTCCTTTTATCCGGCCCACCCGAGTTAAATGTACAACTGTCTTCATGTAATGAATCACGAGGATTGGATGTTACTAAATCTACACCTGCTATTTGCCAATAACAGCTAGAAAAACAACCTCGTCTTCTAAAATGTTATGTTAAATTTTTAAAATACAGAATATCAGATGTATCTCAATGCTTTAGGATCAAAGTAGTCCTTTGCTGGAAAAAAAAGATTTTTTAAATGACACATCCCTTTGAAATAAAATAAGCGATATCTACCATTTCCATCTCTGCTGATCATGTGTAGTGAATTCTGTCCTCTGGAGAAGTAGGAATTCCACAAAGGAATATAAATAATTCTGCTACAAAGACACATGCACAAATATGTTTATTACAGCAGTATTTACAATAGCAAAGACATGGAACCAACCCAAATGCCCATCAATGATAGGCTGGATAAAGAAAATGTGGTACATAGACACCATGGAATATTATGCAGCCATAAAAAAGAATGAGATCTTGTCCTTTGCAGGAACGTGGATGAAGCTGGAAGCCATCATCCTTAGCAAACTAACACAGGAACAGAAAGCGAAACACCACTTGTTCTCACTCATAAGTGGGAGCTGAACAATGAAAACAAATAGACACAGAGAAGGGAGCAACACACACTGGGGCTTGTCGGGGAGTGAGGGGCAAAGGGAGGGAGAGCATTAGGACAAATACCTAATGCATGCAGGGTTTAAAACCTATATGACGAGTTGATAGGTGCAGCAAACCACCATGGCACATGTACACCTATGTAACAAACCTGCATGTTCTGCACATGTATCCCAGAACTTAAAGTAAAATAAATAAATAAATAAATAAGAAGTAGGGATTCCAGATACCAAGGCCAACCTAAGATTCCTGTATCCTGTGATCTTGAGGTTCTTCCAATGACTTGGCATAATTTTCCAGATGACTACAGTATGTGAAACTAGTAGTCCCAAAGTCCACAATTTACGGAAGTGCCAAATTTTATTTTAAAAGTAGTCTTTTGGCTAAATGGGAGTGTGTTAGGATTATAACTCTTAGGATAATGTGTTACAATTGTAGATGATTTAAACATACATTCTGTAAGTCAAGTGCTTTCATTTTATTCTATTTGTAGGTAGAGTAATTTTAGTTATTGTTATTTTTGTTATTGTTGTAATTATTGTTATTGTTAACAAATCCACTTGAGTAATCCGGAATCAGCATAGGATTTCTTTTGTCTCTTCTACAATAATTTTGCATTTTTTTCTCCTTTGACTTTGTTTATATTTTTAAGTGATTATACAATAACTCAAATGGCAGTCTGAAAGGATTGTAATTTTTAGGAAATTGTTTTATAAATGACTATCATATAAATGTGAAGCTTACTAGTAAATTGTATTCTACTGATCTGATTTCTAGAAGTGTAGATTTGTCATTTCTATTTAACAAATCTGTTCCACCCACTGATCCAGAAATGCTGCAATTTTTTTTTTTTTTTAGATGGAATCTCACTCTGTCACCAGGCTGGAGTGCAGTGGTGTGATCTCTGCTCACTGCAACCTCCGCCACCCGGGTTCAAGTGATTCTCCTGCCTCAGCCTCCAGCATACCTGGGATTACAGGCGTGTAATTAGATATGTGAAAAATCCAAGATATTAACCTGAAAAAGAAATAAAATTCAGGCTGGGTTCAGTGGGTCACACCTGTAATCCCAACACTTTGAGGGGCCAAAGCAGGAGGATCACTTGCACCCAGGAGTTTGAGACCAGCCTGGGCAAAATAATGAGACTCTGTCTCTACAAAAAATGTTTAAAAATAGCTTGGCATGGTGGTGAACACCTGTAGTTCCCACTACTTGGGAGGCTGAGGTAGGAGGATCACCTAAACCTAGAGGTTAAAGGCTGCAGTAAGCCATGATCATGCCACAGCACTCCAGTCCGGGCAACTTAGTGAAACCTTGTCTCAAAAATAAATAAATAAATAAATCAGTAAGTTGGCTGGAACCAAAAATAGAATTAATCATCAATATTCCTGTTATTTACTAAGTAAAAACAGTTTTAAAATATACAAGAAAATATAATATTTATACTGACTACCAAATAAAATCATAAGAAACATAACAAATGTGCAAAAAATTACTTAATTTTAAAAACATGTGAAAGATCAAATGTAAACAAATTGAGAGGCATGTCCTTTTCTTGTATAGAAACAATTAGCACCATAAATAAATGAAATCGGCTAGGCGTGGTGGGTCACGCCTATAATCCCAGCACTGGGAGGCTGAGATGGGTGGATTGCTTGAGCTCAGGAGTTGTGACCAGCCTGGGTAGCATAGTGAGACCCCATCTCGACCAAAAAATCCAAAATATTAGCCGGGCATCGTGGCATGTGCCTGTGATCCCAGCTACTTGGGGGGCTGAAGCAGGAGGATCTCTTGAGCCTGGGAGGCAGGGACTGCAGTGAGCCAAGACTGTGCCACTGCACGCCAACCTGGGCGACAGAGCAAGACCCTATCTCAAAAATAAATAAATAAATAAACTAAATCTCTCTAAATAAACTTATAAATTCAAGGTAACCTACACACCAAAAATAATATCAACAAGAATGTACACATAATAGATTACCTGATACTGAATTCATATGTGAAAAAAAGTGAGAAAACCCAGGAAAATTGTGAGAAAGAAGAGGGATGATAAATGAGTAACTCTAGAAGACATTTAAATATATTATAAAACTACTATGATTGAAACAGTGCAGTACTGATCAATGGATTAGTAAAGGAATTGATAAACTTCTTCTGTAAAGAACCCCGTGGTAAATATTTTTTATTTATGGGCCACGCAGTCTCTTATAATTATCCAATTCTGTCATTGTAGTACAAAAGCAGCCATAGACAGCACATAGGTAAATAGTCATGACTCCGTTCCAAAGCAACTTTCTTTACAAAAACAGGTAGATGTCTGGATTTGTCTTACCGGGCAGAGGAACACGGATTAAAAGAAAAATCCAAAAATAAACAAAAATGCATAAGGGTAATTAGCATATGAAAAAGCAGACATAGCATCTCAGTGAAGAAAGGATAGATTGCTCAATAGATTTTCCAAACAAGTGAGTATCCATCTGGGAAGAAAAATACAGTTGAATCCTTATCTCATTCATTAAACAATTCCACCTGGATTAAAAATTGAAACACAAAAGTTAAAATTATTAAAGTACTAGAGGAAAACAGGAGAATATTTGTATGAACTAAGAATGGAAAAAGTCTTCAAAAGCATGAACTAAACCCAGAAGCCATAAATGAAAAGACCGAAAAATTAGATTTCATAAAAATAAAAATTTCTTCATGGTAAAATCTACCACCAGTAAAAAGTTTGGGCTGCGGGGAAGGAGAGACACTGCCAACTCATTTCACAGATCCTACAGCTTGTGATTGATGTAATAGTTTCTGTCATTTGTGTAATCGGGTTTTCCATGCTATTTTACTTTAAGTACCAATAAATACCAATATTTCTGTTATGGTAATACTGTTATCTTGGTATTCTAAAAATTTGAAATAAAGATCATTCATTTGAAATGAAGATCAATGATTCAATATCTCAGTTTAGGAAGAACACAAAACACCTTCCATTCTCCCAGTCTGGACAGGTGCAAGCCCACGTAAACCTCAATACGCAAACTTGTCTCCTTTTTCATCATTGAGGAATGATTGGGATGGTTCCCAGGGGGGATCTGTGTTTATCAGCTGACAGGTTAAAGAACTTTTATGAAAATGCTTGTTGAACAAAACTCTTTTCTATAAAGAGACTAGACACTTTGTTAAAATTTTGAATTGAACAAAGGTGCATTCACTGAGAAAGCATTCTTCTATGCCACGACAATCCCCAAGAGAAGGAAGGCAATGACAACAAACAAATGAAGCTTATATTGCAAGAATAGCTTTTACTCTAGCTCAAAGATTTTTTAAACCAGTGAAATACAAATGCAACAATATTGACATTAATACAGATCAGTTTTTATCAAAATTTTTAACTATAATGATGGAACCTAAATTAACAAAGAAACAAAAAACTTCCATTGATATGAAAGTAATGGCTCACTTTCAATATAATGCTTACAATACCTGTTAAAGAACAAATAATTGATTAAAATTATCTCATCAACAAAGAGGTAGGCTTATTTGGAGGTGAATCCCAAGGAAAAAAAATTGAAGTTGGTTTATATTTATCTCCTCATTGTTCCTCAGACTACTGGAGCATCAGAACGAGGTACAGAATGAGACTTTGGTTAAGATTCACCTTAGCAACTACTGTGGCTTGAACTGAGTCCTCCCTTATCCCCAAAATTATGTTAAAGTCCTGACTCCTGGTATCCATGAATGTGACTGTACATGGAAATAGGATCTTTGCAGATGTAATATAATTAAGTTGAGGTCATATTCCAATAAGACTGGCATCCTTATAAGAAAGCATTTGGGAGGCCGAGGAGGGTGGATGACGAGGTCAGGAGATCGAGACCATCCTGGCTAACACAGTGAAAGCCCATCTCTACTAAAAAATACAAAAAATTAGCTGGGCGTGGTGGTGGGCGCCTGTAGTCCCAGCTACTCAGGAGGCTGAGGCAGGAGAATGACGTGAACCCGGGAGGCGGAGCTTGCAGTGAGCCGGGATCGCGCCACTGCACTCCAGCCTGGGCGACAGAGTGAGACTTTGTCTCAAAAAAAAAAAAAAAAAAAAAAATAGAAAACAGAGACATAGACATACAGGAGGTATGTCATGTGTCAACAGAGGCAGAGGTTGGTGTGATGTGTCTACAAGCCAAGGAACTCCAGGGACTGACTCCAACATCCACAAAGAGGTAAGAAAGTGTTCTTCCCTAGAACCTTCAGAAGGAGAATGGGCATGCTGGAACCTTTTCTTTTTTTATTATTTCCAACCTCCAGAACTGTGAGAAAACAGATTTCTGTTGTTTTTAGCCACCCAATATACGGTACCATGTTACAGCAACCCTAGGCTGCATTAGTGTACACTAATACAAGGACTTAACTCCCCTGCACTTCCAGAGTGTTCTCCTGTCCCTACTGCATCCTCCAGAGAAACAAGTCCCATGCCCATGTCTGGCAGTGCTGGAAGGAGCTGGAGCCCCTGTGATTCTGGTCAGGCTGGGCTCCTCCTGAGAGATGGGCATGCGAAAGGCCCTGGCAGACCCTCGGCCTACTCTGGGGAAGGCGAGCTGCTGGGAGAGGGGGTAGATGAGGTATAAAAAGCTGAATTTGAAGCTACAGTGACAGCAGCAGCATGGGTTCTCCATAATCAAAGTGGCCAAGGTACCAGGAGATAGCGGAGGCCAAGGGACCAGAGGCAGCCCTTAACATGTGGCTGATACAGCTCATTCTACTGCTCTTGGGTTCAGCCTCCTCTCCCTCCCAGTGCTTCCTAGGTTTCCAACCCTTCTTGTTCGTCTCTGCCCTGCAGCTTTTCTTCTCAACCTGTTGTCTTTTTTTCTGCTACAAAGAAAAAGGTATTTTATTTTAAAACTTTTTATGGTCTTCTAAGTACCAGGTGCTGTACTCCTTTAAGGAAAAATACTTTATTTTCAGAGCAGTTTTAGGTTCACAGCAAAATTAAGCAGAAAGTACAGAAAGTTCCCATATACCCCGACCCCCACACATGCACAGTCTCTCCCATTATCACTATCTTGCACCAGAGTGGTGCATTTGTTATACATGATGAGCCTACATGAATGTGTCATTGCAGCCAAAGTCCACAGTTTACATGGACTCATGGCAAGTCACGGACATAAGATTCATTCTTGGTGTTGTACATTCTGTGGGTTTGACAAGTGCATAATGACATGTACCAATCTTTGTAATATCACACAGGATAGTTTCACTACCCTAAAAATCCTCTGTGCTCCACCCATTCATTCCTCCTTTTCCACCAGCCCTGGCAAACACTGATCTTTTTATTACATCCATAGCTTTGCCTTTTCCAGAATGCCTTACAGCTGGAATCATATGGTATGTAGCCCTTTCAGATTGGCTTCTTTCACTTAGTGATATGCATTTAAGTTCTCTTCATGTTTTTTCATGGTTTGGTAGCTCCTTTCTTTTTAGTCCTGAATAATATCCCATTGTCTGGATATACCACAGTCTCTTTACCCTGTTGTTTTTAAAGACATCCTGGATCTGGCCGGGCGCGGTAGCTCACGCCTGTAATCCCAGCACTTTGGGAGACCGAGGCGGGTGGATCACGAGGTCAGAAGATCGAGATCATCCTGGCTAACACAGTGAAACCCCATCTTTACTAAAAATACAAAAATTAGCCGGCGTGGTGACGGGCGCCTGTAGTCTCAGCTACGAGGGAGGCTGAGGCAGGAGAATGGCATGAACCTGGGTGGCGGAGCCTGCAGTGAGCCAAGATCGCGCAACTGCACTCTAGCCTGGGCGACAGAGCGAGACTTTGTCTCAAAAAAAAAAAAAAAAAAAAAGACATCCTGGATCCTTTCCTCACAGCTGGTGTGTTTTCTTAGTCTCCGTGCCCTGCTAATTAGGCACCTCTCCTCATGCATAGTCCAGGCAGTGTCATGATTAGGAGCTTAGGTTCTCAATCTGAATTCTCTGCTCAGACCTGGGCTCCACAGCTTGTTTCTTTGGCAAGCCATTTAATCTCTCTCTGCTTCAATGTCTCTATCTCCAAAATGAAGGATAAAACAATCACTTTCCTCATAAGGCAGTGATATTAAATGACATAGTAGCTATAAAGAACTTAGCACAGGGCCTGGCTCCTTACATGTTTACAGGTGTCAATTTTGGCTTGTTTTTGGGAGGCCAAAAAAAATTGTTGGTTTAATTTTCTTTTACACTCTGAATGATATGATTCTAAGATTTCTGAAAGTTATTACATGTGTCTACCATGTTATTGCATATGAACAAAGAATTTACAAAATTGTATATTGTCACCTAGCAACATTGCAGTAATAGAGAACAGAACAGAGAACCTGTTTTGTTATTCAAAACATTAAATTTTATATGGATTTAAGATAATATTTCCATGCCAGAGCAATGCTAATAATAAAATTGAATTCACACCAAAGGAAAGAGTTAATGAACCTAAAGATGTGCAATAATTTACCAGACGTACGCTGTGCTTCAGAAACCAATTATAACCTATTTTGGTGTCTTGTAGACATGGCCCAGGTGTTCACATCAAATCAATAATCAGAAAATGCCATTTAGGCCCCATCAACATTTCCCACTGGAGCTCTGCTAGCACCAACTTCAAGGAGAAAAGCAGCCTCCCTTCTTTGCAGCTGAAAAGTCTTGATATATGTCTGAGTGAATGCAGTCAATGGCATCTCTCACAAATAAATAGCTAAACAGAAAAGTATTCTGTGGATGGCATGCCACTTCAGGACTGTGGATCAACCTTATTAAAATATCAGCTATAAAACATTTGGTATGCACCCTGAAAGGAAATGCAGGACTGAATAATAATTGCTTAATTTGTTGGGGATGGCTATAAAGAACATCTCTCTAGGGCATCAGGACCCTGAAGTGTTAGTCAATAAAACTGTCTAGCCTCTGGGAGCCCAGCAAACATATTATAGAGGTCTAATAAAATTTAAACATTAAAAAGCTCTTTCTGACTCCTCAGTGCCCAATTCAATTCATTCTCAGAGCCTAATTACTAACATTGTATGTGAAGAAATGGAAAGAACGCACCAAGATTGCTGAAAGGCAGTTATCTCTTCACACAGAACAAAATTCATCTGTGGCACCTATAAAGCTTACCGAGAGAATATACTAATGTGCCAAATGTCGAGAGGGCAGAATCGAGTTGAAAACACATCCTTTGAATAAATGAATAGCATGTAGTTGAGTGGCAGAGAGTGGTAAATGAATAGTGCACTTAAAACTGGAAATGAATTGGTCAATTAGCAAGATTACCGTTTGCCAGATTTAGGCTTATTTAAAGAGCAGATAACTGCAGCCTCATTTGCAGGAGCAGGCAGGATTTCCAGGGGAATGAATACTTGAACGTGCAGTGGTTTGATTACTGAACATCAGTTATGAAAGAAGACAATAGTGGTAACTAAGGAGTGAGATCCATGTTATTTTAGAGGTTATTACCGAAGCCAAAGAAGGATTGCACTTTTGATATGAAGCTGATTTTGAGTCTTCATCTGAGCCAAGGGTATGTAGAGAGAGAATTGGTGATTGTCTGCAGGGTAAAATTTTAAGGGGCACAGGAAAGATCTTTATTCCAAAAACCTCTTAAACCTAGTATACTGCCTGACATCTTCACTCTGTCTTCACTGGTATTTATACCAACTAGAGATTTCTTTAAGTTTCCATATGTTCTCATATCAAAGAGTGTACTCATCTTGAGAGCATGGACAACTGCCTACCAGTCCTGCATGCCTTATGGTGAATTAGTTCATGTATACTTAATGCCTTCTAGTACCTAAGATAAGGTAAACTGAGGTAGAAGAGGATTTCATGAGGGCTAAGTGGGGCACAAGAGACAATTTTTGATCATGAGAAACACTAAAAATGAGCTAGTCTGGGTGGACTTCCATCATGGGAACTTCAGTCCACCAGATTGGAACGTGCGATGAGAAGACACATTGTGAGGATCCACAGAGAGAGACCTGAGAGAACTAGGGAAGAAGAATGTGGCATTGAGATGGATGCGTGGGTTTCAAAAACAAATTACAACAACTTACAACTTGTTCTATGGTCATCTCTACAAATTTAGAGTATGAGATGTACAAACCAGGCAAAAGGGGATGATACAAATCTTTTAGGCAACTCCCTTCCCTGATTTTGCCCTTAATATTAGAGTGTAGTGTTAAGTTTACTTAGGAGGCTCACACAAAATGCCACAGCTGACTGGTAGATTCCAAATGGGGTGCAAGTCTCTTGATTTCCAGGGTTCTCTTCCTAAGACTGTTCATGAAAGTTACCATGGTCCCTCCCCTCATCCCCATCAGCATTTTACATAAGCCATTTCTCTGATGATCATTCTTGGATGTGTGACTCTCTGCCAAGCCACTGTAATCATCTGAAAAAATAATATCAAAATCTAAAAAAGAAAAATCCATGGAACCTGAAATTTCCACCGAGTTCTCAAGCTTTCTCTCTCACTCACTGGGGACATTTTTAGTTTTCCTTGCTCTGTAGCCTGCCAAGTATCCAGGATATCTAACCACAAATGGGAAAGACAGTCCAGTCTAATCAGACACTCAACCTAATCCCATTCCCAGGCAGCCTTTAAGCCATCACCAAGCCCTGAAAGTTCAGGGTCAAGTCTTTCGAAAAACAGCACGTAAGGCTCAAAACCCTCACATACTTGCAGTGTGCGTCCTGCTTAAAAGCCTTCAGAAAGAGTGCCAGCAAAGCTAGGCAACACAGGAACTATTGTTTTAAACAGAGACAGATTAGTTCTTCAAATAGCACCAACCAATGTTCTCCTGAAGAGGTGTGTTCCTGTAAGAAATTTCTCTATTTAGAAATTCCTTACAGCCTTTACTCCTTCTCTTATTTACTTTTTCACTTCCTACTCTTTTGGTATGAATTCCACAAACATTGATGCAGAATATCCTGTGCTAGATACTGGAATAGGAGTGTCAATGTGGAGATAAATAGAGAGAAAATAGTTTCTGCTTTGTGGGAGTTCACCGTCTATGCCGAAAAGTAAGGCGTGTGGGGAGAGAATTAAAATACAACATTATAAATGCTAGCGCAGGAAAGGAGTTCCAGGTAGGAAGAGGTATTAGCTTCCCAGAGAGAGTCAGCGAAGCTGCACTGAAGTGATGTTTGGTATGAGTCTAGGAGGAATCTGGCTGGCTTTGAAATGCTTGTTTTATCTGGTCTATCTATTCTCTCTCCCACACTGTTAATGGACATCGTTTAGGGTGTGTGCCCGGCTCATACTCGCTTCTTAAAGAATCCATCCCATCCATGTTCCTTGAGGGAATGGTAGTCCCTACCCTCTCCGTTCCAGCCACAGATGTCTGATCCCACTGGGCCGAACAAACAGAGACAGAGACAGAGAGAAGGAAGAAATTGAGCTGAAGGACCACCAGGCCTTCCACCACATGGGGACAGCCACGAAAAGAAGGTGATGAACAAGTGTGTAAAAGTAGAATGCAACAGACACACAGGGAGGAGCAGAGAGGCAAACCACCAGGCACCTGATTTAGAGAGTTGAGAAGAGCCCCCTGTGATGCCCACCTGTCCTTCCAGCAACTGAGCTCAGGATGCTTCTTTTAAAGAAGTCTTGTTTCCCTTGAACTTCTGTGAACAGGTGTCTGTTCTCTGCAACTAAAGCAATTATTGACTTTCAAATTCTTTTTTTAATTTTTTTTTACTTCCATAGGTTTTTGGGGAACAGGTGGTATTTGGTTACATAAGTAAGTTCTTTAGTGGTGATTTGTGAGATTTTGGTGCACCCATCAGCTGGATACACTGAATCAATTTGTATACACTGAATTCAATTTGAGTCTTTTATCCCTCATCCCTTTCCTATCCTTTCCGCCCGAGTTCCCAAAGTCCATTGTATCACTCTTATGCTTTTGCATCCTCATAGCTTAGCTCCCACTTGTGAGTGGGAACATTCGAGGTTTGGCTTTCCATTCCTGAGTTACTTCACTTAAAATAATAGTCTCCAATCCCATCCAGGTTGCTGCGAATGCCATTAATTCATAACAGTGGTATATGTATATATATATATATATATATATATATATATATATATATATATACATACACACACACACACACACACCACAGTTTCTTTATCCACTCATTGATTGATGGGCATTTGGGCTGGTTCCACATATTTGCAATTGTGAATTGCAAAATTGTGAATTGTGCTGCTATAAACATGCGTGTGCAAGTATCCTTTTCGTATAATGACTTCTTTTCCTCTGGATAGATACCCAGTATAAATACCTGACTTCAATCTGGTACATCAAAACTTTACTTTATAATATAGACCTCCATACTTTACTGAAAAAAACACAAAACTGACTATGATGTGAGTTCAACAGGAAGACAAGAAGAATCACATCATAAAGCACCACTGGATAAAGCAGGGGAAAGAGGATTGGGGAGAGAGGACAGTGCTGAACAAGGTGAAGGTACTGCAAGAAAATGGTCATGTGTCGTAGGACCATTCTGTAAAGGGTGTTTTGAAATGTTCAGTAACAACAGGTGAATCAGGTTTTTCTCCATATACTGTAGTTTGGGGTGGTTTCCATTTCCTTCTTTATTGTTTTCCAAATATTCTACAATGAGCATGCATTTTGTATTCGGAAAAAAAAAACACATGCATTATTTTAAAAAATTAGAAATAATTGTCTGACACCTGTTAATTAATTAAAATTTGTAAAGAGCTAAACTAACAAAACACAACATAATTTATCCCCACAGAGTAATTTCTGGTTGGGTAGAGGCTACCCCACTGAGGCATAAGCTTGGGAATGAGAGCCAAAGTCTTGAGGGCAGGGAAGTTGCCCAGTGTGGAGTAAAGAGGGAAGAGGTGGCCAGAGCAACCCTGCTCAGGATGCCCACTGCCTGGGCTCTGGGGAAGAGGCTGCAGCGCTTACAATGGGAGCCCATGGGACTTGCTCCTGTCTCCACGGACACTCCAAGCTCCACCAACACTTTTGTCACCTGAAGCTCTGGTTGCCTTCCCCCAGCAAGCCCAGGCTGCACGGTTGCTCTGCCTCCTCTAGGCCGCTGTGGACATCTCCTTCTTGACTTAGCCAGAGGGAGGGAGGGCACAAACACACTTCGAAAAATGGTGCAAGGCCAGGGCAGGGACTCTCCCTCCAAATTATTGACAAATTGAGGGCTGGGAACAGTTTGCCTCAATTTGTCATTTAATGGTCACAGCAATCCTGTGGAAGTGGATACTGCCCTCATTTGGGGTACTCTCCTCATTTTGCATAAGAAGAAAGTGAGGCTGATGCCACTCAGGCAGGAAAAACGGTCTGGAGGCAGGGAACATAAGTCCAATTCACACTTCAGCTATGACAGGAAATAGCTTCTTCATAGGGCATATGCCCAGTAAATGATTTTGTTAACTCCTTCTCATTTACATAAGGCGTATATCAAGTAACCAGTGGAATCCTGTAGAGGGTATTTAAACCCCCAAAAATTCTGTAATGGGGCCTTTGAGCCCCTGTGCTTGGGTCCACTCCCACACTATGCAGTGTACTTTCATTTTCTCTGCTTTTGTTGCTTCTCTCTTTTCTTGCTTTGTTTGTGTGTTTTGTCCAATTCTTTGCTCAAGACACCAAGAACCCAGACACCCTCCACCAGTAACACCACTGGTTTTGAAACTGGGCCATAAAACTAATGTTTATGATTTCTTTAAATGAGTTAAAATGGACCTTTTCAGTCTTAAAACTTTAAAAAGTTACATTTGTCTTATCGAAGTTCCTTTCTCAGGAAATCAAGCAGCAGCCCTCCCAGATAGTATCAAGAAATTAAAACTTGCCAGATCACCTCATGCAGACAATGAGACGCCAGACCCCTTAACCTGTCATGATTGCCTGATGGACCACCTGCTTCCTGTGAACCAACTTCTCTTCTTACCCCTCCCTAATTCCTGTTTTCCCACACATGGTTACATTTAGCCAGTCAGGGAGATGGATTTGAGACTAATGTCCCATCTCGGCTGTGGCACCTGATTAAAGCTGCTTCCTTGGCAATACTTGTTGTCTCAGTGATTGGCTTTCTGTGTGGCAAGTGGCAGGACCTAGACAGAACCCCTGGTGTTTTGCTAACAATTTGCCAAGGCTAACTGCTAGAAAGGGTCACAGCTGAGATTCAAACCCAGGTTTTCTAACTCAGAAGCTGTAGTCCTGACTCATCACCAGCAAGCCCTTTCCAAAGCACCCATCATGGCACCCCTAGTTTCCTAAGGGCACTGCCCACTGTAACTGAGACAAAGATCCCCAAATGGAAAATATCTCTATGATGCCATGTCTGATGATCAGCAGCTTTTTCTCTGCAATCAGAACTGAGGCATAAAGTTCTTCATAGTACACAAGTAAAAAGAGAGAAAAATCCATGAGTCTGATTATATCTGGGTATTTTGGAATGCAAAAAATGTCACATCACAGTCTTGCCACAGGAGGGATCCAGTTACTGTGGATTATCAGACATCCATGGCTCATTTTGTATTTGGTTTTCCAAGTTATCGATGATAAAATTGTCCACATCAGTAAAAAAGATTGCAAGTGTTTAAAAGTTAATTTTTATTTAATCTAAATTTTTGTTTAATTTGAAAAGCAGGAACTTATGGTTTCCTAATAGCAGGAAATGAATCAAATGATTTTTCAAGATACCAGGCATCACTGTAGTCCTGTCATTACAGACCAAAGAGAAGAACAAATAAAATAAATGAGAGTTGTCCATTTGGGGTTGAGGAAAAGAATAAAAGGAAAGCCATTATACCTCCTCTCCCTACCCAGCCTGCAGACCTCTGGGTCAAAGACAGTCTAAGTAAGGGATTCAGAAGGTTTGTTTTGTGTTGGAAAGCACAGAGAAGAGGAATCAATAATAGCACCTGCACTCCCCACTCCTCCACTCCACTCTCAGGGCCCAGAGAACCACCCATCCACAAACAGCTGTCTACTTGCACTCAGCAGGGTGCATTATTATCTTTCTGCCCTCTCAGGATGCCCCGTGTATGGTCATAGAATTCTCAGAGGCATCTCTTTGCATGAAGGCATTGTTATTGTCTGTTATTTACAATCAAATAAATTCCAAAAATGGAGCCATATGTGGATAACATGATTGAGTAAGTATCATGATCTCTTCATACCGGCCCAACCTGTCCTGGGCTAATGATTGTGGTGGTGTCTCTAAGCTTAACAACAGCTTATTAGACAAGGTTCTCCAGAAAGACAGAACCAATAGGGTATAGATAAAGTCATAGATATAGACATTTGTTATAAGGAAATGGTTCATATGATTATGGAGGCTGAGAAGTCCTGCATTCTGCCATCTGTAAGCTGAAAACCCAGGAAAGTCAATGGTATAGTTCCAGTCTGAGTCCAAAGGTCTGGAAATAGAAGAACTGATGGTGTGAGTTCTAGTCCAACTCTGAAGGCCCGATAACCTGGAGAGCCAATGGTGTAAGTGCTAGTTGGAAGGCAGGAGAAGATGGATGCCCCACTCAAGCAGTCAGGCAGAGAGAGAATTCAAACTTCTCCCAACTCTTTGTTTTTTCAGGCCCTCAATGGATTGAATGGTGCTCACCCACATGGTCGTTGGGGTAGGGAGGGCAATCTACCTTATTCAGCCCACCAATTCAGATGCTTACTTATTCTGGAAACACCCTCAAAGACACATCAAGAGATCATGTTTAACCAGATATCTGGGAACACCATGGCCCAGTTAAATAGACACATAAAATTGACCATCACAAACCGTTTTAGCCACCACTAGAATTAACACTGAACAATTCCAGTTCCCAAGTGCAGAACTGGGATTCTGATCACATATATCTTCCTGGGAGAGAAGGGTGCACTCCAAGAGGGAGGCATCAGTCCAAGGGTAAATCCCTGCTAGGTTGGAAGAACCAGGGATTAGGGAGGAAGTGATGATAATGACAACAAATACTAATACAAACAATAATAGCAGGGCAGGCATGGTGATTCATGCCTGTAATCCCAGAACTTATGGAGGCCAAGGTGAGACGCTCACTTGAGGCCAGGAGTTAGAGATCAGCCTTGGCAACATAGCGAGACCCCTGTCCCTATGAAAATAAAATAAAAACTTAGCCAGGTGTAGTGGCCTGCACCTGTAGTCCTAGCTATTCTGGAGGCTGAGATGGGAGCAGCACTTGAGCCCAGGTGTTCTGTGCTGCAGTGAGCTACAATTGTACCACTGCACTTTAGCCTGGGTGACAGAGCAAGACCATGTCTCTTAAAGCAAAAAGCAAAAAAAAAAAAAAAAACACAACAACAAAAAAAACCCAATAATAATAAATCTTCATTAAGTACTTACTATAGGTCAGAGACTGTGTTATCAGCTTTATGTCTTCTTATTTCTGTTCACGTCAGTTTTAGAAGCAGGCTTATTATTATGTATTATGTGTTTTATATGATTGTAATATTTACCATCTTAACCATTTTTAAGTGTTCAGTAGTGTTAAGTATATTCACATTGTTGTGGAACAGATCTCTAAATACAGATATTTAATGATTAATACGGTTTAATAATACATATTACTATGTATTACATAGTTTTTATTATGATGTATATTACACATGAGGATATTGAGGCCAAGAGTGGCTAATAAGTGATAGCCACGAGATTCAAACTCACAGCACCAATGTTCTCTCCTTTTGAAGAGACTGGTCATCAACTCTTTCCAATGGAAAAGTGAAAAAGAAATTGTTGGTAAAATCGGATGACTTGGGAAATTCAATATTTCCCGCATTATAATTTGACTCAAACTCCAGGGAAGGACTGGTAGGAAATGTCCCCTCCTGAGGGGACGTGAGTCTTGCCAGGACTCACGACTCCGCAGGACCACTCCGCACCTGGTTGGGAGCGCATGCAGGCATGGCGACAGTCTCGGGTGGTCCTCTCCCGCTGCTTGCTAGCCCGGGCTGCGCCTCTTCCAGTTTCCCGCTGTGCTTCCTCTGGATGGGAGAAGCTGGCAGCTCAATGCGTTACCAAATTCTTCTGAACAGTTTCACATTTTAGGCCAGCAACATCCGAGTTTCATCTGACAGAACTTCACGCTGACCTTCAGACTGCCGTGGTCTTTGGGGACTGCCTGCTTTCTAGGGTTCCAGTTCCCCTCCGATTGCTCATCAACTAAAGGTCTCAGAAGAGCAAATGGAGTCCAGCCTCAGATCCCATGACTGAAAAACGACTTCAAATTCGTTCTCTCACACATTGGGGAATATAACCGAGTAAAACTGAGAATATAACCAGTATAACAGAGGAAGAAACAACCACTGAAAGATTCTAGTTCACTTACAACGTACCCCAGCAAAAGTACTGAGCTGTCTCGTGGACATCGCTTGTTGTGGCTTTATTTATTCCAGTTACCAGGGGAGAGCTTTGGTTTGCGGGTTTTTTTTTTTTGTTTTTTGTTTTGTTTTGTTTTGTTTTTGAGACACAGTCTGGCTCTGTCACCCAGGCTGGATTGCAGTGGCGGGATCTCGGCTCACTGCAAGCTCTGCCCTCTGGGTTCACGCCATTCTCCTGCCTCA
This sequence comes from Pongo abelii, assembly GCF_028885655.2. Taxonomy (NCBI): domain Eukaryota; kingdom Metazoa; phylum Chordata; class Mammalia; order Primates; family Hominidae; genus Pongo; species Pongo abelii. The sequence continues at coordinate 28,959,812 of NC_071992.2, forward strand.
GCCCCCCGAGTAGCTGGGATTACAGGAGCCCGCCACCACGTCCGGCTAATTTTTTTGTATTTTTAATAGAGAATGTGTTAGCCAGCATGGTCTCTGTCTCCTGACCTCATGATCCGACCACCTCGGCCTCCCAAAGTGCTGGGATTACAGGCGTGAGCCACCGTGCCCGGCCTTTTTTTTTTTTGGAAGATCTCCCTTTTGTAGAGTGCCAATTATTTGCCAAATACATTTTTAAAAATAATTTGATTTTGTGATATTATAAGGCAAAACATAGTAATTGGGGGAAAAAAAAACTCTGAAAAATGCCAAAATAGAACAAAAACAAATCCTCCTACCCAGAGGTAACTGTTAAATACCTGTATTCAAAGATCTATTGCACAACAATGCGAGTGTACTTCACATTACTGAGCTGTGCACTTAAAAATTATTAAGATGGTAAGTTTTGTTATGTTTTTTACAACTTAAAATGTTTAAAAATGCACTCTCCACCACACGGTTCTTTCAGAGAACAGTTATATTCCATATGTTTCAAATATCAACTTTGCCCCTAAGGGACAGATTATTCATTTCCTCAAAAAGATTTGCTAGGTAGGAAACAGAAAAGATCAACACAAGTACTTTAGAAGAGAAAAATGAATGTCTCCTTTTTACATGGAATTCTTTGGGTACTTTGCCATTAATGATCAGCAACTATGTGATGCCAAAGATCTGCACCGTCACAGCCCATCTCATTAAAAGCACTCTATTTTGAAAGTCATGTTTTTATAAATGTACATGTAAATGAAATGGAGCTGAAGAACTGCTACAGCCCTTTGCACATGTTTAGCATCTGTTTCTTTGCCTCAAGAGCTTGCTTATAAGTGACACAGTGAATAAATTTGCAAGGAGATGCCAGCTTTGTAAGCTTCCCCCAGAATTATTTCTTTACCACAGTTGCAGAAGTCATTCCATCAATGGTAACACTTGCATAATTTCCCCATCAAACATTACATTTATTTTAAAATTTAATCCTAAAAATATGCCATCATCAGAATATCCTTCTTCGGTGAAGTACAGCAAGAAATATTTCCTTCTGCGTTTCATTATGAAAACAGAATCTAGAAGATTCTACAATTTATGACAAAATAACATAGCAAGCTTTCTAAAATGTGTACTTAATCCTGATACATTTCTTCAAATACTTGGTAATACTGGTATGTTTACACCAGTATCTCCTGTCCAATAAACACACTTTAGTTTGTCACTTAGTTTCCAACTGATAGTTCAGTTATTTTTATTACAGCAGGAAAAACAATGGCATATTGTCTCCTCAATGGCATAAGACTTTTTTAAAAAAGAAGTATTGTATTAGTCTGTTATCATGCTGCTGATAAAGACATACCTGAGATTGGGTAATTTATAAAGGAAAGAGGTTTAATTAACTCACAATTCGGCATGGCTGGGAAGGCCTCAGGGAACTTACAATCATGGCAGATGGGGAAGCAAACATGTCCTTCTTCACATGGCAGCAGCAAGGAGAAGTGCTGAGCAAAAGAGGAAAATGCCCCTTACAAACCCATCAGATCTCATAAGAACTTACTCACTATCATGAGAACAGCATGAAGATAACCTCCTCCATGATTAAATTACCTCCCACCAGGTCCCCCCACAACATATGGGGATTATGGAACTACAATTCAAGATGAGATTTGGGTGGGGACACAGCCAAGCCATATCAAGTATGCTTAAATTTAGCTTTTGTATATTTCTTTTTCTTTTTTATTGATACATAATATGTACATATTTATGGGGTATATGTGATATTTTGATACATGTGTATACAATGTGTAATGTACAATGATCAAATCAGGATAATTAGAATAGCCATCACTTCAAGCATTTATCATTTCTTTTTGAACATTTCATATCTTCTGGCTATTTTGAAATAAATTATTGTTAACTATAGTCACCCTACTGTACTATTGAACATTAGAACTTATTCCTCCTATCTAACTGTGTGTTTAATATCCATTAGCCTTTCTTTATCTCCTCTTTTTCACCCTTCCCAGGCTCTGGTAACCACCATTCTACTCTCTACCTTCGTAAGGTAAATTGTATTGGCTCACACATTTGAGTGAGAACATGTGCTATTTGTCTTTCCATGCCTGGCTTATTTCACTTAACATAATGACCTCCAGTTCCATCCATGTTGCCACAAATGACGGGATTTCATTCTTTTTTATGGCTGAATATATTCCATTGTGTATATGTACCACATTTTCCTTATCCATTCATCCACTGATGGACACATAGATTAATTCCATATCTTCGCTGTTGTGAATAGTGCTGCAGTAAACATGGCAGGGGAGTGCAGGTATCCCTTTGATATACTTTTCTTTCCTTTGGAAAAATATCCAGCGTTGGAATTGCTGGATCATATGGTAATTCTAATTTTAGTTTTTTGAGAAACCTCCATACTGTTTTTAATAATGGCTGTACTAATTTACATTCCCACCAATAGTGGGTAAGAGTTTTCTTTTCTCTGCATCTTTGTCAGCATTTGTTTTGTTTTTGTTTTTTTGATAATAGCCATTTTTACTGGGGTGAGATGTCTCATTGTGATTTTGATTTGCATTTTTCTGATGATTAGTGATGTTGAGCATTTTTTAATATTTCTGTTGGCCATTTGTATGACATAAGACTGTGTTTATTAAGTCAGAAACCTCAAAAGCAGATGCTAAATACGTATGAATATGCTGAGTACACTTTAATGATGTTCCACATTGCATAAGGCAGGACTTTAAACATCACAGAGAAAGATGTAGAAGTTTGTCTCTATGTCTTGGTTAAGACAAAGTTTTTAAATGTCTTGCTAATGATGGTAGTTTTATATTTAATTAGCTAATATGAAAGGTATAATAAACACATAGGAAAAGTTTTATGATTCGTAATGTTGTAGGTAATAATGGACAAAATTTGTCAATAATATTTTGAATGGTTTTCTTGAAGCACTGTTTTTACTTATGTGAGCCAAACAAGGAGTCACTTCTGCCATTTTCTTGCTATTTATTTATGCTAACATTACTAGTGTTACACGTAACCCATGTTTTCTTTGCAGGAGTCTTTTCAACTCATTAATCATTTTGGGAATATTAGCTTACATAAAACCAGATGTTGCAATTCACATATTTAATTAAGCATGCATAAACCACAAAACATTGCCAAATTCTAGAAATAAGTGACCTAGTGAAGGTGCCTCTGTCAATCCTCCATGTTGTTGAATTTCTACTTCTCCTTCATTTCAGAAGGAGACTTCATGTCAGAAGTGACAATGATCATCTGACATACAGCACAAATTGGGGTGCAAGTATTATTGCACATTAAATATTAACAAATCTTAGTTTCTTTATTTTCAAGTATTTTGACAGATTTTTATCTTCAGAACAATTTTTATGTTTATGGAAAAATTGAGAAGACAGAGGAGAGTTCTCATATATCCCTCACCTAGTTTCCCCATTATTAATCTTGTTCATTACACATGATACATCAGTTAGTGAAACAATATGGATTTATTGTTATCAACTAACTTAATTTCTTTTAAAATTTTTAAACAAAAACTAAATAGAAATAAAAGTTCTACTATTCTCTGCCTGTGCCCCCATGGACGTTCTTGCATACAGCAAATGTAATGCATGAAAACTACAACCCCCAGAATGCACTGTTGCTAAGACCCTTTCTGATTTCTCACTTATTCCCGGGGTACAACATCCCTAGTCTCTCACCTCCTTCACCATCTCCTCACCCCCTCCCTTGTCTTCTCTAGTGTTTTTTGGAATTTTCCATCTCTGCCTGAATTTAGAAATGTGGTGGGTTGCAGACAGGTGGAGATGAGAACAGGACCATGAAACTCGGGTAATTTCCAGAGAAGCCTACATGGGATAGAGAACACCTGTCTGCCTATTTTATGGTCCCTCTGAGCCTGGGTTCATGAGCCAGAGAACATTTGTTAGGGAGGTGCAAACCATCTTCGTCTCTGTTTTTGCAGATGGTATCTAATTTGTGAGCCAAGCCTGAGTGTGCCGTTAGTAAAAGCATGGTGGGTTATTCTCAGCCCGGCTCCATCTGCTTTATAATTATTGTCACTTCTTCCAAGATTCTGGCATTGAGTTGTCAGTCTTCATTTGTAACTGGCTTTCCTTTGGCTTTGTGGACATCTTAGCAAGGGGTTTGGAAAGGCTGATTTGAGGCTGTTAGCCAGGCACCATTTAGAACCAGAAGTCTCTTTGGCTTACTATGGAAATTCCCCAAATAGCTCTATTTGGGGATTGAGAAAGCCTAATGAGATAGAGGGGCTGGCTGGCTGACAATAAGAGTCTGCCAAATTAGATGTGTTATTAGAAATAAAACAGATTCTGAGTAGCCAAAAAGGCACTGCACAAATAACACACTTTGCTTACTACAGAAAAGGTAAGTTTGTTTAGCTTTCTTCCACAAAGGGAAATGCACCCCATAGGACACGTTGGACATCTCAGTAAGAGGGAGTGGGTGGTGGCTTCTTGTAGATTTCAGTGCATTCTAGGTGATTCTAATGAGAGTTTAGGGCAGTGGGGGCCAGTTCTGGATTGGATTTTGTCTAGAAATAAAAACAATTTAGTGATGGGTCATCTTAATATTTATCTGGAGGCAGGAGGATGAGAACAAGTTGGCATTGATAAAGAAGGAGCAGTAACACACATTTGCATGGTGCATTATGAAGCTATGGTTCAAGGCAAGAATAAATACTTTCTATGACGTTTTCAGCTCAAATAGCAATGAAGATTTTTACTTTAAGAAACAAACAAGTAAACAAGCAGTAACCAATGTGTAAGTTGGAAGAGGGGGCTGTTAGTCATTTTGTGGTTGTAGAGTGGCCTTATGTCTGGCTTGTTTACTCATGATCCTGGAATGGCTTTTTCTGAGTTTTGCTTGTCTTCCAGGAGTATGTTTACATTCTGTTAGGACCATCACAGCCTGACTGCGAGCACCATTTTTCACTATCTCACATATTATCTTTTTATTCTATGCAACAAGTCTATGATTGTAGGTACTATTTTCATCATTGCATATTCCAGATGTGGAAATGAGTCAAAAGAGAGATTCAACAACCTGTTCTCATGTTGTTAACCACTGAAATACTAGAGCCTGGTAGGGAGAGTTTTTCTGTTGTTCTTCCAGGTATATCAGATGTCTAGGATTTTGGCCCAATGCAGTTCGTGATCAGTTCTAAACTGATCATGGGTTTACTATTTGAGTCATCATAGAATTGTCTGAACTGGCGAGTGCTAAAAACTTAGGGCAGAAAAGGAAGATGATATATTAGGCTCCAGTGACTATTAATCATCATTATGCTGCCTGATGGCCTTGGATAAGCTACACCTTAGATTGAAACTGGAACTTAGAGAGTGAGCTCCAAGAGATCTAGTGACAGTTGCTAAGCAAAGGGGTTGTATTTTAATAATAAAAGTCCTTCTGCCTGAGAGCTTAGATAAGATGTTCTCCCCATTACATCATGTTCTGGGCTGTAAGACAGATCATCTGGTGGTCTGAGACCACTGAACATAGACACAGGTAGGAAGCTGTAAGGAAGAAAGCTAGACTTGCTCCTTTATGACTGAGGGCATTTATCTTGAGGTTGGAAACACATATGTGGGCAGTGTAACTCCATGCCTGATGTGGCTGCATATGTTTCTACTCTGCTTCTATTTCCAACTCCAAAACTCATTCTGTTGAATTTTCAAGTAGCTGCTGGCTCATTTCTGTTATAAACTTGGCCATGCCTTTCCCAATGGAAAGGCAGATAACTACATCTTTGTTCTTTCACTGTCTTATTATAGATCCTGTATACATGTGAATTGGGGTAGGAGGAAAATATATTTGTTCAAATTTTGCAACTTGACTTTTTCTTCATGAAGACAAAGAAAAGCACTGGGACAGTTATTACATAAATCAGAAAAAAAAATCAAAATACTTGTTTTTAAAAATGCATGTCAGTGTTCTATATCTCAATTATGCTGGTGGTTCCATAACTGTATGCGTTTGTCAAAATTCATGAACTATATGCTGAAATGGGTGAATTTTATGATAGGTAAATTAGACTTCAAAAAGCCTGGCTTTTGAAAGCTGCGTGTTAGAGGGCAAAATGGAGCATTCTTATGGCCAAGAGCCACTGGACATCTGACAGCCTTGCCCTTCATGTCATCTCACTCTTCTAGGCCTAGGCTGAGATGGGTGCCACAGAGCAGGAGTGCCTGGGGGACTGGGTTCTTTTGGCAAACCCAGGGTGGAGTTGCTGGTGATGCTGCACTCTACAAAAGAAGATGCACTGTGGTTGGGCTTTCCTTAAGTCTCCTTAATAAGACAGGCCCTTTCCGTAAAGGGAGATGAGGGCCCTGCAATGCATAGAGAGACGAGCAAGGAATAGAAGTTAAAAAGAAGTAGAGGCCTGGCACAGGAGCTCACAACTACAATCCCAGCACTTTGTGGGGACGAAGCAGGAGGATCCCTTGAGCCCAGAAGTTTGAGACTAGCCTGGGCAACATAGTGAGACCTGTCCCTACAAAACTTAGCCGGGGTGGTGGCGCATGCCTATAGTCTCAACTACTCAGGGAACTGAGGCGGGAGAATCACCAAAGCCTGGGAACTCAAGGTTGCAAGTGAGCCATCATCACCACTGCAGTCCAGCCTGGGTGTCAGAGTGAGGCTGTGTCTCAAAAACAACAACAACAAGATCAAAGAAAAAGAAAGAAGTAGAGCCTGGGTCAGTCATTCCAGCTGCAGGATACGTGGAGGGGCAGGAGATGATGGTGCAGGGGTGATGATGGAGGGGTGGGAGACAATGGTGGGGGCAGAAGAAGACAACTCAAGGCAGGCTAAAATACGCCCCTGAAAATATCCCCAACTAAACAAACCATTAAGCAACAAGAGCATCACGACCTCCATTAGTTACCATTGTTCTGGAAATTCTGCTCATTGCAATGAGGAGACAAACATATAAGAGAAAAAACTCTTCGGAAAAGGCAATTATTATGAACCACAAATAACAATATTGTTAACCTAGAACTTCCAAAGAAATCTACTGAAAAGGTACAAAAACTTAAACAAAAATTTGATAGTTGGCAATTACAAAAAAAAAGTACAAAAAGTTTTCCCAGTATAATACTTACCAGATAAAAAATATAAAGAAAAAGTGTTATTCACAATGGCAATACTGTGTATGAACTAGACAAGAGTAAATTGAACAAGAAATATACTGTACCAGTATTAAGAAAGAAGAGGAGGAGGAGGAGGAGGAGGAGGAAAAGGAGGAGAAGAGGAGAGAGAGAGAGAGAGAAGGAGAAAGGGAGAGAGAGAGAAAAATAGATTATGCTTCTGCATTGGAGCATCTAGTATTTAAAAGATAAGAGTTCTTTTTAAATTAATGTATAAATTTAATGCAATGCTAATCAAATTTTCAAAGGGATTCTAGAGTTGATTTGTAGATATATTGAGCAAAAATAATGAGAAACCTTTAGGGGAAAGAGAATGATGAAAGAGAACTTACACTAGCAGACGTATAGACATATTTTAAATCTATGATGATGAAAGCAACAGCTTTCTCTTACCAGAATAGACAAACAAATTAAAGCAACAGAAAAGAAACCCTGGAAATAGACACAAACATATAGAGTACATGATAAGGGTGGACTTCAGGTCAGTAGCATAAGGATGAATGACTAAATAAACTGACCTTGATCATTAGTTATTTAAAAAATATGGATTCTTATTTTACATCAATTTACCACAATAAATTTCCAAAAACTAAACAGTCAATTATGAAAAGTTAAGTAAATACAATAAAAGAACTATTCAAAAATTTAGATGAATATTTTCATAATCTTGGGGTGAGAAAACCAAAGGCAAAAATTGTAAATAAAATATTAAAAGATTTAGATAGATACAAATTTAAAACCTTGCTTTAGCAAAAGTGCAATAAAGAAATTAAGAGGTAAAGTAAGAATTGGAACATATTTACAATATTTGATTCAAAAAGGTGAATATATAGAGTCTCACAAATCAAAAAGAAAAAGATGAATGCTCCATTAGAAAAATAAGCAAATGGAGGCCAGGCACAGTGGCTCACGCCTGTAATCCCAGAACTGTAGGAGGCCAAGGCAGGCAGAACACGAAGTCAGGAGATCGAGACCATCTTGGCTAACACAGTGAAACCCCATCTCTACTAAAAATCCAAAAAATTAGCCAGGCGTGGTGGTGGGCACCTGTAGTCCCAGCTACTCGAGAGGCTGAGGCAGGAGAATAGTGTGAACCCGGGAGACGGAGCTTGCAGTGAGCCGAGATCACACCACTGCACTCCAGCCTGGGTGACAGAGCGAGACTCCATCTCAAAAAAAAATAATAATAATGTGAAAATATATTTACTACTTATTATTTAATAGGAATAGATTCCTATCCATTTTCTTATACATACACAATAAATTTACTATTGAAGATGAAATGTCCATGTGTGGCATTAAACATTGGTGTAAACTAATCAAATCAGTGGGCTTCTCCAATTTTCCAGACATAAAGTATTCACTCTGGGAGAACCAAGTAAGAAAAAAACTCAATTTCTTACCAGCCGAAATGCAGAATCACAATTAGACTTAAATGGTCATGAAAAAATAAAATTTTTCAAACTGGAGACTGTAGAGTGTATTTCATATTCACTACACATGTATGTATATGGGTTTTAGCCACAGCTCCATTTATTACAATAGAAATTAGGAGCAATTTTAAAGTCCAATTATAGATAAATTATTAAATAAACTATAGTGCTTCCATATAATGAGTACCAAATAGTTATTTAAAACTGTTATAAAAGAGTATTTAGAGACATGGTAAGGTGATCATAATATTCTTTTTTAATACTACCTTTATAGAGGTTTAATTTGCATATAATAAACTGCACATATTAAATAATAAAATTTGAAACTTTTTGACTTATGTATACCCATGAAACCATCACTATGATGAAAATAATGAGTATGTCAATCACCCCCCCCAAAAAAAATTATTGTGCCACTCTTATATAGCCCTCCCCATTCCCCTGCAACCATTGATAAACTTTCTGTAAATATAAATTACTTTGCACTTTTCAGAATTTTATATATGTGGGATCATACTGCCTATACTCTTTTCTCATCTGATTTCTTTCATGCAGCATGATTATCTTGAAATTCATCCACATTGTTGTATATCACTTGTTCTTTTGATTGTTGAATAATATTCCATTGTATAAATGTAGCACAACTTGTTTATCCATCACCTGTGGGTGGAAAATTGGGTTATTTTCAGGTTTGGACTACTACACCTAAGGCTACTATGAATACTCATATACATGTCTTCATATGGACATATGCTTTCATTTCTCTTGGATAAATATACACAAAGTTGGAATTACTGGGTCATAAATTAGGTTTCTATTGAACTTAAGAAACTGCCAATTGTTTTCCAAAGTGGTTATACCATTTTACATTCCCATCAGCAGTGTCTGAGAGTTCTATTTCCTCCACTTCCTCACTAACTCTTGGTATAGTCAGTCTTTTTAAATTTTAGCCATTTTAATAGATATGTAGCTGTGTCCCACTGTCATTTTAATTTGTGTTTTCCTATAAACACAAATATGGAGCATCTTCTCATATTTCTGTTTCCTATCCATATATCTTCTTTGGTGAGGTATCTGTTCAATTCTTTCACCTCTTTTTGTTTCGTTTTGTTTTCTGTTTGTTCTCTTGGTTTTTCATTTTTCCCTTTTCTTTTTTTCTGCCTTCCTGCCTTGAATATTTTTGAGAATTTCATTTTTATTTGTCTGTAGTTTTTTGAGTGTATCTCTTTGTATAGATTTTTAGTGGTTACTCTAGGTACTACATTATATATATGAAATGTATCACACACTACTGGTGTGGACATTTTGCTAGTTTAAGTGAAGTGTAGAAATGTTACATCTTTTTACATCCCTTTACCCTGTGGTGTTTACGGTATACTTGTCTTAAATATTTCCTTCACTGGATTGAGAACCACATTAGACAATGTTATACTTTGTTTCAATGGTCAATTTAGAAAACTGAGGAGGAGAAGGAAAGCCTATTTACCTATATTTTCACTTTTGTTGTTCTGTTCTTTCTTACTGATGTTCCAAGATCCCTTCTTTTATCATTTCCTTTCTGTTTCAATAACTTTTTTCAACCATTCTTTAGGGTAGGTCTGCTAGAAACAAATTATCTTAGTTTGTCTTCATCTGAAGATGTCTTTATTTCCTCTTCACTCTTGAAAAATTAATTGCTTAGTATAGAATTCAGGGTTTCCAGTTCCTATCTTTCAGCACTTGAAAAATGATGTGCCACTTTCTTCTGGCCTCTGGTTTCTAGTGAGAAATCCACAGCCTTTCTAGTTGTTTTTCCTTTATAAGTAGATGTTCCTGCTTTGGGGCCTTTTGTTTGTCTCTGGTTTTCAAAAGTTTATGATGTGCTTTAGCATGGATTTGTTTGGACTTATTTTGGGGGGATTTGCTGAGCTTTGATTTTGGGGAATTTGCTGGGATTTGCTTTTCCCAATTTGGGAAACTTTCATCCACTATTTCTTGTAATACTACTTCCATCTCTCTCTTTCTCCTTTTCATCTAGAACTCTGATGAAACTAAAGTCATATTTTTTGTTACAGATTCACAGGTCACTCTAGTTTTATTCAATTTTTAACTTTTTTTCTCAGTTGTTCATACAGTTTAATTCCTACTGTTCTATCTTAACATTTACTATTTCCTCTATTCTTCTATTCTGCTATTGAGCCCATTCATTGAGATTTTTATTTCAGTTATTGCCTTTGTCAGTTAAAAGATTTCCATTTGCCTCCTCTTGGTAGCTTCTATTTCTTTGCTGAGGCTTTCTATGTTTTTGGCTGAGACTTTCTGCTTTTTATTTGTTTCAAGCATGTTTGTAATTGCTTATTGAAGCATTTTCATGATGGCTTCTTTAAAATACTTGTCAGCTAATTCCACCATTTGTGTCATTTAATTATGGTCATCTGTTGATGGTTTTTTCTAATTCAAGTTGAGATATTTCTGGTTCTTTATATGGTGAGGGATTTTCAATTGTATTTGGGCATTTGGGGCTACATCATTAGATTCTAGATATTATTTAAGTCTTCTCTTTTAGCATGTTTTCTCTCACATCCAGCTAAGGGAGGAAGTGGAGTGCCACCTCATTTATGCCAGATGGGAGTGAAAGTCCAGGCTCCCCACTCAACTGCTTTTGACTCCCTGAGAGGAGGTTATTACTAGGTTATTACTAGGCAGGGGTGGGATTTCAGGCTATCCAATACGCCTCCACTGACACCATCCCAGACATCCCAGAGAGGGGAAGAGAAGAGGGGTGCCTCATTACAGCCGGTCATAGTGGAAATCTGTTCTCTCTACTTGGTCTTCCTTTTTTTTTTTTTTTTTTTTTTTTTTGAGACGGAGTCTCGCTCTGTCGCCCAGGCTGGAGTGCAGTGGCGCGATCTTTGCTCAGTGCAAGCTCCGCCTCCCGGGTACACGCCATTCTCCTGCCTCAGCCTCCTGAGTAGCTGGGACTACAGGCACCCGCCACCACGCCCGGCTAATTTTTTTTGTATTTTTAGTAGAAACAGGGTTTCACCGTGTTAGCCAGAATGGTCTCGATCTCCTGACCTCGTGATCCGCCCGCCTGGGCCTCCCACAGTGCTGGGATTACTGGCGTGAGCCACCGCGCCCGGCCTCTACTTGGTCTTTCTTGACCAAGACGTGTGTGGCTATCGCTTTTCTACAACGTTTGACTGTGATAGGGTAGTTATTGTCTGGAAGGTTTCTGTTCTGCTACCTGTTTCCTGGTCTTTTGTTTAGAGAAAGTGGGCTTTTCTTGGGGCTTTTTTTTTGTTTTTTTGTTTTTTTGGTATGTGCCTGTTGGTATTTCCAGGTTCCCTGCTTTAGTTCAGAATATATGAGGTAAAAAGAAAACCCAGCAAACTCACTGTCATGTTGATCTTTGGGTCTCCAAGAGCCCAGCTGGTCTGCCTTCTCTCCACCTTTCAGCACCTGATAGTTTCATATATCATGTCCAGTGTTTTCAGTGGTACTTAGCAAGAGGAATAGGAATGGTGTGTCTACACTGCTTGGTCACGTAATATTCTTTGAAGTAAAAAACAGCAAAGAATAAAGTACCATGTATATGTGTGCAAATTTTGTAACAAAACATAAATATATCCCTGTAAGTGACCACTGAGCAAGACTTCTGTTGCCCAAAACTGTTGCTGAGGACAAAGCTGAAGTCAAAGGGATGCTATGTCTCCAGTATTCTAGAAAGATCCCCTACAAGTAGAGCCAGACCTTTCCATAGTACTTGCTACAAGCAGGCAGAAGCAGCCAATAGTCAATCCCACTGCCCCAAATCTATAAGCAGAAATGTCTTACAACGGGAAAAGCGTGTCATGTCCTGTAAGCCTTGAGTCTGGATCTATACTGAGAGACAAGAAGTGTTCTCAATCAGATTTGAGAGTAACATTTTATCACACACACAACGTTGAAGAATCAATTTTCACCTGAAAGTTGTGGAATCTGTCTAAGATGGTATTAAGAGACAAGAAACAATGTTGACAGAACCCAGCTAAACTTACTGAACAGCTTTCTGTTTATCCTGCCACTGAGATGAGATGCCTTTCCTCTATATGCCAGTTAAATATATACCAAGAGGAAAGATTGGAAGGATGAAAACTAAAACAACATTCATCTCTGAAAGTTCAATAACTGATGATTTGTATTTTCTTCTTCATGGCTCTCCAGAATTTCTCGTTTTTCATTATTTAACATGTATTACTTGTACATTTTTAAAATATCGTTTTTAAGTGTCCACAAGAAGAGTGCTTGTTTGATTTGGAACTTGTCTCACTAATGGAAAGCCTCAATCCTCTGAGCCTAAATAGTGAAAAAAATGAAGGTCAAGGGGCTCATTTTAAAAACTTATGAGCCAGTACTGATGAGTGCAGTACAATATTGCAGTCTTGCAGCATGGACAGATGCTTCTTCAATTCAGTGTCAATTAAACATTCTTCAAACAGGATATTCTAAACCATGCCCTTGGCCAGGCGCGGTGGCTCACGTCTGTGATCCCAGGACTGTGGGAGGCCGAGGCGGGCAGATCACCTGAGGTCAGGAGTTTGAGATAAGCCTGGCCAACATGGAGAAACCCCACCTCTACTAAAAATACTAAAATTAGCTAGGTGTGGTGGTGCATGCCTGTAATCTCAGCTACTCAGGAGGCTGAGGCAGGAGAATCGCTTGAATCCCAGAGGTGGAGATTGCAGTGAGCTGAGATCGTGCCATTGCACCCCAGCCTGGATGACAGAGCAAGACTCTGTCTCAAAAAAAATAAATGAATAAATAAATAAATTAATTAATTAATTAAAATAAACCATGCCCTTGAAGTCCTTAGGGTGATTTCTTATAGACACTACTATGACTTTAAATTGAGATCAAAATGTATTCTGTTACTATCATCACATTTGCCTATTTTTAGAAAAGTCCTTTATCAATTTATTCACACATACACCCTTCCCTCACCCAGTCTTCAAATCCCATAGTCAAATACCTTAGTTTTTAACAAGGCTGGTTTCCTTTCCGTCCTCGGAGAGCATCACCCCTCTTCTGATGCTCACAAATGCTCGTCTTTCTGTCCAGAGTGGTAACACAGCCATTAAACATAAAACAAATTTCCCTGAGATTTAATTCCCTTGATGATCAAATTGACTAATGGCCACTTTGCCTAAAATTTTGGATTAAGCTTTGTCATTTTAAACCAAATATGAATATAAATATAAAAGCACTTCTGATTGTGTACTTCTAAAAATTGTTAGTAGCTTTTTGAAACATGGGATCACTTATTGTTCTGGGTATCCCATTCTATGTCATTTAGTTTTAAGGATTTTTTTTTTTTTTTTTTTTTTTTTTTTTTTTTTTTTTTTTTTTTTTTTTTGGCTGGCCTAAATATGCTTTCTGTCAAGCTTTAGGCTCTCGGAAGTATGTTCCTAACTAAAACGAGAAGTTTCACACAATATTTGTCAAATTTTTTTTATTCCTCCTGTCTTATTCTTCAAGGTCTGTTTTTGTTTTCCACTGTATGCACCTGTGCACCTCATGTGTTTATTAACCAAATTAGCCCATACTCATAATGTATTCTGTTTATGAGGTATTGACATTTTGACAAGAATGAAGCTGTGAACTAGATGGATCTGAACTGTTCCAAACAACATTCCATTTTTTTCAAGACACCTGTTTGACAAAATAATAGTGGATTCTGAAACACAAAATATCATTACCAGACAGGCGTGGTGGCTCACGCCTGTAATCCTAGCACTTTGGGAGGCCAACGTGGGCAGATCACTTGAGGTCAGGAGTTTGAAACCAGCCTGGCCAACGTGGTGAAACCTTGTCTCTACTAAAAATACAAAAAAAAAAATTAGCCGTGCGTGGTGGTGGCTGCCTGTAATCCCAACTAGTCGAGAGGCTGAAGCAGAAGAATCACTTGAACCTGGGAGGTGGAGGTTGCAGTGAGCCGAGATCATGCCACTGCACTCCAGCCTGGGTGCCAGAGTGAGACTCTGTCTCAAAAAAATAAAAAATACAAAATATCATTACTAAGTGTATTATTTCCAAAAAAGTTCCTATGCCATTTTATATCCATTAAAACCTTTATAAATCTTCAAGATGTTCCTCTTTCCCTTAACTAACCCTGTTTTGGCACAAATTCTTACTTCTTTTGCTCTTCTTTCACATCTAGATGTATTTCCTACAATAATTTCTAAAGTAAGTTTTTCCATCTTTTCTAGTTGTTTTGAGCATGTTTCCCTTATGTATTTCTCTAGGTCTTAAATTATTTGTGTGCTGTGACTTTTTCTTTGACTTGTATTTTCTACAGCACTGACTAGTGCTGCTTCAACAAGAAACTGGATAAATCTTGCTAAATGCAAGTATTTTATAGAAAGACCCCAAGTTTATTTTCCTTTGAAATAAAAACTTGAGTGTTGCAGATGCATTTATATTTATACTGGTATTTTTCAAAATGTAAAATGTTTCCTACGTTAAGAAAATAAGACACATACTACTCTTCTGCTATTTCAATTTTCTAGTGAAACACAAAATTTTCTCTGGAGCATCAGTGTTCCATGGTTGTTTTAAAGAGTTACAAATGGTAATGATTGTGGAAAGCTGGAAAGCTGTGCTAATGTATAAAAGTGCTGATTTATGTCACCAATGTGATGTTAGTCCTGCAACTGCAGAGTACCCTAACCTTGACAGATATGCAGGCCACAATTCAATGTCATTTAAATATAAGTGTTGTGGTCCTACAAGATAGGAAGAATCTGGAAACAGCTCAGAAAGAAGTAGCATATTGATTGGCTGTGTCTAATCTAAGTAGTGAAGTAACTGGGCTGGCTGTTCAGAGCTTGATCAGGTCCAATCTAGAGATAAAGGTTAATTAGGCAAGAGCTTATCTTGAACTCTGGAGACTTCAGTTGTAAAACCAATCCTGTTTACAAAGTAGGAACTTGGAAGCCCCAGATGCCCCACGGCAAATAAAAGGAGTTCAGATTAGACGCCTGGGTCACAGGGAAGGTGTTCTAAGGATTTATAACTTCATATCTTATGAATGGATCAAAATCTCTGATTGCTGTGCAGCCTCAGCTGGCCAGAAGGCAATTCAAATGTACCTGGGAAGATGGTCTCAAGTAGCTTTGTGTGGCAAAGTATGCCCTTAATGTACAAGTGTCCTTAATCCAGGAAGATTAAGAATCAACTATAGGCATGATAAAATAAATTTATTTTTGGAGTGCTTTATATAACATGGAGAAACCCTGTCTATACTAAAAATACAAAAAATTAGCCAGGTGTGGTGGCAGACGCCTGTAGTCCCAGCTGCTCAGGAGGCTGAGGCAGGAGAATGGCATGAACCTGGGAGGCAGAGTTTGCAGTGAGCTGAGATTGCACCACTGCACTCCAGTCTGGGCAACAGAGCAAGACTCCGTCTCAAAAAAAAAAAGTGCTTTGAGTATTAGTTTTCCATTGCTGCCTTAACAAATTACGGCAAATTTAGCACCTTAAAACAACACACATTTTATTATTTCACAGTTTATGTAGGTCAGAAGTTTTGGCAGTGGTTTCACTGAGCTAAAATCGAAATATCAGAAGGTCTGTGTTCCTTGCTCCTTGCTGGGGTCCTGAGGAAGAATCTGCTTTGGGCTCCTTCAGGTTGCCAACAGAATTGTGCAATTGTGGGACTAACATCCCAGTTTCTTTGCCTGGTGGGAATGGTTCTCAGCTTTAAGAGGCTGCCCATATTCCTTGGCTTGTGGTTCCCTCCTGCCTTCCTCAAAGCCAGCAATAGTGGAAGAAGTCCCTTCTCATGCTTCTACAGTCTCCAAACCTCCACTTCTGCCTCTGCTTCTTTCACAGCTAGAGAAGTTTCTGTTTTCAAGGGTAATTAGACTGGGCCCACTCAGATAACCCAGGATAACATCCCCATCTTAAGGTCCGTAATCTTAGGATACAACATCTGCAAGATCCCTTTTGCCATGTTACATCGCATGTTCACAGGATCCAAAGATTTGGACATGGGACATCTTTGGGAGGCCATTATGCCACCTACCACATTTAATAAATTAATTTAACAGAAAGGCAGAAGAGTATTTTACTAAACCTATAAAGCAGCATTGGGATAATTAAGAGGAGAGAAGTATTCTCATAAATTTAACTTTTCAGGTTTACAAGTGGTGTTTAAGTAAATGCTTGCCAACTTTCTTAGGCCCTAGGACACAAAGAAAATCACAATATTTGCACAGCATCCCTGACCCCAGCAAATCACCTTAGGTGTGTGGCTGTGGTTGCCCCCATCTCATCCCCTTATTTCAGCTCTGGAACTAAGATGACTTTGTTCACTTTTCTGAAACTTAATCTGTCCTTCCGACGCCACAGGCTGGCTCCTCCTCCAGGGCTCCCTTCACCTTCATTTTAGTCAAGATCAAGATGATTTCCCCTTATCCCAAATTATCCACTCTTCAACTGGAAAGCCGCTGGCAACTTCCCATGATGATCAAAAGTCTTTAATCAATCCCAAGCCAAGTTTCCATGGGGCTCTCTAAATATAAAGACCCTGTGGTTCCTGGGGGACTGGGCTGCCCGAGACACACTGTGTGCAACACATTCCATGGCTGATTCCATCATCATGGGCTGAAATCTTATGTGGTTGGCCCATAGCAAAAAAGGGTGCCAGAAGAAAAGAAGAGGGGAGATTTGACTGTGGTTATTCCCATTTTAGGGATGAGAAAACAGAAACTTAGAACTTGCCCAAGATTACATCCAGTAAGTGATGAAGGTGAAATTCAATCCCAAAGCTTATGCCTTTTATAAAATAGTACCTCCACGGGGTGCAAAGATGCTGATGAATGTACGGCTAAAAGTATAAATTGAAGCCCCACGTGGAGGGCCTTGGCTGTCATGCTAAGGATGTGGAACTTAATTCTCTGGTCTTGAGAATAGAGAGACATTGAAAGTTGTTGTTGTTGTTGTTGTTTTAGACAAAGTTTCACTCTTGTTGCCCAGGCTCAAGTGCAATGGTGCCATCGCGGCTCACTGCAACCTCCCCCTCCTGGGTTCAAGCAATTCTCCTGCCTCAGCCTCCCCAGTAGCTGAGATTACAGGTGCCCGCCACCATAGCCAGCTAATTTTTTATATTTTTAGTAGAGATGGGGTTTCACCATGTTGGCCAGGCTGGTCTTGAACTCCTGACTTTCAGGTGATCCGCCCACTTGGAACTCCCAAAGTGCTGGGATTATAGGTGTGAGCCACCGCACCCAGCCGAAAGTTTTTAAGGAAAGTAATGACATATAACATGTGTTTTTAAGTATTCTTGGGTTAAAATAAAATACTTTAAAAGCCTTCATATTTTATTTGGAAGATCTTGTTTTAATTTCTGTAACTCCTTAAAAAGAGAGGAGATGGAGTTTATGTAGAAAGAGGAAGTGAAATTCCTGAGCAGGAAATACATTTCTCTTTAAAAACTCAAAGCAACAAAACTTCAGCAACAAGAAGCACCATTTTAGCATCTGGTCCCATCAAAAGTCAGATTTCTTGATTGGCTTGTTGAAGATCTCAAGCCTACACTTGTTACATTGCTAGAAGTGCAGAGTCAGCTTTTGTACTCAGAATGCCCAAAGCAGCTTGCTGGGTCCCTTGGTGCTCAATTAATATCAGCCATATTGGATTGAGATATTGACAACTCCTCAGGGATCAAAGACTGGATTCAGTCTTGTCCATTGTAAGGCTTCTTTAGAGAAGGTTTTCTTCATAATCCTTAGTCAACTAGAACTTCAATTTGCCCATTCCCCAAGTGCATACACTAGTTAATTGAGGCTTTACTGTAGGAATGGAGATAAAATTTCCCCAGGTTGCACAGTTGGCATTCTCAAGATCACGTTGCTCTCATCTTTCAGCTTGATACTATCTAAATGTCAAGTAAATGTGTATACAGTTGACCTTTGAACAACACAACTTTGAACTGGGTCCAGTCATGCACAGATTTTTTTGGATAAGTTACATCGAGTGTGCCTGCCTTTCCTGCCTCTCCTTTCACCTCCCCTTTCTCTTCAGCCTCTGCCCCTCCGAGACAGCAAGACCCACCCCTCCTCTTTCTCTTTCTCCTCAGCCTACTCAATATGAAGAAAACAAAGATCAAGACCTTTATGGTGACTCACTTCTACTTAATGAATAGTAAACATGTTTTCTTCCTTATAATTTTCTTAATAACATTTTATTTTCTATAGCTTACTTTATTGTAAGAATACAAAAATACAGTATAATATAAAACATACAAATTATGTATTTGTCAACTATTTATATCATCAGGAAGGCTTCTGGTCAACAGTAGGCTATTTGTAGTTACATTTTGAGGGAGGCAAAAGTTATATGTGGGGCCGGTCATGGTGGCTCATGCCTGTAGTCCTAGCAGTTTGGGAGGCTGAGGCGGGCAGATCACCTGAGGTCAGGAGTTCGAGACCAGCGTGGCCAACGTAGTGAAACCCTGTCTCTACTAAAACTACAAAAATTAGCCAGGCATGGGTGGTGGTGGGTGCCTGTAATCCCAGCTACTCAGGAGGCTGAGGCAGGAGAATCACTTGAACCCAGGAGGTGGAGGTTGTAGCGAGCTGAGATCACGCCATTGCACTACAGCCTAGATGACAGGGCAAAACTCTGTCTCAAAAAAAAAAAAAACTATATATATATATATATATATATATGGATTTTCACCTATGCAGGGGTCCCCTAATCCCCATGTTGTTCAAGAGTCAACTGTATATACAGATAAGCTTAAGAGTGTTAACAAGTACTAGTTCTGGCTTTGCCACATGTTAATGGTGTGGCCTTGGGCAAGTTACTGATCCTCTCTTAGCATTCATTTTTCTTCTGTAAAATCATGAAACTAGTACTTACTGCATAAGGTTTTATGAGATTAATGAATTTATGTGTGTAAACTTTTAACATAATGCCTGACAAACACCTGATGGATAAATATTAATTTCTATCATTAAGTATTAGTTTCTAGCATTATCAACTGTACACCTCCCCCAAAGTTTATAGTGGTTTTTATACTGTGCTGTTTAGCAATTCATTCTAATAAAAAGAAATGTGACAAGCATTTCCAGCAATAATGGACTCTTAAAGCTTTTGAAATTGCTCTGTGTGCTAAAAATAAAGCCTTTGGGATTCATTTTCATTGAATACAAAATTAAACCGTACTACAGAGAAAATGCAGTGGACCTTATTGATTCTTTTTTTCAACAGAGTCAGATTTCAAAGTCAAAGGTCGAGGTGTTTAGGAAAATAGATCTGTTTGTCCCAACCAGAAAAATTAGTTTTCCCAAGGACATTTTATAGTGGATGATTGGGTCATTTTCTCTTGCTACTTCTCTTGCCTAAATGTTCTTTAACCTTTCCTGCCTAATTCTACCTTGTTTCCAGGCCTGACTTAAATGTCACTCTTCTGTAGCCTCAAAGTAGCACCATTGCTATCAACTGCACCCCTCCTAAAAATGGCTGGCCTTGAGCATCTATGTCAGAAGCTGAGCAGGGATTACCTTCAGGAGAAAATATTATGGTCTCCTGTCCTACACTGTCTTATCTACAGTAATGGCATGACTGTTATTCTGTGCATCATGTTATCATGTCTCCATTTCACTGAATGCTTCTTAAGGACAAGGGAAACAACAACTAAGTTATTATGCTCCACAACTCCTGGCCCATAAAAAATCTTCAAAAAATGTTAAATTAAATCAAATTCTAAATGAAGAAATATGTAGAAGCCCTCTTTCTTAGTGCCCTGAGGTGCTTCTCACACACATTAGGTCCATGATGAATATTTTCCAGTCATCAGGCAAATGTTACTTGTTCCCAGTGGGTCACTGAATAAACAGAAATGGAAATTATCAGCTTTGGGTTGGAAAGTTGAGACGGCATGAGAAGGGAACAGTGAACTCTCAATTAAGTTGAATTTAAAGGTTCAAGCATGTTTTGAGAACATCATTTTCCCTGGCCTTCTACTATTAATATAATATATTGTTTTCAAATGCACGTTTTCCCATCTCAGCCCAGTGATTTAACTAGGGAGCTGATCCCTCAAACTGTTTGGCCCATGATCAAAAGAGGACATGGCTCATTGAGAAGATGTCAAGGGTATTTATTTCCTGGAAGGATAAATCATTTTCCATAAGCATATACACAGTGGATATGAGGTGATTTCTTGCTTTGCTGAGCATCTGCTAACAAATTCAGAACCAAAATCTCCATGCTTAGTGACATTATTTTGTTTATTTATCCTTTGAATTATCAGGCCATAGTGATTTAGAACAAAGAGCATCCCACCTATCCTATCTTGAAGTTCCTGGATTCCTAAGCAACCCTCATAGGTAGTAATTAGCATCTCTGAAACATTTTCAGTATTTTAGAAAAACAATGGATAAGACCCATGAAAACGAGACTTCCTAGAAATATTAATCCCATTGATATGACAACTGAGATTACCTATGTCTCCCCTTTATGCCAGAAATTGTTATTAGAGGGGTTCAGGAACCATGAATTAATCATGAAAGAACAGATAAGATAATGCACCTATATGCAGATGACTCTTTTTAACAAAGTGATTAAAGTTAGAACTATTTCAAGTTTTTTTAAATCCCTAATGGAAGCAGCACATTTACTGGGAGTACAGCTCTAAAAGCTAACCCCAGGAGTGAGTCTTCTTTGTCGGCTGGCAACATTATTGCCAGCTAATCAGAAGCTGTGGTTGTCAATTCTAAATGTCTTATATTTTTAAAGATTAAAAATCATATTACTTAACACATGCAGTCCATTTGGTAGATCATATCTTTCAAAATAAAAGGACCAAAGGAGAAAATATTATAAGGGGGAACCTGTATGGTGAAGAATTTGGAAAGCAATGTGCGTATACTATGCCTGGCATACAGTCAAGATTCAATTTATATCTGTTGAATGAGTGAATGAAGGGACTAACTTTCTCATTACAAAGAACAGAAGAATGAGGTCTTAAAAGTTAACCCGCTCAGTCAGACAACAGGTAAGAGGCAGAGTGGGTCTCAAAACAAAACACAGCAAATCATTCTACAAGGGAACTGCTCACTAGAATGGGGGAAAAAAAACCCAACTTAGATTTAATTTAGCTCAACCTCATATAGAAGCACAAGCCATTCTGCCTACTTCCTTCTTTCACAACAGAATAGCAATTCAAACAGTCTTAAAAAAAAAAAAAAAAAAAAAAAAAAAACTTTAGGGGAGATCTCTTTACTAAAGCCAAAGCTATTTGAGGGGTCATCCCACTAGATGGATCCTAAATAATCATAGTAAGTTAATGGCAGAAGTAGAAAGAGGGACCGTTTCCACAACTGTCACTTGGACTTGGTGCCCTGGAAATTGGCACCAGGGTCCACTGCCCTGAGGACCTACAACCTGAAAAATGCCACAAGAACATGACCTCTGTGAGATAAACATCATTTTACTGTAATTTCTGCATGTTTATATACTTTAATTAATTTATAGCAGAAGTCACACCAATGGCTACCCATTTAGATCACCCATGAGAAAGACCGAGTGACTGATGCAGTGGAATCCTCTGCCACTAACATGAGACAATGGTGACTTCTTGCTCATCAGTTCCTTTCCTCATTCTCTAATTCCTAATTAATGTGAAACTGGTTGTGCTCCCTGCAGGGAACACAGAGGATGCTGATTTGCTGGAGGCTTGATTATACAATCCTAGTAAGTTTCTGCTCATAGGCAACAGGTATCTTAACAAATTATATTTTCCATAAAATATGTGATATACTATAAAGTACCTTAGGTTTTCTAAATTTTTAATCTGCATCATTGTATTTTTGCCATCCTTTTCTCAAAAAGCAGCCAAACTTAAATGCTTATCGCATCAATTAGTAATCTTCTGGCAGATCCACTGAAAATGGTGTTTTCAATAATGGTAGTTGCACCAGAACTCCTGAAACCTCTCCTACAAGAATATCTCCTTTCCCATCCTTTATTTCCTTCTCCAGGAAAATGTATTTTTAACAGCTAATTAGTTTTCTTTTTTAACAGCTGAACACTTAATAACTGAGTTTTATTATGAAACAATTCTTGCTGTATGAAAGAAGAAAACCAAGGGAAAGAAATGGAAAGAAAAGAAACAAACATGAGCAGAGAAAAATAAGAGAACGAGAAGTCGGATGAAGATCTTTATGCTATAAAAGAGGCAATTGCAGTTGCAGTGTGGACCATGCAATTGCACATCTCAAATAGAACAGGCTGAGGAAATCCTAAAGTAGTGAGTTTCACCTTTTTTTCCCCCTCAAAACATGTATTACAAGCATTATGTGGCAACTTAATAATTTGGGCTGAAATAAAGTAAATAGCGGTACATGCTTGATCTTTCATGAGCACAATGAAATCAGCCAAATTTAATAAATTATTAAAATAGAAGTATTACCACAAAGTCATTTGACCATCATTTTGAAATCCCATTTGATCATCCTATTTGATCATTCCTATTTGATCATCCTGATTGTTGTATGCTCCTAATAAAGATTTTTATTGCATCCTTCTCCCATATATTATATAAGCACAGTACTTAAAACTTCTTGATTAATCTCTTGCTTTCTCTTTTACTAAAATTTACTCATGGTAATAAAAATCAATGAAAGACTGAAATAATTATACAATCACAAATCACAGAGAATTTAATCACTTATAACCATTTCAACCAGTGAGTAAGAGCTAAATGAGATGGAACACAAATAATGGGCTTACTAGGAATTTTTAACATAGTTCTACCTTCTTCCACTAAGAAGGTATTCTGAAATCGAATGTGTACAAGCAACGTGACTATAGGGATTATTTTAGAGCCACTTTATGTATACATGTATATTTTTAAGTAAATTAATTAAATATAAATATTTAAGTCAATAATCAATTACAAGCATTAGTGCTTTGATTATAACTGGTAATAAATTATTTCTTATACATGACACTACTAAACTGAACATGCCAGCATGTCACCCTTTGAAAACCACTAAAATCGTTATTTTTAGGTCCAAAGGCTTATCTCAATATATGGCAGACATTGTAGTTAAGCATTTAGCATGCATTGTCTGATTTAATGCTGTGGGCATCTTCCATTTAAATGAGGAAAGGTGATATGAATTGCCCGAGGAAATCCAATTTGTAAGTAATGGAGGTAGGATTTGACCCTAGATCTATCTGATTCCCAAGGTTTGAACCTCTGTGCTGCACTTGTACTGATACCACTATTCCCAAAGAAGGGACAAGTTTCTTAAAGTGACGGGTCTCTAAGAGAATCTGATATGAAACATTTACCTAGTGATATGGTTAGGCTTTGTGTTCCCACCCAAATCTCATCTTGAATTGTAATCCCCAGGCGTTGAGGGAGAGACCTGGTGGGAGGTGATTGGATCATGAGGGTAGTTTCCCCCCTGCTGTTCTTGTGATAATGAGTAAGTTCTCAGGATATCTGGTGGTTTTATAAGCTTCTGGCATTTCCCCTGCTTGCACTTCTCTTTCCTGCCACCATGTGAAGAAGGTCTGCTTCCCCTTTGCCTTCTGCCATGATTGTAAGTTTCCTGAGGCTTCCCCAGCCATGTGGAACTGAGTCAATTAAACCTCTTTCCTTTCTAAATTACCCAGTCTTGGGTAGTATTGATGCAAAAGTAACTGCGGTTTTTGCCATTCAAAGTAATGGCAAAATCTGCAATTACTTTTGCACCAACATAATATCTTTATAGCAGTGTGAAAATGAACTAATACACCTAGAAAATTTAGAAATTATAGAAAGTGAAATTTAATAAAATTAAAATTTCTTCAGGTGACTTGTCTCTAAGAGAATGTGACATGTTTATCTAGAAAATTTAGACAGCATAGAAAGTGAAATTTAATAAAATAAAAAATAACTTTAGAGTGATCATAGTTCAGAGATAAAAGTATTAAGATGTTGTTGATATCCTTTTATTTTCCTCTTTTAATGCTTACTGAATTAAAAGAATAGAACTCCTATCTGCTTCTATACAAGAAATTGGGAAAGACAGTGGTGCTTTGTCTCTGAGCCTCATCAGGTCCCTTCAAGTGTCAGTTAGTCTCTAAGCTTTTGTCATAGTTTTGGATTTGCAAAGGGAATTCTGTAAATGTGTTTAAGAGAAAGGCCTGGAGAGAGTTAAATTTTTGTACACAAGAAAACGAGAAAAAATTTCTGTTTCTGTGTTATTGAAAAAGAAAGGATCAGACAAGAAAGGTAATTTTTAAAAAGAGGAAGAAAAGAGGGTCAAATTATGTGGTGGAGTAGCCAAAGACTTCTAAGAACAAGAATATTTGATTTTCAATTTTAAGTCATTTTTACTTTGAGATGCAGTTCTCGTACACCTGTTACAAAAGGGCTTCTCTGAGTGGCCTTGTGTGCACAGCAAGGAAAGGGACTCAGTTCCATTTGGAGTCAATGACAAGGCCAATGAGAAATTGCACCAAAACATGGAGCAGAAAATTAGCGTTTTCTAAGAGACAGACCGTCAGAGCCAAAAGTGACCATCAAGTATATCTTACCTGGAAATTCACAGAAATGTTGGGGAAGGCATTAGACTTCAATAGAATACGGAAAGGAATGGACATTTGAGCTAATCTTTTCTGGATTTTAAAAGGCAGAGTAACTGCTGAGTGTTATGGAAAGAATAAACTTATTGAGTATCTGATAACATTTTAGTCATGTACATTGTTTCCAAGTTTTACTACTTTATGTAAGTCTACAACTATAATGAGATGCCACAACTTGCTCATCAGAATGGGTAAGATGAAAAAGAATGATGATATTAGGTGCTGGATATCCCAATTACCCTGATTTAATCATTACACATTGAATACATGTATCAAAATGTCACATGTACCCCGAAAACATGTATAATTATATCAATTTATGAGATTTTTTTAAAAGACTAAAAATACTAAGTGTTTTTTCGAGGATGTAGAGCAATAAAATTTCCTTACATCGTTATTGAGAGTGTAAATGAAAACTCCAACTCTGGAAATTGTTAGGGTTTGAAAGTTTACCCTGCAGCCCATCATTTTCATTCCTGAATATATACCAAAGGGAAAATAGTGCACATAAACATCAAAAAGCTAACTTGTCCATTCAGAAATTTCCTCCTTGGCATGTATATTTTCCAATTCTGAGAAAAATTAGTTGAGAAAGATGGGAAAAAGTATTCTAATTCTTTTCCAAAAATTAAAGCTTCACAATTAACATACATTAGTGGTTGGAAGGAATTCACTGAGTGGTAAGAAGCAAGAACAGAAACAGGCAAGAATGGTAGTCAAAGGTTAAGGCGAAGGTCTACTGGGCCAGTGCAGGAGCATATAGGTAGGAAATGGTCATGATCTCATCAATTAGCAGTGCTTGTACTTGTGGCCATGTTCAAGTCTGTGTTCATGGCCCAGTCTGCATTCTTGCAAATAAAATAAACACTAGTACATGTAGATTCATAAAATACTTTATAAATCCTGGGAGGATGTCCCAAGAAACAAAAAATTTTGAAAGCAAAAGAAATCCTAAATTGTCAATATTGACATGTGATTCTGTGTGGCGCTGTTAACCTTTCAAGGAGATCTAAATGTTATTTGAATACTACTGAATAATGTTTGCTGGCACTTTTCAGTGTTTGAGTATTGGCTATAGGCTTCAGTTCTAAGTAAACATTTTACCAAAAGAGAGACAAAGAGAAGATGTGAATGTTATGAAATACTCCATCATGGAATCAGAAACTGATGTAAATCTGAACTAGCAAAGATGATAGCACTTTCAATAATAAATGAAAATCACAGCAGGCAGACAAAATATTTTCCTCATTTAAAAAAATAAGCTTATATGAAGCAACATGCACCCCAATAGCCAAACTAAAGATGCTTTTGCTTGCAATCAATGATTCAGCCAGTGTCATGACAAAAATGAAAGAAATTGCTCCACATCTTTGATATTTCTCATAAAACAAAGATCAAGATTACCTGATAGAAAAATTAAGACTGAATGTTTAAAATCTTTATTTTAAAAATAGCTTTAGAATAATTGTGATATTATCTTTCAACCTTTAAAATGATTATTAAGCATTAATTTTGTGTTAATAATCCCTTCTTTTAATGTTTTCTGGTGTCAAATTCTTTACATTGTATTGAAATACATAATCTTGTCATAATATCTTGGTAAGTAATAATAATTAACCGTTCATGTATTACATACTTTTTTAAACCAAAAAAAGAAAAGCCTCTGGAACTTTCAGTATAACCCTATTACAAAACAAGTGATTGAATCTTTATTATGTCCATTCATTATTACTTTAAAATACAAATAAAATGTAATGAGAAACACAACTTATGATTTCAGAAATTCTGATTTCTTATTCGCAAGTTCCAAAATTACTAAAGTTAGGGGATTTGGAAGCACTACAAAAAGTCATATAAAAGAACAGCTCTAGCTCTATTCATAATAAAAAAGGCTAGAAAAACCCCTTATTAATATTTCCCCTAAATAATAGCTCTAATTATAAATAAAGCACATGTCCTTGTCAGAAGGTTTCAGTGAAATGAAACCAATCAGTGATAGATAAATCAGCTTAAACAGCTCTACTTGCCCTGAAAAGAATGTTCATTATGGATGGAGCTGGAGGCCATTACTCTTAGCAAATTTATGCAGGAAAAGAAAACACAAATACCACATGTTCTAACTTAGAAGACACAAAGAGGGGAACACTGGGGCCTACTTAAGGGTGAAGGGTGAGAGGAGGGAGAGAAAAAAAAGAAAACAAGTTTAAAAAAAAAGAAAAAAGAATGTTCACGTATAAAAGCCAAACCAGAAAAAGGTCAAAATACTTTCTCATTTATCCTTTGCAAGCTGCACAGTAACTACTTTGTGTAGAGCTTCTTACCACTCCCAGTTTCAGTTGTCTTGGTTCTGGAATTGTTGTTTCATACACACAATAAAACTCTGCAATTTTTAAATTTGATCTGATTTTATTTTTGACACAGGAAGTGAAAAGACAACCAACAAAAGGAGAGAAAATATGTGAAAATCATATTTCTAGTAAGGGCCTATTATCTACAGTATATAAAGAAGTCTTACTGATCAATAATAAAGATAAGTAACCTCATTTAAAAATCAGCAAAGGATTTAGGTAGATATTTCTTTAAGATATACAAATATTTGATAAGCACATGAAAAAATGTTCAACATCATTAGTCATCAGGGAAATACAAATAACAACCACAATGAGATACCACTACATACACACTATAGTAGCTATCATCAACGAGACAGACAATAACAAATGTTGGCAAAGAAGTAGAGAAATTGGAACCTTCATACATTGCTCTTCAGAATGTAAAATGGTGGAACCAGTTTGGAAAACAGTCTGCTAGTTCCTTAAAGGGTTAAGAATAGATTTTTCCATATAATTCAGGATTTTACTCCTAGGTACAGACCCAACAGAATTATAATCATATGTCCACATAAAAACATACACATGACTGTTCATAGCAGCATTATTCATAGTAGCCAGAAAGTGAAAACAGCCCAAATGTCCATCAACTAATAAATTAATAAGCAAAATGAGGTACAGTTGGCACTCCGTATCCTAGAGTTCCATATCTGAGGATCTGACCACTATTCAAAAATATTCAAAGAATAACTATCCAGGGTGGTGGTGTATGTCTGTAGTCCCAGCTACTCAGGAGACTGAGCAGTGAGGCTCGCTTGAGCCCAGGTGTTTGAGTTCAGCCTGAGCAACACAGCGAGATGCAATTGCTAAAAATAAAAAAAGAAAAAGAAAAAAAGGAAAAATAATTTAAAATAACAATACAACAATGAAAATAATAGAAGTCAAAAATACAATATAACAACTATTTAGAGAGCTTTTACATTGTGTTCAGTATTAAAGTATGCAAGAAGATGTATATAGATTATATGCAAATACTATGCCATCTTATATAAGGGACTTGAGGATTTTTGGATTTTGGTGTGTGCATCAGGAAGAGTTCCTGGAATCAATCCCCCATGGATACCAAGGGATGACAGTATATACATACAATAAAATATTACTCAACCTTAAAAAGGAATGAAGCCTTGGAAACATGTTAAGTGAAAGAATGAGACACAAAATGTCATATATTGAATGATTCCATTAACATGAAAATGTCCCGAATAAGCAAATCCATAGAGACAGAAAGCTAATTCATGGTTGCCAGATGCTGGAGGGAGGAGAGAATGGAGAGTGACCACTGATGGATGTGAGGCTTCTTTCTGAGGTGGCGAAAATGTTCTGGAATGAGGTGGTCGTGATGGTTCATGACTTTGTCAGTATACTAAAATATACACTTTAAAGGGGGCATTTTATGGTGTGTAAATTATATCTCAATTTTTCTTTTTTGAGACAGAGTTTCGTTCTTGTTGCCCAGGCTGGAGTGCAATGGTGCGATCTCAGTTCACTGCAACCTCCGCCTCCCAGGTTCAAGCGATTCCTGCCTCAGCCTCCCGAGTAGCTGGGATTACAGGCACTCGCCACCATGCCCAGATAATTTTTGTATTTTCAGTAGAGATGGGGTTTCGCCATGTTGGTCAGCTGGTCCTGAACTCCTGACCTCAGGTGATCCGCCCACCTCAACCTCCCAAAGTGCTGGGATTACAGGTGTGAGCCACCATGCCCAGCCCTCAATTTTAAAAATAGTGTATATCCAGGAGCCTGGGTGAAATTATTACAGGAATGAGAGTAGACAGAAAATGCCCAAGGACTGAGACCTGGGACATTTCCATGCTTAGTGTGAATCTGGACATTATGAGTAACCATCAAAGATATCTACAAAGGAGGCCCAGTAATATTTTTAAAACATACCCCAAATTCATTAACTGTCTTTGCATAAAAGTGTACAAGCATGGCTTTTCATGACTTGTTTATAATGAATAGAATGTGGTAGCAGTGTAAAATAAAAATTTTCCACCACACACTTGTTAAAAAGTGGCAAGCTATACATAAAGGTCCACTGACAAGTCTCACATTGGAAAAAGATAAGTGTCACAAACATGGCAGATAAAGCAGTCACATCCAGAAATATATAAGAAATTTCTATAAAATAGAAGAAAAAAGACAACCAAAAATGAGGACAATGAACTAAAGTGATGAACAGGTAACTCATAAAATAGGAAACACAAATGGCCAACAAACACATTAAACTATTCTGAATATTATTAGCTGTCAGAGCTATATTAGGCTAGAGAGCAACGAAGTAGTTATACTCTGTGGGTGAGGCTATAAATGGCTAGCATCAGCTTGTGGAATAATTAGGCATTATCTTGCAAGGTTGAATATGCATAACATATCCCAACCATTCCATCCCCAGGTAATTATTGAGACATTCCTTCACACATACAAAAGGAGATTTATGCAAGAATGATCATAGCATTGTTCTTCATCACAGTAAAATAAAACAAACAACCCAAATGTCCATAAATCAAGAATAAATAAGTTTTGTATAATCACAGCATAGAATTTCTATCTCAGCATAAGTCAAAGAAATATAGCAACACTCTTTGTCATAGATGAATCTTAGATATATAATGTAAAATGGAAGCTGTGAGTCTCTAAGAACCACATACAGAATATTTTTATAAGACTCAAGGACAAATCTGAGACATATTACTTAGCGATGCATGAACATGTAGTAAAGGTAAAAACAAATAGCTGTGGAATAACAAAATAAATATCAAGGCAGTATATTCCTCCAAAAGAGGAGGAAGGCAGGGGCACTCATTTGAAGCACACAGATAACTTCATATTATTGGTAAATTTGAGGGTCTTACCTTGGTCAGTGACATCACAGTACTTTTAAAAATGTTTCATGATCTTTATATACATTATATGCATTAATTGTATGTCTAAATGTTATGTAATTTCAAAATGCATTGAGAGAGAGAAGAGCCACAATGATGCAGAAGAAGCGAGCCCTGAAATTCGGGCTTAGTCCAGGAGGGTTCTTGGCTTCACCCAGGAAAGAATTCCAGAGCAAGCCACTTAGTCTAGGAGGGTCCTTGGCTTCACCCAGGAAAGAATTCCAGAGTGAGCTGGTGGTGTTAGACAGCAACTTTTATTGAGGTGGCAGGGTACAGCAGCAGCACACATACTGCACCTTGCAGAGCAGGGCTACCCCATAGGCAGAGTGCCAAGAACAGCAGCTCAGGGCAGTTCTGCACTCATGTTTATACCTATTACATGAAAATTAAGGGGGCAGTTTATGCAGAAATTTCTAGAAAAATAATGATAACTTCCGGGTTGTCAAGGTCATTGCCATGGAAAGGGAGAGTAACTTCTGAGTGCTGGCATGGCAATGGTAAACTAACATGGCATACTGGTGGCTGTGTCTTACAGAAAGTTGCTTCTACACTGGACCTATTTTAGCTAGTCCTCAATTTGGTCCAGCGTCCAAGACTCACCCCCAGAGTAAAGTCCCCCCTCTTACCTCAACAGGAATATCAATGAGACCTCTATCTACAATTGTACCCCACAGCCTTCTTGAGCACCTTGACAACCAGCCTTAACATGGGAACTCACACATTGATAGAACAGAGAGATAGAAAGAATCTGAATCCTCAGATTTCTGTCATATATAAAGATATTAATATATTTATATTCATTATTTAAATCAATTTCCCTTTTTAAACTCAAAATAAATAAATACTCTTTTGTAGAGAAAAGCCAAAATACAGAAGCAAAAACTAAAGAAAATAAGATAATAATAATTCTTTCCTTCTCCCTTCCCCATAAATAACCACTGTTAAGATCTTGATATCTAATCCTTCCTCAACTTCCATAGGTTTTTATATTGTGTATGTAGTTCTTCTCCCTAACTGTGCCATGAATTACTAGAGGACATTGATTCATTTAACAGACATATATTGAGTGCCTTTTGTGTGTCAATCATTGTTCTAAGAATAGGAATACAAAATGAAATACTATACTGCCTATCAGGGACCTACCCATGGACCAGCACCACCCAGCTCTCTCATCTCACCTCTGCAGGCCTACAGGTGATGGAAGAGACCTCACAGTCTAGTTATGTGCCCTCCCCACCACATAGCTCCCATAACTACCACCTCCTGCTCTAGCACCTAAGCCCCTGCCAAGCTCATCTTATATTAACTGGTAAATTCTATAATTTCTAAAACTGAAATTCTTATTTCCAAATTAGTATTTATTCATCTTGAGGTAGAAAAAAAGGTGAAATTAAACTAAAATAGGAAACCTGAGTTTCTATGGCAAATAGAGAAATACCCCACATATTTGAAGAACAGTTTTTGTTAACGTGGGTGTAGTGTCATCATCAAATGAGGAGCAGTCTTAACACAGAGATTCTGCTGTATTCAGTGCCAGCTAAGCTCTTATTTTGGTAAGTACTAGCCAAGCATATATGGGAAAATGAAGGGATACATTTTTTTGCAATTTTCTAGCATTCTAAAGAGAATATTATTTCTAAAACATGTATTTCATCAAAGGAGCAACTTATACATTGTTACATTACCTTAGAAGATTTCCTTCTAGATGGATAAAGAAAAGAAACTCTTCTTTGATCTCACACCAGCACAACGTAATTCTTTCCTGCATGAATCATGGTCTTCCCTTTATCAACTGTGAGTGAATATGACAATGAGATTGTGCATGCATGAGCTCAGAATGAGCCATCTTCATCTCTGTTCTGGCAGACACCTTCTACAGGGTCTGTCCAGCCCGGCTTTCTCTTCTCTGAGAGCTACTTATCCCCACACTCAGGGTACTCATGTTTGTACTACATGACGTGGATCTCCTGACCATAGCTACTTAAACAAACATGGAGTGCTGACCCTATCTGGGGAAACCCAATTGTTCTTCTAAGATTTAAGAGCCATAGTGAACCTGAGTGAGTCATTAGAATTGAGGACATGTAAACTGGTGATTAAGTAGGGACCATCTTCCACCAGGTGCACAGAGAAGCATAGAAAGCCTGACATGAGGATTGTATTGAGGGGTGGGAGGTGGAGAAAGGGAGAGAGAGAAGACACTTGGAGGGGAGCAGATAGAAAAGACCCATTTGGACTCAGAAGGACACAGAGCATGGCTGTCTTGCTTCTCAATGACCCTCCAGTTACAGTTCCAGCCCCTAATGAGAGAGGCTCTGCAGACCTTACTTACAGAAGTTACCCTGCATCATCCCATGACTTGCTTTCTTTTCTTTAACATATTCAACTGGGTTTCTATTATACAAAGCCAAATTGACCCTGATAACAAGTGTGTCTGTCCAGGCCAAAGAAAAGGTGGCAGTGTCCAAATTAGGCAATTTGAGAAGGCTTTCATGGAGAGACTTTCTGTGTGTGTGAGACAAGGTCTCACTCTGTCGCCCAGGCTGGAACACAGTGGTGTGATCACAGCTCCCTCGACCTCTTGGACTCAAGGGATCCTCCTGCCTCTGCCTTCTGAGTAGCTGGGACCACAGGTGCATGTGCTATCATGCCTGACTATTCATTTTATTTTGTCTTTTTTTTCTTTTAGAAATGGGGTCTCACTATGTTGCCCAGGCTGGTCTCAAACCCCTGGGCTCAAGTAATCCTCCTACCTCAGCCTTCCAAAGTGCTGGGATTACAGGTGTGAGCCACATACCTGGCCCCTCAAGGGTCTGTTTACAAAGGCATGAGTGTTTATAAAGAAACCACAGGAATAGTGCAATACTGTTGGGATAGTGTCAACTTCTCCATCCCTAGGCCTGGAATAGTGACAGAAAGGGGAATGGAGTGACGGAAGCTCTGACTTTTGAGAAACACAGCCAGCTCTGGAGACATCACAGGGAGGGAGCCAGGGCTTTCAGTGCCCCGGGCTTTCTTTGCTTCCCTGCCTCTGATGTCTTGCCATTGCTCCCCATTGGCCAGACCCATCAAAAGCCAAAAGCAAGAGAGCACTTCCATGAAAGGCAATGCAGGGCAAGTCATGGAGGATGGGAGTGGATGGAGGGTCAGCAAGTAATAGCAAGCACAGATGCCCCGGCCCACGGCCGCTTCTACTATACCACATGCCTCTCACAATTATAAGATTGCCATGTTTGCTGATCTCACACTTTATTATAACTCATCAAATATTTATTTATCAGCTCCTACTTGTGTGGTATTATGTTTGGTTCCAAGAAGACATTGATCTCAAGTCAGACCAGATTCCTATCTATGGGGTCTACTCTTATTTTTATATGGATCAACTGTTTAAAACACAGAGCTGTTGTTGCATTTCTGTGTGCTTGTGCAATGTCCCTACTATCCTTTAGGTCTCATGCATGTGGTTAGGCACCACCTGAGGGCAATGAGTGTGCTGGCTGTATTTTCAATGTCAGAAAACCTAACGTGGTTAGCTTTTGTAATTAAAGTTTTTATTTCCTGGTGGAAGAGATAAAAGGAAAGTTGTAATTTAAACGCACGCACACACACACACACACACTCCCTAAAATTCCAAAGTATTTGTAAGTATAAGTGTGCACAAAAATTTACACTGGGATTGGTAGTCCCCAAATTGTCTTTCTTGTGCTTCTCTTTTTGCCTTTTAAAATTCCAAAGTACCTTGAATGGTAGGAATCTTGCTGAGCCCTGTCTTTTTGCAAACCATCCAGCAGGCTCATCTATATTAAGGATCCTGAGTGTGGCAGTAAGAAATCTGGCTTTTAACCTATAACCTAGTTGTGTGTCTCCATCCATTTGTACATCCATCCATACATACATACACTCATCCATCTATCTATCCATCCACTTATTCATTCATTTATTAATTCATCCATCTAACATTAACTGCTTACTAATTTATTCCAGGAACTGATAAAAAAAATCCAAAATCATAAAAATGAGACATCTCCAACCTCAAAAAGCTCTAATAGGGGAAGACACATATTAACCAAGGATATTCATACCATATTGCAGGAATTAACATGAACTTTGTAATCAAGACATGAAAACACCTGGGGAAAACTTAAATAAGTAAAAGAAGCCATTCTGAAAAGGCTACATACTGAATGTTTCGAAAAATAAGCCACTACACAATATTAAAGCATTGTAAATATTTCTCTTATGGGACTTATTAATTTTGCTCTATCCTTAGTGTGTGTTTACTTCTTCCTTAAAACTATAAACTCCTGAGACAGGAGCCCTGGACTTTCCATCCCTGTTTCAGTCCAAATGCCCAATGCATTGTATTTCAAAGGGTGGATGATCAGGGAGTATCAGTGAATGTCAACTGCATCGTAAGTTTCCAAAGCAGGGTTTCTTTAGCTTCAGAGGATCTATGCAATGATATGCAAAATGTTATATTTATGAGCATAAGCTATGAAACAAGGTCCATTGCTTTCATCAGATTTTCAAAAGGTCCCATCTCTAAAAAAGGTTAAGGATTATAGTCCCATGGTTGAATTATGTATGTAACTAACTGATAAAGTTCTCAGCACAATGCATGACATGTGAGCCTTCAAAATGCCTTCACAGAATAGCAACAATGACACTACTATCAGAGGGACACTCATTGCATGATGATGTCTTTGCTTCCATCTCAGGCAGACTCCATAAAAAAAGGAAAAAAAATCTATGAACATTTTATTAAGAGATAATCCCTCTTTAGGTTCACTTACAGATAAAAAAAAAAGTTAGGTTTTATTATTGTGGTCTCTTCTCATCATCCAGTTTTGCAGAAAGTCCTGCTGCTGAACTCCCAAGGGGAACACTTAATGATCAATCCAATGTTACAAGAGACACTAGGGTCACAGGAAGGAACAGAGACTGTTAATCATGCCAGGTTACAGGAAGAAAGAGTTTGTTCTCCATTAAAGATACCTCATGCTGGGCAACAAAACAGCAGACCAGGGATGGAGTGTGGGCCTGTAGTGAAATACTATAATTTTATGTTGCCTTGGCTTCCATTTTGAATATAAGTTGGACTTTCTCATACCAGAAGAAAGACTTAGTCACCCCTGACAGTTTCCAGTTCTCTGCCTCCTCCCAGTGCCTCAATGTGGTTGATGCAGATATCTGCTTTATACAACTGCCTCCCAGTGACCACCTCCCTATGGGATAGCTGGATGCAACCTATGTGACCTACCCTACTGACCCTACACCCTGCATGGACTGTGTAGACATGCTGCAGCAACCTACTGTAAGTCACAGCATGACTCATGGAACTTGCACCTGCTTGCTGTAAACCTGAATTCCCTAGGGGAAACCTGCTTGGGTAACCCACTGAATCCTAATACAGTCTCTGGCCCATGGGCCTCTCTCTATTTTGCTTCCCACTGGCTGGTTGAGTCTGCATGTCCCGGATGGCTCCCCACTCCCAGTTGGCCTGTGAGGCCTGCTGCTGCTTCTCTCCAGGATCTGTGAGTAATAAACTGCTTCTGTTATTTCATGTCTTCTGTTGAGTTGCCTTATCTGTTTCTCATTCGACCAACAGATTGGACCTAATTTCTTTCCCCACCAGGGCGGTGCTAAGGAATGGCTATCTTGGTAGGAATAAACTTGACACAGATCAGACAAGAGCCACAGGGTGTCTGCCAGGATACACAAGCTTCTTGTGGTAGGGACAACTGATCACATATTTAGCACTTAGGTATCAGGTGGTCCACTGGGATAAAGAAGAATCCCATGAAAAGCTCACTGTAAACATTCATGACCAAATTCCTAGATCCCTCCCAGCACAGAGCTAGAGTCTAATAGCCACTCTTCAGAGAGACATCTCAAAACCAAATAAGAGAAAAATACAAGGCTCCACAGGTACAAACAGATGTGTGTGCTCTCCTACACCTCCCATGGTTGAACCACATATCCTCCTTTTTTTGACCTCTTTGGTCTGGACAAGAGGATTAAATAGTGATATGCTCTAATTCATCCATCTATCACCCCCAAGGATCACCTCCTCCCTTAATATCCCGCTGAATGACAGACAGACGGAGCACTCACCTGG
This sequence comes from Pongo abelii, assembly GCF_028885655.2. Lineage (NCBI taxonomy): Eukaryota > Metazoa > Chordata > Mammalia > Primates > Hominidae > Pongo > Pongo abelii. The sequence goes on from NC_071992.2 coordinate 28,996,472, forward strand.
CAAGTGCCTGCTATATAATGTCATCGAGAAATGTTAACTTTTATACATCAAAACCCTAGATCTTAAGTGACAGGTGATCAATTTATATGGTGAGAAGTATAAAACTCTTGGCATGAATGACTCTGTGCAAACCCCTGCACTAAGAGGCTTGACCAAATTCTAACATGGTTTCTGGCAGCCTAAAGTCTTGTCACCCTGGGATGAACCAACCCCCATGAGTTTTTGTCTAGAAAAGCACAAGGCTGTCAAAAGAAGGTACTATTTCTTGGGGCCCGCACTCAAAGATAAGTTCCTGATCTCCCTTTCTAAGAGTATTTACTTAAAAAGCTTACCATTGTAAATCCTTCCTCTGTCCTTTTGAGATGCATGGGTATATCCAACAATGCAGGAGTGTCTTTCTCAAGTACCTGAAGGACATTCCTTTGGAATGTAACCGTCAAAAGATGGAGCTGGTCAGGCGCGGTGGCTCCTGCCTGTAATCCCAGCACTTTGGGAGGCTGAGGAAGGTGGTTTGATTGACCTCTGGAGTTCGAGAACAACTTGGGCAACATGGCAAAATCCTGTTGCTACAAAAAATACAAAAATTAACTGGGCTAATGACATGTGCTAATGGCATGCCCTGAGGTAGGAGGATGGCTTGAGCCCAGGAGGCAGAGGTTGCAGTGAGCCAAGATTGAGTCACTGCACTCCAGCCTGGGTGACAGAGCCAGGCCCTGACTCAAAAAAAAAAAAAAAGACACGGCCTCCATGTCCCAGTCTCATCTCTACGGGAGGGAGAAGCTTGACTTCCATAAGTGCCAGCTTGCAGACACAGAGGTCTAATTGTGTTTATACTGAGCAACCCTTTTTTTGTAATTTTTTACTTCCATGACTCTGCTCAAGTCCCCTCACTCCCTCTCGCTACTCCCTCATTCTCCCTTTATTTTTTTTTCAACTTTTATTTTAGGTTCAGGGGATACACAAGCAGATTTGTTACATGGGTAAGTTTCTTGCTGCTGAGGTTTGATATACAAATGATCCCATCACCCAGACACCGTACTCTATAGTTGGTTTTTCAACCTTTGCCCCCTCCCTCCCTCCGCCTTCTAGTAGCCCCAGTGTCTGTTGTTCCCATCTTCATGTTCATGTGTGCTCAGTGTTTAACTCCCTCTTAGAAGTGAGAACATGCGGTCTTTGGTTTTCTCCTGTGTTAATGACCTCCAGCTGCATCCACGTTGCTGCAAAGGGCATAATTTTGTTCTTTTTATACACTGCTAGTAGGAATATAAGTTAGTTCAATCACTGTGGAAAGCAGTTTAGAAATTTCTCAAAGAACCTAAGACAGAGCTACAGTTCAACCCAGCAATCCCATTACTGGGTATATACCCAAGAGAAAATAAATCGCTCTACCAAAAAGACACATGCACACGTATGTTCATTGCAGCACTATTCACAATAGCAGAGACATGGAATCACCCTAGATGTCCATCGATGGTGGATTGGATAAAGAAAATGTGGTACAGATACAGCATGAAACAGATTCTCCCCTTACGTTACCCAGTCACCTCTGTGCAAATCCAAATGGAGCTCAGCTCTCTCCCCTGCTGCTCTAGTTTACTGAATGAAATCTATTTTTACTGCCTTCAAAGTCCGACTTTGGTTATCTTTGACAGTGGCTTAGCATAATAAGAGATGATTGGATAGCATAATCCAAAGAGGGAGCAGTTGTCCCTACCCAAGAAGGGCAAGGTTGCAGCCAGCCCTCAGCCACTGGGAATCACTATCCCAGAATGCTGCCCCTGACTCCTGACTGTTTCCTCCTGCATGTCCTTCCAACCTTTCTTCGATGTGCACTAGCATAATCCTCACCCAGAGGGCAGAGCCACAGGGGTGCTGTCTTTCATTTCTCAAGCAAACCACATTGAAAATGTATTTTGTTTCAAATTGTGCCAGGAATAAAAGATTAAATAGACAAGCTAGAAAAGGTCTTGCTATCAAGATCATTCACCCTATTTGAGGTGACAAACTTTAAACAAATAAGAAAACAAGTAGCTATAGACTGTGATAAGTGCCATAAAGAAAATTTAAAAAGACTACGTGATAGAGAGAAATTGGGTGGGGTGGTGCCTGTTACGCATAGGCTGGACAAGAAGGCCTCTTTGTCAGGTTCTAATTAAGCTGAGTTTTGAAGAAGAAAAGGTGCCCAGCAAGATACGACATAAAGCAGCAAATAGGAACAGCAAGGTACACAGAGTGAGTGGATTGTTGTGAGCAAGGGAGGTGTACCAGGTAGGCTTGGAGACATAGGCAGGGCTGGGGTTTTCTTCTAAATACAGTAGGAGACACTGGGATTTCTCAATCGAAGTGAAATTCACATAACATGAAATTTATCATTTTAAAGTCTATAATCCAGTAGCATTTAATATATTCATAATGTAACCACAACCTCTAATCAAGTTCCAAAATATTTCATCTCCCCAAAGAAAGCTCTGTACACATTAAAGCAATCATTACCCTTCTCCCCTACCCCAATCCCTGGACATCATCAGTTTGCTTCCTGTCTCTATGGATTTATCTATTCTGGATATTTCACATAAAGAGAATTATATGTGACCTTATGAGTCTGGCTTCTTTGACTTAGAGCAATGCTTTTCTTTTTCTTTTTGAGATGAGGTATTAGTCTTTTGTCCAGGCTAGAATACAGCGGCATGATCACAGCTTACTGCAGCCTCAAACTCCTGGGCTCAAGCAACCCTTCCCCATCAGTCTCCCAAGTAGCTAGAACTACGGGCATGCATCATCATATCTGACTAATTTTTTTACAAAGACATTTGTAGAGATGGGGTTTTGCTATGTTTCCCAGTTTGGTCTCAAACTCCTGGACTCAAGCAATCCTTCCAACTCAGCTTCCCAAGGTGCTGGGATTACAAGTGTGAGCCACAGCACCAAGCCAGTACAATGCTTGTGAAGTTCATTAAGGTTATATCATGTATTGGTACTTTATTTCTTTTTATGGCTGAACAATATTCTGTTGCATGGATATGCCACATCTGGTTTATCCATTCATCCACTGATAGGCATTTGAACTGTTTCCACCTTTTGGCTACTGTGAATAGTGGTGCTATGAACATTGATGCTAATTGAGGTTTTAAGCAGAAGAATTACATGATCATATTTTTATTTTAAAAATATCGCTCTGGCTGTTGTGTGGAGCATAGAAGTTAATGGGAGAAGAGTTAAGGTAAGGAAGCCAGTTAGGAAGGGCCCAGGCACCATATCCAGATGAGATAATGGTGTCTTAACCAAGGTGATAACCAAGATGCAAAAAGGATAGCTTTCAGAGATGGGCTGGATGGGACTTGCTGGTGAATTGAATGTAAGATGAGAGAAAAGGAAGAAACAAGGATGGTTCCTAGAATTTTTGCTGTCAGAACTGGAGATGAACAGGTTTTAGTCACAGACAAAATTCCAGGGAGAGGCTGTGATTCATCAGCAAGGGTCAGATGCTCCTTCTTGGCCTCATTGACAATGGGCAGATGAGCTGAGTCATGTATGAATGGGACTATCCCGCCCAATGGATTGAGAAAAGGAGAAGGAAGGCATGGAGGAGAAAGGAGACGCAGCTCTCAAAAGAAGAGTATCATTGTTGCCAGAAGAAAGTGTGATTTTGACAGGTAAAACAAGAGATGTTTACTATAGGGCCCTAAAATTTATTAGTCTTCTTAACTTGTGAACTGGGTTGGAACACACATGTGACTTAGGAGTTCTTTTACATCTTTCACTTAAGATTGTAATAGTTTTCTCCTCCCCTAGATCCACACCATCCAGGGGATACCATGCAGGGCAGAAGGAATTGAAGATGGAAAGGGACATTCACACTCTACCTAGCCTCTGGCAGAACTAGGCTGCGTCCAACTCTGTGTGTCCTCTATCCCGGGCTCCAGAGTAAGTGTGCTTGGCCTCCCAAAGGTGTTGAAGGCCACCAACAAAAGACCCCAGGGCCTATCTTATCACCAAACTGGGTCATCAGGGGAAGACAGAAGAGGACTGAGTGAGAAAAAATTCATCTGTCATAAAAGAGTGGAAATGTCCGCTTCCATGGACAGTGTAGTCCTGTTACTTAACTCTAACACCTCTAACTACTGAGAAAACAAGTCTCTCCCAGGCCAGTTTGATTGGCAGAACCTAAGTTCTCACAGTTTTCCTTGACTTTTTAGAAGACTCAACACCTTGACAAATGGAATCAAGATGGAGAGGGAAAGGCCTGAGATGTTTGTATAGGTTCACGTCGGTGTCCAGCAGAGAGAGCAATCCCCTTAAAGTTCCTACTTAATTAACTCCAAGAGATATCAGTCCTGCCACTGAGTTTAGCTCCAATAAGAGATGATCTCATGGGGGATAATACGTGATGGTATTACAGGTTGTTCCTAGTTGAAACCAAGCAGGCTCTGAAACTTTTTAGCTGTCTGTAAGAAGTCTGGGTATACTTGGGCTTCTAAAGCAAGACCATCTTCGTAGCTTTCTAGTATTCCTTTGATTTTTGTCTAGAGAACTTTAAGAAAAAAGCCTTCCCAAATGTTCTCAGTGAAAAACAGCTCACATGTTTGAGGGGGAAATTGTGTTTCCTCAATGACAGATTGGGGACAATATGAAGCTTTTTCATTTATTACCCTAGTAAAATTCCTAAGAGCAAGAAATTAGTTGTGCTAATTATTGTTTCTTAAATCAGCTTTTCTATAAACTCCGTTATAGAAGCTATTGAAAATTAAAAGAAAAAATCATGGAAAAGAGTCAAAAGTAAAAATTATGGGTTAAATATAAACAAGCCACTTAACTTCGCTAAGATCTAGTTTTCTAAATTAAGGTGCTGGGCTTCCTGTGAGCAGATTAATGCCTTAATAATGTGGGTTTTCTGAGCAAATGGGATCAAACTGTGAATGCCCTCTCTGCTCTTAGTTAGAACCAACCTTATGGACCTGGAACCCCAATGCTAGCTGGGACCAACCTGTGATCATCCCTCTTGCCTACTCAAGGACACCTCTCCAGCAGTAGTTTCCTCTCTCTTCTCCACTATTCTTTCCCCTTCCATATTGAATCCTTCCCTCTCTACTAGGTCTTCTCCAAACATTCTGTTTTTCTAGCTTACCAACCACCATATTTTGACCTCCCTATGCTATTTGGGTACCACCCTATTTATCCCCTTCCCTTAGAGCTTGATGCCTTGATAGTGATCGCTACCTCCCAATTCTCTTCTCTCCATTCTCAAAACTATTCCAATCCAATTTTTGCATGTGCGCCCAACCCCAGCTTTATCAAAATTGCTATTATAAGGTCACCACTGGCCTTCATGTTGCTACATTCGAGATCAGTTCTCAATCTGCACCTTACTTGAAACATCTTTATGCACTAGGCTTCCAAGACAACATACTCACCCGGTTTTCCTCCTCCTTCAATAGTTGTAGTTTCTCAGTCTACTTTTCTGGGTACTCTTCACCTTCCCAACCTCTTAATGTTGTAGAACTTCATATATTCTCTGTATATTCACCATTTTGATGATTTCATCCAGTCTTATAACTTGAAATACCACCTATATTTTGACAACTCCAAAATGTATATCCTCAGTCCAGCCTTCTTCCTAAACTCCAACTGCTTCTTTAATCACTCCATAAGCTTGTCTACTAGGCATCTCAATTTAATATGTACAAAATTAAATTTAATCTTCTCCCTTCAACCTGCCATTCCAGCAGCTTTCCACATTACATGAATTTTAACTGCATCCTTCTAATGGCTCAAGAAAAACGAACAAAAAACTTGGAATTATCCTTGTTTCCTCTCTTTCTCTCACATCCCATATTTAATTCACCAGCAAACCTTTGGCCATATCTCCAAATTATATCAAGAAACTGACCAATTTTTACCACCACTGCTGCTTCTACCTTGATTCAAGCCATTCTTCTTACTTGCCTGGATTATTATAAAAACTTCCTAATTCTTCTCCTGCTTCCACTTTACCCTCTTTTAGTTTGTTCTAGGCACAATAGCCAGAGTAAGATTGTTAAAATATGCCAAATCTTTTTTCATTCTGCTCAAAAATCCTCCAATTTCTTCCTGTCTTACTCAAAGTAGAAGACAGTGGTCTCACATTAGCTGAAAATGAGCTGTATGATCAGATTGCCTAGTTAATCTTTTGAATCTCATCTCCTGTGTTTCATCCATGCACCCTGCACTCCAGCCACAATGACCCCTGTGTTGTTCCTTATGAGTGGTGAAGTGGGAGATGAAATACGGTCACAAGTTCTTTGAGACTGCTCTGATTGAGGAGTAGGGGTCTGTGTTAGGCTGAATAATAACTGCCCCACCCCACCAAAGATGTCTACATGCTAATTCCCAGAATCTGTGAACATTACCTTATAGGGCAAAAAGGATTTTGCAGATGTGATTCAGTTAAGAATCCCAAAAACAAAGGGACACAAGATGAAGGTGGTGAACATGTCTATTACCTTGATTGTGTTGATGATTTCATGGGCATATGCCTAGGTCCAAACTCATTAAATTGTATATATTAAATATGCACTTTATCACATATCAGTTATACCTCTATGAAGCTATTTTTTAAGTTAAGGATCTTGACATAGGGATATTGTCCTGAATTTTATGGGTGGGCCCAATGTAATCACAAGGGTCATTACAAGAGAGACCCAGGAGAGTCAGAGTAAGAGCAAGATGTGTGAAGACTCCCACACACTGCTGGCAGAAATTAAAATGTTACAACTGATTTGAAAAAGTGACCCTTTTTTCAAGTTAAACCTACATCTACCATATGACCCAGACATTCCACTCCAAGTTACTTACCCAAGAGAAAAGAAAGGTCATATGCACACGAGGGCTTGGACATAAATGTTCGTAGTAGCTTCATTCATTCACAATAGTTAAAAACTTGTAACGAACCAAATATTCTTCAACAGGTGTTAAATAAACAGATGTTAAGTGAAATAAAGATTAGTAAACTGCAGTATATCTGTACAATGGCGTAGTAGTCAGGTTTTTTTTTAAAGGGGCAAATAATTAGTATATACAAAACCATGGATGAATCTCAAAATTACTAAAAGACAACCATAATCTTGTTTATGGTGAAAAGAGAATATCAGTGGTAACCCATGGCCAGGGCTGAAGAGAGGAAAGATGGCAAAGGGAGCTGGGGCAGCTTTGAGGGTGATGGACACATTCTATGTCTTGATGGTGGCAGTGGTTTCCTGGGTGTGGCAATGGTTTTCTGCATTTGTCAGAGCTCACTGAATTACATTTTACATTTTACAATTTATTCTACATAATTATAGTTCAATAAAATTGATTTTTTAAAACCTTAGTAAGAAGGAAGAAGTGCAAAATACAACAAAACAATTTAATTATATTACAAATGTATGAAACAAACTCACTGAAAGGGCAAAGGTGTGGACCTAATTGGCTTTGGAAATGAGTGGAGTCTGTAAGGCTAAAGGCAAAAGAAACTGCACATGAGCACTGTGGTCCAGTTGATAAAAGTGTTTCCCACCGGAACACAGGTAAGTAATTCTGATACCATTACACATGTATAGTGAAACTGAAGGATTAGAAAAATGGATGACAGATGATGCAAGCTAGGTTTCTCACTGTTGGAGTGGAAGGTTACAGATAAGTAAGGGAAGAAGGCTGGATAACAATGGATTAGATAATGTGCATAATAATGGATTAAAGTCAATGACATCAATATGAACTCAAGTTTAGCTTCATATAGACACAGATGATTTCACATGGGAATATTCATAAATAGTGCTTATATATAAATATATATGAGCTAGTAAACACACATATACTCTATTTCCTTGCTCTGTCAGCTGAAAGGGCCAGAAGCAATGCCACGTGAGTCTAGTGCTGAGATTTTGGTTTCTCATATTGTCCCCCAATAAGCAAAACTGGGGATAGTTAGGGGAAAATGTCCGCTTCTAGGACTAGGGCAGGAAACATAATACACAAATGAGCCTGGAGCATCTTATGATGTCAGAAAGTAAAGAAGTGCTTAAACAAAAATAGAAAACTGCATTGATGGAGGCACATCAAAAGGACACAGAAGCCAACTGAAGGAGCTCCCAGTGACCAAAGCTGGAACAATTTGAGAAATAAAGTACATGAGGTAGTATTAGATTACAATTCAAAAGTATAAAATAAATATTCATGAGTCCATGTTGATATAAATAAATTGAATAATTGAAGAAAGAAAGAAACAAAGAAATAAAGACAGACAATAGACAAATTTGTGCAAAAGTATTCCAAATAATTTATGTAGATACTATGCCCTTGAGGATGTGGAGCATAACCCTCCACTCCTTACGTGTGGACTGTGCATAATTACTTCCTTCCAAACAGTGTGGTTATGGAAAGGGGAAAGAAATGAGTAACTTACTAGGAAAGAAACCTGAAAACCACTACCTCAATCAGGTAATGAAGCTCAACACCAACAACAGGGATAAGTCACATTGATTGCATGTTCCCTTGATATGATGTGATGAGAATGGTGTTTTACCTTTGTGGTCTTCCTCCCACAAGCCTGCATCCCCCATCTAAGCATGAGACAAACATCAGACAAGTCTCAATTGGGGGACCCTCTACAAAATACTGACTAGCATTCCTCAAAACCTCAAGGTCATTGAAAACAAAGAAAGTCTTAGAGACTGTCACAGCCAAGAGGAGCCTAAGGAGACACAACAACTACATGCAATATGGCATCATGGATGGGATCCTGGAACTGAAATAGGACATACGGGAAAAATTAAGGAAATCTGAATAAAGTATAAAAGTATGAACTTCAATTAATACTAATCAATATGTGTTCATTAACTGTAACAAATGTCCTATACTAACATGAAATGTTATTAATAGGGGAAGCTGGGTGTAGGCTATATGTATGTGGGAACTCTCTGTACTATTATTGCAATTTTTTTATTAATGTAAAACTGCTGAAACATAGTTTATCTAACAAAATTCCCTATCAAAATATTAATAGTGGCAAAGAGGGATACTACATAATAACAAGAGGGACAAACCATCAAAAAAGATAGAGTAATCATGAGCTTTTGTGATCGTGTACATAACCTTGACATGCCCATGACAATATCCAACCCAACTGCAGGGAAGCATCAACATAATTGAAATCCAGGTGGGAGACTGTCAGTCACCTCAATCAGAAACAGAGCAATCAGGCAGATGAAGAGATCTGAGTGCTGGCTCAGAGCTGTCTGGAAATGCACTCACTGAAACGAAATTGGGTCTTTCCCCCTTTTCTTTCAGCAGGAGGAATGCACCTGAACTCACCTTCCCTAGGAAATAATGGCTTACTCATGGACCCCATAGGCAGGCCAATAAGGAGGTCCCCAAGTACCAGGTGCTAACATTGCCAACAACCCCAGAGAGATCTTGCCCCAAATCCAGATGGCCTGGCCTCTAGTATTCTGTTTACTTCTCCACAGAAAGGCTACTTTCCTGCTGTCACCCAACAAAAGGAGAAGCCACAACAGGAAGGGATCCCCCCACTGGAGAGGAGGCCCTCACTGTGGGTCAGCTGCAGCTCATCCTGCAGGCCTCCCTGTGGGTGATGGAAGGGTGGAGGTGGTGGTGGTACCCCCAGCTTTTCTCCCCTTACTTAACCTTGACCTCTTAAGTCTTTCCAGTGAAATCTATCCTTGAACCCATGTCTTCTAGCAATGCTGTGGAATTCATCCCACACCCAGATGGGGACCCACCTGATGTGACAGAAACTCAGAAAAGATTCACCTTGCGGGGCAGTCACCAAAACAAAAGTCCATACTTTAAATAAAATAAACAGGGTTAGTCAACACCAAAAAAAAAAGTAAACAAAGAAAAGGCCCAAAAAAATATATACCAAGAATGAAAAAGAATCCATAATTGCAGATACCGTGAATACATTTATACCAAGAAATATTAAAGATTAGATGAAATGGATTTTCTTCTGAAATATAAAAATTTCTAAAATTGACTCCATGATGGATAAAAAGACCTGAGTAAGTCAACAACCATTTTAAAAATTCAATCAGTGCTGAAAATCTTCCCCCACACCCATCCACCCACAAGACACCAGGCCCAGATGGTGTTGTTAATTATTTTTTCTAACCTTCAAGGAGCAAATAAATAACCCATATCTTATTAAACTGTTTCAGAGACAAGGAAAAGATAAACATCCACCCAACTAGTTTTATGAGCTAATTTATAAGGTTAGTACTACGTCAAAACTAGACAAGAATAGAAAAGTAAATTATACACAAATCCTACTTATATTCATAGATGCAAAAGTCCTAAATACAATACTTACCTTTTTGCCTTCTTGTGTCTTATCCAGGAAGTCTAGTCTGGATGAAGCTCCTGCTTGCTGTGTGAAGAGATTGGTAAAGTCTGATAAGGAAAGTGTGATAACATCTTGGGTCTTTAACTCTAGTTAAATTTCCTTGCTGTGTTAACTCATTTGCCTCCTTCCAAGGCCTGTTCTCATCATAAAGGACTCCCACATTAACATTATAGGACTTTTTCTGAGCCATATGAACAAATGACAACACTAGCTTGTATTTTTGCTGTTATTTATGAAAGCAGTAGTTTCCGTTTATCATGCTGAATTCAAAGTATTGTCCTAGGACCTCATCAAGACACAGTATGTGGTCTATAAAGGCAAAGACAAGTTTAGGAGCATCTAAGATTCACAAGGCCTTGGCCAAGCATCATTTATAGAGTTTGATTTTCCGTGAGACTTTCAGAGAGATGCTTTTTTTTTTCTTTTTTTAATGAAGATAGTTTTCCTTCCTTAGGAGGGCAGCTGAAAAATCAAGAGTGAAATTCAGCTGAGCTAAGTGGATTATTCACTAGCAACTGCAGAAATCTACATAGGGTGGAGTAGAAATTCACATAGAACAGAGGTCCCCAACCCCCGGGCCACATGGCAGGAGGTCAGCGGTAGGCCAGTGAGCAAACCTTCATCTGTATTTACAGCCACTCCCCATCACTCACATCACCACCTGAGCTCTGCTTCCTGTCAGATCAGCAGCAGCATTAGATTCTCACAGAAGTATGAACCCTATTGTGAACTGCACATGCAAGGGATTTAGGTTGCGAGCTCCTTTTGAGAATCTAATGCCTGATGATCTGTCACTGTCTCCATCACCCCCAGATGGGACTATCTAGTTACAGGAAAACAAGTTCAGGACTCCCACTGATTCTATATTATGATGAGTTGCATAATTATTTCATTATATGTTGCAATGTAATAACAATAGAAATAAAGCGCATAACAAATGTAATGTGCTTGAATCATCCCCAAACAACCCCCCATCCAATCCTCCCAGATGTGGAAAAATTGTCTTCCATGAAAATGGTCCCTGGTGCCAAAAAGGTTGGGGAGTGCTGACCTAGAAGATAAGCTCAGATCATAAAACCCAGAAAATCTGTCATTCAAATATAAATATGTTGAATTGTTACATACATATTCTATTAGGCTAAACATATTTAAATAAGTCCTCTTAGGCTAACTAGAACGGCTGTTGCCTAGTTCCTAAAAGATGTTCATGGATGGCAATAGATGTCTGGGAATAAAAGGACAGAGTGCCTGGAACAGGCCCTTGGTGGCCTCTTAGATCAGAGACTGTGTGCAAACCTGCATGCTGTCTCCCTGTTGTATCCTGAGCTAAGCAAACTGAAACCACACTGCTGGATCTTAAACTGTGAAACTACAATACTCTTGGGAGCTTATCATCAGCTTGCAAGCTGTTGAACAAGACCCCGATAAACTTATTACCACTGGGGACAGGATACAGACTTGTCTACACTAGAATTCTAACCTTCGCCCTAATCCACTTAGCCCCATCCCAGCTGCAGACATATAATTTCTGATAGTGCTTCTTTTTCTATCTGTGTTGATTTTTACTCACTATTTACTTTGGCAAGGCATGCTAAGACCTCAGCAGCTTGGAGCTAGCAGAGAGATGAAAATGTCTGAACTAAATGGAGTAAAAGCTGTGGGATATCACCCCAACTTCAGAGGTTGGCACAGAAAAGAGCAGTCACATGACCATGCAAATTTTTTCCAAAAAATATAAACTATATTAAAGTAAGGATTTTGTTTTGTTTTGCTCATTTCTGCATCCCAAGTCTAAATCCATACCTGGCACACTGGGCATTGGATAAATATTATAAATATGTGTTACACAAATTAAGGTTGTAATTCTGGTAGCAAGCAGGACTGGGTGTGCAGTTAGATGAGTGTGTAGTAGGCAAAGTTAAGTCAGATCACTTACAGGATCCCATCCATCCAGCCTCTTCATCAGTAGCAGGGCACAAACCACTGAAAATTCCCCTGTGCCAAAAACAAAGTTGAATCGCAAAGTAAAAAAACTACACTTGGACTTCACGTTACAAAATTTGGTTACATTTCAATTATAAAATTTTTTTAAACCTCACAAATTTTAAAAAATGTGATTGATGTCAGACATGCCACATATTTCATTATCAGAAAACAACAAAAACATTGAGGCAATGTCTAGGACAGGTTTCCTTAATCTCAGCACTGTTGACTTTGGGGGCTGTAGGGGGCTGCCCCATGCATTGTAGGGTGTTGATCTGCATCATCCCTGGCCTCTACTCACTAGAGGTCAATAGCACCCCCAAACCCCAACAGTTGTTACAACAAAAAATTTCTTCAAATCTGGTCAAATATCCCTCTGGAGTATGGGGAATGGGGGATTTGCCTCCTGTAGAAATCACTGGTCTACAGTTTTGAGAACAAAAAGGATACAGCCACCAAGTTGTCATTCATATGTGAAGGCCACTGCCATGTTCAGATTTCAAGACATGTAAGATACACCAGTCTTAAAGGGGAAAAATTACTTAAGAATATATTGCAGCCAACTGAATCATGAATCAAAATCAAGTATGGAGACGAAAGAGAAGGGGGCTGTGAGTAATAAACCAATATCACAAAGACTTTCGTTTTCACCATAATGAGTCTAATTGTGGATTTATTTTCATTTGTATTACAGAGGATTCAGAATTCAAAATAACATTTTCAACTTGAAGATTCATGCCTTTCTTCAATTCTGGAAAATTCTCTGTTTTGATTGATTGAGTTCTAGCCAATGGAATAAAATCCTCCCAGATACAATCCTGTCTTCTCTTTCTACATGCTGGAAGAAAAATACATCAAGACCCTAAAGGACAGGAGAATGACAAGATGAAGAGAGTTGCTGCACCTCAGCTACTTTGTGGAAGACACACTCAACTCTTGCATCAGGCTGTTAGATGGGAATAAACTTCTACTGCATTCAGCCAATACATTTTGAGATATATTTGTTATATTAAATAGCAGTTAGTATCACCTTAAACCAAGATAAGCCAAGGGATGAATAAAATAGGTGATCCAATGCAGGGGAAGGGCAATGGGAATTCCCAGATGAATTGCAAAGGGAGGTCCCAGGACTACAGATGGGAAGTGGTCAAGAGAGGAAAGTTAGTCCACATTACAAATGAAGGCAGAGGGCTCCAGGAGGGATGACATCAGGGGGGAAAAAAAGATGGAGATGGGTGGGAACTGGTGACACTGTGTGAAAAATTGGATCAAGTAGTATTTTGCATTGTTGATGGAGGATATACAAACAGCAAGAAATTCTAACAAAGCCGAGAAAAAATAATCCAAAGATATCTGCTTTGGGAAATAAGAAGTTGACACAGAAATGTGAACAAAATATCCTACTTAGCTCATCCGGGAGCAATATTTACATTTTCACAATATTGCATACACCAAGTCTTGATCTAGGCAGAAATGTGCTAGAATTCTGCTGTGAGGATATCTGTGCTTGTGTGTGTGTGAAATGGTGTAAAAATGTGAAATCCTTGGCTTTCATCATTAGAAGTCACCAGATAGTTTTGATGATAGAAAACTGAAAAGACAAGAAATACTAATTTAAGTGTGTATTTAGATTAATCAAACTAAATAGCAAGAGAAAATGTATATACAGTGGTTGCCTCTAGGAAGTAGATATCTAGGGTGGGAAAGAAAGGCTTAGGAGGCTGCTCTTTGTCATTGTAAACATTTTGCTACTATTCAGCTTACAAAAATATGTACATGTAGGCTGGGCACAGTGGCTCATGCCTGTAATCCCAGCACTTTGGGAGGCTGAGGCGGTCAGATCACCTAAGGTCAGGAACTCGAGACCAGCCTGACCAACATGGAGAAACCCCGTCCCTACTTAAAAAAAAAAAATACAAAATTAGCCCGGCGTGGTGGGGCATGCCTGTAATCCCAGCTATTCGGGAGGCTGAGGCAGGAGAATCGCTTGAACCTCGGAGGCAGAGGTTACAGTGAGCCAAGATCGCGCCATTGCACTCCAGCCTGGGCAACAAGAGTGAAACTCTGCCTCAAAAAAAACAAAAATGTACATGTATTCATTTGATAAAAATAAATAAATATTTTTTAAAAATAAGAATAGAGTCCCACTTCCATCAGGTATTTCTGATGCAGGTTAGCCAAACCCCAAAGTGGAGCTTAGCCCACTGGGTTTCTGGCTTGGCCCAGGAAAGAATTCAAGGGCAAGGCAGAAGCAGAAGAAAACAGCCTTATTGAAGTGTTACAGCTTGGTGACTACTTCTGCAGAGCAGGGTTACCCCATGGGCAGAGAGTAGCAGCTCAGAGCACTTTTGCAGTCATATTTATGCTGACTTTTAATTGCATGCAGACTAAAGGGTGGTTTACGTAGAAATATCTAGGGAAAGGGTAATAACTTTTGGGTCACTGGGTCATTACCATGCAAAGGGGCTGTAACGCCCCAGTGTTGCCATGACAACAGTAAATTGACATGGCACACTGATGTCTGATTGAAAGCTGCTTTGCCCTGGCCCTGTTTTAGATAGTCCTCAATCCGGTCTGGTGTCCGAGCCAAGCCTCTGGAGTCAAATCCCACCTCCTACATTATTTCCAATCTTCAGCCTAGATGCAGCATACTTTTTAAATGGTTTATATTCAGGAAAGGGTTAAATTTACCTTAATTGCAGGAGGTTAAAAAAAATCATTGTGCTCTGACATTGCCTTTTCTGGAGTCAATTGATTCTTTGGGTTCTCCCTCCAAAAAAATACTGCCAAGAGAATAAAAAAGGACTAGTGCTGAATGTTGGTTAGAATCATGTACGATGGGACTGAAATGTAATGAGTGTGCATTTTAGTCACTAAAATGATGCTTCAGTGTTATAATAAAGAACAGTTAGATGGATCTGTGATGCAATAATGAAATGCTATTTCAGCCTGTAAGATGTGAAGAACTTCTTTCTATAAAAACCTCACCAGTGGGCACATTTTAGCTGTTGCCATATCTGCATCTACAGTAACAAACATAAATAATTTACACACAATTTGTCCCTCATAAGAAGAGAGTAAAGAAAACACAAATGGGGAGTCATGAGCATGTCAACCATATACCTACCCTCTATTACCAAAAGAAACCCAAGCTCAAATAGCCCATTCCACTGTCAGATCATGGGTATGAATTTATGTCCAAATTATCAGCTCAGGAAATGTGCCTGTGATGAGGTTTGACAGTGAAAGGAGAGAACAAAAAGATCAGAATTAGCAGACTTCCCTGTCTCTCTTCAGCCAACCATGCCCTACTTGAATTCTCTTCTCTAGTGTTTCTTTTTTTCCACCTTTATCTGTCCATCACCTTCCGCCTCTCTTAAAGCCTCCTCCCAACTCCAATGCCCCTGCAAGGGAGTTTTGAGAAGGCTGAAGATCACTCTGGACCCCTTACTTCCTTTCTCCAGTCCTCCCTGTATAGCTCCTTAAGGGAAGTTTTGTTACCCTTATGTGAAGGTGAATGTCTTTATTGATTTTTGGAAAACTTAAACATTCAAATCATCGATTCCAGTCCATGCTTGGTGAATGCTTGATGCTGCTCCTTGGAACTGAATTGTGCTGGCACGCAAGCTAAGCAAAGTCAATGGAGTGAATGAATAAAGCTTGTGCCAGCCCTCCAAGAGGTGTTGACAGTGCACTGTGCATGGGTCATCTGAAAGTCAAGCAGAAAATAATGCTGTTCCATCCCAGCCTGAGCCAGCACATGCTGGGAGTGAGAGAGAAGCCACCTTGCTAGACAGCTGCTGTCCCACTGGAAGAGAATATTCGTTCTCACTGAAATCTGAGAGGCTATATTAATCTAGAGAATCCAGAGAGACTGGAGAGCTTGCCTTCTGCTTTGAGGTCTCCTCCTCCTTCTTCTTGTTTTATTTTATTTTTAGAGATAAGATCTCTCTGTGTCTCCCAGGCTGGAGTGCAGTGACACAATCATAGCTCACTGCAGCCTCAAACTCCTGGGCTCAAGCAATCCTCCCATGTCAGCCTCTTGAGTGGCTGAGACTACAGGTTTGTGCCACCACGCCTGTCTAATTTATTTTTATATCTTTTGTAGAGACAATGTCTGGCTATGTTACCCAGGCTGGTCTCAAACTCCTGGCCACAAGGAATCCTGCTGCCTCAGCCTCCCAAAAAGTCCTCCTTTTTCTTTATAAGAGTGACTTGATAAGGGGTAGGGAATTTGTCTTGTGTCAGCATCTGCTTTCCCACCACCATCTCTGCAAGAGTGAGGGCAACAGCATTTCTAGGCTCATGCAAGGAGATTATGTGAAATTTTAATGGGTGGAGGGTGGGAGAAATGCTTGAAAGGAACATGTTTCAAAGGAAAAGTAAAAATAGTTGACAAAGGGAGAACAACCCCCAAACAAGAAGGACCCTCTTATGAATTTATTAATGTTACCTGCCCAGCCACCTTGCTCCCTTGTTTGGGGGAGGCACAGTGGAGTGGAGAAGAACACAGTTCTGCAGCTGGGCTAGCTGACTTGGAATTTTGTCTGCCAGTACTAAAGTGCAACTTTAGGCAAGTTAGTTAATCTTGGGGACTCAGGTGCTTCATCTGTACAATAGAGCTATAGCACCTATATTGCTGAGAGGATGAAAGGAGCAATTCGTTTGCTTTAGTCTGTTTTTACACTGCTATAAAGAACTGCCTGAGGCTGGGCACAGGGTCTCACACCTGTAATCCCGTTGCTTTGGGAGGCTGAGGTGGGCAGATCACGAGGTCAGGAGATCAAGACCATCCTGGCCAATATGATGAAACCCCATCTCTACTAAAAATACAAAAATTAGCTGGGCGTGGTGGCGCACACTTGTAATCCCAGCTACTTGGGAGGCTGAGGCAGGAGAATCACTTGAACCCAGGAGACAGAGGTGGCAGTGAGCCAAGATCATGCCACTGCACTCCAGCCTGGGTGAAAGAGCGAGACTCCCTCTAAAAAAAAAAAAAGAAAAAGAAAATCACCTGAGGCTGGGTAATTTATCAGGAAAGGAGGTTTAATTGACTCACAGTTCTGCATGGCTGGAGAGGCCTCACTCAAGAAACTTATAATCATGGCAGAGTAAGAAGGAAAAGCAAGCACCTTCTTCACAAGATGGTGGAGGCGGGGGAAGTGCCACACTTCTAAACCATCAGATCTCACGAGAACTCACTCACTGTCAAGAGAACAGCATGGGGGAAACTTCCCCCATGATCCAATCACCTTCCCCATCTTGTGGGGATTACAATTAGAGATGAGATTTGGGTGGAGACGCAGAGCCAAACCATATCATCTACAAGTGCTTAAAACACTACCTGGTATCTTGTAGGTAATCAAGTATGAATTTTCGTAGCTGTTATTTTTATATTGAGGAGTCTTAGGCCATGTACCTGGGATGGAACTGAACTTCCTCCTCCCAGGGGTACGCAGATACATAACCCAAGATTGGCCACTGAGAGCACCAATTCATTAGTCTATGATAATTTGTTCCTAGGATGTAAAGAAATGTAAGAAACATTGGGAATATATTTATTAACATATTATGGGAATATAAAATGATACAGCAACACTGGGAAACAGTTTAACAATTTCTTTAAATACATGCAACTACCATATAACTAAGCAGTTGTACTCTTCCATTTTTCCCTGAAAAATAAAAAGTCTTGTTCACAAAAAAAACCCATACACAAATGTTTATAATAGTTTTATTCTTCATAACCAAGAATTGGAAACAACTGAAATGTCCCTTAGTGGGTGAACAGTTAAACAAGCTGTGGCACATCCATATGGACTACCACTTAGCAATAGAAGGAGCTACTGTAGACACACGCAACAACCCAGAAGAATCTCCAGGGAATTACACGGAATGCAAAAAACAATTTAAAAAATATATGGTTCTATTTACATAGCATTGTTGAAATGATAAATTACAGAAATGGAGAACAGATTGCTCAGGGTCAAAGAGATGATGGGGGCAGAAAGGAAATGAGTATGGCCATAAAAGGACAGCTTGAGGGATTATTGAGCTGATAGAAATGTTACTATTAGGGAAATTGGGTAAAGGGTACGCAAGAACTCTGTATTATTTCTTATAACTGCATATGACCCTACAATTACCTCAAAATAAGTTTAGTTAAAAACAAACAAACCACCAAAAATTGTCCCAGGTAATTTTAATGTGTAGCCAAGGCAGAACGTCTGATCTATTTCCTCCCTATTTGTAGGCTTTTTTGTGTTTAATCCATTCTTTATTTTGCTTAAATTCTATAACCTATCGTTTGAATGTTTCTTACCAACACTTTGAACTTTCTTGCCTTCAATATTCTCATATTTAAAGAGAGCTTCTCGTAAGCAGCATTTAGATAGTTTTTTAAAATCTAGTCTGACAATCTTTGATTTTTGTTTATCTATAATGACATTATTTTGTCAGTTAAACTTAAGGTAATTAATATTTGGAGTAAAATCTGTCATCTTACTTTGTTCCCATTTTTTCTTTGTTCCTTTGGTTTTTATTTCTTTCTTATCCTTTTTTGATTAATTATTTTTATTTTTTTTCTCCATTCACTCATTAATTCTATGTTATTTTAATCTGTACCCTAGAGGTTACAACATACATCTCTGACTTACATATTATAGTATAAATTCATGCATTTATCACCTCTCTAAATTAAAGGATCATAGAACTCTTTATTTACCACCACCTAAACTTTTTGTGCTGTTGATAATGTGTCTTTATTCTGCATGTATTTAAACCCCACAAGACATTGTTGTCAGTGTCGTATATAGTAAATATTCATTTGTATATACTTACATATTTTATTGCTCTTTATGTCTTCCTAAATTTCCATGCTGCCTACCTGGAAAGCAGGAAGACAACCTTTAGTTTTTCTTTCCATGCACTTCTGCCAGTGACAAATTCTTTTAGTTTTTGTTCATCTGGAATGTCTTCTCTCTTTTTTCTTCATTTTGAAAAGCATTTTAACTGGATATAATTCCGCATAGGCAGTGACTTCTTTCAATGCTTAAGATGTCATTTCATGGTGTCCTGGCTTGAGTTGTTGATGTTGAAAAGTCACCTGCACTTTGAGGTTTATAGGTCATTTTCTTTCTGTCTCCTGTTAAGACTTTTTTTGTCTTTCAACTTTAACCATTTTACTGCTTGGGGCCTAGGTATGGATTTCCTCTGTCACACTTCTTTGGATTTGTTACACTTATCAAATCTGTGACTTGAGTCTGTCATCAATTTGGGGAACATCTCAGCTAATTGTCTTCAAATATTGCTTCTGCCCTATGTGCTGTCTCTCCATCTGGTATTACAATCACACAAGCACGTTCTTTGGGTTCCATGTGTCTCTTACACCCTCTTTCTATTTTATATCCTTTTGACTTTCTCAGAGTTTCAGTCTGTTTGTTTTCTACTGACCATTCCTCTAGTTCTCTTTTCAGCAATGTCTAATCTGCTTTCAAACCCACGATTGAATTTCTAATTGTAGTTATAGTATTTTTAAGTTCTAGATTATTTTATAGGTTCAAGGTCTGCAATGAAATTTTCCATCTTGCCATCTTTTCCTTGAATATGTTAATCATGGTTATTAATCTGATCATTCCAATATCTAGATCACCTATGGGTTT
Organism: Pongo abelii; assembly: GCF_028885655.2. Taxonomy (NCBI): domain Eukaryota; kingdom Metazoa; phylum Chordata; class Mammalia; order Primates; family Hominidae; genus Pongo; species Pongo abelii. Next base: position 29,016,491 of record NC_071992.2, read on the forward strand.
GTACATATTGCCTTTTCTCTCCTTTTTCTCTAATGTATTGTTCTGTGTCTTGGCATGCCAGGTAAATTTTTTTTTGAGTGCTGGGCATTATGTATGAAAAACTATAGAGGCTCTGGATGGTAATATATTATCTTACTTCGAGGAGGGTTTATCTTTCTTCCAGCAGGCAGGTAGGATGAGAAATTTTACCTTTATCCAGTCAGGAGCTGGGATGATACCAGGCCGTTCTTCAGTCTTTGTGAGCAATAGCCTGTTCCCCATTTGCCCCTTGCCCCGGAACATAGCCTTCTCTGGACAGGTCCTGAATGTCTAGTGTCTTCGTCTCTGGAGAAGACCCTGACCCCCTGCCATCCCCAAAGACCAGATCCCTCCGTGCGGCCCTTTGCTAAGACCTTTTCTCTTTGTGCGTTTTGTTGTTCTGGACTTTTCTGCCTTCATCAGAGCCTTGCTGGCCCAGCTCATTCTTTATGAGACGCTCTCCCTTGAGTAGTAACGTTAGTTTAATTTCAAAAACTACTTTTTCAATTGTATGACATGGAATTCAATCCTATTCAGTGGAATGTGGCTAATGTATAATCTATCATTTTTAACAAAGGTCTTTGATCTGCCTGCACTTTGCTTCGGGACGCTGGACGATTCACCATCCTATGGGGGTTGTAAAAAGGGCTTGGTGTCCTCTCGCTCACACTTCATAACTCCACGACTCTCATGGCACACACCAGAGGACAATCTTGTTGTGGTGAGCAAATTTAGATGGAACATAAAAAGGTTAGCATCAGCAAACATTCATATTTTTCCAAAGCATAGGCCAGCATGGATAACATGGTGAAACCCCGTCTCTACTAAAAAGACAAAAATTAGCTGGGCTTGGTGACATACGCCTATAGTCCCAGCTACTCAGGAGGCAGAGACAGGAAAATCACTTCAACCCAGGAGGCGGAGGTTGCAGTGAGCCAAGATCACACCACTGCACTCCAGCCTGGGTAAGAGAGCAAAACTCCGTCTCAAAAAATAAAAAATTAAAATTAAAAAAATAAAAAAAGAGAATTCTATCAAGACTTGTTATCTGATAAAGTTACAGGCATGACGAAAGCAAGGAACGAAAGGATCTTGGCTCAATTGTCCATGCCACAGTTACACATTACACAGGGTCAGGTTCCGAAGTCTACAGCAAAAGATAACACGTAGGCTGGTAGGCTGTAGAAAAATATTCTTGAAGAGCTGTTCAGTAGCTAAAAAGGAGAGTATGCATAACTAGGAAGGAGACTGATTTTCCAATTCTTCATAGGTCCAAAAAAGTCCGTTTTTCTTTCAACAATAGAACTTAAGCTGATCACCAAAGTATTTGGTTTCTATTTAAAGGTTATATCATATTTTATTTAGTTAGCTAGCTAGTTATTGAGAAGGGGTCTCACTGTGTTGCCCAGGCTGGAGTGCAGTAGCGAGATCATGGCTCACTGCAGCCTCGACCTCCCCAGGCTCTGGTGATCCTCCCACCTTAGCCTCCCAAGTAGCTGGGACTACAGGCATATGCCACCATGCCCTGCTAACTTTTTGTAGTTTTTGTAGAGATAGGGTTTTGTCATGTTGTCCAGGCTGGTCTCAAACTCCTGGGCTCAAGCTATTGTCCCACCACAGTCTCCCAAAGTGCTAGGATTACAGGTACGAGTCACCATGCCTGGCTTTAGAGGTAATATTATATTTTAAAATGTACATCTAAACACTAAAATCACATTGACGCTACAAGAGACAAATAGGAACTGAAACCATTTAGGGAAGAGTAGATTACACCTCTCATTGTGTATTTGGCAAGGGAGATGTTGTGGGCATCAGCTCACTGAGGAGCATGACAATGGAAATTACCATTGCTGGTTTCCCTCCACAAGTGTGCAATTAAATTCCCATGAGTTAAGTGTGTATATTATGTGCTTTTTACTGACACAGATTATATGGGTGAAGGGAGTAAAAGACTCAAAGGTAAGAGCTACAAGTTATGGAATACAAATTAAATTAGCCAGGGCACTGAAATTCCTAGCTGTGCCACTGTTTCTCAAGTGACAGAAAAAGAACTTGGAGTTTAACATAATAATCCTATAAAAGATAAAAGAGAGATTGCATATCATGTGTCTCTATTACTATGAGGTATCACACTTATATTCTTTTGACAATTGAAATGCTTTTACTGATGCAGAAATAGAAGATCTAAGAGGGATCCCAGCCCATTCATGGGGACCTACTGTCTTCATCTAAGACTGCCCAACTCACTGCCCACATTTCCCACATGCTGGAAATTTGTTAAATGCCTTGAGTTGAGGGATCCTAGTTGTTCTGAGCTCTCTGTTATGTTTTCCCTCCACTTGGGCTTAAATAAGCAAAGTAACAAGTTGCAATAATAATGGAAGTATGACTTGCTGAGATCAAATATATATATATATACATACACACATATATGTATATGTATATATACACATATATATGTTTACCAATATATATACACACACATATATATATAGGTGGTTACTTTTTTGTGTCAGTGTGACTGGGCTAAGGGATACCCAGATAACCCAGGTAAAACATAATTTCTGGATGTGTCTGTGGTGGTGTTTCTGGAAGAGATTAGCATTGGAATTGGTAAACTAAGTAAAGAAGATCATCCCTACCAATGTGGGTGGATATCACCTAGTCTGATGAGGACCCAAATAGAGCAAAAAGGTGGAGGCAGGGCCAATTAGAAATTTGGCCTCTCTCTCCTTGAGCTGGGGCATCCATCTTCTCCTGCCCTCTGACATCTGAGATCCTGTTTCCCAGCCCTTCAGAGACTTGCAACATCACAAACCTCCTCCTCCTCTTCTCCTCCCTCTTCTTCAGCCCTCAGGCCTTGCACTGGGACAAGGGGATGCCCACCATTGACCAAGGGCTCCTTGGTCCTGGGCCTTCAGACTCAGTCTGAATTACACCATCAGCTTCCTCATTCACCTGCTTGCAGGTGGCAGATCTTGGGACTTCGCAGCCTCCAAAATCACATGAGCAAATTCCTATAATAAGTCTGTCTCTCTCTCTCTCTCTCTAGAGAGAGAGAGATGGTTCTGTTTCTCTGGAAAACCCTGACACACACACACACACACACACACACACACACACACACACATTTATACACACACATACACATACATACCATGATACTGGTGTCATTTTTATGAAAAATTATTTACTAAAGAGGAAAGAACTAATCTACCACCCTTTTTACATGTTGGGCAAGGGCAGGTGTAGTTAAATTGAAAATATGCTCTTGATTGACTTCTAAGCAGCTCTGCTGAATGGAGCAGTGATTCCAAACACTGATCGACAGTCTTACAATCAACAGAGCAATGAAGCAAGGACACGAGCAACCAGTAAGAGGCCGTCCTATGAGGGATGATAACTGCTTCTTGCTGCGTAGATGGAGAAGAATCTAGACATAGAGTTGTGACAAGTCCATGCCCAAAGCTGATTGGGCTGCTCACACAGCATGTGCATAAATGGCAATAATTAAGCTCCACTGGATAACAGCTGGGCTGTCACTTCCCACATCCTCCATGCTGGCCTGCCTGAACAGAGGCATTCATGCCTTGCCTGGCTTTATCTAAATTAGGCTCCTTTGTAGGAAATGATATCTGAAAGTAGCAATAATAACAAGAAGCAGTTACATTTTGTGTTGATGGGAAATATTAGTACAAATAACAAAATAAGAAATGCATATCCAGTTACTAATCTCTTGTGGGAACATTTCCACGGATGGACTTCCTACATTCTTACTTTCTTTGAAATGGAGATGTCAGCATCTTTCCCAGGACTCCGCTCCCGGGGGATTATGGTTGCTAGATTTATTTTGACATCATCATTTCACAATAAGAAGTGTCTAAAGAAAGAAGTGTCTATAGAAGTTTCTAAAGAAAGACTTTGAAGACTTCACAAGGTAATTACAAACCCATCAGGGGTGTCAGGTGGCCTGTAACAGTGGCTTAAAACTTGGGACACAGGTAAAGCTGTTAAGGAACAAGTCCTCTCATTCTTTCCTTTTTATTTTTTAATTAGTTGGTTGTGTTGACCAGAGATCACTAACGTATGGTATGATTGCACTCATGCATATTGCGATTGGGTCACACACAAGGAAATTGTAAATGGTTTTCTATTTCACCCATCTGCCTATCTTTTACCCTTCCTTTAAACACATTTAACAGACTCTTGACTTTCAATTAAACTCCAATTTTTAAAATTCTACTCTAACACTTCCCATTTAAAGTGCAGTCATAACTGGGAGAGAACAAATCCATGCCAGGATGTGGCTGGGTCCTGAGTGATAAGCTCAGCTCTCGAAAGCCAGCCGTGCCTCACACAGGATCCAGATCCCTTGGGGGCAATTACAAGTAATACCACAGCTCATGGACTGCAGTAGCTCTTACACCTATAATGCCTCAGGTCTACTGTGCCCACACACTATATTAGGGCTGAGCACAGATATAAAAGCCACACTCTGTGCCTTCCAATACACATTAAAGGGAGAAGAGAGGCATCTGATATGGTTTGGCTGTGTCCCCACCCAAATCTCATCTTGAATTGTAGCTCCCATAATTCCCAGGTGTTTTGGAGGGAGCTGGTGGGAGGTGATTGAATCATGGGGGCAGTTTCCCCCATATTGTTCTCGTGGTAGTGAATAAGTCTCACCAGATCTGATGGTTTTATAAGGGGAAACCTCTTTCTCTTGGCTCTCATTCTCTTTTGTCTGCCACCATGTAGAACACGACTTCCACCTTCCACCATGATTGTGAGGCCTCCCGAGCCACACGGAACTGTGAGTCCATTAAACCTCTTTTTCTTTATAAATTACCCAGTCTCTGGTATGTCTTTATCAGCAGTGTGAAAATGGATTAATACAGCATCCTCCCTATATCATGCTGGATGGTAAATACTGGTTAGAGATTTACACAGGGTGCTGTGGATCCTCTCCCAGCCATGGGAAGGTAGGCAGTGAGCAGAGATTGAGGAAGGTGCCCAAGATGCCCCTAGACCATGCCTGAGAGGTCTTTCTGTCTTTTCTATTTTTCTGTTTCTTCCTGTCCTACCATTTCTTCTTCCTCCCACTTCCTTTTTTCTTTTCTTCTTCTCCATATTTATTCATTCTCTTTTGCTTTCCCTTTTCTCTTCTCATAGTTTTTCCTCTCCTCCCCTACTCAGACCTCCGTTTTACTACCTGCCCCCACTATTCAAAAGTGCTTAGGAATGTTGAATTTCTTATTTTCTCTAAATACCATGTTTTTTCATGTCTCTGGACTTTGGCACATACATAGACAAAAACATCATGTGATCCAAAAATGTTAGGATATAATCATAACGTAATACTTCCCAGCTAAACATCAATCTCATCCATTTCAAGCCTGATGTTTAGTAAGAAATAAAGTATGGCAAGGGTGCAAAAAAAAAAGTTTACTTAAATCTGAGCTGTTCTCTGCTGAGTAATATAAACAAAACATTTTAGTAGAAAAGTCTCACTCCAAATATGAGTTATATTTTCAAAAAGGAAATGGCAAAATAGACTTTTGTGGATATACAGAATTCAGTAAGCATCAAAGCCATTGGTTTGAAACTAACATAAATCATCTACCTTTAGCCTGACCTTTAATAGTGCTTGTGCTATTGGCATTCTGGGAGGAGAATTTATTGTTCAGACTGCCTTTGTATCATCAAAAATTAAAAACTTTTATACTTCAAAGGATACCATCAAGAAAGTAAAAACCAAAACAAATACAATGACAGAAAAATTTTATAAACTATATATCTGATAAGGGGCTTGTATCTAGAATGTATAAAGGTGTCTTACTATTTAATAACAAAAAGGCAAATAACCCAAATTTAAAAATGGACAAAGGACCTAAATAGATTTTTCTTTAAAGAATATACACAAATGGCCAATTTTCACACGAAAAGACATTCAACATCATGAGCCATCTGGGAAATGCAAATCAAAACCACATTGAGATACCACTTTATATCCACTAAGATGGCTATAGTAAAAGAAACACAATAACAAGTGGCAGAGAGAATATGGAGAAATCAGAACCCTCATGGACTGCTGGTGGGCAGGCAAAACAGTGTAGCTGCTTTAGAAAACAGCCTGGCAGCTCCTCAAAATGTTAAACATAGAGTTACCACATGACCTAGCAATTCTCCTCCTAGGAACATACCCCAGAGAAATGAAACCATGTGTCTACACAAAAACTTCACATGCATGTTCATAATATACATAGCATTAAAGAGAGTCAAAAAATGGAAACTATCCCAAAGTCCATTAACTGAAGATTGGATTAAAAAAATGTGGTATATCCATGCAATTGAATATTATTCTGCAATAAAAAGAAATACAATGCTGATACATGCTACAACATGGATGAATTTTGGAAACATTACACTAAGTGAAAGAAGCCAGTCACAAAAGACCACCTATTGTATGACTCCATTTATGTGAAATGTACAAAAAGACAAATCTATAGGAAAAGACAGTAGATTTGTGGTCACCTAGAGCTGGGAATAAGGGGAGAAGTGAGGCATAATAATGGTTATTCTTCTTGTGATACTGAAAATGTTCTAAAATTGATTGATTGGCTGCACAACTAAAAGCCATTGAATTGTACACTTTAAGTGTGTGAATTGTATGATATGTGGATTATATCGCAATAAAGCCTTTAAAAACAAAAAGACTTCTTGGGACATTATAGAACTGATCCCACAACCACCCACCCCAGCTCTAAATGCCAGTAGCACTTCTTCTGTCATTGTGACAAACCACTAAAACACCACAGAAATTTCCAAATTCCCCCTGATTGAGGGAACGCACTTCCCCCCTATTGAGAATCACTGGAAAAGAATAATGCTGAGGCCGGGTGCAGTGGCTCACGCCTCTAATCCCAGCACTTTGGGAGGCCAAAGTGGGTGGATCACCTGAGGTCAGAAGTTCTAGAGATGGTGAAACCCCATCTCTACTAAAAATACAAAAATTAGCCAGGCGTGCTGGCAGGTACCTGTAGTCCCAGCTACTTGGGAGGCTGCAGCAGGAGAATCGCTTGAACTTGGCAGGCGGAGGTCATAGTGAACCGAGATTGTGCCACTGCACTCCAGCCTGGGTGACGGAGCGAGCCTCCATCTCAAAAAACAGACAACAACAACAAAAAAAAAACAAAAATGAAATATAAATAAAAATAAATAAAAATAATAATAATGCTGTATGAGGTGACGAACGAGCGCAATGGGGATGTCCAAGGCTCTTGCCATCAGGTACTCATGCAACGATGAAAACAAAAGTCTTCTCCACTATTTTTTCTCTAAACTACAGGAAAGTCTAAAATCAGGAAAAATAAAATGAACCTTCATTTAAACCATCCTACATGTTTCTTTCAAAAATGCATTGTGACATTTTCAAAATTCATTTTCTTTCAAAATGCATTCTTTCAATGCACTGGCATTGTGACATTGGGAGGAATCTCACATTAATTTTTCTGAGGCTACTTTCATTTCAAAATAGCCAAACATTTTCATCTCTGAAATGGGGGTGTTTTCAAACCCATAATCTAGATAGGAAATGACTTCTGACAGCCTGTAAGAGTGTCTGTGACACAGTGCTTCCACGGCTGTCCAGTAGAGTAATCTAATTGAGAGAAAATATATTGACAATCATACAGGCAGAGAAGAGGGTGAATATGGAGTGAAGGATTAGAAGGAATGATCTCAGCTCAGCATCATCAATGCTTATGTAACAAAAAGAGGTCAAACGTGGAATAAGAAGAGTCAGACCAATGAATTATGTGATGATTTAGTGAGTGAGAGCCAGAAACTACCTGAGTATGACTGTGTTATTACACTGGCCTGTACGAATGACAGCCAGCGCATAGGACTTAATATATTAATCACAGCCCTTTAATCTCTATACATGCTGATTACCATCCTCTCTTAGGCTTTAGAGTTACATTTTTTCATCACACACACAAAAATGTTTTATTTGAAAGTGATAACCCCATTCCATCCAAAATTGATGCTGTAAGTCGGGTGGGGCTAAGGGTGGAGTCAAAGCTATCTCTACATGTAGGCCAGTGGCTAATTCTTATCCTAAATGACAAAAGACCTGAGCAATAGACAATGTGTAGACACATGTGTTGGCAGAACATTTGTCACCCATGGGCTGTGACATGGGGAGGGCAAAGACCAGTGATGGGGTTCCAGTTTGGGAAGACATTCAAATGGCACCCACATGTATGAGGGCCAGGCCTAGAAGATTCTAAACATGCAGCCAAAGCAGGAGTGACTTGAGAAGACAGATGAGAAACAGGAGATTGGGGTAGTTGTGGTTAAGAGTCTAGACTCAGAAGCTAGACTGGTTGGCTTTGAATTTTAGCTCTTCCCATCTCTCATTGTGTAATGCCGGAGAAGCCACTTAACATGTCTGCGCCTCACTTTTTCCGTCTGTAAAATGGGGATGGTAAACAGTCTCTACCTCAAAGGTTTAATGTGAGGCTTTATTGAGTTACTCACCCAAAGCACGTTGAAGGGTGTCAGGCACACAGAAATCCCCGGAGCTTTATTATTCCACCAGGAAAATCTGCTACTAGCTGCTCTCCATATGTACTCCAACACATTGCCCACTAGATGCCCATGTTGGGGCTGCTGGGAGTGATGGCTTTTCCTTCCTCATAGGAAAACACACCAGGACTAGGACTATTGGAAGAAGCCAGAAAAGTGATTTCTTGTGCTTATTTATTCTCTTGAGGGCCATTCCCCCATTGTAGCTGGGAAATGGTCTCATGAATGCCCAAGCCAGAAGGAATTTTAGGGATGTCAGCCCAATTCACCCATTTGCAGATGAGACAATGTGCTCAGAGAGGTGGTATGAGTTGCCCAACATCACTCAGCTGTTACAGCAAAAGTGAGCTTAGACCCTAGCCACTCACTTTAATACTTTTTTCTATTTCACCATGATCTGGGGCTAGATCTGAATGATTCAGCCTTCCAAATGGAGGCACAGTGGCACAACCTAGTGGGCTGGGTGTGTGGTGCTCATAGGATCCGTCAAAAGCCTGGGCAGTTCATCCCTCAAGCTCCCTCTTCATCATCCCGAGATCTCCAGGGATGGCCCAGCTGTCACTTGGGGACCTGAAGGACCCAGGAGGACTCCACAGAGCCTCTTTCCCAAGATGTGAGTTTGGAGACACAAGTGCCTCTCTGGAGTAAGGGTAAGCCCAGAAAATGCCATCATGCACTTTCTCAGGAAAGCTTCAGCAACTGCAAGCAGTGGAGATGATGCAAGTCAAAGGAGAAACCACCCAAAAGAGGGGGCAGTTTAAACTTAAACAAGCACAGCCTTCAGAGAGCCCCCACCCTATGCCGAGAGTGCCTCAGTCCTTCCCAGCAGGGAGTCCACCTTCATATCATGCACTGCAGGGATGACTGCTTTTTTCCAGCCCTCTGAAGTTACATGATGATTCCCTTTGGGGGCTATCATGTGACAGGGCAAACTGAAAATATTTGTTTTGCAAACTTCATCCCAACGAAGGAGTCTACAGAAAAGCATGTCAGCAAGTGCCTGTGGATATTGTGCTTTGGAAGCTTAAGTGCCCTCTGGATTTCAAGGGAGTGGATTTCATGAACCCTTGACAGATTGTCAAGCCAAGATAGGGGGTCAAGTCTAAATTCAGAACTTACCATCTGACTTTTGAAAGGCACTTGCATAGGAACAAAGGTTACCCTTTGTTGAATTTGTTAAAACAATTAGAGGCAGTAATTAAATGTTTCAACCCAATTTCACTTATCAAATTTAGTCCTAATTCCAGCTCTTCATGAGAAGAAACCATCTTCAGCCTGAAAGTATATTTCATTTCAGGTCCTTTGGTTCAGGAGCCCATGAGGGAATTAACCAAAGCCCTGGTTATTTAAAAAAAAAAAAAAAAAGCAAAGGATTGAGCCCCAGTTAAACTCCCGCACAGTTGTGGCAAGTTTTGATTTATCTGGTGCTTCTAAACAGATGCTTCTGAATTCAAGGCCATGTACCTTGAACCAACAGATGGTTCTGAAAGGTCATGAACTATTTTGGTGTCCTAACTGGTATTTACTGACACATGGTTACCTATACAGGGGACATTACAAGCAAAGAAATCCTCTCTGGGGCCCAAACCCAAGGATCAGCCCCAAGCCATGATGGACCAGTATCCATAACCTAGATCAGTGGCTTATAAAACTTTTTGGCCTCAGGACCTCTCTGCATTCTTAAAAATTGATTCACAGCCCCCAAAAGCTTTTGTTTATGAGAGCTATATTTGTCAATATTTACCATACAAGAAATTAGAACTAATAACATTCTTAAATATGTAGTGATTCATTTAAAAATAACAATAAACCCATCACATATATAAACATACATAACACATTTTTATCAAATATGAGAACAGATTCTAAAACAAAAATAATTAGTGAGGACAATGGCATTGTTTAACATTTTTGCAAATCTTTCTAATGTCTGGCTGGAAGACACCTAGAATCTCATATTTGCTTCTGCATTCAATCTGTTGCAATAGGTTGTTTTAGTTAAGCTATATGAAAAAAAATCTCATATATTTAATTGGAAAATAAAGAAGTTTATAAATTTTTTAGATAATTCTGGATATTATTACTGCTACACAAAAGTTCAACAAATAGTAATTTCCTAAGGCAAAAAAAGATATAAAATTGTGTCAATTAACTTTTTGTTCATTAATGTGGCTTAACATCCATGGTCTATCTTGCATTTTGCATGGATCTTTTACTCATGCTTGATTTCAGAACATCACACAGTAGTTGTTTGGAAAATATTGATTCACTAAGTTATGCATGTCTTCCAAATGTTGACACATTCCATATTACAGTAACAAAAAATCACATTTGTTATTATCACTTCTGGTCTCATCAGAAATGTGTTTAATGTTGGGCAGCTGTCAAGCTAACAGTGATGGATGTAAGATTTTCAAAATTCCATTTTTCTAATGTCTAAATATTCTCTTGATAGTTTGAATTGCATCATTGGCAACAAATCCATTCAGTGCATATGTCAACATATTGGAAAAGATAAAAAATTTCTTGGTATATACTGAAAATAGTTTTATTTAACAGATCCTTCTGAAAGGGTTTTGGAAAGTCCCCCCACCAACAAGATTCTCTAGACTACACTTTGAAAAGCACTGGTTTATATGAAAGGTTGGTCTAAGGGCTGCCCCATGCCCCTCCACCTGTATCTCACCTTGGTTCCCAATGTGGCTTAAATGGAGGAGAAGAAATGTTTTCCTATTCCCTAGCTGTATGAAACAAATTCCAAAACAAGAAATAGCTATCTAAATGGAGAAAGAGATTGTATGAACCAAGAAATCAAGCCATATAGAAGAAAGAACACTTAACCACTTGACTCCTCTCCCAGAAAGCCCATAATTAGCAGGTGTTCCTAGACTGCTGACTGGTACAACCATATCCTTCCTGGGTACAAGAGTAATTGACAGAGAATTCTTGAGCACCTCCCCCCACTCCCAACAGCTATAGCATGAAAATTTCATTCCCTGCACTTCTTTTAAAAAAAAAAACTCATTTATTCTTAATATAAGGAGCGAGATCCAAAGTCTACCAAAGGTGCTAGTATTTCCATTCAGGAAGTAATCAGCAAAATTCCAAAAAAAGACCTGCATCTAAGTGAGACTGTTTTCTTATCTTTTCCCTTTGTCCTAAGACCACTATCTCAAGATGGTTTTCAAATGACTCTTTGATGTTTTCCCCAGAAGTTGTTTCAATATTTTATTTTCCAAAGTAACTTTTGGTTTTAAAATTGTATTAGGCATATTTTCAAACATACTTAGAAGTGTTAAAATGATTAATTGGGGGGGGGGGTGGGCATTAGGCTAAGACAGCTCCAGCACCTTGGGTTCCCACATAAGCACACCAAAACCCAACTCAATGTAAACGGTGAAGGGAAACTTGAGCTTAACCAATCAGAAACTGCCAACTCACCTCTAACTGGAGACTTTACCAATCAGGAACATCCAACTAACCTCTAATTAGGTATTTTCCACTTTAGCCAATCAAATATTTCCTTTATCTTGCTTCCAGGAACACCCTATAAAAGTTCCTCCTTCACACTCCTATGGTGGAGCACTGACCCACTTGAGGTCTGGTGCTGCCTGATTCATGAATCACTGAATGCCCAAATAAATTCACTGAGATTTTAATGTGCCTAAGTTTTTCTTTTAACAGCAGTTAAGAAAATAAAGAAACTCCATATAGTCTTTACCTAGATCAACAATTATTAAAATTTTGCCCACATTTGCTTCAGTTATTTCTGTTTTACTTTCTTTTTTCTTCTTCTTCATTGAAGTATTTTAAAGCAAATTCCAGACATCAAGTCATTTCACTGTACATAATTCAAAAGGCATTTCTAAAAACATTACTTATGTAACCAAGATGCCATTATCACATGTAATAAAGTTAACAGTCATTCTTTTGTTTCTTGTAATACCCAGTCCATAAAAAATGTTCCCAGTTGTCTCAAAAATGTCAATTACATTTCATTGATTCAAATCAGAATCCAAACAAGGTCCACTCATTACCTTTGATTGTTATGTCTGAATTCTCTTTTAATCTAGAGTTTTTCTTTCTTAGTTTTTCCTATGCCAGTCATTGACATGTTGCAGAAACTGTTAACCGCATATAAAATGTTCCATGCTCTGTATTTGCCTCCTTATGGTGTTTGCTTGTTTCTGCATCTTCTTTGTGTTTCCTGTAAATGGTAGTTAGCCCTGCACGTTTTATTAGATTTAGGTTCAATTATTATTTTTTTTTTGTAGGAATCCTTCATCAGTAGTGCTGTGAGCTTCATATCACATCACACCAGGAGGTATACAATCTCTAGACATCCCGTGGTTAGTGATGCATGACGGATCAATGAATTCAGAAGGTGGCAGTCTGATCTCCTCTCCTCTCCCATTATAAAGCTTCCCATCAACCTTTCACCTAGTGCTTCATCTATTGGTGATCATTAACTGCTGCAAAATGGTGAGTCTTCATTTCATGATTGCCTTCACAGCTTTAGCTGGAGCTCTTCTCTAATAATGGCCTCTTTATCTCATCATCTAGATAAGATAACTGTTATCTTATCAGGCTTTGTGATAACTCTGAAATATAGGTCATAAGAAAAGATCGAATAAATGTCTAATTCTTTACTTTTAGCTCCTGGCTTTTGAGACCAGTTGCTTTTAGTTTTGTTCCTTCCAGTGGTGTTCAATGAGCTTTTTTTTAAGTGTCATTTTGAACTCCTGGCTTTCTATACAGTAAGTATGTTTCAACCAGTTGCATTCATTATTCTTTTTAATATTCATATGTCTCATCTTTGGCCAACGGGAGCCCCTTCTTTTTGGCCCCTGTGTGTTTTGAACATGCAGTATGCATCTTTTATAGCTTACTTTTAGGCCCAATGGAACATTCCAGGGTCTTAATATATATTTCCTTTCTCACAACTGCATTCAGTTATTCTCCAGGGTTCTTGGTGTTCTCCAATAGCAATAGTATTTAAGATCACAGTCTCAGTCAATGGAATCTACCCGTCGATTATGGGCTGTCATTTCTTTTTAGCCTTTGCATGTAATTTTGAAATAAAAATTTCAAAGGTTCATACTAATATTTTCTATTCAGGTATTATAGAGCTTTACTTACATTCTCTAATTTTTCACTTGTACTTCCCTTTTTACACTGAAAATTTGGCTTTCAAACATTCCTAATATAATTATTTGTTTGTAATAGCTTATAATATGCATAAAAGAGATTCAAAATAATAATTCCAATGTTACCCCTAACAAACTATGGAATTGAACTTAATAGAATTTTGCTTTTTTATGTTTCCTTACTATGTATTTCACTAAAAATGTATAGTCAAAATACTGTTTTAAATATTAACACAGAAATTTTTTTTCTACCTGTGGTTTATTTAAAAACCAGTTGTTAGTGTTCACTTTAGGTTGTTTTTCATTTTTACATATAGTTTTTAAGTATGTAATACATTTATAGGTTTTGGAAGCCAAAATTACATAACAAACTGTATATTCAGAGACGTTTCACATCCAAATCTACCCCACGCATTTTCCTATTTCACCTATAACTGGATAATTTTCCACTTTATGAATGTGCCATCCATCATCAACTCCTTTACGCTACATTTTTATAGTGTCACAATTGTTGTAGTGTACAACCTTGAATATTAGCTATTTGATAGCTTTTCCCATAATGTCTTTGGGATAGAGCCTTAGAACTGGAACTGCAGGGTCAAATGATCAGTGACTACGATATTTTGATACTATGATACTGCCAAATTCATCTCTGCAAATGTTACACCATTCTGACTTCCCGTCAGCAATGTGTTAGACTGCCCATTTCCCACAGCTTGCCAATGAACAAAGCTGAGCATTTTTTGGCCATATGTTAAACACCATGTTCATTTCCTCTTCTGTGAAGTGTCTGTTGACATTTTTTGCTCATTTCCCAGAAGCTCTTTTAAGATTGTAATTACCGTTTCACTTAAATTAACCCCCAAATCATATTATACCCTAGACTAAGAAATCCATCTACAATCTATTTCCATTCTCAAATTTTGTCACTATGTTACCCAACAAGGGCAAAAAGATAGGCTTTTACAAAGTGCATCACCACAGTCAAAAACTGCAATGTCAGCAGTATAAGATGCCCACTCCATTAAATTTCATCCTCATAGCAGCTCTGTAAGGGAATATTACTATTACTGCCACAATAATTTGAGGAAATTAAATTTTAGAAATATTAAATAACATATCTAAGATTACACAGTTAATAACAGAGCCAAGACTCAAATCCAAGTCTGTTTCACACCAAATTTTATGCTCTTTATGCTAGGCATTGCCTAGTGTTGTCTGCCTTATTACTGTTTTAAACTTCATCCAGTAGCTCCTAACCTTTTTAATTTTTTATATCTTATTTCCCCAACTAAGTTATAAGCTCCATGAGATGGCATTTTAAATATACAGTTGTTTAGGTCTCTCAAGTTCAAACTGTCTGTAGAGTATAGCCATATACTTCTCTGTAGATGGATATTAATACTGTGTTTTTTTTTTTGAGACAGGGTCTTGCTCTGTCACCTGGGCTGTAGTGCAATGGTGTGATCATAACTCACTGCAGCCTTGAACTTCTGCTCTCAAGTGACCCTCCCACCTTAGCTTCCCTAGGGGCTGGGACTACAGACATACACAACAATGCCCAGCTAATTTTTTTAACTTTTTTTAGAGACAGGGTCTCACTATGTTGCCCAGGTTGGTCTCAAACTCTTGGGCTCAAGCAATCCTTCTGCCTCAGCTTCCCGAAGTGTTGGGATTACAGGCATGAGCCACTGTGCCTGGCAATGTTTTTTCTATCAAGCCTATATTATATATGTATTGTGTGTGTGTGTGTGTGTGTGAACAACAGGTATACATATATGTGTGTGTATATATTATATACATATTATACACATGCACACACATACACATATACATACACATTCCCTCCTGTCTACATAACTAGGGAATGCTGCATGTGTAGAATGATGAGTAAACCAGATAGTTTTGGAAAATTAATAATCGCAGCAAGGCTGTGCAAGGGCTGCCTGATCAGCATTCACCCAGTATAACGAGTGAGTTTTAAAACGTGAGATTAGGCAAATACCCCGAGAGTGGAAATAGCTTTTCAAACTAGACCACAAAGTCAGATAGGTCTGACTTTGAAACTTCTGGAACCTACTAATGTGAGGAATGCATAATAAAGCATTTGATAAATTGAGCCAATACATCCTGATTCGAATTTGATATGTTAGAGTAAGTGGTTAGGAGAATATCTCTGAGGACAGAGGCATCAGAGGAGTGAAAGGGGAGAGAAGCAGGGGAGTGTATTTTGTATATCACCAAGTCTGGGCCACGCTGGAAACAGTTACAGGCATCATCAAGATACAAGAGCCCAGAGTGGGACAAAAGTGAAAGTCATTTCTGATCTAACAACAACTATAATTATAAGATACACAGATATACATACACAATATCATCTAGATATAAAACCCTTATTTATATGCTTATTTATGTTCTTAGAAGAGAAGTGAGAATATAGCTGAACTAATTCCTTGTTTTGAAGGGGCGTGGTGCCCAAAAGTTACCATTTTACTCACCTCTGCCAATTAACAAAACATTGGGGGAAATTAAAAGTAAATAGCTAAATTCTATCAAAAATAAAATGTACCTATCATGCTTTTAAGAAGTATATTTAAAGATAGTGACATCAAATATTTAACAGTTATGGATCATATAAATGTCATTTTTGCAGGATAAGCTAAAAAAATGAAGGTTATATTATTAATATCATAGTTGAGTTTAATGCAAACAATGTGAAATAAGCCAGGAAGGCCACTTTAAACTGGTAAAAGGTACAATTCACAATGAACACGTGTTATGAATGTTATGTGCTGGATCTCTCATCTCCAACTGCTCTTTTTCTAGCTGCGTCTGCTCCAAGCACACTGGTTTACTTCTTGTGTGAACACACCAGGAGTGCTCCTGCCTCAGGGCCTTAGCACTTGCTGTTCCTGTTGCATGGATTGCTCTAGCCTCAGAGAGCTGCAGGCTAGACACCTTCACCTCCTCAGATCTTTGCTCAGCTATTGTCTGATAGTGAGGTCTTCACTGACTGCCCTATTTAAAGTTGCAACTCCCTTCCCCTGACAACAACCCGTCCTCCTTCCCCGTCTTATTATTCCTTATAATCCTTATCGGCACCTAGCATACAAGTTGTTTTACTTATTTATATTATTTATTGCCTGTTTGACTCCAGTGGAATGAAAAGTCCCAGGGATTATTTATCTATTCTATTACTAGACTAAGAACTAGTAGAGTTCCTAGAACATATTGGGTAGTCAATAAAGAGTCTTCAATGGTGGAATGAATAAGTTATATTGTATTAGAAATAGAAAGAGAATTTTATAGAAAACAGTAGTAACGAGGAATTTAAAATAGCAAAAAAAAAAACTTAAAAAGATTACAGAGGCTAAGTAATATAACTAAGGTTGACTCAATAGCTATATTATGTAACAAACTTTAAATCATACATGTGTATTTTTAAGGAAACATGGAACATTTACATTAACTTGTCATATATTAGGCCGCAAAATAATTTCAATGTGTTTTTCAAGGAGAGTTTGTACAGGATGTGTTTGTAAAATTATTATAATAAAAATGAAAATTAATAACCAATGGAGAAGTAAAAATAACCTCTTCCAAATAATTGCTGAATCAAAGAGTACATCAAAACTGCAATTACCAATTATTTACAAAATGAAACCATGAGAACATGACATATCAAAATGGGTGAATTTCCACCAAAGATATACTCATAGGAAAATTGAATGCCTTAACATTTTCATTCCTAAATCAGTAAGAATGAAACAAATGAACTAAACATTCAGTTGAGGAAATTAGAAAGTGAACCCCAAAACAAACTTCAACAAAGTGGTATTATATTGATAAATTTTAATTTTTTAAATATTTTTTAAAATTATTCTATTAATGCGTTGAAATGAATATATTTATAAATATATACAAGTGTTAGTTCTTTGAAAAAGAAAATAACATGGAAAAATTTCTGGCTAGTCTACTCAAGAGAAAAAGTAAAAGCAAAAAGTCTACAGTTATATAACATAGGAAAGGGAAAGTGGATATATCTATACAGAAAAATTAGACATTACAATAAAATATAATACTCACTGCTTTCATGTGTTAACATTTACTGAAGGCTTTCTATCAGCAGATACTTGTCTTCTCACTTGGTTTTCAAAAGCCCAGTGACATTGCAGGTGGGATTAAATATACAAGGGATTTATTGAGGGAGAACACCTGTGACAGGCTAATGGAAGAGTGTTGAAAAAGTCCAGGAAAGTCATCACATGGAGAGGCAGAGTTGACTCCTGTGGAGGAGAAAGGGAAGGAAGGAAGGAAGGAAGGAAGAAAGGAAGGAAGGAAGGAAGGAAGGAAGGAAGGAAGGAAGGAAGGAAGGAAGGAAGGAAGGAAGGAAAGAAGGAAGGAAGGAAGGGAAGGAGGGAAGGAAGGAAAAGGGGAAGGGCGGGAGAGGGGGAGGGAGGGGAGGGAGGGAGAAAAGAAGGAAGGAAAGAAGGGAGGAAGGGAGGAAGGAAAGAAGGAAGGAAGGAAGGAAGGAAGGAAGGAAGGAAGGAAGGAAGGAAGGAAGGAAACTGGAACAGAATGAGCCTTAGACTGTAATGCAGTTATAAGATAGTCTGGGCAAGGCTGATGGGAGTCCTCAAGGGAAGGAAAGTACCCACCAGAGGAGCCCCAGTCATCTCAGAACCTGGACTGCTTTAGAATCCCTGCTTTGCTCTGTCATGGCTGGGATTACCTGCGGGAAGCCTGACCTCAGCTTGGACGCTAGTGGATTTAGAACATAGCACTTGAGGGACATAAAGGAGACTTGAATCATGGTAGAAAAATGCCATTCTATTCCTACATGAAAATATTCAATGAGTCAAAATTTCAGTCCTCCTCAATTTGGATTACATAATTCATAATTCCAATAAAATATCCAATAGAATTTGGAAACAACGTAGAAAATTGTTTTTAAAGTTTTTCTTTTGTTCTGCATTGATAATTTCACGGTTGGCCATGATAAATTTGAGCCAAAATAAAAATTATTTTAGAAGAGCTTTCTGTTTGATTTTAAAGCATAAAAGTGTGTTTATTAAAATAATACTGGAACAGGTATAAAAATATAGATTAGTGGGACAGAAAAGAAAATCACAGAACTGTAATATATGCATAAGGATGTATTACGTGTTAAAGAAATTTAGAACATTCAATGTGGAAAAAAGATGGCTTATGCAAAAATAGTAACAAATAACTGGTTTGTAATAATTTAACATCAGAATTTTACCTCAATCCATACAACCAAATGAATTCCAGGTGGAGTAGTTAAACTTAGGACAGGAAATAAAATCCAAGAGTATCAGAAGAAACAACAGATAAATATTTATATAACTGTGTGGTAGAGGAAAAATTTCCAAACATTAAACCAAAAGCAGAGGCCTTAAAGGAAAAAATACTAGATTTAACTAAATAAAATTTTAAAATATCTGTGTATCAGAAAACAACAAAACAAAAGTAAATAAATGTAACTAATTGGGGGAAATATGTCCCAAACTAGTTCAAAAGTTAAATAGCCTCCTGATATGAAGAGCAAAAGTAAATTAATGAGAAAAAGGTAAACATTCCAGTAGAACAAATAAGTAAGGAATGTTAGCAGATAATTCACAAAGTAAGAAATATAGAGGCAAAAAATTATTTTTAATGTGTTTAATCTTACTAATAATGAAAGAAATACAAATAAAACCAATGAAATTCAATTATTGGAATCTATGTTTGAAAAGATGATGCTATCCTGGAATGGTGAGGGTAGAGAAAATGGTATAGCGTTGGTGTAAAGTGTGAAGTGGGTTAACTTTATGTGAGGTAGTTTGGCAGTATATTTCAAAAGTCTTAGATTTTTATATCCTTTTTGAGCAAACAATTCTTGGAACTTATCCTAGGAGATTAATTATGAATGTATGCAAAAAACTTGTCCTCATGGGTAAACACCCCCTCACTGTTTTTGTAAGTCAGTACACACATTTTGAGAAAGAAATAGTCAAAATACTCATTGCCAAAAAAAAATTAATTTGATTAGTTATGATATGTGCTTACAAATGAATATTAATACAACCATTAAAATACACTGTTGTAAGAGAAAAATTAATAACATGAAAAAATGTTAATGACACAATTTCAAATGGAAAAAGCAGATTACAAAAAGTATATGCCAAATGATTCCATTTTAGAAATACTTTAGAATATATATGCAAAGACAGGTACGCATGCATAGAACAAATTGGAAAGCTATCAAATAAAATGCTGTTTTTACCTAAGCGGTAGGATTATTTTTAGTTTTTTCTTTTTGCTTATCTATACTTGCCAAATTTCATATAATAAACATGTGTTGCTTTTCTAAAAAGCCAGTAAAAGTTAGGTTAAAATTTTTAATTCACTTGAAAAATGTCTTTCCTGTAGATAATATCTGTGACAATAACAGCATCCAAGCAGGAAGGGAGAGGGACAAAGTCCACCATTTGTCCAGACTGATTTCTCTTAGCATATGGAATTTACATTTTTGTTCCATGGGAAAACCTAGGGGGACATTTTTTAAAAATGGGGCTTCCAGTCTCCAGGTCATTTTTGTGCAGCCTCCATCCCTAACTCCTATATTTTAAACTCATGATTTTCCTTTAGGTTTTCCTTGGGTTGCTGTGTTCCAAGCGTAAACTGAATATGAGTTTGTCCACAATTCTGTCCGGTGACTCTGACATCCACACTTTTAAAAGTTAGCATTCCAAGCAAATTAGTGAGCATACATTCCCACTCTTCAAAGCTCATTTTTTAAATAGCTCTCCACCCCAAGGCTCTCTCTGTCCCCGTGTAGCTACTGTTGATGCTTCGGAGATTCACGAGAACAGTGTTTCCTCTGCCAAATGTTCCTAGTTGCAACCTTCCAGTACTCCTCAGAGCTTTAGACACCTTACCTGCACTTAATACAGCAAAAATATCCTCTAAGACCCTTTTATCCAGCTACAGTAGAAGATGACTTGATTTCCCCGGAGTATCATATCAGTCCCTTAAATCTGCATGATAATTTAGAGAAAGTATCAATCCTTCAAAATCAAAGTTCTCCAGTTCAAAATTCTGTATGTTTAGGGGTGCCTCCACCATCAAATTAGAAAAGGATCAACCACACCACATCCTACATCCTTCTTCTATGATGATCTACTCCAGACGCACAGTTAACGTTTGCACCTTGAGTGAGCCTGTCCTGGCCATTCACTCACTTATTCATTCAATAAATATCTATTGAGCACTTACTTTCTCCTGGACACTACATTAGGCACTAAGTAGACATTGTGAAAGAAAGCCGATGGGGTTTCTCTTTTGCAGAGTGTATACTCTATTGAAGGAGATATCGAATGAACGAACAAATTCTTAAACATTGTGATAAATGCCAACATAGCTAATATAGTGATGGAGCAAAATAGAAAAAAGAGATTTATTTAAACAGAAAAAGAACACTTACCTTTCTGAGGAGGTAGCATCTCAGCTGGGACCCAAAGGACGAGAAAGTATATAATTTGTGATGAGGGCATGCAGAGGGTCCAGGCTGGGCTGCTGTTGGCCAATGCATGCCTAGTCCTTTCCTTGTGCTGCCAGATGTCCATTATGATTGGCTGAAGTTCATGCCAAATTGGAGGGCCTTTGCCATACTGAAAGGTTTGAATATTACTTCTGGATACAAGTTAACAGAATAGCATGAACAAAACTTGTACAGCAGAAAACTTACCAACATGTTTAAGAAATCTAAAATCAGCTGTCATGACTGGTAAGTAGTGAGGGGGAGGCATAAAGCTATGGTGAGTGAAGTTTGCAGAGACAAGACTATGGCAAAGAATAAAATTTTCTTCAATGTTCCACAGAAAGCTACTAAAGAATTTAAGCTCAGGAGGATGGCTCAGTATGATTTAAGGTGTATAAAATGTTCCTAGGGCTACTATGTGGAGAAGGAATTGCAAGTAGGCTAGGAAAATACCAATTAATGTAGCCCAGCTGAGAAATGATAATCAAGATGGGAGATACGAGAGATGAGGAGGTTGGCAGTGGAAATGGAGAAAATTGAAGGTCTTAAATGCATACATCTGGGAGGAACAAACAACAGAACTTGCTGATGAAGTTGGTGAGAGCATGAGGAATCAGGAATTCAACCAGACTTCTGACTTAACCCACAAGCGGATGTTTCTTTTTACTCACTGAGTTGGGAAAGACGAATTTTAGAAAGGTGGAGTGGGAATTGGTCATTTAATTTGTAACAATTAATTTTGAGGTGCCTGTAGCAGAAATTCAAATGGAGATAAAAAGCTAACATGACCCTTCTGACGTGCCTACCAAATGCTCTTTGTATTCAGTGTGTTCTGT
Organism: Pongo abelii; assembly: GCF_028885655.2. NCBI lineage: Eukaryota > Metazoa > Chordata > Mammalia > Primates > Hominidae > Pongo > Pongo abelii. Next base: position 29,038,624 of record NC_071992.2, read on the forward strand.
CCACTCTGGCCTGGTAAACTTGGATGACTCACAGCCCTGTGTGAGCTCTGGAAAGGGTTCTCCTTACAGCTCCCTATCATTGCTCTCTCCTCAAATGTTGTTCTCATCTGGCAGTTTTTGTTTTTTTCTGGAAATATCTTCATTCATCTTCATTTTCTGGAAGGTATAAAAATTGGGCTGCTGCTATACTGGGCATCTGAAAGCATTATTTTTTATCTTCCAACATCTTTCATTTGTTCGGAAGATAACTGTTTCATATGTCTAGTTTTCACTGGTTTTCCCATGATGTGCCTAAGTGTGCTTTTTTGTGTGTGTCTACATGGCTTGCAACTTAATTCTTGAATCAATCAACTGATAATTATCAATTGATTGATATATTTTTCCTACTTGGCAAAGTTGTTCAGTCTTGGTCTCTTCGAATATTTTTATAACTCATTCTTTCTATACTTTCCTTCTGGGAATCCAAAGTATGCATATATGCACTCCCTATATCTCTTACACTCTCTCCTCTGTTTACCATCCTTTTTTCTCTCTGTTTTTCAGTCTTGCTATTTTTTTCAGGTCTGCCTTCCAGCTTACTAATTTTTTCTTTAATTATATATAGTCTTTATCTATATATACAGTCTTGTAACTGTATAGTTACAAGCCGTTTAGTTCTTAATATTGTTTTTATACATATAGAATTTTTGTTTGTTCATTTTGCATTATGTTCAGTTCTCTGAGGATATTAAAATCTTTTTTATAAATCTCCTTAAATATAATAAAGATTTTCTGTCTCTGATAACTCCATTATCTAGAGCCACAGATCTGTTTCTGTTATCTGTTTTTAAATTCTGGTACTTACTGTATTGTCTTGCCTCCTCCCAAGCCTAGTTGTTTTTTATTGTTTACTAGACATTTAAAGTTCTGGATGTTGATATATTCCTCTATAAATTATTTACCTTTGCTTTTTGCAAACAGCCAGGAACACCAGCAATTGTGGATTACTTAAAGATAATTTTACAAATAAAATGATTTGAAACTGTTAATCCTGATCCATTTCTTATTTAGCATTACTTCTAAGGTATAGCTCCTTGAAGTTTCAATCCAGCGTGTTTCTTGGGGCTTCCATATTTAGTACATACTGAACTGTAATTTTTATACCCACAGGCACAGGATGCTGTCAAAAGCTCTGTTCAAATTCTTAGACACTCAGCCATTTCTTCTTGAATTGATAGATTCCCCTAAGAGAAAAGAGTCCTCAGGGGTTCACCTCTGTAGATTTCCTTCTTATCCCAGATTTTGGTTGGCTTCACCGTTTTTCACTGCTTTGTTAATAGGATTGTTTATATCTTCTATATTCTTCCTGATTTTCTCTTTACTTTTCTGTCATTTATTGAGAGGGGATATTGAAGTCTCTGACAAATTGCAGATTTGTTTATTTCTCCTTGCAGTTCTTTCAGTTTCTGCTTTATATATTTTAAAGCTGTGTTATTAAGTTCCTAAGCATTTAGAATTTCTATGTCCTCTTGGTAATTTTATCTCCTTATCATTATGAAATGACTTTCTCCATTAGTCTTTTCTCTAAAACCTACTTATTCTGATATTAATATAGCTTTTATTTAATCATTGTTGTCATGGTATATCTTTATCCATCCTTTTTCCTTTAATTTATTTGCATATTTATATTTAAAGTGGGTTTATTATCAATAGCATACCATTGTGTCCTACTATTTTATGCAATCTGACAATCTCTAATTTTTAATTGGAGGTGTTTAGACTATTTACATTAATATGACTATTTATGTGGTTAGATATAAGCCCACATCTTGCCATTTGTTTTCTACATGTTCTATCTGCTCTTTGTTCTTTTTTTTCATTTTTGCTTTCTTTCATATAAATTGAATATTTTCATGATTCCATTTTATATACTTCATTGAACTATATATAAACTATACATTATGTACAGTATGTATACAAAGTATACATTATATATGATGTATATATACAAAATATACATTAAATGTAATGTAGAGATATAAAGTATACACCATATATAATATATAGATATACAAAGTATATATACATCAGGTGTATTCTGTGTGTGTATAGTGGTTTTATATAGAGAGAGACACATAAACACACATAGATGTATCTTTGTTTTATTAGTTTAGTGGTTGTGTTAGGGTTTATAATATGTGCCGTTAATTTATCACAGTCTACTTTCAAGTAAATATGGGTTTTATGCATAGTATAAGAACCTTACAACACTATACCTCCACTTTCCCCATCCCAGGCTTCATGTCATTGTTCTCATACATTTTACTTCTACACATAGTATAAACCCCATAATATACATGTTATAAACTCAAAAATAATTTGGCTTTAAACAGTCAATTATATTTTAAAGACTTAAAGAGATTTAAGATATTATTTTAAAGTCTTATATTTACCTGCATATCATTTCTGATGCTTTTAGTTTTCTGTGTAAACCCAGATTCCCATCTGGTATCATTTTTCCTTTCCCTGAAGAATTTACTTCAACATTTCTTGTAGTAATGGTCTGCTAGTGGTAAATTCTGTCAACCTTTGTATGTCTTTATATATATATATATATATATATATATATATATATACACACATATATATAGCATATATATAGCATATATAGAGAGAGAGCATATATAGAGAGAGAGCATATATATAAAGTGTATATATATATATGGCATATATATATATATTTTAAGTTCTAGGATACATGTGCACAACGTGCATGTTTGATGCATGGGTACGCATGTGCCATGTTGGTTTGCTGCACCTTCAACTCATCATTTACCTTAGGTATTTCTCCTGATACTATCCCTCCCCCCTCCCCCCACCCCACAACAGGCCCCGGTGTGTGATGTTCCCCGCCCTGTGTCCAGGTGTTCTCATTGTTCAGTTCCCACCTATGAGTGAGAACATGTCTTTTTAAAAATATTTCTTGGCCAGGAGCAGTGGCTCATGTCTGTAAACTGAACACTTTGGGAGGCCAAGGTGGGTGGATCACTTGAGATCAGGAGTTTAAGACCAGCCTGGCCAACATAGGGAAACCCCTGTCTCTACTAACAATACAAGAATTAGCCAGGCATGGTGACACATGCCTGTAGTCCCAGCTACTCAGGAGGCTGAGGCAGGAGGATCGCATGAACTCGGGAGGCAGAGGTTGCAGTGAGCCAAGATCACTCTGCTGCACTCCAGCCTGGGCAACAGAGAGAGACTCTGTCTCAAAAAAAAAAAAAAAATTGTTTTAATTATCTTACCATTGTTTTTTACATAAAAACATCATTTTCTTTAAACTGTTAGATTTCTTAAATATGTAAATAGATTATAAACATAAAAGAAATGTCACTGGCCCATAATTATATTAAATTTAATAAACTTTTAGTTTGGTTCCCACAGTTACTATTAGAAGGAAAAACCCTTAGACAAGTAATATTTAGTAGAACTTGTTTCAGTAAGGAAAAAAGAAAAGAAAAATTCATCGTTTGAACAGCCTCAGAACTAGAACAGGTTCAAAAATCTCTAATCTACAATGTGATCAGGCAGTATTTAGGGATGGAAAACAAAAGTGAGGTACAAAAATAGCTAAATTGGTTATGAAGACAGGAGACTGCCACCTGGGCTACAACGGCTGTTGCAATCCTGGACTGCTTGGTTTTTTTCCCCTTAAAAGTTTGGCTGCTCTTAAGTAGCTCTTGATCACTGGTCTTAAGTAAGTTGATTCTTGTGTTTGAGATTATCTGAGCTTTGCAATCTAAGTGTTTATAGCTTTCATCAAATTTGGAATTTTTTCAGGCAGTATTTCTTAAAGTGTATTTCTCCCCAACTTCCTCCTTCAGGGACTCCTATTACCTGTGCATTAGGGTGCTTAAAGCTATACCACAACTTATTAATGTTTTGTTTTTTTTAAAAAAAAAGTTCCTTGATGTGTTTTATTTTAGTTTTTATTTCCATGACTTTAAGTTCTCTAATCTTTTCTTTAGCAGTGTTTAATTCCATCTCCTGAATTTTTTACAACAGGTATTGTATTTTTTATCTTGGACATTGGATTTTTCATGTACAGACGTTTGTGTCTTTTTAAAAAATATATCTCCCATGTCTCTACTTAACATGATCGATTTTTCCTTACCTTTTTGAACATGTAGTTTTCAATGTATGTATAGGTTTTAATAACTGTTTTAATATACTTACCTACTGATTCTATCATTGCTAGCATTTCTGAGTCTCTTCTATTGATTGACTTTTCTCCTTCCACTCTTTTGCATGTCTAGTGATTTTTTAATAGATGTTAGCCATTGTGAATTTTGTCATGTAGCATGAGCTGGATTTTTTTTTTTTTTTCATTTGGAGTTTCAATCTTGTCACCAGGCTGGAGTGCAGTAGCATGATCTCAGCTCACTGCAACCTCTGTCTCCCAGGTTCAAGTGATTCTCTTGCCTCAGCCCCCTGAGTAGCTGGAATTACAGGCTCACATCACCATGCCTGATTAATTTTTTTGTATTTTTAGAAGAGATGGAGTTTCACCATGTTGGCCAGGCTGGTCTTGAACTCCTGACCTCATGTGATCCACCCACCTCAGCCTCCCAAAATGCTGGGATTACAGGCATGAGCCACTGCACCTGGCCTTTGCTGGATATTTTTGTATTCCTATAAATATTCTTACCTTTATTTTGGGACACAGTCAAGTAACTTGGTAATAGATTGATCTTTCCAAGACTTTTAAGTGTTGTTATATAGGACCAGAGTGACCTTTTCTCCAGGGCTAATTTTGCCCCACTATTGAGCCAATACCTTCCTGCGTGTTATATGGCATACCCTATGAATTGCTAGGTTTTCCATTCTGGCTCATGGGAACGAAAATTACTTTCAGCCCTTTCAGAGTGCCAGGGATTGGTCCCTGTATTTCCTTTGCGTAGATCTTTTCCTGATATTGGATAGTTTACTCACTTGCATGAGCAGATCAGTATTCAGCTGCAGATCCAAAGGGGACCTTCTGAAGATCTCCATATCTCTCCATTCACATCTCTCTCTCTTCTTCAGTACTTTGTCATGCAAACTCTGCCTTGGCATCTTCACACCCCGAGCTCTTTCGTCAACCTGGAGAGATCTCTAGGCATTGACTGAGTTTTTCCTCTCTTCACTGCAACCTGAAAACACTGTAATAAAAAGATGAGGGACATCGTTGGGATCATCTTTTTCCCCTTTCTCAGGCACCATTATCTTGTGCTGCCTGCTGTCCTGTTTCATATACGTCCAATTTTTTAGTTGTTTCAAGGCAGGAGGATAAATCTGATATAGTTTCTCCAATCTGGCTAAAAGCAGAAGTCCTCACTATGTAGTCAGCTCACCACTCATGCCTTCATGTATATAGTATAGTGTAGCTATTCTAATTGTTTTTACTGGGAAGGTTTATCCTGGTTTTGAAGTTTCCTATCTCACTCACCATGATATTAATCTCCCCTTGTTCTTACTAGGTGTAACTGCTTAGTTCCTGCCATGAAGTAACTCTCCTAAAATTACTTTTATCTACATTTTCTTCTGAGTTCTCTTTTTTTTATTTTTTCTTTTCTTTTTTTTTTTTTTTTTTTTTTGAGAGAGAGAGGTTCCTGCTCTGCCACCCAGGCTGGATTGCAGTGGCACAAACAAAGCTCACTGCAGCCCTGAACTCCTGGATAGAAGCAATCCTCCCATCTCACCTTCCCAAGTAGGTGAGATGAAAGGCACATGCCACCACACCTGGCTAAGTTTTTTTATTTTTATGTTTTTGTAGACATGGAGTCCCACTATCTTGCCCAGGCTGGTCTTGAACTCCTGGCCTTAAATGATCCTCCCACCTTGACCTCCCATCTCTTAAGGTATATATAGCCAAGAGTTTTAGCAGTCCCATAGGTTCTGTCTCTCATATCTTTCTCAGCACATAGCCTTTATGACAATGGCAATCACATTTTTCCTCTTAAACACTAACCTCTGATTGGTATGTAGCCTTACTTTTTCCCTGTATTTTCAACATATTTTATTAAAATAATTTGTTATATCAATAATCTTATTTTCTTCATATGATATGTTTTATTTTTATCTCCTTTCCTTCCTCTTCATCCATTTCCATATATCTTATCATCATAAGTATTACTTACATTGTAATCTTCACTACCATCACACAATCCCAGCATATCCACCAGTTCCAAAGTTTCCCGACACATTCCCACAGCTAGAGACCAGTTGAGTAAGAGAATTAAATGTATCTTTTTCCCACCAGTATCAGATAACAGCTTGAGAAACTCCCTTAATGCATGAGCCATGTTTGCTCATTTGGGACTTTGTGCACATGATTTGCAGTTATTTTCACAGTTTCAGTCACCTATGTGATTCTTCTTCCAAATGATCAGCCTTCTATTTTCATAACAGGCCCTTCAATCTGCTAAAGTCTTTTCTCAAGTAAGAGTTCCTCTTGTATCCGGCAGAAGAGAACCCTGAACCCAGCTCTGAATCAGCATCCTTCATAACTATATTCACCCACTAGCACCCTAAGGCATATATATATGTGTGTGTGTATATATATATATATATATATATTCTTTTTCTTGGGGATATTTGATTAAAAGGAACAGTATAATCCATGTTGGGACTTTGGCTAAACTACTTTTTGTATTTCTATACTCTGCTGAGATAACTTGGGATATTTTACTGGGAGAATTCTTTTTTCATCCAGTTTATAGACAGGCTTAAATTGTCTGCCTCAAGACCCTTTTTTCTGGGCCCCAACTTGGTTACCTCTTTGTCTTCTGAGAGATGGAGGGCACCATGGAGTGCTGCCTTCTTGAAAGTAGGAGAAAGTACCACGCCATCCTACATCAGCCAAATTAGAAAAGAATTACAAAGAGAAACAGTCCAAAAAGGGGAATTGACTGAAGAAAAACAAGGAGGCAATCTCAAGTGAGAGGAACTTTTGATTTCTTGGTTTTCTCCCTTGAGAGCACCAACTCCTAACCCAAAGTACTAAATGTGTCCCTGGGTGCCTGATGCAGGCGCACAGCTCCCGGAACGAAAGGGAGGGTGGAACCCAGGAGAAAGCCTGGAGCTCCCCCTAATGCGACTTAAGGCAATCATTTTATTGGACTTTTTCTGATAAAAGACAGTCTTTGTATAACTTCTTCCCTTCTTCTTTGTCTTCTTCTGAGCGAATGGAAAGAGGAACAAGAGAAGCATAGTCTTCAGAGATACCAAAAAGATTCATGTATAGTTCAAAGGGAGAAAAACAAAAGAAAGAAGGAAGGGAAGAAAAAAGAGAGACAGAAAGGGAAGGAGGCAGAAAGCAAATAATGGAAAGAGGAAGAAAGAAAATAAGGACGGAACAGGAAACTAACATTCCTGGAATGCCCATAATCCTTCCCAAAATGTGCTAGGAACTTTGCATAGGTTATGTGATTAATGCTTATTACAATCTTAAAAAGAAGTATTTTCTATTATCACCACATTATAGTGGAAGCAACTGTGTCTCAAAGAAGATAATTTTGTTGATGCCAAGGTAATGTTTGTTCAATGCCCGGGTAATGACAAGAAGGTGATGTATGAATAAATTATTCCCTGATAAGGCATGTGGTCATTCAGCAATGATGGTTAGTTGGTAAACCCTGGGAAGAAGAACATGAAATATCTCAGAAATTTGGAGGACCTGGGGAGATTTTAGGGCAAGAAGAGTGAAGAGAAGCCACAACTGATAGTAACTGAATGGGCACTGTGCACCCAGGGATCAGAGATGTGCTCTAAGAATCAGTCAGCAGTGCCCAAGTACGACTGAGTTTGGGAACACGTCACTGTTCTGAAGCACAATGAAGTAATAAGCTACATATAGAAAGAAAGGCCTTTTCCTCCCCAGGAACCAAAGGAACCAGAAGGTCCCCAGTCTTAGACTGGAAAGTAAAAGAGAACTTGAACATGTAACAGATGGACACACGGTTCATTCAATTACTATTCCCTGCAAATGCAGCAACATGGGCTGGATGCCATGTCGCTAAATGAGATATGGTTCCCATAACCCACCCAATTGGGAAAGGAAATAAAATAGGCCTAAAATTCACAAAGGAATATTTAAGGTAACCCGCAACTGAATACTATCAATCTGTATACATGAAACTTCTTTATAATGTTTACCCTCAAATTATTTCAAACTGCAGTAAATTTATTTGTGAACTTGAAACAGCTAACTGAAAAAGATCTCAGATATATTTCTGCCTGATTTATAATGGGGATTATTAGTATAAAAGCCAAAATATATGTCTATAAGATTGTGTATTGTAAAACTAAGAATTAATGATTTTGAAAAAAAATTATCATTATGCAGCCCTCCCTCCAGTCAAATAATCTATTGGAATAGCTAAATGTGTGGATCATTGATTCTTATTTAGGCTAATAATTAAAGTCTTTAAGCTGATCTACTAGGTTTGAAAAGGAATAATGCATTGATTACCAGTGAAATTTAGGACAAATATTAATTCGTAACTAAAATAGCCTAGGTAGAATCAATTGTCCACCTTTGGGTAAAATAACTTGTAGGCTTGATCAAAAGGAATCTGTCAATTTAGCATCAACTGGAGAGTTAAAAAAAAATATGGATAGATAAGCACCAAGGAAAAACTCAGCCCATGTTATAGGAGCAAGACAAGATGGTAGCAGAGCCAATGGATGCTAAGGAATCGGACAAGAGAAGTGAGCTCAGAAAAACAGGTGAACGTGAACCTTAATCACCTAACAAAAAGTGGCCATTGAGCATAAACAGCAAGGTAAAATTGTGAAAGCTTCTATTTTACAATGAAGTAAGCTTCTACCTATGACCCTAGGAGCACTGCCAGCCAAAACACCTTTGCTAGATTTATATAGTTTGTGAGCCTAAAATACCAATACTTGTGTGTGCTGGAAATAAAAGAATATAAAGCAGAGAGGGAGAGGTGGAAGGATTTGTCAGCTCCAGATTCATCAAGTGGAGCTTGGAAAGAGTAGAAATTTAAAAGTGAAGATGTTTAAATGCTAGTCTAGATGTTGGTGCCTTTCCCTGTTATTTTCTCCCCACCCTGCACCCCAGAATTCCACTGTTGTTTGTTACAGTGACATTGGGAGAAAGGCAAACAATGGAAAAAGTAGGTAAATGGAGAAGTAACATTTATTGAGAACCTAGCTGTGTATCAGGCACTTTGCTGTTTTATTACATACATTATTACACTTGATTCTCAAAGTACCCCATTCGGTGAGTTTTATCATCCCCATTTCAGAAATGAGAAAATGAAGACTTAGTCGTATCTTCCCTCATCTCATGCAACTTGTAAGTTGTAGGAAAACATGTTTGAGCCTAGATCTGTTTAAATCCAAAATCAAACAGAGGCTGCCATATTTGAGGATGCCCATCAGTGGAAATAGCATAATGTTACCCCGAGGAAAGGAGTCAGATACCTTCGATGTAGTGTCCTGTCACAGGCTTTGACAAAGAGCACCACCCTCGGGTGCCATGCTATTGTTCTTCTTTGGCCATCAGGAGGAGGTTCAGACATATGTGACACTTTCCCAAAAAATGCAGGAGACATGGTGACATACACACAATAAACCATTAGTGAGGATGACTCCCTGGGGAGACAAGACATATATAAACAAACACTCAGTGTTCTTGCAGTTTCATGGGATTTTTATGGGTTACATTTTATCATCAATCATAAATTGATTATTCACAAGAAGAAACGTGTTTTTCTGAAAAATGGCTAGCAACATATTGATCTGAAAACTTCGGGGAAAATGTGATGAAGTAGAAAATTAATGGAGAGTAGAGAAGTGAAAGTGTTTCAGTCTTTTGAGAATATGGTAATAATCCCGAGCTAAGGTACAAACGACTTATTGCTAATGTTGTTAGCCATGTCTTGGATGCTGGATTCATTTGTCCAATAAAATTTATCGTTAAAGATCATCTATAGGAATAATTATAATCAGTGGTATTCATGAATAGATAATTCAATTGGAAAATATTTCTTAGACGCCGCAAAACAACAATTAATATTTATTGAGCCTCCGTTATGCATTAAGCCTTTGTCGATTAGTGCCAAAGAAAAATAACTCAGCCGGGCACCATGGCTCACACCTGTAATCCCAGCACTTTGGGAGGCCGAGGCAGGTGGATCACCTGAGATCAGGAGTTAATGACCAGCCTGGCCAACATGGAAAAGCCTCGTCTCTACTAAAAATACAAAAATTAGCTGGGCATGGTAGTGGGTGCCTGTAATCTCAGCTACTCAGGAAGCTGAGGCAGGAGAATTTCTTGAACCCAGGAGGCGGAGGTTGCGGTGAGCTGAGATCTTGCCACTGCACTCCAGCCTGGGTGACAGAGCAAGCCTCTGGAAACAAACAAAAAAAAGAACTCAATACCTTGTTGGGGAGACCTACATGAACATATTAAATTACAATTTAACCCATATTTAATGTAACATTTATTAACCTTAAAGGAAGAAAATGAAGATAGATTCCCTATGTGTTAGTGACTATTCCATTGGAAGGGTTTGATTGTCGTGTGAATTTTGGGAATGTAACAGGATTCTCATATATTTTAATATGCTGTTGTACATGGTCAATCTCCAAGAGCATTAGCAGGCAATCTTTTCCACACATGTTGGACCAATGGAACGTTTCTTCATGGAGCATTTTTATGAAAACTACACTGAGAAATGGTGGTGGTGGAGATAAAACATGAACAGAAAATGGCAAAAATCCACTGTGGAGTAAGATAAGCATGTTAAAAGAAGTACTTTCTGTCATCTCAACACTCCAGTTACAGCTCATAAATCACAGAAGAACATGCAAAGAATAGCGACCCCTGCAGTTTGCACCATCCTGGTGGATTTTCATGACCTTGCTATGCCAGCCATTATTACCAAAGGATATAATCTGATAGCTCACAGGCGTTGGCTCTTCCAAAGCCATAAACATCCCAACACCCTCTCATCACCATAGCAACCCTATCCCAATTACCAATGGTAACAGCCTGTCTTGTCAAAGTATACGTTTTTGCAGAACTACTGCTCAAGCTCCCAGAAAGAAAACAGCCAGAGCACCACCTGGTGGGCATAACTCTCTCCTGCAAACTCCCAGACCACTTTGAGGGGCAATTCCAGGCGCTCAGAATACCAAGCCTTCCTTGCTGCACAAATCCTCCCCATTCTCAGAAACAGCATGACTACACAGAATTTGCACAGAAACAAATGTCCATCCTTATCTCAATGGAAAACAATTCCCAAGCCTAGTGGAAAATTCTCAATACGTAATAGAAAGCCAAGATGGAAAAGTAGGAAGGAGAAAGTAGAAATAGAAGCATAAATTTGGTCTTCAAGAAATGGATTTGAGGGAGAGGGGAGGAAGAGCATCAGGATAAATGCTAATGCATGTGGGGCTTCATACCTAGGTGATGGGTTAAGAGGTGCAAGTCACCATGGCACCTCTTTATATCTATGTAACACCTCTTTATATCTATGTAACAAATCTGCACGTCCTGTACATGTATCCCAGAACTTAAAATAAAACTAAATTTTTTAAAAAAGAAATGCATTTGATCTGGAAAATAAATATCCCTCATGGACTCTTTAATGAGATCCACTTTATCTACTTTAGTACTCAATGAATAGTGAGGAAATAAGTAGATAAACATACCCTTTAAAATGAATGTTTTGCCCCATGCCACAAGGGATAAAAGTTGATCAATATAAACATTAAAACAGTTTAAGATGGCCAGTTATGAAACAGCAGTTTACCAGTACCCTTGAAGTCAAAGCACCCTGAGCCCTCCTGGTTATGTGACCCCATAAAGTCCCTTTAATATTTAAATTCATTTGATTTGATAGATGAGTTTCTAGCATCTATACCAAAAGAGTACTTATTAATACATCATTTATTTTGTTCATGTCTTGTTCATTTTAAAAGTTCTCATTTGTCTTTTTCCTCTGGATTCTAAGATAATTTTCCACCTTGGCTTGAATACTTTATTCATGGTGAGTTTATTTATTTATTTATTTATTTATTTACTCACTTATAAATTAAAATACATGTATATATATAACCAATCCTAATGCATGTCTCAATTCTGGTACACATTTTATTTTCCTGAAATACTTCCCAATATCATAGGGATCTGCTTTTATTTTTTTCTTTCTCTTCTCAGCCCATTTTACATAAATCTATTTTCTTATTTTTATCATTAATTTGGTCCATATCTTCTGGAATTTTATAGAGACAAAGCAAATGCTATTTAAAATATTTCTATGCTAATAAATATTTCTTAAAGCAATACCAACCATTCCTGTGCAACTTAGTGCTATGAAAGCCTTGTTTTGTGATTTTGTCTCTTTTCAGTCTGATTGCATTTTCCCTGTTGACACGTCCTTGAAGAAGGACAATTCTACATGACCCTGGCATTGATGAGTCTCTTTCTGCCCGTTTTGTGTCTCTCTATTTTCTGTGGAGTCCTTATCACAGAACATAAGCTAAAGGACTGGCTGATAATCATCTACATTACCGTTCAGTGACACAGCAGCTGGAGGTGACTGAAAAGAAAAATCCTTGGGAAGCCCCAGGAGGCAAAATCTACCCCTGTGCAGTCTCTTTTGCATATTTTACATAAGTTTTCCCTATCAAATCTTGTCTTTGGTTTGACTTCACTACAAGGTTCCCAGGTGGCTGTGCCTGGCTTTTTTCCTGGCTTTGTTTCTGGAGCCACTGTTCTCCTAGGGCAGTGGAGGGAAAGCTGCTCTGGCTTTCTGCCTGAAAGAGCCCTGCGGGACCCCAGCCTCCAGTTCCTCCCATTGCTTTCAGATTAGGTTGCTCCTCACTGGCAGGAGGAATTTCAAGAAGCATGTGTTTCCTTGTGTGCCTGAACCTGCCACCACCTTTCTCCCCTGACTCTTCAAGTTAGGGTGTGTGGTGCGCAGAACCCCAAAGATGGCCCCCCAAGGTGCCCATCCTATGGAAATGGGGTTCTTCAACCAAACACCAGTCTAGCTGCTGCTGTGAAGAGATTTTGCAGGTGTCATTGAACTCCCAAATCAATTGACCCAAAGCTATCAGAGATAACCCATGTCCTTAGAGCAGCGCCACAGAGATTATCCAGGTGGAACTAATTTAAGGACAGGAGCCCTTTAAAGCAGAAGGGAGAGGCAGAGGATTTGAAGCATAAGGATTAGATGGGTCCTTGCTGGCTTGAAAATGCAGATTCCACATGAGCAGGAATGTTAGTGACCTCCAGCTGCACAGAGCAGGTCCCAGCTGCAGCCTGCAAGGAACCGAGGACCTCAGACCTATGACCAGGAGGAACTGGAATCTGCCAACATGAATGAGCTTGGAACTAGACCTTTCCTATAATTTCCAGATAGGAGTCTAGCCTAGCCAACCCCTTGGTTTCAATGTCATGAGACCCTCTGAGATCAACAGAGCCCAGGCTAGAATCCTTACCCACAGAACCACAGCTGATAAATGGGTAGAGCTTTAAGCTGCTGAATTACAGCAGCAAGAGAAAATGAATACAGGATGTATTTGTGGGCTACTTCTAGAATCCCCTCTGCTCTCTTGAGTTGAGGTTGTGCAGCTTTTCTTGGGAAGGGAGCTTCAAGTCAACCCTCAGTGCCTGCCTTCAATCTGGTTCTATCAGCACGAGATGTAGCAAAAATGCATTAAGATAGCATTTCCATGTTACAGAAGAGTAAAGCTCGGAGATATTAATTTGCACAATATCATACAGCAACACAATTTTAGAGCTAAGATTTCATGCAAGTCCAAAACCCATCTTTTTTCAACAGTGCTAAGTTGCCCATGTCAGAAATGTCAAGTACACGGCAGGTGTTTCACCACTTCCTTCTCCTCCTGTACTCACATCAGACGGCTCCCATCAATCACAGGGCTCTTTTGCAATGAGTCCAGATGAGATCTCAGAATTCTCCCCAAAACAGGGTCCCAAAGCCTACAGTTAGCTCCAGTGATTGAAGTTGGCATAAGAAATGAAAATATTTTCCCATCTCCAGACTAATCCACGTCAGATAAAAATCCACCACCTATTTTTCTCTACCCATCTCCTCCTTTCCTTCTCCAATTCGCTAAACACCTCTTTGGTCTTCTTTTTTAACCACTTACCCAAACCTTTGACCTGGAATGCCACAAATCTAAAAGATCTTCTATCCAGCGACAACAGCCCTTTGGAGACGTATCAAAGTCCTTTGCCAGTTTAAGATCTGCCTCTCCCATGTGTTCTATTCAGCACAGAACGACAAGGGGTGAGCAGCAGTGTTAGAACAGATGTGACACATCAGCCTACCACTGCAGTCTGGCCTTTTTGGAGGAAGCTTTTCCTACCCTCCCAGACCAGGTCAGGTCTCCCAGGTGCACATCCTCTTAGCACCATGTCCTTCCCTACAGAGAACTTATCATTTTTATTCCAGCCTAATTTTCAGGTATTTTGTTCTGTCTTCCCCTCCAGTCTCTTTGCTCCATGAACAAAGGCCACAACTGTATTTACCCAGCGTTGTCTCTCAGCACCTAGCACAATGTCTAGAACAGGCACTCAAAACATTGTTTGGTTTCCCTGTATTCTGAGATACTCTTCCCACCTGCCATGCAATTTTTCCCTAGTGAGCTCGTGGCGTTCAGTAATACCATTTGCATAAGCACAGAAGGATCTGGGCTTTGCTGGACGTCTTTGGCTTTTCATTAATACGTCATCAGTCAGACACCTGAATTATTAGAGGTTACGTAGCACCAATTATGGGAGGGGGAGCAGTGGAAGAACAAGTTGCAGAGGCTGCACCTGAGTGGCTCTGTTGAAGAGGGGAGGATGTCAGAGCCTACAGTTACCAGACACCATGCTCCTTCCATCCTGTTGATTTACCATCTCTAATGTATTTCCTCATGGTTTAAGTTGCCTGCTTTGCTGTTTGAAGACGCATCCTGGGCAATCTGAAATAACTTTTGAATTAAGAGATTTGAATGGAGATGTTGCCCTTACCACTGTGTGATCTGTATGATCTTGGAAGAGTCACGTTCTCTCTCTAGGCATGAATTTCCTCATCTGGCAAATGGAGGGTATGGACTAACGGTCTCTACGGGATTGTCCAGCCCAAAAGTCTGTGATTAAATGAAGGAAACATTAAGTCAATAGATTTGTCAAGAACATGTCAGGATATTATGCCACTATAGTTTGTTTGTTTGTTTGTTTGTTTGTTTGTGATGGAGTCTCACTCTGTCACCCAGGCTGGAGTGCAGTGGAACGATCTTGGCTCACTGTAACCTCCACCTCCTGGGTTCAAGCAATACTCCTGCCTCAGCCTCCAGAGTAGCTGGGACTACAGGCATGCGCCACCACGTCTGGCTAATTTTTGTATTTTAGTAAAGATGGGGTTTCTCCATGTTGGCCAGGCTGGTCTCGAACTCCTGACCTCAGGTGATACACCTGCCTCAGACTTCCAAAGTCCTGGGATTACAGGTGTGAGCCACCATGCCTGGCCCACTATAGTTTTGACTGGAGAATGATGACCATTCTGGGCTTCCCATTTAATCAGCAATATCTGGAATAATAACTGCTTCAGAATTGCCAATTAGTAGGGATAGGTTCAGTCACAGTCCAGTCCTGAATATGAGACCTGGAAGCTTTCTTGGTGGGGGAGGCATTATATTGGCTTCCTACCCAATAGCTGTTCCATGCATCTTCCTTACTGACAGCCTGACCTCCTACTTCATTCTCAATATAGAGACTAGAAGTGTCAATGTTCCCTCTACCAGGAGAATTCTTCCCAAAACAGGGTCCCAGAGCCTACAGATAGCTCCAGAGATTGAAGTTGGCATAAGAAATGAAAATATTTTGCCATCTCCAGCCTAACCCACGTCAGATAAAAATCCACCACCTATTTTTCTCGACCCATCTCCTCCTTCTTTTCCCCATTCCGCTAAACACCTCTTTGGTCTTCTCTTTTAGCCACCTACCCAAACCTTTGACCTGGAATGCCACAAATCTACAAGATCTTCTATCCGGTGACAACAGTTCTTTGGAGACTTTGCAAAGTCCTTTTCCGGTTTAAGCTCTGCCTCTGCCATGTGTTGTAATCAGCACAGAATGACAAGGGGTGAGCAGCAGTGTTAGAACAGATGTGACACACCTGCAGCCTACCACTGCAGCCTGGCCTTTTTGGAGGAAGTCTTCCCTACCCTCTACCAGCCTGGCAACCTGAACATAGAACATGACCACATGAGTAAAAAAGACCTGAAGAGAAGCGTACAGATTTGGGTTTTCTTCCCAAAGAAGAAGAGGTGGGCAGGAGAAACTTCTTCCTGCTTGTGGATGCAGTTGCGTGAGGTTATAATTCTCGAAGCAACAACAGCAGCCACTTTGTGACCACGAGGTAACCAACCCAAATGGAAGCCAATGTGGTAAGGAAGGCAGAACAAAATTTATTTAATACAGATTTTTAATGATCTTATTAAGCTCTTCAAACCAAGTTTGGAACTATCTTCCTCAGAAAGAAAAAAACAAAACCAACTGGGAATTCTGTATCTGAGATGCTTGTGGCCTGCCTTTCTAGCATAGGGTACATTCACTCCAGCTGGTTTACCTCTTGCTATCAAAACACACAGGGCCTTTGTTGGTTGTTTGAATTTCCTCTCAGTGTTGTGTAGACCAACAAAATTTGGAGGTCTATTAAAGTAAATATGCTTTAAAATTAGTGGTTGCACTGTGTTCTTATTTAACACATCCATTCAGGAAACAATACGATTATGAGCATGGATTTTGATCAGATTGCCTAAATTTAAAACTCACATCCACCACTTACGAATTCAGGGATCTAAGGAAAGTTACTAAACACTCTACCTTGGTTCCCTTATCTGTAAAGTGAGGCTATTACTGGTATTTACCAGAAGAGCTGTTCTGAGGCTATCGTGAGTTAACACATAATGTGCTTAGGACAATGCCTAGGTTAGAGTAGCTGCTCCTTAAAGCTAGCAATTACAGCCAACCCTCTGCATCCACAGATTCTATATCCATAAATTCAATGGTAGATCAAATATATATTTTTAAAAAAGGATGGTTGCATCTATACCGAACATGTACAGATTTTTATCTTGTCATTATTCCCTAAACAATACAATCTAACAACTACTTACGTAGCATTTACATGGTATTAGGTATCATAAGTAATCTAGAAATGATTTAAAGTATATTGGAGAATGGGCAATTTTTTGTTTTGGGGGTTTTTTGGGGTTTGTTTCTTTTTTTTTTTTTTTTTGAGAGACAGAGCCTCTGTCACCCAGGCTGGAGTGCAGTGGCAAGATCTCGGCTCACTGCAACCTTTGCCTCCCGGGTTCAAGTGATTCTCCTGCCTCAGCCTCCGAAGTAGCTGGGATTACAGGTGTGTGCCACCAGGCCTGGCTCATTTTTGTATTTTTAATAAAGATGGAGTTTTGCCATGCTGGCCAGGCTGGTCTTGAACTCCTGACCTCAGGTGATCCGCTCAACTCAGCCTCCCAAAGTGCTGGGATTACAAGTGTGAGCCACCGGGCCTGGTCTTGCACAGTTTACATGCAAATACTACGCCATTTTCTGTCAGGGACTTGAGCATCCTTGGGTTTTGGTATCTTCAGGGATCCTGGAGCCAATCCCCCATGGATACCGCCAAGGGATGCCTGTTCTTCATACCCTTGACGGTATAATTTTGGGTGAATTACTTAAAATTCCCTGAGTCCTGGTTTGCTCATTTATAAAATGAGAACTATCATACTGCAACTGCACTCATATTTCTTGTGAGAGTTCACGCTGATACCCAGTACCGTGCCTTAATACAGAAACTCAGTGTAAAAATGCTACTTCATCCTCACTGAAGTCAGAATGTTTTTGTTGGCATATCAACAGAGCGTAAAATATTTTGGAGAATTGCTGTAAGCAAAAGAGTCCTGGTGCTGCTAAATGAATTATGGAATGATTTGTTTCCATTGTGTTACATTTTAATGCAACGGGATCTGTGATTCAAAGGAATTCTTGGGCAACGCAAATATCCTCTAATTTATCTTTTCTGCAAAGGGGAATTTTCATATATCAGATTTGCCTGAAGAAAAAATTGCTTATACTGGATACGCACTTGTAACCAGAGAGCATTGAGAAATATTTCTCTCAAACATCCAGTTGCAGCATTCATAGAATTCAGGGTTTGGGGCTCCCTCCCAAGTAGACTGCATGTATGCTTCTTGTTACTAGATGGGGATCTGAGTTTTAATTTTGTATTTTCCCCTCAATGAGCAGGAAAATAAGTATGGCAGTGACCCCAGAGCTTGGCAGTTTTGTACAGCTAAAAGAAGAACGTTAGAATCTGATGAGCACTTAATGAATGTCCATCCTGTATAGTTCTGCACACCCCTGAGCAAGTTACCCCTAGTTTTCTCACTAGTAATAAAGTGGAAATATGTCTACCTCCTTTTATTTTTAGGAGGATCAATACAAATTGTACATTT
The DNA here is from genome assembly GCF_028885655.2 of Pongo abelii. NCBI lineage: Eukaryota > Metazoa > Chordata > Mammalia > Primates > Hominidae > Pongo > Pongo abelii. The sequence continues at coordinate 29,057,152 of NC_071992.2, forward strand.
GAAATACCTGTTCTGCACATGGACACAGGGAGGGGAACATCACACACTGGGGCCTGTCAGGGGTTGGGAAGCAATGGGAGGGAGCACATTAGGACAAATAGCTAATGCATGCGGGGCTTAAAACCTAGATGATGGGTTGATGAGTGCAGCAAACCACCATGGCACATATATACCTCTGTAACAAACCTGCACGTTCTGTGCATGTATCCCAGAACTGAAAGTAAAATAAAATAAAATAAAATAAATAAATAAAATACAAACATTATATATGTGTTTTACATTATGTATTATATAAAATTAGTAGACAAAATTAACTCTTTTCTTTTTCTATTACGTTTAAACTGGGGAAAACGACATTTTGAATTGTGTTCTATGTAATTTTTAAATTTGAAAAATTGTTGTTTTAGGTAAAAAGATAGGCATTAATTTAAAATCCTAGTTCAGTATCTATTTTATATTTCATAAGGTTAACTTTTGAAAATATTTACTTTTCACACCAAGAATTCTGGACCATCTTATTGTTTTATTTGGTATTTGGTATTAAATAAGGTATTATCTTTAAATAACCAATCATCTGAAAGTATTTAGTTTTGAAAAATAAAAATATCTTAAAACCGGTAGTTTATTGATTATTATTAGCCTTGTGATGATTATATGGATATTTAAAGTTAATTGAATGTGTATTTTGAACCCAACATTCCTAGAATGGGGGGAATAAAAATAATTTATATAAAGCAAAAAAAAAAAACGAAATACCTGTTCTGCTATAAATCATATCTATTATTACTTACAATATTATATTTAGCACCTACTTTGGAGACATGGTGAGGGCATGGGATAAAAATATGAAAGAGTGATGTGTCCTTTAAAATATCTCTTAGCTCTTTCTCCCCACAATAGGTTCTGTGTTCATCCTGAAAAAGCTTAAAGAGAGCTGAAGAAGGAAGTTAACTTTTCTACTCTTCTCTCAGCCAGGGACCAGTAAGATGGCCTGAGGCAAGTCATTTGAAATCTAGATTCACATATTCATAAAATTTTGGCAATAACATCCATTATTCTTATCACAAAGAAGTAACTTTAGTGTCAGATTGATGTAGTGAAGAAAACAGGAAGGAAGGAAGGAAGAAAGGAAGAAAGGAAGGAAAGAAGGGAGGGAGGGAGGGAGGGAAAGGAAGGAAAAAGGAAAAAAGTAATTCTAGAAAATACTTTTAAACAAAAATATTAGAAAATACTTAGAAAGTATCTTAGAAAAATAGTTAGAAAATACTTAGAAAAAAAATCTTAGAAAATACTTTTAAACAAATTATTTATCTGATGCCCACATACAATTCCATAAAGTATGGAAATTAAAATAGCCTGGCTGTCTTTGTTATGAAAGCCAAGCAGGATATTTTTATAGCCAGAGCCTATTGAACTTAAACAAATTGAAGTGTTGATTATATTAACCCACAATGCAACTACCAAACAGCTAGTCAGGACAGACTCCCAGTTTCTGGTTCAGCGTATAAAGAATTGAAAGTTGTTGGCTATGCTCCTAACAAAAAAAAAACACTGAACAAACTGAAAATCAGCAACTCTTCATAGATCCATCAGAGAATTGAGGTCATGGGGCAAATCACTGCCCCCAAAATTAAAGAAACAGACTGATACAGAGAATCACAACTCACCAGAGCAGAAACCTCTGTAGGAACCAGTATTGGAGTAGTAAAATCTAAACTGTAGCTGAAAGATTGCTGGGGGCTCAGCAAGAACAAGTCTTAGGGTTTAAAACTCCAGGGGAGGCCAGTCTTAGTGGAGCCCCCATGTTTTGTGAATTTTTCCTCCAGGATCTCTACCAGCTTCTCATAGTGAAGGTCAGAGAAAAATCCCCTCTTGCTTCCAGCAGGGAAAGGTAAAATAACAATTTTGAAGTATGCCCAGAGAATTCTGTTCTTCATAACAAGTCCTACTCTCAAAATAAACTATTTTACCAGATCCTAACCGACTGGGGTTTTACTAAAGCCTAACCAATCTGGGGAAAGGGAAATACCAAAGTCCAGACCCCTCTATCCTTCCTGTCTCACCTAAGGAGGAGAGGACTGAGAAGCACTTGTGTAGGTCACAGCCCAGAGTACAGGCTCACTAAATGACTGAATTATAATAATAAGACTACGAGCACTCTCCTTTCCTCCACACCTCACTAATATATCAATAGAGCCCCTGTTTAATAACAGGGGGATACAACTGGAAGAAATGCATATCTCAGACCTTATTTAAGAAGAAGACTCAAGGGAAACCTAAAGACAGCAGGGGAGAGAAAACAAGGATGCCAGAAGAAATTTAGCCTCTGAGACCTACAACTATAACAAACAGTAAACACACTGTAACTCCTAGACAGATAATGTCTCACATTAAAAGCCTGTTTTCCACAGTTTCCTTTACCCAATAAATCATATTGAGCAAAGTATGCTACAATCATGACAAAGTATCATGACAAAGTATGCTACAATACCAAAAACACATTCTGAAGACAGAGCAATCATCATAACCAGATTCAAATGTGGCAAATATATTGGAATTGTTAGACCAAGAGTTTAAAAAAACTATGGCTAATGTACTAAGTGTTCTAATGGAGAAAGTGGGAAAGATAGAAGAAAAGATGGGCAATGTAATCAGAGAAATAGAAAAATCTAACAAATAATCACAAGGAAATGCTGGAGATAAAAAAACACTGTAACAAATTAATAATTCCTTTGATGGGCTCATAAATTGACTAAACACTGCAAAGGGAAAACATCAGTGAGTTTGAAGAATGTTCAATAGAAACTTCTAAAACTGAATGCAAAGATTAAAAAATATATATTAAAAACACAGACTAGAATATCCAAGAACTGTGAGACAATTACAAAAAGTATAAATATAAGTGGAGAAACGATAGTCTTTTCACCAAAAGGTACTGGAACAATTGAATATATATATGCAAAAAATGAGCATCAATGTATACTCAGATGATATACAAAAAAATTAACTCAAAATGGACTATAGACGTTAACTTAAACCTAAAACTATAAAATGTCTAGAAGACAACACTGGAGAAAAATATTTGTGACCTCCAATTAGGTGAAAATTTCTTAGCTATGACACTAAAAGCACAATCTATGAGAGAAAAAAACTGATTGAATGGACTTCACTGACATTAAAAACTTCAAAAGAAACCATTAAGAAAATAGAAAAACAAGCCACAGACTGAGAGAAAATATGTGCAAAAAATTTGCTAATTGACTTGTATCCAGAATATAGTGAGAATACTAAAAATTCAACAATAAGAAAACAAGCAATCCAATTTAAAAAAGGGCAAAAGATGTAAACAGAGACTTCACCAAAGAAGACATACAATTGAGAAGTAAGCACATGGAAAGATGCTCAACATTATTAATGATGAGGAGAATGCAAATTAAAAGCAACAATAAGATACCATTGCATACCTATTAGGGTGACTGAAATTAAAAGGACTAACCATACCAAGTGCCAGTGAGGATGTGGATGAACTGGAATTCTCATGCATTGCTAATAGTGATGTAAAATGTTATAACAACTTTGGAAAACAGTTGAACAGTTTCTTAAGAAGTCAAACATATGCCTAACCATATGGCCTAGCTATGCTATTCCTGGGTATAAAACCAAGAGATAAGGAAGCATATGTCCACACAAAGACTTGTCCATGAATGCCCATAGCAGCTTATTTTTATTTCCCAAAACTGGCAACAACCCACATATTCATTAACCAGTAAACAAATAACCTTTGGTAAATCCATTCAATTAAATATTACTTAGTAACAAATAGACAAACAAATGAAATAAAATAAAGCAATGAACTACTGACATATGGAACAACATATATGAAACAAAATAACTATGCTTAATGAAAGAAGCCAGACCAAATAAAGAGTACATACTATATGATTCCTATTAAGTTTAGAAAATTCAAGGTAATCTGTAGTTACAGACAGAAGATCAGTGCTTACCTGAGCATGAGGAGGAGGAAATTGGTGGGAAGAAGGGAGTATAAAGGGCCATAGGAAACTTTGGAAAATTGTGGATATAAATTTATACATGAACATATATGTCAAAACTTATCAAATTATAAACTTTAGATATGTGCAGTTTTATTGTGGGCCAATTATACTCAAAAAATCTGTTATTTAAAACATAAAATCATCTAAACACTCCCAATTAAAAGACGGAGATAATCAGATTGGGTAAAAAATGTCAGACTCAGCTACATGCTACCTATAAGAAAGCCAGTCCAGCTTTATTTAGATTTGCACTAACATGATATGTCTTTTTCACCCTTTTACTTTAAACCTTTTTGCGTCTTTATATTTAAAGAGTGTTACTTGTAGGCAGTATACATAGCGAAGAGACAATAACTGAAGTTTTTTGAAATATAATGGAAAACCTCAAACTGCAGATTCAGGAAGCTCAGAGAACCCAAAACTGATAAATAATTCCTCTCTCCAAAATGTCGTCACACACTGTGACACATCTGCCAAAAACCAAACATAAAGGAAAATTTTGAAGGCAGCCAGAGAAGAAAGACACATTGCATACAAAGAAACAGAGTAAGACTAAAAGCAGACTTCTCATTAGAAAATATGCAGATGAGAAGACAATGGAGAGAGATTTTTAAAGTACCACAATACTTCCTTCTTTAGATCCAGACTGAGTATAGAAAAAAGAGGCCAGAAATAAACTATGAGGTTTAGCATAAGTAATCCCAGGTGTGAGGGAACATAGGAATATAAAGGAAGCTAATAATAATACCTAACACTAACATCTTAAGTGTTTACTATGTTTCTTGTACTATGATAAAGCATTCCAGGTGGGATCAGTAACTTCTCATGCCCCGATGAAGTATTAGTATCTCCATTTTACAGAAAAGATGCAGGCATTAAAATTGTTCATCTTTTTGAGAACCAGAGAAGCTGCGTGTGCAGGTCTTTCAAAGATTAAATCCATGACATGCCAGGTTGGAAGGCAAGGATACAGTAGAAATCCAGTGTCAAGAGTCACTGGGATCTGAAAGATCAGCATCAGGAGAAAGACGATGGTTGGCAATGTGTGAGCAAATGGATGACTGCCAGGAATTAGGATAGGAGAGATCAAAAATAAGAAAATTGAGAAGAGAGCTGGGTTAGAAGGAGATCATTACAGAGAAGAGGTAGAAGTCTTGAGTGGTTCTACTGCACTTCCTTTTACCTTCTATGCAGCTGAAAAAAGAATCTTTCCCAGGGGCATTATCTAAGCTGTCCCAGGACCTGTCATTCATCAATAATCATTTATTCAGCACCCAATAAACACTGGATGCTAAGAATAAAAAGAAGAAACCACAAATATTGTTCTCAAACAATTTAATTAGAGGCAAATAAATTAAGACATTAAAAACAACACAAAGTAGCAGAATTGTAAATTCCAAGGGAAGGGCAGACTTTAAAACTACAAAGGCTTCACAGTGGAGATGAGATTTGAGCTGTTCTATGAAAGAAAAGCAGGGAATAGGCAGGTAGATGAAAGAGGAGCACACTCCAAGCATGAGGACAGACAAAAAATTGGGAATACGTATTTCACAAGAGACAGATTGTAAGTATATTACGCTGTAGGAAAAAGAGCTTTGCAAAAGGGAATATTGAAAGTTAGGATTGGTGAGATAAATGCAGGAATGTGTGAACTCTTGAATCCAGACTGTAGGGCAATGCAGGATGTTCCATTTTCCAATCATTTTCTATTCCAATCCATTTCTATCTCTATTCTCTAGAGTCCCATAACCTGACAACAAGGGTTTATGCTCAGAGTACTATATTTCTACCTCCAAGTACATAACAATTCCCTGAAATAACCAAGGAAGAAAGAAGGTAAGAGAATTAAGTGCACATTACCATGAGTGTGCAAACACTTTTCTTGAATATTAGAAATTTAAAAAGATTAATATCCTGTTTTATTTGAGATATTCAAGACTTCTGAAACTAACTAAAAGTAGCCTGATAGCATGGTGTTCCTATGCTCTTAAAGCTTTCCATATGGGTAAGGGTCTTTTACTCCTGCCCTTTCACTGAAGCTTGTGGTTTATATGTGAAGAGATGTAGTGACTTTTAAAGGGGCTTAGCATTGCTCAGTTATTCTTTCTGTATCATTGAGGGCAGAACTTTTCAAGTGGCTTTAGAAGATTCCCTTCTTTATAGATTCAAGGAATCCAAATAAAATTACTGAGAAGAAGAGACGTATGAGGCTATACTTCCTTCCCATGAGAAACTTAGCCTGCAGTGACTCATATACTTAATCTTAAAGTTCCTAGAAGCATCTCCTTTGGGTATTCGAAGCACATCTTAGTTTACCTCATTGAGTATGCACAATATACCCAAGTTCTCTCAGCCTGCAGGAGGCACAGCCAGAAAGTTCTTGGTGTTTTGGAAAGATCTTGGGTTCTAGAGTCAAGCTGATTAGAATTTAAATCCTGGTTCTGCCACTTAGAAAAATCTGATGACTATACTCAGTCTCTGAGATCTTCAGCTGCTCTTTAAAATGGGTTCAATAATGCAGACTTCCTAGTGTTTCATGTTGACTAAACTGAATGAGGTAATATGGGCTTCATGCCAGCCATAGAATAGGCACATAGTGGGAACTTTATGTTTGTTTTTTTCTCCAGTTTCCGGTATGAAATACAATATTAAGGTTACAAAATTTTCCTTTGGTATTTATAAAGAATGAATCTCAAATTAAATTAATTCCACTCAAATAATACTACTAGGAATTCAACCAAAAAGACATTTAATGTATATTACCATTAACCCACAGAGAAGCCACGTAACAGAGCAAAGGAGAAAGTGTGAAGGTCTCATTACAAATAAATTTGGAGACAGTTTTCTCCTTCCCTAAGGCAAAAATGTTCCACAGCCTTAATTAAACTTTTCAAAATTTGTTTTGATTTTCCCTTCTATTCCTTTGAAATCTTATCTGATATTAGTCTTCAGGCTTTCTTCTCTCCCTGATCTGCCATCTGGAGCTTCTATTAAACACACACACACATTCTCTCTGTCTCTCTGTCCTTCCGTCTCTGTTTCTTTCTGTTTTTGTCTCTCTCTCCCTTCCCCCTGCACCCTGCCCATAAAATACTTTTAGTCCTTTGAAAAAAAAACTGTAATTATAATGTATTTCTATAAAGATGCCCTTCACTACTTTGCTGGCAACACACTGTGAAGTTCTGAATATGAAAATGTGTGATCATTTCAATGACAGGCTGTGAACAGATTTCTTGTCTTTGCAAATCACTTGCAAATCATTTTAATTACCTGTAGATTAAGTCCAGATTTCTCAGTCTGACATTCAGTGTCCTTCCCAATTGTCCATTCATTCCAGGCTCATCTTCTACCAACCCCATTGTACATGGTCTTCTGGCCACTCTGGATAATGTACTGTTCCCTGAACACAACAGCCTTTCAGGGAATGCTGCCTGGAAATTGTGCATACCATTGCATTTACCCATACATAAGTTCCTTGAGATGCCTTCACCCACCCCACTTCTCTACTCGATGGTAGCATAAAAATGCTAAGGATTCATTTTGAATGTCACCCTCACACAGGCAAGGCTAATCATTCCCTCTTTTGTGCCCCTTGAAAACAACAAGTAATGGAGCCTATCACCCATTGTTTTGGTTGGTGAAATATGAATCTTCCCCAGTAGAACACAGGCAGACCTCACAGATATTGCAGGTTTAGTTCCCGACGACCACAATAAAGCAAATATCACAATAAAGTGAGTCACATGAATGTTTTGGTTTCCCAGTGCATATAAAAGTTATGTTTGCACTACACTGTGTCTAGTAAGTGTGCAATAGCATTATGTCTAAAAAAGCAATGTACATATCTTAACTGAAAAATACTTTATTGCTAAAAAATGCTAATGATCATCTGAGCCTTCAGTGAGAATCTTTTTGCTGGTAAAGGGTCTTGCCTTGATATGGATGGCTGCTGACTGATCAGAATGCTGGTTGCTGAAGGCTGGGGCATTTAAGAAATTGCTGTGGCCAATTTCTTAAAATAAGACAAAAATGAAGTTTCACACATTGATTGACTCTTCCATGAAAGATTTCTTTGTAGCATGTGATGCTTTTTTATGGCATTTTACCCACAGAAAAATGTTTGACTTCTTTCAAAATTGGAGTCAATCCTCTCAAACCCTGGTGCTGCTTTATCAACTAAGTTTATGGAATATCCTCAATCCTTTGCTGTCATTTCAACAATGTTCACAGCACCTTCACCAGGAGTACATTCCATCTCAAGAAACCACTTTCTTTGCTCATTTATAAGAAGCAACTACTCATTCGTTCAAGTTTCATAGTGAGGTTGCAGCGATTCAGTCACATCTTCAAGCTCCACTTCCAATTCTAATTTTCTTGCTATTTCTACCACGTCTGCAATTCCTTTCACTGAAGTCTTAAACCCCTCAAAGTTATTCCTGAGGGTTGGAATCAACTTCTTCCAAACTCCTGTTAATGTTAATATCTTGACCTCCTTAGGGAGTCTCTCTGAACCTATTCTGGTTCAGGAGGCTGCCCAATTGGCAAAAAAATATTAAAATTTTAAAAATAGATATTTTGAACTTCTCCCATGAATCACAAATGTTCTTCATGGCATCTAGAATGGTGGATCCTTCTACGGTGAATACTAACAATAAGGCTGTTTCACATTCTTATCATTTTTCTGTTCACCGGAGTAGCACTTTCCATTTCATTCAAGAACTTTTATTTGCATTTACCACTTGGCTAGCTGGCAAAAGAGGCCCAGCTTTTGGCCTGTCTCAGCTTTCAACACGCCTTCTTTACTAAGCTTAATTATTTCTAGCTTTTGATTTAAAGTGAGAGAAATGCAATTCTTTCTTCCCCTTAAACACTTAGAGGCCATTGTAGGGTTATTAATTGGCCTAATTTCAAATTTTTATGTCTCAGGGAATAGGGAGGTCCAAGGAGAGGGAAACAGACAGGGGAAAGGTCAATTGGTGGAGCAGTCAGAACACATAATGTTCATCCATAAGTTCACCATCCCATATGGACAAAGTTTGTGGCACTCCTAAACAATTACAATAGTGACATTAAAAAATCACTGATCACAGATTACCATAATAGATATAATAATAATGAAAATGTTTGCAATATTGAGAGAATTACCGAAATGTGACACAGAGTCACAAAGTGAGCACATGCTGTTGGAAAAAAAATGGTGCCAATAGACTTGCTCAACACGGAGTTGCCACAAACCTTCAATCTGTAAAAAATGCAGTATCTGGGAAGCACAATAAAACAAGGCATGCCTGTATACGCTTCATGATGGCAGGATCTTTTTTTTTTCCCATACCCAGAATCCCAGAGCTTTTGATGCATTGTTACAATTTCAGGATGTGGGAAGAGCAAGAATTTTACCTGATTTTTGCTAATGAGAAGAAAAAAAAAAAACTATAGCCAATACTATTAGATCAAATTGTAACTGACAGAAAAAAAATTTCAAAAAAGTTTCTTTCTCTTTTATAAAAGCTGACGTTGCAAGTCTGAAATGAATTTGGATTCCTTGGGGTTAGAGATCCAGGCTTCTTCCACCTCATACCTCCATGCATGCCTGTCCTCCTATCTTCACCTCTGGATGCAAGACTATGACTCCATCACATCAACATTCAATCCAGCAGATGAGAGGGAAGAGAAAAACGTTACATTAAAAACACTCCTGGAAGTTGTATATACCATTTCCACTTCCAGCTCAGAAATTGGTAAAGTGACAATACCTCACAGTAGCGGAGGCTGGGAAATGTAGAGTCTTTAATCTTTACAGTTTCATTATGCAAATTAAACACAGGCTGGTGAACCAGACTTCTTCCAACCACCATGACTTGCAATCATTTGAAGTTATGCTGAAGGCAAGTTAAGGTGCAATACATTTAGCATTCATTAGTTACTTCATCTTCAAGCATACACTTTCATACATATTTATAGCTAGGACTTAAATTTAACTGGATCATGTGTTAGGATATTATTGCAGTCACTGCTTCTGAGATTGCATATGTCTACTTTTAGCAGATTGTTCTCCCCAGCTTTGGTTGTTAAACATAGAGCTCCATTACTCCCCTGATGGTGTTAATGAAAAACAACTCATGAGTGAGTTATATAACTTAATTGTAATCAAGAACTCGACCTAGTTATATTACCTAAGGAAATCACATCTTAAATTCACCATACCCTCAACTGAATACTCTCCTCCAGAACTTTCCCCTCCTCCCATATTCTCATCCTGAGGGTAGCGTCATCATCTGCCTAGCAGGTCAAGTCAGAAACCTGGAAATCTCTCCATTCAATCACCAAATTCTGTTGATTCTTCCTGTTCCAATCTTTTTGGTTGCTCCATCATTGTCAGAGTGTTTGTTCAGGTCCTCGCCTACCTGGTCTGCTACACCTTCCCTGACTAGGCTTCCTGCTTCTCGTCACAGCCCCTCCTCGCTGCTGTCAGAATGCCCACCTGTTACAAGTGTTCTTCTCCCCTGCTTTCAATCCTCCATAACACTCACAGGATCATGCCTGTGATGGTTAATATTGGATTGAAGGACGCAAAGTATTGTTCCTGGGTGTGACTGTGAGAGTGTTGGCAAAGGAGATTAACATTTGAGTCAGTGGACTGGGAAAGGCAGACACACCCTCCATCTGGGTGGGCACCATCTATCTAATCAGCTGCCAGCATGGCTAGGATAAAAGCAGGCAAAAGAACACAGAAGGACTAGACTGGCTTAGTCTTCCAGCCTGCATCTTTCTCCCATGCTCGATGCTTCCTGCCCTCAAATATTGGACTCCAAGTTCTTCAGCTTTTGGACTCTTGGACCTTCGACCACAGACTGAAGGCTGCACTGTTGGCTTCCCTACTTTTGAGGTTTTGAGACTGGAACTGGCTTCTTTTCTCCTCAGCTTGCAGATGACTATTGTGGGACTTCACCTTGTGATCGTGTGAGTCAAGAACCCTTAATAAATTCCTCTTTATATATACATCTATCCTATTAGTTCTGTTCCTCTAGAGAACTCTGACTAATTCCATGCTCGTGCTCCTAACTCCCACCTCTCCTGGTGAAGTGAAAATCCTGGATCCTGCCAATCCTTTCAGCTCCAGTTCCCAGCACATCCCCTTGGTGCCCTAAACTGTGCTTTAAGAAGCCATTGTCACTTTCACTTTGCAAGTGCTGATCCCTCTCCATCTGGAAGACTCTTCACTCCCTTCCCCTAATTCCTTCCTTCTCTTTCTTTGCCTACTTGATCTCCCCTAGTTACCCTTCAAATTCAGCTCAGTCAGATATCACTCCTCTGTGAAACTTCCTCTGCCTCCCCTCCTCCCACTCCACTGTAAAACAAGGCCTTTCCTCCACTCCACTCACATAAAACATATGCTTTTATTATATGACTTATCACATTATTTTAAAACTCTATTTAATTATCTTATCGATTGCAAGATATTTGAAAACAAGAATTTTTCCTTGTTTATATTTGCATCCTCAGATCTTTGCACAATTCCTTTTTTTTTTAAGATAGGGTCTTGCTCTGCTGCCCAGGCTGAAGTGCAGTGGCACAATCCTGGCTCACAGCAGCCTCAAACTCCTGGGCTCAAGAGATCCTCCTGCCTCAGCCTCCAGAGTTGCTGGGGATACAGGCACATACCATCATGCTCAGCTAGTTTTTTTTAAATTATATGTAGGGAGAGCATCTTTCTATATTGTCCAGGCTGATCTCAAACTCCTGGCCTCAAGCAATCCTCCTGCCTTGGCCTCCCAAAGTGCTAGGATTGGAGGTATGAACCACAGTGCCAGGACTGTTGCACAATTCCTAACACATAAGATCTCAATAGAATGAAAAAACAAATTATCATTCTGTTGTGCATAATTTTATATGGCTGAGAATAACTGAATGTATAATTTGATATTTGATATTCTGTTTTTCCCAATTAAAATTGTATAATAATCTTTTTAAATTTTTATACAGCCTAGTGAGTCAACCTCTCCTTATAGTCTTAAAATTTTATATCAACATTTGTTGTGTAACTGTCCTATACTTTTAGAATGTTTTCGCTATTGAAGGACATTTGCATTTGTTGCATTTTTTGATATTGTATTTTTTTTTTTTTGAGATGGAGTCTTGCTCTGTAGCTGGGACCACAGGTGCCCGCCACCATGCCCGGCTAATTTTTTTGTATTTTTAGTAGAGACGGGGTTTCACCATGTTAGCCAGGATGGTCTTGATCTCCTGACCTCATGATCCACCCGCCTCGGCCTCCCAAAGTGCTGGGATTACAGGTGTGAGCCACCGCGCCCGGCCTGATATTGTATTTAATACTTTGATGAACTTTATTTTTCATAAAGATTTGTGTTTCAGAATATTTTATTTAGAATAGATTGTTAGGAAGCAGAATTTCTAGAAAGAGGAAAAGTAAGTCAATGGATATGGACCTTTTTGAGGCTTATGTTTTATTAGGCTGGTGCAAAAGTAATGGCAAAAACTGCAATTACTTTTCCACCAACCTAATACATTGCCAAGTGGTTTGCTATTAGGTTGGTGCACAAGTAATTGTGGTAATGGCAAAAACCTTGATTATTTGTGCACCAACCTAGTAACATGACCAAACCCATTTGGATTCACACAGGCAGTATATAAGAGCAAGCATCTCATTTTAAAAGGGGTGTAGGCCAACCAGAAAGCATCTACCACAGAATGAAAAGAATTCGAGGAATCAGTAAAGCGTAACATACAAGAAATCATTGGAGGTACACGGGGCTGGGTGCAGTGGTTCACACCTGTAATCCCAGCACTTTGGGAGGCTGAGGTGGGTGGATCACTTGAGGTCAGGGGTTCAAGATCATCCTGGCCAATGTGGTAAAACCTCGTCTCTGCTAAAAATATAAAAATTAGTCAGGCGTTGAGCTGGATGCCTGTAATCCAGCTGGTATCCTGGGAGGCTGAGGCAGGAGAATCGCTTGAACCCAGGAAGCGGAGGTTGCAGTGAGCCAAGATCATGCCACTGCACTCCAGCCTGAGTGACAGAGCGAAACTCTGTCTCAAAAATAATAATAATAATAAATTTTAAAAAGTACATGGAAAATTTACCTAAAGAAGAGAAGTAATGAGAAAAACATGACAGATCGTTTCAAATATTTGAAACACTGTTATCAGGAAGAGGAAGCAGATTTTGGGAACAATGATAGAGTAACTCACTACTAAGTACTGAGTGTTTGCTGTGAGCCAGGCATTGTGTTATGAGTTTTTGAATCTTCATTTCACAGATAGATAACTAAGACTTCAAAAGCTTTCGTCACTTTACCTAGTCACAAAGGTCACTAGTAGCAGATCTGGTATTCGTAAATGCAGGCTGCACTGGCTGTAAAGCTCATGTCTTAATCACCACAACAGCACTTCCCAAACTTTCCCATCAAGGTGAATTTAACGGTAAAAAATAGTGAAAGCAGATCCTTAGGGTAGGTGAGGTATAGATGAGGCTAGCTATCTATAAGCAAGGGAATTCCTAGAAGCCTTCATTTTGCTTTTAATCTATGTGCATTTTTACAGTCGCTATGGAAAACAATACGACGGTTCCTCAAAAAATTAAAAGTAGAATCACATAGGATCCAGCAACCCCACTTCTGGGTATACACTCTGTAAGGAAAGAGTAGTAGAAAATAGGACAGGAGAGTTTTCCAGAAGACCCCAGAGTCCTGTGAATATCTTTCAAGGCCTATGCCTTAATGATACTAAAAAGAGACCAAGAGAGAAATCACCGTATGAAATATTTTATGCTTTAGCACTTCCACTTATGTTGTATTTCTCCTTACATTTTGAATATTTAGCATTCTTAGCATGGCATAGTTTTGAGTCTCCAGATATGTGAGTTTATATAGTTAAAATGCTTGTGGGCATTTGCTTGCAACTAACAAAGATAAATCAAACAATTCATAGTAGAATACATTCTATCTGTATAGGAAGTAAGAAGACAAATGCCCTCTACCTACTTTCTGCAGGCTGCCTGGTGACCCTAATATTGGATTTGTAGATTTTAAGGGTAATTTATTGTGTAGCTATAAGCTCTTGACCCATAATTCTTTGCTATGGCTGTCAAGGACATTGTCCTTCAGATTTTTAATGGACTCTTATAGCTAAAAGCAAGATGAGAAACCAGAATACCCAGGAACGACTTGATCAGGCATCAGCATGACTTCAGTTTGGAGCAAGCCTCCCATCAGCAAGTTACTTTTATGTTTGAAACTAGAGTGAGACTTTAATTTAAAGAGAGATGATTTCCTGTTGCTGAACAGTGTGCGTGTGTGTGCACTCAAGTGTGTGTGCGTGCATGCATTTTTACATGAGTTTGGTAGATTCCTAATTCTCTATCACTCCTGGGGGCTAGTATTCTCACAGTCAAGCTGAGGCTATATTTCTTCCTTATTAATACACATGCTACTGAAAAGTTTCTCAGGTTCTCAGAATTCTTATTAAAAATTATAGTCCAAGGAAATTTTTCAGATTTCAGATTCTCCAATGAGAAGAAAAAAGCTTGACATTGTGATTTCGTGTTGGCTTTTACAGCTTTTGATTAAAGCATATCATCTCTGTCCATCTTCTTTTCTCCAAATTAGTGCTATTTTGTACTAAAAGAAATTAAAGGTGAGGAATTAAAATTTGGAAAGGAAGAAATAATACTACTACTTAAGGATGACCTTTTTGAAAATCCGAAATAATTCAATACGTAGATTCCATTTTTCTATGTGAACTTGCTTTTTTGAAAGGGTTTTTGTAGTTTGTGTCTTTCCAAGGAATTTGTCTATTTCATCTATTATGTATTGGCATCAAGTTCATTGTAATATTCCCTTATTGTCTTTCTAATAACGTCAGTGGTCATATTTCCTCTCTCATTTCTGATATCGGTATTTGCGTCTTCACTGTTGTTAACATAATCAGCCTACCAGAATTCTCTCAATTTTATTAATCTTCTCAATGAAACAGTTTTTGTTTTCATTGATTTTTTTTTTCTGTGTCTTTCTGTTCTTAATTTCATAGATTTCTGCTCTTTATTATTTCCTTCCTTCTACTTTAGGGTTAACTTGCTGTTTCTTTTCTGTTTTTTGTTTGTTTATTTGTTTGTTTGTTTTTTGAGATGGAGTTTCACTCTGTCGCCCAGGCTGGAGTTCAGTGGCATGATCTTGGCTCACTGCAACCTCTGCCTCCCGGGTTCAATCAGTTCTCCTGTCTCAGCCTCCTGAGTAACTGAGACTATAGGCACATGCCACCATACCCAGCTAATTTTTGTATTTTTAGGAGAGATGGGGTTTCACTATATTGGTCAGGCTGGTCTCGAACTCCTGACCTAAAGTGATCCACCTGCCTCGGCCTCCCAAAGTGCTGGGATTACAGGCCTGAGCCACTGTGCCCAGCTTTGCTGTTTCTTTTCTAAATTCTTAAGGTGGAAACTCAGATTACTGCTTAAAATCTTCTTCTCTTCTAATTTGGCATTTAAAGATCTAAATTACCCTCTAAGCATTTCTTTAACTGCATCCTACAAATTTTGATGTATTTTATTTTTGTTTCCATTTAGTTTAGAAAATTTCTAATTTTCCTTGTGATATATGCTTTCACCCATGAGTTATTTAGAGTGTGTTGCTTAATTCCCAAATATCTGGGATAATTTTCCTTCTTAAATTTTTTGATACTATTTTATAAGCCTGAATATGATCTATCCTGATGAATGTTCCATGTGCACTTAAAAAAGAACATATATTCTGCTGCTGTTGGGTGTGGTGTTCTAGTGGGTCAGGTTGGTCAATTATTTCTCCTTTCAGTTCTATTGGGTTTTGCCTCATGTACAGTATTTGGAAACTCTGTTATTAGATGCACATACTCTTAGAATTGTCATATCTTTATGAATCAATTCCTTTATTGTTATAAATTGTCCCTTGTTATCTCTGGTAATAATCTGTGTTCTGAACTCTACTTTGTCTTATATGCGTATTGCCACTGCAACTTTTTTGATTAGTGCTTGTATAATATATCTTTATTCATCCTTTAAATTTTAACCAATCTTTGTATTTATATGTAACATGGGTAACTCTTGCCCAGCAGATAGCTGAGTCTTGCTTTTTATCCAGTGTGACAGTCTATGCCTTTTTCATTGGCGTGTTTAGACAACTTAAACTTAGTGTAATTATCAATATGGTTAGATTTAAAAATACCATCCTACAATTTTCTGTTTGTTCCAGTTGTTCTTTGTTTCCTTTTATTTCACTGTTTCTCCTGCCTTGTTTTGGTTTGGGGAATTTTTTTTAGTATTCCACTTTATCTCCAGTCTTGGCTTATCAACTACAACTTTTTGTTTTTGTTTTCATCTTCCTTATTGTTGTTATTGTTGTTTTCATTATTGCTCCAAAGTTTGAAATATACATCTTCAACTTATTTCAGTCTATCTTTTAACATTGCACCACTTCACCTATAGTGAGAGACTTTACAACAGTATATGGAAGTTATATGCTATATGTATATATGTACACAAGTTATACATTATATGTTCCTCTTCTCCTTTTGTGCCTTATAATAGTACATTTTAAACCCCACTGTGCATTGTCATTAACTTTACTTTAAACATTTAAAAAATAAGAAAAAATGTTTTTATATCTGTCTGAATATTTATGATTTCTGATACTTTTTAGCCCTTTGTATGATGACTTTGTTCTGATACTTTTTAGCCCTTCCTGATGACCTCCTTAGTCACGCGAACTGTGAGTCAATTAAACCTCTTTCTTTATAAATTACCCAGTCTCAGGTATGTCTTTATTAGCAGCATGAGAATGGACTAACCCACCCTATATCCAAATATAGTCACATTCTGAGGTACTGGGAGTTAAGGCTTAACATATGCATTTTGGAGATATACATGCAACCTATAACAATTTATTTCTGATAAAAATGTGCTGTGACTCTTAGCTTTAATCCTCTGTGTAATGTCTTTTTTCTCTTGCTGCTTTTGGGATTCTCTTTATCACTGTTTTTCAACAGTTTGGTTGGGATGTTCTTTAGTACTTTTTTTTGTGTTTGTCTTTTCTGTGTTTATTCTTTTTGTTAGAATTTTAAAATCTGATGCTTTATACTTTTTGTAAATTTTGAATATTTGAGTAAGCCATTACTTCAAATATTTTTCTGACCCCCACCCCAGGGTTCTCACCTCTGGAACTCAAATTTCACATATATTAAAGCATTCTGTCTTATTCCTCAGGTCACCAATGCTGAAACTGCCTTTGCAAAATTGTGACTGAGACAGTGAAAGAGATCTAACCTAACCAATTCTATCTTGCCTTTAACCTCCAAGCTGTCCTTGTTCCTTCCTGAGTGTAGGCTGAATTAACTTTGGGAGGAACTTAGTTTATAGTTTATAGTTTAAAACAAAGACAGTAACAGCCCTTTCCCAAAACAAACCTCCTTCTTGCCTGGGGACTAGACTGCCTTTGTAGGATTAACAAATTAGCCACAAAATTAAAAACCTTGGTTTAGGGGTCATGCAGCGGGAGGCTACAAGACTCTGACCCTCCCTAAACTGCTCCTAAGATCAGTACTTGAGATATTTTGCAGACCCTGCACTTGATGGATCAGCTGGCACCACCCAGACCACCACAAGAGGACAGCTTCAACTTCCCATGACTTCATCTCCTACCTAACCAGTCAGCAATCTGGCTCTCTGACTTTTCCCCAACCCACCAAATTGCCCATAAAAACTCTGATCCCCAAATGCCTGGGGAAACTGATTTGAGTAATAATAAAACTCCCGTCTCCCGCACAGTTGACTATGCATGAATTACTTTTTCTCTATTGCAGTTCCCCTGTCTTGATAAATTGGCTCTGTCTATGCAGCAGGTAAGGTAAACCCAATGGGCAGCTACTATGCCTTCTTCATTTATTTAGTCTTTTTCCTTATCTGCTTTGTTTGGATCATTGCTATTGTTTTGTCTTCAAGTTTTCTTTTGTGGTAGTTAACCTGTTGTAAATCTCATCCAGTGCACTTTCTTCCAAATATTGTATTTCTTATTCTAGAAGTTCCAGTTGGCTCTTTTTCATGTCTTCCATTTCTTTTATGTTTTCCAGTACTTCCTTGAACACTTGTATCATGTTTTTAAGGGCTGTTTTAGAATCTTTGTCTGCAAATTCCATTTTATCTGTTATTTCTATACCTGTTTCCATAGGTTTTTCTCCTAATTGTATGTAACATTGTTCTGCTTCTTTGTATATGTAATAGATGTTTACTGGATGCCAGATATTTTGATTTTTACATTGTTGGGTATTGGGTTTTGTTAGATTATTTTAAATTGATTTGGACTTTGTTCTAGTCAGACCCCCAGAGAGACAAAATTCATCAGAGATACATATATAGGCAGAAAGATAAGAAGGGATTTATTAGGAGAATTGACTCACTCCATTATGGTGGCTAAGTCCCAAGATAATCCGCCTGCAAGCTGGAGACCCAGGGATCCCTGTAGCATGGCTTGGTCCAAATTCAAAGGCCTTAGAACAAATGAAGCTGATGGTGTAACTCTTAGTGCAATGGCAAAGGCCCAACAGCCAGTGGGGCAAGCAGAGTTGCCCGCTGGTGTGTATCCTGAAGTCTAAAGAACAGAAAACCTAGAATTTTGATGTCCCAGGGCAAGAGAAGAAAGGTGTCCAGGCTCCAAAAGAGAGAGAACAAGAATTTGTCCTTCCTACACCCTTTTGTTCTATCCAAGCACCCAGCCAATTGAATAGTGCCCACCCATGCTCAGGGTGGATCTTTCCCACCCAGTCCACCAATTCACACACAATCGCCTTCAGAAACAGCCTCACAGACACACCCAGAGCAGCCCAATCATTCTAATCAGAAGCAAAACCACCTGGGTTTTTCTTTCAACAGAAAGAGGATGGGTTCAGTGCCTACTGAAGCTTTGAGAATAATTAGTGAAAAAATTGAGAATAAATGATATTTTACCAGCTCTCTGGGCATCCCTTAATCCAGTCCACTTGACACCCCAAATCGACCATCACAGACTTTGATTCTTTCAAGGCTCACTTTTAAGTTTTGTTGGGGTGACTCCAAAGTAGCTTTTTGCTGGGGGAAGGCACTGAATAGGAGAATAGAGTTAAATCCAAGGACAGAAAGCGAACCAAGAGAAAAAGGTCTCAACCCATGGAAAGGGCACAGAGCAATAAACCAAATCAGAGCAAAGATCGGAGACTAGCAGAGCTGAAGACTTGCATTCCTGGAAAAGCCAGTGTATATTTAAACTGCAGAAAAACTTTGTGTTTATATGTAAAACTGAGCTAGGTTCTGGGATTAGCTCATCATAAACAGGTTTCTCATTTACATTCAGAAGTGAAGAGTAACATGAGACATTCTTTTGGTGCACAGCTAGCATTCTTGGCCTCCACCCACTCACTGGAAGCACTGTGCCTGCCTGCTCCTTGTGTCCACCAAAATTATTGCCACACATTTCCAAAGCGCCCCTTGTGGGAAGCATTACACCCCCACTGAAAGCCACTGGTGTAGGAACAAAGGATTTAAAATATGCCTCTCTTATTTTGCCCTTCATTGTCCCCATTTCCTCATCCTGCTACATCATCAGGGAAATCCAAGGGCCCTTTTCTGTATACATTCTTCCTGGATGATGAGTTCACTCACTCCTGTGGCTGCAGCCACTGCCTTAATGCCCGTTCCGATGTCCACTCCTGCGTCTCCAACCCTGCCTCTCCCTTTGTGCCTATTCAAAGTCTGCTCATCCTCCAAGGCCCAGCTCAGATTCTGCCTACTCCCCTAAGGCTCCTCCGAGGATTTCAGCTGACAGTGACCTGTCCCTCCTCTTGCCCTTGGAGACACTGCCTAAGGCTTAGTTCTTAATTGTACAGAACTCATCAAACTGTGGTCATGATGGGCCTCCAAAAACCTGTGATTAGATTTAGTCATTCCACAATGTATATCTATGTGAAAGCATCATGTCATACACAATACATATGTATAATTTTATCTGCCAACGTTCATATATAAATAAGATGTTTAACAACCAATTGGAATGGATGCCACTCATAGTGAAACTGCCTTTGCAAAGATTATGGCAGTGAGAGAAATCTACCATCACTAACTCCATTTTGCTTCTAACTTCATAAGCTAACTGCCCTGGGTGTAGGTCAAACTAACTATGGGAGGGATTCAGTTTAGTTTAACTTTTAAAGCAAGAATGATAACAGTTCCTTCCTGAAACTAACCCCCTCCTTGTTCAGGACCAAAACTGCCTTTGTGAAACTAATGAAGGGCCACAACATTAGAATCATGATAGGAGCCTGAACTCTGCATAGTTAAGTTATAACCAGCCATTGTTCCCTGGCTTGCTGACTGCTCAGAAGTCAAGTAGCTGGAGGTCACAGGATTTGTGACTTCCCCACTTGCCCCTATAGATAACATCACTATTGTAAAACCTAAGACTGGCCTTTGAAACATTTTCCAGACTTTTGCATTCAGGCAGACCAACGGACACCACCCCGACCTGAACCTGAGACTCGTGCCAAACAGCTGACTCAACAGGGCCTGTGACCCCCCACCCAGAAGCTGACTCAATGTGTGAAGACAATTCCAACACTACTATGATTTCATCCCCCATCCAGTTTGCAGCATCCCTTCCCTAGCCACCTGCCCACCAAATTATCCTTAAAAAACCCTAGCCTCCAAGCTCCTGGGGAGGTGAATTTGAGAACTATCTCCCATCCTGCTTCTGGGCTGCCTTGTGATAATTAAATCTTTTCTCTGCTGCCACACGCCTGCTGTCTCAGTGTATTGGCTTTATCTGTGCAGCAGGCAAGAAGAACCCACTGTACTATGGCAACCATGAAGTGAGGGTTTGAGGGGCCCTGTGGCACCAAGCTTGAATCCTGTAGTCTTTCTGGATTGTGGGGAGGCACAGAGACTCCCAGGGGAGGAGCTGCACAGCTGGAATGGCAAGGTCACCAGCCAAGCAGAAGGGACATTGGATGAATCAAGACCGACAATAGCTGTAAACCACTAGTTTGCCAACCCTGGCAATATACCAACTTGACATAATTCTGCCAATGACCAAAAATAATTGAAAATGAGGTTAAAGCTTATTAAATCTTTAAAAGAAAAAAAACCCAGGGAATGACTTGCTAAAATGTAGGGTCCAGGGCAACACCCTCAAAGGATACTATAACTCTGGGTGATTATTTCCATTCCCGAACACCCAAAGCAAAGAAATCTACACTTTAACAAGCTCTCAGAGGGATTCTGATGTGAATTGAAATTTTAAGAGCCATGACATGACTTTGGTACTTTCACGTGTGTCTCAACTGATTTGTCAACTCTTTCAGTGCAAGAATTGCTTTTTAATGCTTGGAAGCTAGCCCCATGCTGAGCGCATAATTAGAGTTTTCAGTTTTTAGTGTCAGGAGCTGGGGATTATTCCAGTTCTGGGGCTGTCTTGGATGTGGGTTTTAGTCTCCTGTATAATCTTCATCAGCCATCTCCACTCTCAGTCTTACATTCAGTGCTGCAGTAAAGTCCTCACAAATGAAGCTTCCAGATAAGACCCTCGACCTCTCTTTCAACAGAAATGCTGCTCCTAATCCCATCCTATATGGTAATTCTGGAGTAGTCACTGCCTGGACATGAAGATTAATAAATCTGATTTCTGTTTTCAAGGGACATCAAGTCTAAGAGATGAGAGGGATAGGTACATAAACAATTACACCATAATCTAAGCATATAAGAAATATAGAAACACTGGCAGAGTCAGGAAACTTAATATCTGGGCTGAGTTTAAAAAAATGAATAGTAATTAATTCAACCAGGCAGCTAAGAGCAAGCCTAGCAAGGGAACTGCATGGGCAAAGGATGGGAGTGTCAGTCAATGTGGTTTATCAGAGAATGAATGGCCAAGGGCAGGAGATGGATGAGAGAGAGCACTGGGAACAAGGCTTCCTCTTGGCCCTGGGTATTCCAGTGGGGAAATGCAGATGCTATGGGTAAATTTGTGAAAATAGACTCTTGAGCCCATCCAAGTGCTTGTCTCTGTTTGCTCAGAAAAAGTTGATTCTTGATGGAAAGGCCACAGCCTCTCTTGCTTTCTCAACCACAGCAGCTTCCTAAAGCCTCCTGTGCTGCAGCCTGGATGTCCTGGCTCTGTCTCCATGTTGATTCTAAGGCAGTAACCTTCAAAGGGTTTTGACAGTCACCTCCCATAAGAAATGCACTTTATGCTGCGATCAACACATACATACACAAAATATAAAATTGAAACACAATTTCCATGAAATAATGTCTCCATTATCACCTGTCATCCATTTTGATGTTTTGTTTTTCTATTCTAATCCACTTAAAAAAGAAAAGAAAGGTTGGGTGGGATCCACTAAGTTGATGTCAAGATCCAGTGAGTCACCACTCACAGCTTGAGAAACCCTATTCTGGGACTCAGATGCTAGTTTGGAGGTGTCAAGAAGCAGCACACTCCAGTGGCTAAGAATACGGACTCTGGGAGCAAACCGCCCAATTCAAGTCCCTGTTCTCCCATTTACTCCGTGTGTGACCTTGCCAAGTTACTTACCCTTTCTAGACCTCAATTTTTTTGTCTGCAAAATGGGATGATAAGAGTACCTACCTCCTACAGGTGGTGTGAAGATAAGTGAGATAATATAGATGTAAAAGTCCAGAAAAGTGCAGGACATCTAGTAAGTGCTGCCTAAGTTAGCTGCTGCCATCATCATCATTACCATCATCATCATTATCATCATCAACATCTTCATCTTTGATCCTCCTGTTATCTTATTTTAAAATAAAGCTAAATTATAGTACCACTAGTGAGAAGAAAGAAAAAAAGGCTATACCAAAGGGTTTATTTGCAAAGCTGTAAAAAACTACACAGTGTGCAGAGCAGAGTGGGAAGAGGTCCTGGGATCCAGTTAACACAGGCAGCCCCTGCACTCATGTTTGCAGGGGAAGGGAGGAGGAGAGTTTCTTTTCCAGCCATGGTTCAGTGTCCTGGAGACCAAGACTGCTGGGTCTGGATGCCTCCTTTGCCTTCTACTAGCAAACACTTTATTTCCTTGCTCGCATTTTCTAACCTACCTAGAATCTCAAACCCCCAAAGCATGGAGGACTTCTGCTATGGTGTGAATGTTGCTGTCTCCCCCAATTCACAGGTTGAATCCTAATCCCGACACTACAGAATTAAGAGATAGGGCCTTAAGAGGTGAGATCATGAGGACTCCACCTTCATGAATGGGATTAGTTCCTTAAAGAAAAGGCTCAAGGAAGCCCTTTTGCCCTTCCCTTCTGCCATGGGAGGATGCAGCAAAAAGGCATCATCTTTGAAGCAGATGGCAAGCCCTCACCAGACACTGAATCTGCTGGTGCCTTGATATTGGACTTCCCAGCCTCCAAAACTGTGAGCAATCAATTTCTGTTATCAATTACTTAGTCTAAGTTATTTTGTTATAGCAGTCTGAACAGTTGTGACTAAGACAACTTCCTTCTTGCAATGCATCTTGGGGACCATATTAGGATGTCAGTTCGTTGAAAGGAAGATTGAGTTTCTTTTCTCATCAATTTAGTGCATGCTATCCAATCAAGATTAGCCCACAGAGGGGATTTTAAAAAACAGAAGAGAAAACCTTTCAATTATGCCAAAGGCTGGCATGATTCAACCCACCTCACCCAGGCTCCAGATGCTTGAATGGCAGAATTAAGGAAGCAAAGGGGCATCTGCCATCAGATGGATGAAAGCCAGGTTTCAAGAACTTTTTAACAATTACCCAAAGGACACATTTGGGAAATAAAGAACTGGACACTTGGAGTCAATGTTTCATTGGTCATGATGATCAAAAAATGATGGTTCACACACACACATAGACCTCATCCCACCTGCTGCAGGGCGGAAGCAACACCTCTGGTCCTCACACCCCCTCTGGCTGGGTTCTCTGGTGCGCCCTGCAGCCACTGCCCCACCCAGGGCTCTGTCCTTCACCCTGAAGTTCTACTGCCCTGGTTTTCATCTCTCCTCAACATGGTGCCTGGAGGCTCAATGTCCAGGTAGAGATGTGAAAATCAGATCTGCGCCGGGCAGGGTTGCAACGTCCTTGAGTTCTTCTCCATCTCCCTTTCCCAAACTCTCTCCTCTCCCCTCTCCCACCCCATCATTGTTCCCCGGAAACAAATAGGATGGCTTCACTGGTCAATTCTTAACATGTACAAACACCAAAAGCAGAGGAAACGCCCCTTGGCCACCCCCCTCCCCCCAAACCCCAGTGCTGGGAGCGCAGCCGGCGGGCGAGGCTGCCTGGAACGTGGAGCTGCTGGAGCTGTCCGGCTGACCTGGAAAGTTCTTTGGCCTCTAGGCTTTACCTGGAGGCCTCTTCCTTCAGCTCCTTGTTTTTCCGTACCTCCTCGGCGTGCTTGTCCTGGAAAGGAAGGGAGGGAAAAGGGCAGGTCACACAAGGCTGCCCTGGGACAAAAAGGGAGGCCAAGGGGCAAGAGAACCAAAAGCAAAGAGTGGCCACCACAGGCAGTGAAGAGCTGTGTCTGCGAAGGCGTCCCGAGAGGGGGAGAAGGTGGCAGGTGAGGCTGGCAGGAGGCAGGGGGTGAGCCTACTGGTGCTGCCCCAGTGAGCTCAGGGTCCTGTGGGTGCCAAACTGTGGAAGGGGCCCACCTTACAGTGACCTGGGACCCCCTAGCCTCTCCCTCCCTCACCTCACAGGCCATTCTGTGGTTTGGATTAGATTGTATGGTTTGACTTAATATAAGGAGCTGCTGGGGGTAGTTTGTGCCAGAGGAGCAGGCAGAACAGACAGGCCTCACTGCAAGTATCCCCTACAAATCACATGCACCTGCCTACTGCTTCTAGTTATCATCCATCTCCTTTGCGAGAATTGCCTTAACCCTCTTGGTGAAAGATGAGGACTCTTTGATTTTCCTTTGTTATTATTTAAACAAAAATAGAGATGGGATCTTGCTATGTTGCCCAGGCTGTTCTCTAACTCCTGGCCTCAAATGACCCTCCCATCTCTGTCTCCCAAAGTGCTGGGATTATAGATGTGAGCCACTGTGCCCAGGTGTGGACTCTTAAAGTGCAAATCGACAGAAGAATTTTGAAAATGTTGCCCAACTCCAAAAAGTGGACTTTCTTACACCTATCATAAGAGAACCTTCTTTTATTTCACAGGGTAGTGCAGCCAAAAGATGGTATCTGCCTTCCAAGGCCCATCTGCAGGAGGATCTTGGC
Organism: Pongo abelii; assembly: GCF_028885655.2. Taxonomy (NCBI): domain Eukaryota; kingdom Metazoa; phylum Chordata; class Mammalia; order Primates; family Hominidae; genus Pongo; species Pongo abelii. The sequence goes on from NC_071992.2 coordinate 29,082,485, forward strand.
TGGCTTACTTCTCCAACCAGGCCTCAGTTCTCTGATCTTTAAAGAGAAGGGCATAGACAGGGGGTCTCTCACCCCTCAAGTTCTGTGATGTTTAGTGTTCACCTGCTCACTGTGCAGATTGCTGGGTTCTCTATTAGACGGTGACTTTCCTGTGGGCAGGGACCACATCTTCTCTTCTACTATGGTGCCTTACACACAGCAAGCGCTCAACAAATTTTGTCCCTCCCAGAGCCTGGCACTGTCACATCCAGATGACAGAATCATCCTGAAGTAGACCCGCTGAGGCACCCAGGTTTTCAGGATAAACTATAAACTACAAATCTGTCCCTGCAGACACCCTAGAACTTTCTGTGGCCTAGGAGTGAGGAGTGGTGTGCACAGGGCAGGGGTTCCCAAACTTTGGTCCGTATCAGCATGACCTAGGAAGCACCATCCCTAGACAGCCAGGGTTAGTGTTCTGGGGAATGATCCAAGAATCTGTATTTTTGAATTTTATACCAAGCGACGCTTGTACATGGGGTCAGTGACCCACACAAACACTGGCACGGCAGGCATTGTTGAAGGTGTCCCTGGCCTGGTGCACAGGTGGACAGGGCAGAAAACATACACCCAACTCTCACCCAACCTCCTGCCTCCACCAGTAGGTAAAGGGGAGTAGGGGCTGAGGTCCCAAAGGGATGCTGCCCCCTCAAATGTCTGCTCTGACCTCACACCTCTTTGAGTCTACCCAACCTCCACAACCATCACTCTACAATATGGACCTTTCCAGTCTCTCTGCCTCTGAATCTACCGATCTCTCTGCCTCTGAATCTACCTCCGTTCTTGGGTGAGCTCACTGGGCAGAGCCTGAGGTTCTGAACTCCCTTTCCTTGGCCTCCAAAGTCCCTCTTGATGACAAAAGGCTGGCAGGACAATCACAGGCTGGTCTCCCTGAACCACTTGGACTTGGAGCCAAAGAGCTGGGTGCTAGTCCTAGCTCCACTGCTTATTAGTTTCGTGACCCTGGGCAAGTCATTTGACCTTTGTTGACATGTTTTTCTCATCTGCAAAATAAGGATAACACCTGTCCAGCTTGCCTCAGGGACTCGTTGTGAGGACAGTGGTGAGAGGAAATGAAAGTATTTTGCAGAGTCTCTCAAGTGCTATATCCTGGGTCGAGCCTCAGTGATTTGTTTTGGGTCTGACCTCAGGGCCATGACCATCTTAGCCCAACCCCAGGTTTTTGTTAAGAGTTTGCTCCAAGTCATCCCTCCATAACTGGAGAAGCCTGAGGGCCGACCCAGATCACCTCCCTCCCATGTGACGCTTGGTGGAGGCCCTGCCAAGCTTTGCAGGCTGGTGCATCAGAGCACAGGGGCTGCCTCGTGCTGGCCAGCTCCAGGGCCTATGCAACATTCAGACAACTCGTGAAGAAACCAGATCCTTCTAGGACCTGTTGCCAAGGGCCTGAGACCCTAGGTGGATGGGCAGGAAGGAGCGGGGACCACGCTGCTCACCATGGGACGAGGCCACCGATCAGGTCCCGGGAGTCACCGCGCAGCAGGCGGTTCCTGGAAATAAAACACAGAGCTGGAGCTCTCCCAGGAGCTGCAGGAGAAACTGGGGCGGCCTTGAGACTCAGGAAATGAGGCCAGCATGTTCTTAGCAGAACGGGCCGGTATTCTGCTGACACACAGAACCAACCCTGGCCTCATGTTTCTCATATTTAGGTGACACCGTTCCATTTATTGACAAAAGGCAACATATTGGAAAGACCTGTGACTCACTGGGTCTGTGTCAAGAGGTTTAGAGAGAATCATGTTTCCTGCTCAGTGGGAATCTCAGCTCATCATACCTGTGACTTAGAGCCAAGAGCTCAAGAAAGCATCTTTCCTTCCATCGAATCAGTCCATTCAGGGATGAAGCTAGGAATGCATACCTGCTTGTCTATCTCTACTCCTTTGTATTAGACAGGCTTCTTCTAGAAAATCAGACATATACCCTCCCTAAGGCAATGAAGGATTTTAATTGTGTAACTGTGCAGAATATCCCCCAAGGAAACCCTGAGTCTGGTTCCTGTTTCTTGCCTCTGACTTCCCTGATCATCCCTCAGAACTCTCTAAGGATCCTGCCTAAGAAAAAGATCCTGATTTTTGCCCGAGGCTGCTTCCTCCCTGAGATGATCAGTAGGTCCCCACATACTTGCTGCAGAAGGAAAACAGGGTGTCCCAGGAACCTCCTCTCTAGCCAGGGACCCCTCACCTTCTCTTGCAGCCGTTCCAACATGGCGGCGAGGTGGGCCTCCCTGTTCTCCTTGTTGGATTCCATCTTCTGGGCCAGTTTTTCCTTAGCCATCTTGATGAAGTTGTTGTTTTCCTCAATGGCTTTTTGGATCACCTCTCTCTCATGTTCCCGTTTCTCTGCTAGGTGTTTCAGGAGCTCCGCTTCCTGGTACTGGGGAAGCATAAAGGCAGAAGGAGGCCCTTCACAGTGAGTGTGCCAGGGTTTATTTTCACCATTGTGGCTGAAAAGCTGCACACTCAGAACACTCACCTCCCTGGGCCTGGTCCCCAGCCCATTAGCAGGAAGCAAGGACACTTCCTAAATTCTCCCCACCACTTTCAGAGCCTTCCACATTCTTTGATTTTTTTCCCCAGCCTTTTCCTAAATACCTTCATGGCCCTTTTGTTCATTGCCATCATTCATTCATTCATTCATTCATTCACAAACACTAAATGATCTTATACTATGTGCCAGTCACTGGTCTAACAGCTTGGGGTAAAAAAAAGTCTCACAGAGATAGGACATATATAAATCACTAAAATCCAGACTAGTGTAGGCATATGCCCTAAGGTATAGACAGGATGCACTGAAGGAATTCACGATAGGGGATTATTTTCTTTTCGAACGATGAAGAAAAGTCACACGTAGAAGATGGCATCAGAATCAAGCCATGAGAATCCATAGAAGGCATCCCGGGCCTCGAGATGCACTACACCATGATCTTCTCTCCCTCCTTCAAGGAAGAAGCTCTTTCCTTAATTCCCCAGGCCTTCCCTAAATCCTTAGTATTTGTCAGTCTTATTTTTGCCACCGTGCATATAGGGCCACCTCTTGGAGGAACGTAGTGCAATGTCCTATCCCCCTAACCAAACTGTGAGCTGCAAGAGGCCAAGGGTGTTTAGTTCTTTGTTTCCCTCAATGGTGTCTCACTCTCCACCGCACACTCGGGAGATGTTCCCTAAATATTGCAGATTGGTGATGAGCTTACCCCCAGCTCAGGTCCACCACCTGTCTTCTCCACCTCCCTCCCCTTTATGCTGACAGGGAGGAAAGAAGGAAAGGGCAGCATTTACCTTCCTTCGCTCCTCAGCCGCTTCTAGTTTCTTCTGGATCTCTTCCAGGGATGGGTCTCGCCGCCTGGGCAGGGAGGCGTTGAACTCGGGCACCCCATCAAAGGAGGGTGGCTTCAGGATGACTTCAAAGGACTGGCCCGAGGTGCATTTGTTCAGCTCAATGACTTCCATGTCGGAAATGACGCACCAATTCAGGTCCACCGTGTCTGCTACAGAGGGCAGAGAAGGGGCTGCTCACGTCCTGAAGAATGCACAGACACCCAGCAAGCACGCGGCGCATGCACACGGGAGTAGGAGAGCTGGGGCCCCAAGCAAGCTGGAGACTGGGGTCTGGCTCAGTCCTGCAACCTAGTACCTAAGGGCAATGGCCTCTGACGGGGCTGAAGGAGTTTGTAGCAACCCTGAGGCTTCAGCCCGCAAGAGTAGGGGGCCCCAGGCAATGTGATTTCCTACGACACTGGCTGCTTTCGCCTTTGCTTCCCCCACCAGCCTCCTCTGACTGCTGAGCTGCTCAATTTATCCTCTGTGGTGACACGCAGGGGTGCGTTTCAGCCCCCGCCCACCCCCGGCCACTGCCCATCTGACGCTCGGCCTGCGGAATCCCTCCGCTGCCTCCCTCCTACCCTGCGCTCTTCTTTCTCTCCAGTCAGCACTGTCTTTCCGCTGGCTTTCATCCTTCCTCCTACACTGTCTCCCACACCAGCCTAGACAGAAAAAACCACCTCAGGTCATCCGAGCATGCCTGTTCCTTGGTGCCAGACCAAACCAAACCCATCCCTGCTTCTAACCAGGACATTAGGAGGTCACCTGGTCCCCGAGCACCCCTGGTGAGGACGTGGCCACCCAGTGCTCCCTGCTGGTGTCTTGGGGCTGTCCCGGCTACAGGCCCCACACAGCATGGCTGCTACAGAACCTCCTCTTCCCACCTCTAGACTCTCCCAGAGCATTCTCTACCCTTCCCAGAGGAGACCTGTTGACCTGGAAACTGACTCACATCGTCTCATCTTCTCTTCTGGTCTAGATGTTCCCCACAGGCAGAATCTCTGTCTGGCTCACCTTTGCATACCCCCCAGTCTCGATTTGCTGGATGCATGCACAGAGGTGACAAGATCGAGTGCACTCTGGGGGCGCCTGATGCAGACCTTCATGGCCTCGCCCTAGTGCTCAGGCTGGACCACTGCAGCTCAGACCCTCAGGCTCCTGTGATTTCATCGGCACTGGGAAGGAAACCGTCTCGGGAGGAGAGATTCACTGAACTGGGGTCGGGGTGCAGGACCCATGAGGACAGGACACAGGGATCCCCCTGCCCCTCACTTTCCTGGCTGAGCCTTCACTGACCTTCATATTTGTAGGACGACTTATTCAGGGGATCCGCCAGGAAGCAGGAGCAGAACAAGGACACCAGCGGGAGCTCCTTCATCTTCTCTTTGTAGGCTGCGGAAACACCCAGTCAGGTGAGGATGGTGCCTCTTTTAGCCTCAGAAGCCAGTGTGCCCGCGGGTCTGGGGCTCTGAGCAGCCCAGGGTTCCACAAAGGCACTCAAACCACTCAGACACACTCCAAGGCTGGGGATCCAGGCCTTTTGCCCTGAGCCCTACTGTTCAGGATCCCTGTGTGGGATTCGAATCCACTCCTATCTCCTATGGAAACCTAAGCCTTCCAGAGCATCAGATCCTTCTCCACAGTATGTCTCCTCCCCTTGCAGACCAGAAAGCAAAATGCCCTCATGGAAAGGTCCCAAGCACCAGTGCCTCAGCTCTCCATCCCCCAACATCTGCCCCAGGACATTCCGATTCTTTTTCTCCAGGACACAGGAGACCCACACTCCATTCTACTCCAAATACCTGGCAGCGCTGGCCTGCAGGGTTAAGGAGCTGGATAGGAGGGGACCGTCCTCACCACCATTCCTCTCGTCTGCCCCTCATAAGGTCAGGCTATGAGCCTTCTCTGACCTTTCCAACACAGTGCACAGAGCCTGGGGGTCACTGGTGTCCCCAAAAGCTGGAGCATATCCCCGCCACCCTCTAGTCTATCTGTGTTTGGGATGTCAGGGGCCAGAGCTGCCCTGGCTCCTGAAAGTCCCTCTCCTTACCGCCTTGGGGCCCGTGTGTCTGGCTGCTCAGGCTGCAGCCCTTAGCTGACCCCTAGCACAGCGCAGGTGTTCCCCCATCCTCATTCGCTTGTACAATTTTTTGTTGAGATGAGAGTCTCAATATGTTGCCCAGGCTGGACTCAAACTCCTGGGCTCAAGCGATCCTGATATTGGGGACTACAGGCATATGCCACTACACCTAGCTTCCTTTTACAGATTTGAAAATACGTGTAAATGCAAAAATAATATATAGGCATCATAAAAACTTTAAAAAAACACACACATATACAGATGAGCAAAGGAAGAAAATCTCAGCTGTGACACACCCCCCACCACTTGCTCAACTTGTCGCCTGTGGTGACAGGCAGTGGTGTGCCTCCCATCACTACCTGCACCCCCGCCACACACCCCGTGTGCCTCCTGCCAGCTGTGTGCTTCCCTGCTTCTGTGAGTCCATGTTGGGTGAGGACGGGGGGAATGGCCTATGCCCCATCACACATGGTTTTTGTACCTACCAGCAAGGGTCATGTTTCTGGGATCTGGTGGCTGAATCTAGCTGAAAGTTACAGAGTGGGTCTGTTACCAGCTCGGGACGCTGTCACCAACCTGAGAAAAGGGGAGGACAGGATTTTACCATCAATGGATTAGACAGGTTATTCTCATAAGAAAGGTCTTTATACACTGGGGAGGGAATCTCAGGGGTACCTCATTTGCTCTTCCTCCAGGCCCTCTCCCCACCAACTCTCCCTGGGGGTCCCCCACCCCGATCTCCCTCCCACATGACGCTAAACAAGCTCAGATTCCATGCACTAATGATACTTCATAATTGGCTTTCCAGTCTCAATCCCCACAGCACATGCAAGCATGGGTTTCCCAAAAACGTATGGATCAAGGGGTGCTCATCTGTCTCCCTCCATAGCTCAAGAACCTGGCCCAATTCAAGGGTTAGGGTGACAGGCAAATCCTCCTGCAGAATCAGCTGGGAGGCATTCATAAAATAACTGTGTGTCCTGAACTTCTCCCCGCACACGCCCCAGAAGTCTTTGGGCCAATTCTGATATGGGATGAGAGGGAATTGGACATAGGATGTTAACAGGCCTCTTCAGATAGCTCTCACCTTCCCTTTCCCAAGACGACTGACCTAAGCTGTGTTTGACCCTATTTAAGACAATCCGGGACACAGGAAAGAAAAACATTAAGGAATCATGTCGTCATCACAGGGCCAGCCAGCGCACCACCAGAAATCAGCATGAGGAATTGCTGTGGGACACAGAGATAGGGCTCCACACCCCCAGCATGAGCCAGGGAGCCTGGAAGGAGTCCCTGGTGTCGGTAGCACCTGAGCGGTGCCTTGAAGGATGAGTTAGAATCAGACAGGAGCTGGCAGGAGGGCATTCTGCAAGGGAACATCACAGCCAAGGGTCAGGGTGAGAACGCCGCTCAGTGTCCACGGGATCAGGTCAAGCTGGTTGACGCTAGATCAGAAAATGAGAAGAGGAGGGGGCGGGGCAGGAGACAAAACAGGAGAGTCAGGGAAGGAGCAGATCTGGGAGGATCAGAGGGGTGGAGGTGATGGGAGCCCATGAAGGCTACTACCAAGAGAGTGAGGAGCGGCCAGCAGTGAGTGGCCATTCTCAGGACCATTTGATCCTCGGTCACCCTCTGTGGTCACTGTGCCAGGGGAGGGTGGCGAGAGCCAGCAGGCTCACTGCCTGCATCCTCGCCAGCCAAAGAGACTGAGACCCACTTCAAGCCCCTTGCCTTTCTGTGCTGGCTGGGGACTGGCAGGAGGAGGCAATGGGGCAGTGAACTCAGCTCTGGCTTTAGGGCTAGACCAGTGTGGGGTCAAATACAAGCATCACCTCTCTTACCAGCTCTCACTAGTCTCTTTCTCCATCTTAATCCTGCACAGAGCTGTACAAATTAAATGAGAAAAACCCATGCGTAGCATCCAGCAGACAGGAAGCGCTGAATAAATGTTAGTCTCTTTGCCCTGTCTTTTGCATCAGGACAGCTATCAGGTGCCACATGCCTGCTTCAGAGCCATTACCTCTGGCCCCGCAAGTAAGGACTGTTGTTTCCATGTGCGGATGGGGAAACTGAGGTTCAGAGGGTTTATGTGCCTGCTCAGGGCGATGCAGCTAGCAAGTTAGAGTGCCCATTTGAACCGAGGTCCAGCTGGACTTAAAGTGCTTTGTTCTCCTTGTTCTTGTTGTTGTGCTTTGGAGCCAGAGGCCCCTGTCATTGCAGCACAATGGGTCTTCTCTCTGCAGAACTAAGCTGGTCCTGACGGCACCAGTGAGTCCCTGAACAGAGAGGCAGGCCTGGTGCCTGCATGCGACTTCCCTGATCATGACACCCCATCCCAGTCTCTGCTCATGGCCAGGCTGACTGACAAGTCACTGGCAGAGTGAGTAAGCCCTTGCCAGAGAGGCAGTGGCCTTGGACTTCTACCCGGGGAAAGGATCAGAAGTGGAAGCCCGAATAGGTGGAGGGGAGGCAGAGAGGGATGCCTGAGAAAGAAGGCAGACGGAGTAGGAGCAGACAGTTGGAGTCATGGAATGTGCCCCCAGCCTGAGCTAGAAATGATGATAGGACCCTGTGCTCAGGGGGCACTCGATACCCACCACATTATCCTAGTCTAACTTTGCATGAAGCTGGCTTAGACTGACAAGACAGGCATCATCAGCTTTGCTTTCAGATGAAGAACCTGGGGTTCAGAGAAGTTAAGACGCTTGCCTGAGGTCACACAGCTCTAAGGGTGCAGAGCTGGGTCTAGTCTCCAGGTCTCTCGACTTGTAACCTCTTCCATTGTAACCAGCGAAAGAACTACATACTCACTAATGCTTCCTCTATGGTCCTGAGGACTCACAGAAAGCCAGCCTGGCCTGGGGATATGAGTTAACTTTAAAATATGTGGTAAGCGCTTTCTACATGGAAGGAAATGGGCTAGGAGTTTTAGGAATGCAGAGAAGGTCAGAAAGCCAGAAGAGGAAAACCAGGGCAGGAAACGAGATGTTGTAGAGGGGGGCAGGGGTGTGCCTGGTCACGGTCAAAGGGTTTGCAATGGAGACCTCTCAGTGTTAAAAATGTGTGCTTACCGAGCAGCTGCTATGTGACAAACTCACTTTAATTTTCATAATAGCCTCGTAAGGTAGGAATTACTATCCCCATTTTATAGAGAATGAAATCGAGGCTCAGGGAAGCTAAGTGCCTTTTCAAGGCCATTCAATACAGTAGGTTAAATAATGTCCCCTACATGCATACATCCTCATCCTAACCCCTACAACCTATGAATGTGAGCTTATTCGGAAAAAAGGGCTTAATGAAGGATCTCAAGAAGAGATCATTCCTGCTTGCCTGAGAAAGCCTTAAACCCAATGGCAAGTGTCCTCATAAGACAGACTGAGAGAAAAGGCCATGTGCAGACGGAGGCAGAGATGGGAGTAAGGCAGCCACAAGCCAAGGAATCTTTGGGGCCGCCAGAACCTGCAAGAGACAAGGACAGATCCTCCCCTGGAGTCTTCAGCAGAGTTCAGTCCATTGACATCTCAGCTTTGAACTTCCCCTCCCGGTTAGTGTAATGTGATGCAGTAGCCCCGGGGAAACTAATGTCCTCAGGAAGTGACAAAGCCAGCGCTCAAACCCATGGTTTTTTTCACCTCAGGTACCAGCATTCATACATGGGCTGATTTGTTCCTGAAGATGATCTATTGGCCGGGCATGGTGCCTCGTGCTGTAATCCCAGCACTTTGGGAGGCTGAGGTGGGCGGATCACTTTGAGGTCAGCAGTTTGAGACCAGCCTGGCCAATGGTGAAACCCCATCTCTACTAAAAATACAAAAATTAGCCAGGCGTGGTGGTACATGCCTGTAATCTCAGCTACTAGGGAAGCTGAGGCAGGAGAATCACTTGAGCCTGGCAGGCGAAGGTTGCAGTGAGCCGAGATCGCGCTACTGAACTCCGGCCTGGGTGAGAGGGCGAGACTTTGTCTCAAAAAAAAAAAAAAAAAAGATGATCTATTTACTTGTGCCTGTGGGTCCATGGGGCCCTTATAAATCCTCATGCCAACAGTCACATCATTTCTTTTGCACTCAAGACCCAAAAGATATGCCCAGGGAACATTCTGAGAAAGGACACAGAAGATAAAAAGGTGGGAAGCAGAGGGCACAGCGATGGAAGGAGTCTGCCACTGGGTGGCGCCAGCCATGGCAGGAAACCCAACTTTATCCCTAATAACCTGTGGCATCTGCGCCCAGTGGTGCCGGTCACATGTGCCTCCCCAGCACCTGGCCTGGTTGTGTGATGCTAGGTTGTCTTGTGGGGTTTGTTAAATGGCCGTGGTCATGTTATGCCACAGCAAAATACAGCCTGTAATGGAGCGAGGGCCACCAAATGTCTCCTGGAACTGTCAAAGAAGGACAGTAAAGGTGTTATGCTCAAGGTCAGAGCCCACAGAGTGCCAGGGATTCAGGTGGCATGATGAAGATGAAGAGACAATAGAGGCCATAGGAAGCATGAGGCAAGGAATGCAAATCCTCAATGGGAGATTCTATCCGAGTCAGACAGCAGAGCAATGTAAGGCAAAACTCAGTGCAGAAGCAAACCTCCATCCCCATCCCTCAGAGGCTCCTTACGTGTTTTCTGTTAGGTGAAAGCCAATCCTAGCCCTTCGATTGCCCCTAAGGAAGACCAGGAAATTCATTGCACCCAGCAGCAACAAAGATCAAAGGAGCCCCAGACAGAAGGTCAATGTGGCAGTCATTCAGCCAATATCCAGAACCAGAGCTAGAGCTCAGGATGGCAGGCCCTCCAGCTCCTGCCTGGTGGTCACTGTCAAGCACCTCTGATGGACACAAACTGGTTGGTCAAGAGCCAAGGCCTCCCTGGGCAGCTGAGCCCCTGTGCTGGCAGGGATTGATCCAGTAGAGCAGGTAGAGACAGGACCCAATTTATTTATTTATTTATTTATTTATTTATTTATTTATTTAGTATATAATCCTGTGCCAAGCCCTCTGCTAGATCTTCAGATGGCAAAGGTTTGAGTGTGGCCTCATCCCAGACTGTGATGAGGTTACTATGCAATTGAGGTTCTGCAGTGCCTATCACCTTGCAATGACTTTGAACCTGACTATGTGCTGGGGATGTGGACTGGGTTTACTCAGGAACACAGGAGGCCCACTGGGCTGCATGCAGGGTGCAGTGGGACAGAATGCTAGAATAGGAACTGGAAGATTGCAGAGACCTCCGGACCAGTGAAGGACTTTGTGCTTTATCTCCCACCCAGTAGGAAGCCACCGACATATTTTGAATGAGGGGAGAAGACAGCAGTGATGCTGATAATAATAGCAATAATAACAACTACCATTCTTGGGCAGGAAAAGCACAGCTGTTATCTCATTTTTCTATTAGGTTCTTTGAGAATGAGGACATTGAATCTCAGCAGTTAAATAAATTATACCATCGTCACACAGGTAGGTAGCGGCAGAGCTGGGATTTGAGTCCTCATGTGTTTCATTGGAAAGCCTCTCTGTCTTTAGGTTCTGCTGAGAGTGTAAAAAGATTCATCTGGCAGCATTCGTTTGGGGAAAAATTAGGAGGGATGGGCTGGAAGCCAAATAGCAGTCTGGGTACAAAGTGTGGGTTGGACCTGCTGGATTGAGTTCCACTCTGGAGTTTTCACATCTCACCCAGCACTATTTTTCCATTTACAAACTGATCCATACATTTCTCCCAGCACCAGCATCTAAGAGTCTGTACAGAAAAGCAAGGAACCAGAGCTTTTTGTTGATGGCTTGAACCATTAGCATAATTGTTAAAAAAATAAATCAGTGAGTGATAACCCCCCCAAGCACAGAGCCAGCCATAAGGAAACACGGAATGAGTAAGTTTTGATTGGAGGCAGACGTGGCTGAGAGTGAAGTTGTAGGCTGTTGACTGAGGAGAGATCTCATGGTGTGATAGTGGGGAGAAAAAGGTGGTTAAAGTGAAGAGATCAGAGCTCTCGATTTCACCCAGAACATTTGAATGTCAGAGATGGAGAGAACAGGCAATCACAAGCCCATGGTTCTCAACTCAGTGCAGTCTCACTCCCGGGAACTACACGGGACTTTTCAATGGTCATGAGACTGAGGATGCATTTAGTGGGCAGGGGCTGGGGAGTCTAAATGTCTTGCATTGTACACATCAGTTCCACACAATAAACAACTGTCCCTTCCAAATTCCAATAGCCTCATTCCTGGGGACCAAAGATTCTGAGGTCACGCAGAGAACTCCTGGCAGAGATGGGATGGATTCCAGTGTCAATGCCCTTCTCCTTTATACTTGTTCCTTCTCTGCCCCTAAACACCATCCTGGATGAGAGGGGACAGCCCACATGGTCACCAGAGCCGCTCTGAATGAGAAGATGGATACACAGAAGGGAGACCCCAGCAGGACACTTTCATGCAACCCACACTTCCAGGCTTTCCATAATTCAGCTGATGTCCAGGGGGCAAACAGAAAAGCACCAAGTTCTCAGATGACACGTGTCCACCTACTGGGTGTATGCCTGACCTCTTAGTGCCTCTGACTGACCATACAACACAGTGAACAAGCATTTTATTGGTCACTGTAAGAAATGCCCCAAGAATGCTTGCAGGATGTGTCAAATTCCATCTGGACTATTTTTGAGGGATAAGCAGATAATGCATGTCCCAGTGGCTTGAACAGAGTTGTACCTGGCAAGGCTTTCAGAAGACAAATCTAGAAACTCTGGCCAAGAATCAGGATGAATACCTCATGGCTGTGGGGGCAATGAATTCTGACTAAGGTCCTCTAACCACAAGCAGTACAGGAAGGTGGTTCTTTAAATCTGTGCCCTATTGCCAATCTTCTTCAAAATCTAGTTGAGGTTATATATTTACCCAAAATTAGCTGCATAAGCTATCTAAATGCCACATTTATTTGCTTTGGGATGAATCATGTCAGCTCAGAACAGTGGCCCTGGTTATTTCATGCTGATCAAAAGGCTCTGATTGGCAGCCATGTGTCTTCTTCTGGTTTAAAATCAAAAGGAGATAAATTATTTTTTCATGAATGTGGTTTTCATTCTTTCTACAGTATTTATTGAGTATTTAATTATGTGCCAAGCCCTCTGCTAGATCCTAAAATAACCGCGGGAGTTTTTGTTGGTGGAAAAGTAAAACAGGTCCCTGGATGGGTATCTAGAGCCATTGGAGCCTTTGGAGGCTCTGCAGATGCTCTGCAGGCCTCAGCATGGTCTTCTGCGATAATGTGGGCCATGCCATAAAGGGAGGAGTGGGAATTAGAGAGCAGACCAAGAAGGAACCAGTGAGACCTACGGAGGGAAACTGGGCAAAACAGAACAGTGTGTGATTCACCGGGTCTGGGGAAACTGGCATTGTTTAATCACCTCTTAGGCTCTTGCTTCCAACAGCATCAAGAGGAAGAGATGATGGGGACCTGGACAAGGGCAACTCCCAGAGGGTGCCCAACAGGCATAGGCTTCTAGGAAATAAGCACCTATGACAAAAGCAGAACTCTGAAGGCCTGAATCCGAGGAGTCCTTCTTAGCACTAACAGCTATGTTGAGAGGCAAGTCAGAGAAGGAAAATTAAACTGGAAAAGTGACAGCCCCAAACAATCCACAATGATGGGATTTTCTGGGCAATTTTTATTTCCAATTTAATATATGCAGAAGCGGCCGGGTGTGATGGCTCATGCCTGTAATCCCAAAACTGTGGGAGGCCGAGGCAGGCAAATCACGAGGTCAGGAGTTCGAGACCAGCCTGGCCAACATGGTGAAACCCCGTCTCTACTAAAAATACAAACATTAGCCCAGCATGGTGGTGCATGCCTGTAGTCCCAGTCCCAGCTACTCGGGAGGCTATGGCAGGAGAATCACTTGAACACAGGAGGCGCAGGTTGCAGTGACCTGAGATCATGTCACTGCACTTCAGCCTGGGTGACAGAGTGAGACTTCATCTCAAAAAATAAATATATATATACACATATATTTATATATATATATGCAGAAGAATCAGCATCACAGAAGTCAAGTTCAGGGGCATGGACTTCCATTCTGGGCTGCTGGAGAGTGTGCGAGGCATGTAACCCAGGAATTCTGTGAGGTCCTGGGTTAAAAGCACATGAAGGCATCAATATATAGGGCAAGCCCTTTTAATCTTACTCCCAATAACAACAATGTGATTGAATATTGCTTTATGATTACATCTATAGGCATATGTGCATCTTATAAATAATGCTTTAATTACAAACATATTCACATTATATTTTAGAAATTCTATGTAACAGAAAAACAGAAAATAAATCCTTGTAGTCTTGCTACTTTATGCTATTGGCATTTTCGTCTAGGTTTTTTTCCCTCTGTCTACTATTTTTACATAAGCCAGGAACCAGGGATTTTACAAAAGCAAGGGAATCTACATTTTAAAAAAATTTTTTTAAAGGTAGAAATGGGGTCTCACTGTGTTGCCCAGGTTAGCCTCAAGCTCCTGTGCTTAAGTGATCCTCTGGCCTCAGTCTCCCAAAGTGCTAGAATGACAGGCATGAGCCACCGTGCCTGGCCAGGGCATACATATTTTATCATTTTATTCCCCACACCAAATCCTATACACACTTAATAGATCATCAGTTTAGGTAAGTGACTTGATTTGCCCAAAGTCATACAAGTAGAAAGTGGTAAACATGGTATTTGAATTGAAATCTTCTTATATCAAAGCTCATGCAATTTCTGATAAAGCTCCATGCTATGTCCTCATATCCAAGGCCACCCTAGATGTAGGTGCAATGGATGATTGCTGATGGCATGTGATTGAAGGGCAGGCAAATACCCCATATCAGCCTCCCTTCTATGGGTGCATTCCATGCTTAAAATTCTCACCATTATATCTATCCTTTGGCTCAGGCATTGCCTCAGAGAGTCCCTGTTAAAATGCACACACCTGACCTATCAAGTGTACTAAATTAACTCATTTTCATATCAGCAGAGGACAACCAATGGACCTTGTAGAAATTCCCAGAGGTCAAGCTCTCTGCCCATTCTGCAGTCCCAGAGTTAGTAGCGGCCATGGAGCTCTCTAGAGTTTTCATTCCTACCTCTTTTCAGAGGAGGAGACAGGGAGCCCAAGTGCCTTACCTGAGATTTCAGAGAGAACAGAGCCAAGCTTCTGGCCCACATTCAACTACGCTGAAAGAAATTCCTTATCTTTTGCAATATTGCTCTTGTTTTCTTTATTCTTTCATTCTCCAATGCTTTGTAAATTTTACATATTACTTTTAATTTTAGCTTTATGTTAAAATATTTTATGTCTATATTTCACTACATTAAGAATATTAAGAATAAAAGAGTATCTAATGATTTTATTTGTGTGAGATGAGAGGTTTAGCAACAAACCTCTCTGTACAAACCTGGTTTTGTCAGAATGATCTGGATTTTCAGTTCTGGATTATCGTTATTGAGTTCTTTCTTACATTATTCATCCAACAAATATTTATTGAGGATCTACTATGTGCATTATGCAAAGCACTAGGGATCCAGTGATGATCTTACAAACACATCCCCTAGCCTCAAGATGTTTGACATTTGCATTTAGCTTTATAAATATGCCAATTATAACTAGACAATGGCTCTAAATTCTGGTGTTTTCTTTGCTTATGACCATCATTGATATCATGTGATTTTTTTTTGTATATGATTTCTTTAATTTGATAATTTTTTTTGATTAGCTAGAGTACTTCTTGGAGTAATTGTTTTTCAGAAAGGAATTTTTTTTTTTTTTTTTTTTTTTTTTTTTTTTTGTTAAGATGGAGTCTTGCTCTGTCACCCAGGGTGGAGTTCAGTGGTGCAACCTTGGCTCACTGCAACCTCCGTCTCCTGGGTTCAAGCGATTCTCCTGCCTCAGCCTCCCGAGGAGCTGGAATTACATGCGTGCACCACCATGCCCAGCTAATTTTTGCATTTGCAGTAGAGATGAAATTTCACCATATTGGCCAGGCTGGTCTTGAATTCCTGACCTCAAGTGAT
The DNA here is from genome assembly GCF_028885655.2 of Pongo abelii. NCBI lineage: Eukaryota > Metazoa > Chordata > Mammalia > Primates > Hominidae > Pongo > Pongo abelii. The sequence goes on from NC_071992.2 coordinate 29,097,960, forward strand.
TTGCCCACCTCAGCCATGTGGGCATCGTGTGAGCCATCATGCCCAGCCCATGGTATGTTTCTTAAGTCCTTATGCATCTGGTTTGATGGCAGATGCAGATGCTAGACAACCCTCTCCAGGATCAATAGTTGAATTGTGTTTGTGTTGTGGGCAGACAGAGCCTGCCTGAAAGGTGCTACTCCCTATCCAACTCTTTCCGCAGGCTCAGTGTGAATTTTTCTCCCTCTAGTCTGGCTGTCTAGGCACAGACTCCCACATGGTCCACTGACACTCTGCTCATCCTCCCCCTCTAGGTCTTTCATCCTAGATCCACGCTCAGCTCCTTTCTCTGGATTCATATTCTCCAGTTTGTTATCCAAACTCCTGAGTTGCCTAAAGCCCATCATGAATCAGGTCAACCAGCCCCAGGTTCCCAGCTTTTCTGATCTGTTCTGTTCTCCTGCCTCCTACCACCTGCCTCTGACAGCAGGATCCTAGGGGAGTGGACATGCAGCTCTCAGTTTTAACTGATGGAAAGGCCAGCAAGCTTTGGGCTTCGGTGGGGAGGGATAGGTATGCCTATGTGTGTGTAGGGGATGGAGTGGGAGCACTCATGTGTGTGTAGGGGGTGGGGTGGGAGTGCTCAGATATGGGGGTTCATGTGTGTGTAGGGGATGGAGTGGGAGCACTCACATGTGTGTGTAGGGGATGGAGTGGGAGCACGCACATGTGTGTGTAGGGGATGGAGTGGGAGCACGCACATGTGTGTGTAGGGGATGGAGTGGGAGCACACGCATGTGTGTGTAGGGGATGGAGTGGGAGCACTCACATGTGTGTGAAGGGGGTGGGGTGGGAGCACTCATATGTGTGTGTAGGGGATGGAGTGGGAGTGTTCAGATGTGGGGGTTCATGTGTGTGCATGCATATGTAGGTGGGAAGGGCGCAGGTGTGCATGTATTCATTTGTCTTCCTAGAGGGACTAGAGATGTAAAACTCTGGAAAAAAAAACAATTTTTAAATGGCAGGGAAGAATTTTTGGTATCCATCCCTCTCTAAAGAAAAACAGAAAAAGCAAACTTTCCCAGGCTGTCACATCTCTAAATATAGCAAATGCTAATTTAATAAGCAAATTGAATTATACATGATGCATGTTTATTTCTCAAGCTTAAAAAAATGGATTTGTTCCCCAAGTGGCATTACAAAAATTACACTTTACATGTTGTACAATTCCCCAAAATGTCTATCCCTCCTCCCACAAAAGAAGTTTCATTTCTCCCCATCCGTGTCAACAAAATCTCCGGGAACTCTATGTTTCCAGATGAGAATCTCCAGGTAAGTATGAAATAATATAAAGATATCAGAGGGGGCAGGGGAGACAATCTGAAGTGTTCTTGAAAAATTAAACCTTTCTTTGATTATTATCTTGATACTTAAATATCCTATTATTTAAAAGCAAGAACACAAAATATCTGAATTTTTCCAATCCTTCTATACAGTTGGTTTAATATAGACACAATTCTCCTCCTTTCTTTATCTCTCTCTTACCTTCCTAATTTATTTGCCCCATGTTCCTTTTTCCTGCTCAAGTACCCTATTTTCTGAACCTCAGTTTGTCAATCTTTGTTGCTCTATTTTAAAAGTTATCAATCAGCCCACATCCCCCTACAGGAAAAATGTAGTTAAAATGGCCTAGTCCAGTAAAACAAGATAGCCACTTGGACTTTGGGTTTCTTTTATTGAACCAAAGTGAAATCTAGCTATTAAGCAGCCATCCAAGCAAAAACGCAGGACACTTCTACCATCCCTCCACCTCTAGTCGACAACCTGGCCACTACGGACAGTATTAGACCAAACTTCTCCATCTTTGATAGGTCCTTTAGAATGAAGTAACTCACTAAAGAAGGACAGCTTCCCATAAAAAAAAAAATTTAGATTTAATTGCAACTTAAAGGCACTTATTTTTTACCTGGGAATAGGGACACACAGTGTACAACATGGATGAGGCTTGAGGACATTACACTCAGCAAAATAAGCCAATCACAAAAAGACAAGTACTGTATGATTCCACTTATCTGAGGTACCTAGAGGAGTTAAATTTATAGAGAAAGAATATAGGATGGAGTTTCCCAGGGGCTGGGGCACAGGAGAATGGGAAGTTAGTGTTTAATGGGTATGGAGTTTCAGTTTTGCAAGACGAAAAGAGTTCTGAAGATTGGATACACAACAATGTAAATCTTAATACTACTGATTTGTACACTTAAAAATAGAATGGCATATTTTATGTTATGTGTATTTACCACAGTTAAAAATTTAAAAAAAAGGTTGACTATCTATTGGGAGTTTTTCATAGGCTTGTAGTCTTAGGGTTAGGAGAGGTAATTAGAGGTCACTTAGCCTAATGTTTCTCAAACTTTTTTGACTGAAACTCACAAAAGGTGCTACATTTTATATTATGATCCAGTATGTATTTGTCATTATATGGACATATACACACATATGTGATTACGGATACAGACATATATGTACATTTGTACACACAAATATACACATAACTGATATGTAACTAAAGACAGCATAGGAAGCATTAATTATCCCATTAAATGAGATGTGCTCTAATTATTTTCTACTGTTATTTCATTTTATTAAAACAAAATACCATTTACAATCCATAAATTGATTTCACAATGTACTAACGGGTCTCAGCCTTCAGTTAAAACACTAACCTAGACCAATCCCTAACATAATGCAAAAATCTCCTCCAAAGCCTCCCTGCTGGGTGGCCATCCAACTTCTGCTTGAATGCCTTCAGTGATAGGGAACTCACTCCCTACAGGGCAGCATGCTCTATGGTAGACCCATCTAGCACTTACAGATCCTGCTCACTCCAAAGCTGTTCCAGGAGTGGCCTGGGTGGAGCTAAGAATGCCAGGAGGGCTGGGACCAGCTGACAGGTGCTCAGTGGTTTCCAAGAGGGGTGAAAGTACAGCTCCTAGCAGCAAAGCGGAGGGTTGGGGTGAGCCAGAGACTAGGGCAGCATTGCTGGGAGACTCTGGCTTCCTTCTGTGGAGCTGCTGATCAGACCTTTTCCCCTCTGCCTTCTCACTGCTCCAGCACTGTGATTATTTCCTCATCTGAAGGATGATCTCATTCCCCTAGCACCCGCCTGTGGGAGAGGTTTCCTCCCCCTGGGAGGCGGGGGCTCAGCCTCAGGTTGAGACAGATTCCCTCATCTTCCCTCTCAACCTCCCACCCATCCCTCGAGCCTCAGCAGGCCACCTCTGGCCATCTCACCTTGTATTCTTTTGGTCTTGAGACAAGGGTATCCCTTTCCAGGGTATTCAGACAAGGGTGCCTGAACATTCCTGACCTCTCCCTCCTACCCCCATACAAACACACACACACACACACACACACACACACACACACACACACACACAGTATTCTAGAGACCTGCTCATGTTCAGGACAACAAGACTCCACCACACCTGATTGTGTCTTCCTGGGAGAAATAAAACAAAGACAGCACCGCCACGTGGGGACAGCTGGCTGCTGGACATCAAAACCCTGAGTCCCAGGATGAGAAATGAATGATGCCTAAACTCCTGGCGAGCGTGGTGGGCTGAATAAGGAGGGGGGCTGGCCAGGGCCCCAGTCAACGACCAGGGCGTGGCAGTTCTGGGTGTCTGCAGTTTTCAGCTTTGGAGCCAGCCACCTCTGGCCAGGTAGGATTAGGCTGACCTCAGGGTGGGGCGGGGCCAAGAGGAGGTGATGATCTCATTGCATCCTTAGAACCAAGAGAAAAAAGTAACCCGTGCATAGAGCCGAAGGAAAAGATGGGTGATCAAAATGGGAATGGGAGACAAGAAAAGCTGTGTCTGAGGAAGAAAAGGTAAAAACACAGGAGAGCTTCCCACTTGAAAGGGATCTTCAGGTCACAGCCAGCTGCAGGGGCAACCAGACTCGGCACAAAACCTTTCTCCTTAAGCAACAAAACATGTTTATGCAGAAATAACTCACCGCAGCATCTGACAATTCCCACCCATCCTGCCTCTCCTGAGCTCTGGAATAAAAGTGGCACCCGGAGCCCACCCTCACCCCTTGGCCGAGCACCATTCTTTCTGCCTCACCCCCTTTCCCCCAAGATCTGACAAAGTTTAAATGATTGAGTAAAACCAAAGGTGACACAATAAGTGCTAGGCCCCTCGCTTCTCCCCACTGTAGCTGCTGTCTTGTTTTTTCTTTTGCCTGAAAAGCCTCAAATTAGTTGCATTTTATTTCTACTTACGTGCAGTCCAGTTAGAAGGGAGCTGCTCTCTTCCTCACTCCCTCAATTAGTGGTACCCTGGGCTTCTCTCAACATCAGCACCACTGCTCGCTCTCACCATGACATCACCTCCAAGCTCTGTGATTGGCCACCAGTGGGTTGCTTGGCAATTGGACAGTCTCCTCTGGTGGAGCAGGGATTGCCTGAGTGAGTAACTCTTAGCAGGCCAGGGAGTGAAAGATGATGTCAGACAAAGAGCCTGCTTTCTCTGCTGCCTGTGGAGCCGGAGAACCAGAGGGGTGAGGGCGGAGAGGAAGAAAGAAAGAGGGAGTGGTACAGGGAAGGTTGGGGAGAAGGCACAGCTTGTGAGCTGGGGGGTATAATGAATGATTTCCAGAATCTTTAGGTCCTTTAAATCTGGGGGTAAGAGAATATGGAATCCAGAGAAGAAATAAAAAAGAACAGATGAACCCTAAAAATAGCTTCCTGGAGGGCTTGGTGCCTGTTTCCAGCTCTGTCAGAAGGGCTGGTGGGTTTGAGTGATGACTCAGAAGACGGGGGGTTGCGGGGACTGCAAAAACCCCAGGATTGGGAGCTGATGAGGGCCCAGCACTGGAGTCTCTGGAGAGTAAGGCTTCCCTCTGGCCACCTTTGCAAAGGTATCAGCTACATCTCTGCTGACACTAGTGGGTCCTCACTACCCCTCCCATCTAGCCCTCCTGGGCCTTCCAGAGGGAGCCACAGGTAGGAAGATGGACTGGTCATTACACTGGTGATTCCTAAATATGGTGGATTTTTTAAATTTTTCAATAAGTTTTTGGGAAACAGGTGGTGTTTGGTTACATGAATAAGTTCTTTAGTGGTGATTTCTGAGATTTTGGTACACCATCACCCGAGCAGTGTACACTGTCCCCAGTGTGTAGTCTTTTATCCTTCACTCTCCTCCCACTCTTTCCCCCAAGTCTCCTAAGTCCATTGTATCATTCTTATGCCTTCGCACCCTCATAGCTTAGCTCCCACTTATGAGTGAGAACATATGATGTTTGGTTTTCCATTCCTGAGTTACTTCACTTAGAATAATGGTCTCCAATTCCACCCAGGTTGCTGCAAATGCCATTATTTCATTGCTTTTTATGGCTGAGTAGTATTCCATGGTGTGTGTGTGTGTGTGTGTGTGTGTGTGTGTATTACATTTTCTTTATCCACTTGTTAATTGGTGGGCACCTGGGCTGGTTCTATATTTTTGCAATTGTGAATCATGCTGCTATAAGCATGTATGTGCAAGTATCTTTTTTGTACAATAACTTCTTTTTCTCTGGGTAGCTACCCAGGAGTAGGATTGGTGGATCAAATGGTAGATTTACTTTCAGTTCTTTAAAAAATTTTTCACACTGTTTTCCATAGTGGTTGTACTAGTTTACATTTCCATACGGTGGAATCTTGAGGGGAGGTGACGGGTCAGCGATGGTGGCTTCTGTAGTTCTCTCAGGGAATGAGGGAGCCACTAACATAACCTTCACGGGCTGCTGCCCTCAGCCAGTGAGGTGGAGAGGGCAGGGTGAGGCAGGAGAGGAGCCAGGCAGCTGTGGAGTGAGACCCCCTCCTCCAGAACACCTCTCCAGATTAAAGCTCCCCAAGATGTGTCCATCATCCCCACATTCCACCGTCCAGCCTTGCCTCGTCTGTTCTTCTTGGAGGGGAGGGGTAATTTTTTTTCTTTTCTTTTTGAGACAGAGTCTCGCTCTGTCACCCAGGGTGGAGTGTAATGGCATGATCTCGGCTCACTGCAACCTCCACCTCCCAAATTCAAGAGATTCTCCTGCCTCAGCCTCCTGAGTCGCTGGGACTACAGGCACGCACCACCACACCTGGCTAATTTTTGTATTTTTAGTAGAGCTGGGGTTTCACCATATTGGTCAGGCTGGACTTGAACTCCTGACCTCGTGATCTGCCTGCCTCAGCCTCCCAAAGTGCTGGGATTATAGGCATGAGCCACCACGCCCGGGCGGGGGGGTGGGTAATTTTATTGTGGCCGAACATGTACAACATAACACTCACCATTTTCACTATTTTGAAGTGTACAGCTCACTGGCCTCATGTGCACACACATTGCTGTGTAGCCATCACAGCTTTCCATCTCCAGAACATTGGCATCTTCCCCAATATTCATATGTAACCAGTAAGCAATAACACCCCTTTCCAGCTAACCCCAAACTACTTTCTGTCTCTATGAATTTGCCTATTCTAGGCACCTCGTATCCATGAAATCAAACAGTATTGTCCTTTTGTATCTGGCTTCATTCTCTTGGCATGTCTTCAAGGAGCATCCATGTTGTAGCCTGTGTGATAATTCCATCACCTTGCTCCCCCCTCCTTTTTTTTTTTTTTTTTACAAAGTCTTGCTTTGTCATTGAGACTGGAGTGCAGTGATGTGATCATGGCTCACTACAACCTCTGCCTCCAAGACTCAAGTGATACTCCCACCTCAGCCTCCCCAGTAGCTGGGACTACAGGCATGCGCCACCACACCCAGCTAATTTTTTGTAGAATCAGGTTTTCACCATGTTGCCCAGGCAGGTCTCAAACTCCTGGGCTCCCACCTGCCTTGGCCTCCCAAAGTGCTGGGATTATAGGCATGAACCACCACGCCTGGCACCTCACCCTATTTTAGGAGGGTTTGTTCACCCTCTACCACCACGCCCCTATTGACTGAGAACATGAATAATGACAAAAGTTGCCTTGAATTCAGCCCATGCTTTTAAGTTATTATTTTAAAACTACAATAGCATCAACGAGCATTTGAAAATCATAGTTAATGCATGGATGTCACGTGTTCACCCTGCAGACTGTGCTGGGGATTAAGTAGATTCTCAAGCCCTGGCATGAACCCCTGACCTGCACCCCACTGCCAGGACCTGCAGGCTGGCATCTCACCACCGCACCCCGTGTGGTTCTCCAGGAGGCCCCATGTAGACACACATCTCCAAGCCCCCACTTCACATCAGGAGGGGAGGGCTCCAGTTAGGTTGCCAGCCCCTGGCCAAGGGGTGGCCAGGATGAGGAATGAGCCCTGACAGGCTTTGGGGTTTTCAAAGAACACCAGGGCTGAATCTATGGCATAATCCCTTCAGCAGGGCTGCAAGGACCGCAGGACGAACACTGTACTGTTTGACATTCAGTGAGTGTCATTGAACAACACACTTATCATTCATGCCACATGCCACCAACCCAGGACCCTCAGCCATCAAGCTGAGCCTTTTCAGAGGGAATCAGGACAACTAAGGATATCAGAAAGTCATTCCCTCAACATGTGGAGACAGGAGAGGCCACACTGCATACCAGGCTGGAATTTGGAGTCCAAGCAAACCCCAAATGCATGGCTGTCCTAGCTATGAAAGGGGCCTCTCTGTCCTCCCCTAGTATCTTCCCTCCCAGCCCTGAGAAGTCTGGAACTCCACAAATCTGCTGGCTCTGGAAAGTGAGGGATGGGGAGAGAAGGCAGTGGGTTGCCATGGTGATGGCAGCCAATCAGAGATCCTCTGCTGCTAGGGGAGGAGCAAGTTCGGTCTGAGTCCCCCTCACTGACTGTGAAGGAGGGTGGGGCTGGAACAGGGGGTGGGGGAGAAAGAAACAGGACATCACTGCCTGACAGCAGAGACCACGGTTGGGGAGAAGGGTCACGGGGAGGGCAGCTTTATTTCTAGGATTACCTAGTTTCCATTTGGTACTAGGCTGTGATGGTTACACACACACACACACACACACACTCAGTACATCTCACAACTGCCCTGTGAGAAAGGGATTACCCACCTCATTTATAAAAGAAACAGACTCCGATAGGAAAGGTAACCTCAAACAGCCTACCTGTTATGCAGCGAGGCCTGGATTTGAACTCTGGGGAACAGGATGCAGGAGACACTGGCAAGAGAGTGAGTAAGGTAAGCAAGGTAGAGCCATGGTCCCAAAGACCTACTGGGTGGGAGAGTCCCTGGGACTTCCCTGAGATGGCATAAAGCAATATGTTGATAAAACAAGAAACACAGTGATGGTAAGAAAATGTACCAAACAGCAAGTCAATAGAACAAAGGGTGAGGAGAGACCAAAATCAGAAAAGAAATCAGCAAGGCCAAAACTAGGAGGCTCAGAAGGACAGGATGGTGATCAGGGAGCAGGTGGAGGGGAAGGTGAGGTGGGCACTCTGTTCCTCACACCGCAATATGGAAAGCCCCTGTGAGCCTTGTTGAGAAAGATGGGCTGGCCCTGGACCTGCCAAGTCAACTTTGGGTTAGACCTGTTGCTTGTGATCAATCCACCCAAATGCTGGACTTTAGTCAAAGGGGCATGGGACCCACAACGCACAGATCAGCAACATCACCTCTGCAGACACCACCTCTCGCAGCCCAAGTTGCACTACAGCAACAATACTAGGATGGAGTGTGTGTGGCCATTCCCTGAATCCCCACGCATTGCCTGGCTGCACCACGTGGACCCGATTCCTATATCTCTGCCCAGGAATCCCAGGGCAGCCACTGCTTGGTGACTTGACTCACACTCACAGCCTCTCAGGCACAAAGGAAGGGGCCCCTGCCCTTCTCGGAGGTAGTTCTATCATAGGACCAGCTGGGAAGTCACTCTGGGGACCCTCATGGAGCCTGAGATCTCTTCCCAACCCTCGGAAAAAGTGGACCTAGTCTCACATGGGAATTCAGAATATCTAATCCATACATGCGTGCCTCTTCCACTCACACTGATGTGGTTTGTAAAAACTATAGAACATCAATGGGAATTTATCAATGGGAAATTGCAGTTTGTGGGATTTTCTTCTGTAGAATTTGTTGAATTGAACATTATCAGTTATTGACTTGAAACAAGTAAAAACATGTTTGCACTATGTCATTTTAAAAATGTGAACTCTGTTATTTCACCTGAAGAGTGGCTGTCCTGACTCACATGCTCTGGAGTCACTAGTGGCTTAGATTTTCCTTCAACCAATTAAAACACAAATCGATTCAATCAATTTGAATCCAAGCAAAGCCGGATTGCTAGAGCTGTTTGTTTATGCCCCTGATTAAATTTGTTAACTAAATTGTAATGGTGGTTAATATTTATGACCACAACATATGATGTTTATAGAAGCAATATTTATCAAGTGAGCTAAAACCTGTAAATCACTTAGAATAGTGCCTGGCACAAAGCATGGGCTCAGTACATTTTAGCTATTATTATGATGTCATTAAATACAAGAGCAGACTGTGAATGAGTCTTAGGTTTGCAAGTAACAGAAGCACATTCCAAGGTTGTTTATTTAAAAAAAAAGACAATTCATATTAAAATCTAACAGTAAAACAAATTTTAAATACTCACTAGGCACGGTGGCTCTCACCTATAATCCGAACACTTTGGGAGGCCAAAGGGGGAGGACTGCTGAGCCCAGGAGTTCAAGACCAGCCTGGGCAACATAGCGAGACCCCATCTCAACAATAACAAAAATATTTAACAAAAAAAAATTTAAAAAATTTGGTTCACAAAAACAAACAAAAGCCATTCAATCCAATTAGAAAAGGGGCAAAAGATATGAACAGATGTTTCACCAATGAGGATATACAGATAGCAAACATATGCATGACAAAATATTCAACATTACTATGATAAGGCAAGTGCAATTTAAGATCATGATGAGGCCTTAGTACACACCTGTGAAAAAAGCTAAAATAAAAAACAGTAGGCCAGGCGCAGTGAACTCACACCTGTAATCCCAGCACTTTGGGAGGTCAAGATGGGCTGGATCACTTGAGGTCAGGAGTATGAGACCAGCCTGGCCAACATGGCAAAACCCCATCTCTACTAAAAATAAAAAATTAACCAGGTGTGGTGGCACGTGCCTATAACCTCAACTAATTGGGAGGCTGAGGCAGGAGAATCGCTTGAAGCTAGGAGTCAGAGGTTGCAGTGAGCCAATATCATGCCACTGCACTCCAGCCTGAGAAACAGACAAGATTCAGTCTCAAAAAAAACAACAAACAACAAACAAACAAACAAAAAAACAGTAGTCCAAGCGTGGTGGTTCACACCTGTCATCCTGTCATCCCAGCACTTTGGGAGGCCTAGGAAGGCAGATCATTTGATCTCAGGAGTTCAAGACCAGCCTGGGCAACATAGTGAGACCCCTGTCTCTATTCATTAAAAGAAAAAACAATAGTGACAATACCAAATGCTGGTGAAAATGCACAGAAACTAGATAGCTCATGCATTGCTGGTGGCAATGGAAAATGGTACAGCCATTCTGGAAAGTCGTTTGGGGGTTTCTTAACTAAACATATACTTGCCAGATCACCAAGCAATTGCATTCCTAGGCATGATTCCAAGAGAAATGAAAATATATTCACACAAAAATCTGTACACAAATATTCATCACAGTTTTATTCATAATAACCCCAAACTGGAAACAACCAACATGTCCCTCAATAGGTGAATGGATAAACAAACTGTGGTTCCTCCGTACCATGGAATGCTATTTGGTAATAAAAAAGGATGAACTGCTGATACACACAGCAACTTGAGTGGATCTCAAGGGAATCACACTGAGAAAAAAAAAAAGCCAGTCTCAAAAGGTCACAAAGTGTATGATTCCATTGATAGAATATTCACAAAAGGACAAGATTATAGAGATGGAGAACAGACTGGTAGTTGCCAGGAGCTAGGAGTGGTGGAAAGAAGGAAGGATGACTCTAAAAGGGGTAGCAAAAAGAAAATCTTTGTGGGATGGAACAGTTGTGTGTCTTGATTGTGGTGGTAGTTACACCAGTCTACACGTGGGATAAAATGACACAGGACTGTAGACACACATTGCACCCATTTCCTGGTTTGATACAGTACCACAGTTATGTAAAGTGTAACCATGGGAGGAACTGAGTAGAGGGTAGGTGGGACCTCTCTATACTATCTTTGCAACTTCTTCTGAATCTGTAATTATTTCAAAATAAACAGTTACTAGAAAAGAAAAGGGGAGAAAAGGGGAGTTGGGAATTCTTTATTTAACCCAAAGCAGAGGGTTCCTCCCAAAAAAGAAGAGTCAGGAAAGCAATCATGAGTCAGTTCTTTCTTTCTCTCTCTCTCCCTCTTTTGTTCTCTCTCCCTCTTTCTCTCTCACCCTCTTTCTCCCTCTCCCTTTCTCTTTCCCTCTTTCTTTCTCTCTCCCTTTTTCTCTCTCTCCCTCTTTCTCTCTTGCTCTTTCTCTTTCTCTCCCTCTTTCTCTCTCTCCCTCTCTCTCTCCCTCTCTTTCTCTCTCTCCCTCTTTCTCTCTCCCTTTCTTTCTCTCTCTCCTTCTTTCTCTCTCTACCTCTTTCTCTCTCTCCCTTTCTCTCTCTCCCTCTTTCTCTCTCCCTCTCTTTCTCTCTCTCCCTTTCTCTCTCCCTCTTTCTCTCTCTCCCTCTTCCTCTCTCCATCTTTCACTCTCCCTCTCTTTCTCTCTCTCCCTTTCTCTCTCCCTCTTTCTCTCTCTCCCTCTTCCTCTCTCCCTCTTTCACTCTCTCCCTCTTTCTCTCTCCCTCTTTCTCTCTCCCTCTTTCTCTCTCCCTCTTTCTCTCTCTCCCTCTTTCTCTCTCCCTCTCTTTCTCTCTCTCCCTCTTTCTCTTTCCATTTCTCTCTCTCCCTCTTTCTCTCTCTCCCTCTTTCTCTCTCCCTCTTTCTCTCTTTCCCTTTCTTTCTCTCTCTCTCCCTCTTTCTCTCTCTTCCTCTTTCTCTCTCTTCCTCTTTCTCTCTCTCCCTTTCTTTCTCTTTCTCCTTCTCTCTCTCTCTCTCTCTCTTTATTTCTCTGCATCTGTCTCCTCTCTCTGCAAGGCTGCGTCATTCATCTTTGCAGACCACCTTCTGTGCTGCTCATGTGTGTGGCTGCCTCACAGCCATGAAGGATACCAGTGCTTTTTGGTGGTGCTAGCGTTTGTTGTAGTCGGGCCACACAGAGAAACCCATTAGCCCTCTCTTAGATTCAGTTTAAAGCTCTCAGGAAAACAAAATCCACTAACCCTGCCTGAGCCTGGAGTCCATGCCTCTTCCCATGGCAGTGGGGTCACACAGTACAGATATAACTGCCTCCGGGACTATGGTCACTTCCTCCTTTCTACACAGAGGTGAGGTCCTGATCCCAGGCAATGCCCCTTTCTCCTCCAGATCGGTCCCAGATGGATGGGTCTATAAAGCAAATGACAAAAACCCACCATCTATAGCCTACCTGATATAGAACACTGGGAGAAAGGCTGACCAGTAGCCATAAAGCTTTCCCACTTAAACACAAAGAAGGAAGGACCCTCAAGACAGCAGCCCCTGGGCAGGCTACTGGTGTTTAAACCACCTTTCCAAAAATTATACACTGAGAAAATGATGGCAGTGGGAGAGATCTGATCTAGCCAAACCCCATCTTGCCTTTGGCCTTCAAGCTGCCCTTAATTATTTCTGGGTTTAGGACAAGCTAACTTTAGGAGAGATTTAATTTATAGTTTAAATAATAATCAATAAATAATAAATAAAGTTTAATAATAGCCCTTCCCCAAAACTTTAGCCTTTGTAAAGTTAATGAGAGATCGCCAGGCTAGGAGGAGGAGAGGAGGCTGAATTCGGCTAAGGTGCAGACATAAACAACTGCCAGCCATTATTTTGGAGGTCACACGATATGCAATGTCCCCAGTCACTCCTGCAAGTAACATCACTATTGAAGAACCTAAGATTGGCCTTTTGAGATATCTCTTCAAGTTTTTTGCACGTTTGATGACCAGTGGCTCCATCTGGGCCCTCCAACTGCTCCTGTGGCCCCACCCAGTAGCAACTCAGTGTGCAGGAGGAACACTTCCCATGCCCCATGATTGCGCCCCCAACCAATCAGCAGCAACCACCCATTGCCTTGCTACCTCCACCCCTTCCTTCAAACTGTCTTTGATAAACCCTAGCCTCTAAATGCTCAGGAAGATTGATTTGAGTAATAACTCTGTCTCCCCCATGGCATGACAGGCCTCATGTCAATTAAACTCCATGGTCTCCATGAATTGGTTTTGTCTGTGCATTGGGAAGGAAGAACTCATCAGGTGGTTACAGTGTAAAGTGTGGACTGCCTCCCACGGGACACACGATGAAGCTTGTGGCCCCCTGCATGGTGACTCCAGCTGACACCCAAGAGAGTTCCTTGGTGAGCCAGTAAACCACTTTAGGCACTGCCCACAGGGATACTGTCCTTGTCCAGGGTCCTCCGGGCCCACCTCGGAAGGAGACTGAGAAGAAACTGACTGTGGTCATGTGATGTCTTCTGAAGGCAGCTGGCAGTCTTTGGGCTTGGCCCACAGCTTGCCTGAGGGATGAAGATGCCCTGTGTGTGGTTGGTTTGTGTTGATCTAAAGACCCTGTTCTCCAGGCTTGAGGTTTTTTTTTGGCAGCACAGCACCTATAAAACCTTAACTGGAAGCCTGTTGATTTAATTTAGGGAGACTGCATTTGTTGAAAGCTGTTTCTAGACAGCTTGTGAAGCTGAGCAGCTGAGCTGGGCCCTGCCTGTGGGGCTGCAGTTTCTTAGAAGGAAGCCCGAGGGCTCCGGTTCTCTGCTTAATGGATTTAGCCTTAGGGTGCGCAGGGCAGTTGAGAAAGTCCACCTTCACCTTGTTAGTTTGTAGATCATCCCAAACCTGGTTCCAAAGGGTGCTTCACAGTGGGAGGCACCCCCCATCTTGTCCAGCAAGAGGGTGCAGAAAAATGGACCGGAAGAAGTTTGGAAGATTCAGGGTTTCCCAGCTCCCCTGGCCTTTCCTGAATGTCCTTATTCCAAGTGCCAGAACCTCACTGTTTCATAATTGGTGCACCAAATTTAGTTCTCGATGTAGGTTGCTGCAGAGTGTAACTGCTGCAGCTCTGTAAGTCCTGTGATTAACTTCGAGAATTGACTCTAAGTGGTCTCAGATCCTATACTATGAGCAGAAAGGACTTCAGGAGCAGGGTTTGCATAACTGACCTAGTTTTCCTGTTTTTCCCATCCACTTTAAGCCCAACAGCCTCAGACTTGACCCCATGCACTTTACTGAAATCCCAGAGAGTAAACAGCATGGCCTGACATCCTTCAACATGGCCTTACAATCCCCTAAAGCCTCAGTCTCAGTAGAAAAACTGTCCAAGTTCCAAAAACCAGCAACACTGATTTCACCAGCTGTTTCTGTTTGTATATCACTGACAGGCAGCCAGCTTCCCCAGTCCTAGAATGATGGGATCCTATTGTCTCCATGCCCTGAAACGGGGCAGTTATGTGGTTTTGTGTGGCTTCATTTCCTAGTACCAGGTTGCATCTTATTTAGAGTTCATTTGGCTGCAAATTAACAGGAATCTACTCCAGATTACCATAAGCAAAAACAGGAAATTCATTCAGGTTTAGAAAGATATCACAAAGAAACCAACACAAAAAGACAGCTGGCTGGAACCAGGAATCAGCAGCAGCAGCAGCACCTGGGAAGTCTGTCTCTCTCTCTCTCTCTCTCTTTCTCTCGCCCCCACCTTATTCTGCATCTGCATCTCCCATCTCCAAGACAGACACCCTCTCTGCTTCCAAGCAGTGACCAGCCCACGATTATTGGGGTGACAGAGAGACAGACTAGCCTTCTCTTCATCCTGATTTCAGCATGTCCAGGCAAGAGAATCTGTCTGGCTCACTTTAGGTCAGGTGTGTTTGTCTGGTGCCAAGGATTTTGACCAGGGGGTGGGCTGCATTGTGCAAATCTGTATGGGGTAGGGGTCCTGTTCTGGGGGGAGGTTAATGGAGAGCCCAGCAGACACTCCACATGTGTGCTCCATCAGGGTCAGCAACTAACAAGCAAAAAATAATATTGTGTTCATTACAAAAATGCCTGAACCTAAGTTCATTGCCAGTGGTGGAACATTTTAATTGGGTTAGGCAAGCTGGGGATGGGAAAACGATTTCCCTTATGAGTATCCTGACCTCTAGCACTACAGCTGCCTCTCCCTACTGCAGAATCCCCAGGGGCTGAACATCCCTAGAGATGTCAGAGCAGGGTGTGAACAAATGAGTCTTTTAACATGGGTTGTCAAAAGGGCCAGAGACTGGGAGGGAAGGAAAGGGGGCCACCTTTTCTCCAGCTGTCCAATTCTATCTGCTGCATGCTTTTGTGTGCCGAAGGTGCTGGAAACAGGGAGCTGGAATCAGCTCTGGAGTCACCCTGCACATTCCCTCCCTGCTGCACTCAGGAGCACACAGAGATTGACGAGGAAGGGGCTGGACTGGCCCACCTTCCCCAGCCCCCTAGAATTTAGATTTAAGGACAGTAGGGACTTGCAAAATCATAAAGTAGGTTTTAAAAAGGGGTGGAATAGGAAGAAATGCATACAGTCCTCTGCGGCTGCTAAGAAAACGCTGCTGTGACTCTCATGCCTCTTCCTTTGTAGTTTAGGGTCAGCCTCATTCTGCTCAATGGGTTCAAAACCAATTTCAGACATACATACACCAAATTCAAGCACAGCAATTTTTTTTTTGAGACAGAGTCTCTTGCTCTGTTGCCCAGGCTGGAGTGCAGTGGCAGGATCACGCTCATTGCAGCCTCAACCTCCTGGGCTCACGCAAGCCTCCTGCCTCAGTCTCTCAAGTAGCTGGGACTAGAAGTGCACACCACCATGCCCAGCTAATTTTTGTATTTTTCTTTATTTTTTTTTTTTAGACAGAGTCTCGCTCTGTCTCCCAGGCTGGAGTGCAGTGGCATGATCTCGGCTCACTGCAAGCTGGGCCTCCCAGGTTCACGCCATTCTCCTGCCTCAGCCTCCCGAGTAGCTGGACTACAGGTGCCCACCACCACCCCCGGCGAATTTGTTGTATTTTTAGTAGAGATGGAGTTTCATCCTGTTAGCCAGGATGATCTTGATCTCCTGACCTCGCGATCTGCCCGCCTCGGCCTCCCAAAGTGCTGGGATTACAGGCGTGAGCCACCGCGCCCGGCCAATTTTTGTATTTTTTGTAGAGACAGGGTCCCACTTAGTTGCTTAGGCTAGTCTTCAACTCCTGGGTTAAAGTAATCCTCCTGCCTTGGCCTCCCGGAATGTTGGGACTATAGGGGTGAGCCACCATGCCTGGCCTGCCTGACTCTTCTTGTTTCACTCAGATAATAGAATATCCTTTTTTCAGTCCCCCAGACAGCTTCAGTTCAATGATCGATATGTCCCATGGAAACTTTCGACTTTGATGTTACCACTCTGGCCTCCCTCCAGCCTGGGCATGTTTGGGGCTGGGGTCAGCTCCTTTTTTCTGCCCCTCCTGCCCCATCTGCCAGAATGGGGATACAGGAGAAAGGGAGGAAAGTGAGGGAAAGAAAGGTCGTCCAAGGCTGTGATGGTCATGATGATGACCTTGGCATTCTCTGGGCATTGTAGGTGTTTAGAGCTTACTTTTCCCCTTGTAGCACTTTGGAGAGTTCTTCAAAGAGCCTCCCTCCACCTGACACCCATTTCTTATTTTCGTTTACTTAAAAAAATTTTTTTTAGAGACAGGGTCTCGCACTGTCATGCAGGCTAGAGTGCAGTGGTGTGATCATCACTTACTGCAGCCTCGAACTCCTGGCCTCAAGTGATCCTCCCACCTCAACCTCCCAAAGTGCTGGGATTACACACAAGCTACATCTGGTCCTCAGGGCATTGTCACATGCCCTTTGTGGCAGACTGGCAGACTGTCCCTGATGCAGCAGCCTCCCTTTCCTCTGCCATCAGAGCAGTCAGCCAAGCGTGGACTCTCTCTGTTGAATTCCTCAAGCAATGGTCAGATGGTGGTCCACTGTGACCTCCCAGCTCCAGGGGTCACATAGCAAGTATTCTGGTAGTTCATTCATGTTGGAGGAACAGAAAGACATGTCCTTCATTCTCCATGGCTGAGGAAGCTTGGGCTTAGGGTGGGAAGGAATTGGAATGCTGGGATTGGGAGGAAGGGTGGGAACACAGCATACCAACAACACCCTTGCCACGCCTATAATCCCAGCACTTTGGAAGGCCGAAGCAGGCAGATCACCTGAGGTCAGGAGTTCAAGACCAGCTTGGCCTACACGATGAAACCCCATCTCTACTAAAAATACAAAAATTAGCTGGGCTTGGTGGTGTGTGCCTGTAATCCCAGCTACTCGGGAGGCTGAAGTAGGAGAATCACTTGAACCCTGTAGGCAGAGGTTGCAGTGAGCCAAGATCGCGCCATTGCACTCCAGCCTGGGAGACAGAGTGAGACTCCTTCTCAAAAAAAAAGAAAAAAAATAAAAAAAGAAAAGAAAAGAAATCTGCCCTCTAACCTCAGCTCTGCCTTTGATTTTCCAACTTCTTATAGGCTGAAGGAGGGAAGTCCACTGAGGTTTGCAAAACAGGCTGTCAGCTTCCTTGAATACCCTACTTTGGGGTCCCACTCCTCACTTTAGACTGTAAGAGAGGTGGGCCCTGTTTTCTTAGAATCTTAGCCTGAAACAATAACAACAATAGCTGTTAGACACCGATTCTTGCACAGGCCAGGTCCTCTGGTAAGTTCTTAACAAAGATTTTCCACAATAAACCTATCTATCTGGTGGGAATGACTGTTACCAGTTTACAGATGAGGAAGCTGAGCCTCAGGGAGGTTAACTAACTTGGCCAAGGTCACATGGCTGTATGGTGGGGGCAAATGATGAACTGGAGTTTTCTGACTGCAAGACTCTATGTTGCGCTGGACCCAGGAGTAAATACTTTACGTCGCTTGATATTATGAAAGTAAAATCCACGGTTTTGTGTCAGCCTTCAGGGAGTGTACAGTCTAGATGGGGCAGACGTTACCCCATGCTCCTTCTTTTCTACTCATCCTGACTTCCTCCTCACAGGAAGCCCTGCCTTCCCCACTCCACCCCACTGCTCCTTTCAGTTCTTGAACTGAATGTTGTCCCTGCACTTGCACAATATATTTTACTCCCATTAGACTATGAGCTTCTCAAGTTCAAGGACCATGTCCTGTTATCCTCTTATCCTCTGCATGTATCTCAGTACCTGGCAGAGGCTCAAACACAGCGAAATGTGAGAAGTCATGAAAAAAGAAAAAAACATAAACAAACACATAAATAAACAGGAAACAGACTGCCCTTGGCTATCCCAACCTGGGCCTGAGGATTTGGCCGCAGAACATGATGTCCTAGGTGTTGTCTGGGATGGAGAAAGGCAGTGAGTTTCATGCTCCCAGACTGTAAGATGACGGGGCTGATCATATCAAAGGCCCCTTTCAAGGACGATCACCATAGCTCTTCAAAAGTCCAAAGAGAAGAAAGAAGGAAGACAGTGCATTGTCTCTGTCTGCTTCATTTTTTTCCTTGGACTGGGTGGAGCATTTCAACAGAAACCCATGTGCAGTGCAGGTATCAAGGATTCATCCAGCAGGTTCTGAGCCCAGAATGTAGGAAACATCCCAGGAAGAAGGAAACAAAGAAGAGTACTCTTGGGGACAAAAGCGGTAGATGGAGTTATTCTGCAGTAATATAGAATCAAACTTACTATTTCCTGGGTAATGCATCTCAAGTTTTGAACACTTATCCCCCAGATGAACTGTTAGAACCCAGACCACTGTAATTTAAGATCCACCTTCATGGACTCTGAGGGAGGTTATACAGGATTCTGTAGAGGAGGAGCCTACAGTGCTGAGGACCTATTTCATGTTGGGTCTCTGTTTCTTAGAGAGATTATGAAAATTGACCAGAATCAGAAAAAGGCATTGTCAAATTTCTTCCCCATCATGGTCCATTGACTTTGTTGTTGTGGGTTTATAACTTTACTAACATTGTTATGGTGTCTCAGAAAGAGGAGGGAAACCTGGGCGCAGTCTACCATCTTGGACAGAAGGGCCTAACATTTATTTTCCTCTTTAACACAGGAGTTTTCTTTCTAGGAATTTATCCTATTGAATAGGACTCCTAAAATACAATGTATATACAAGTGTGTAAGTGTGTCCATTGCAGTATTGCTTATAATAGTGACCTGGGGATTTTTTTTTTTTTTTTTTTTTTTTTTGAGATGGGGTGTTGCTTTGTCAACCAGGCTGGAGTGCAGTAGTGCAATCTCAGCTCACTGCCACCTCCACCTCCCAGGTTCAAGCGATTCTCCTGCCTCAGCCTCCCAAGGAGCTGGGATTACAGGCACATGTCACCATGCCCAGCTAATTTTTGTATTTTTAGTAGAGATGGGGTTTCACCATGTTGGCCAGGCTGGTCTCGAACTCCTGCCCTCAAGTGATCCACCTGCCTCAGCCTCCCAAAGTGCTGGGATTATAGGTGTGAGCCACTGTACCCAGACTTGTCCTGGAAATTTTAGAAGTCAATTATGATATACTCAGCACAAATCATTGGAGCCAGTAAAACTGATGCCATAGATTTCCATAAAGGAAAATGGTACACTTATGGAATGTCTATTTAGTTGAAAAGGTTTACAGCCACTAAATCCTATACATTTGAAGATATTTAATAGCAAAGAAAACAGTAAGTGAATAAAAAGGGCTACAAAAATGTAGTTTGATCTAATTTCTGTACAAATCTCCCACTTTTGAGTTTAAACATATAAAAAGAAACTGCATAAAAATGTTTAATAGTATTAACTCTGGATAGTGGAATTCTGGGTGATTCCTTATACGTATTTCTGAATCAACATACATTACTTTATGTATAAATATATGGTATATATTATATATGGTATATTATAATGTATATATGGTATATGGTATATTTTTATATATGGTTTATATAGTATGTATATTTAACAATACTTATATAGTTAAATATATTTATATAAATTATATATAAATTTATATATGGCACATGTAAATATATATTTGTATAAATTATATATAAATTTATATATGTATGTATGTAAATATATATACACCATGTAAAAATATATTTATATAGATTTAAGGTATATATGTGTATATATGTGCACATATACACACGTGTGTGTGTGTGTATATATATATATACACCTATATCTATAAAACCTGCCAGTCTGCTCTTACTCAGTTTACTTCCATTTCCACCTTCTTACTCCTCTGTCTGGCAAAGTACAGCCAAAGAGTTGAGGAGGGTTGTTTTTGTTGCCCCTATGGCTTAGGAAGAGTTAATTAACTCCTAATTAACGCATTAGACTGGGAGGAGCAACTGAGTTCAGATTGGATGACAGTGACATCATGCCAGTCACGGGAGCCAATAGCAACGCCCCTGCCGCTGAAGTTTCTTAAGCCCCGGATGCCTTAATGAGCCTCCTGCACCCGCTGCGTAGTAGTAGTTGCCGTTCTATACGCGGCCGGCTGAGCTCCGCGGGCGCCCGCCCTGCATACCCGGACCTTCTGGGCTGTGGCTAGCGGGGGCCCCTTCCCACTCTAGTTCCTCCCCCAGCCCCTCTCTTTCAGGGCGTCACCAGTTTCTCTCCGGGGAACTTCGCCACTTGTTTCTTAGCAGGTGACTGCTTCCTGCTAATGAGTCAAGGCGGCGACTTTCCTTTGTCCCCATATTTTTCTCTTCCTCTCTGTCAGCCCAGGGGTTACGCCCGCTTTCGCTTGTGGTGAGGCTTCCTCATAGCCTCGCAACTCTTAAAAGAAAACCCTGTGTCCAGGG
Source organism: Pongo abelii (assembly GCF_028885655.2). Taxonomy (NCBI): domain Eukaryota; kingdom Metazoa; phylum Chordata; class Mammalia; order Primates; family Hominidae; genus Pongo; species Pongo abelii. Next base: position 29,118,828 of record NC_071992.2, read on the forward strand.
CACCGAGAAGCACCTACTAAACCAAACCCAGCAGACTGGCGTTTTCATACCGCGACCCTTTCTCACTGTAAATGTCACGCTAAAACAGAAGAGGAGGAGGAGTCGGGGGGTGGGGGGTAGGGGTCAACAAACCTGTAAACAGCATCCAAAGATATCCATGGCTAACAATATCTAAAATATGATCGATTTACAAATTTGGCATCGCACTGACTACAGTTTTAGGTTTGGCTTTAGTCAAGTAAGCTTTTCCTCATGTCTGTAAATATTCTTGTTTTTTTAATTTTGTTTTTTAAGTGGCTTCGTTGCATTCCAGCATATGGAATAATGTACTGAACTCTTCCCCTATTGTTGGATATTTAGATTATGTTCGACTATTTTCTATTTTAAATAATTCCATGATGAACGATGGATCTTTTGTATATATTTTCTTGTCCTAATATCTGAATATTTCCTTAAGATAAATCTTAGTGAAATTATCATTTTGTTTTTCTAAAAATATTTTGCTTAACTTTTTTCTTGTTATTCCAAATTAAATAAAAATCCCTTTGTCTAATTTCAAAACCAGACCTCTAGGTATTTTGAGTTATGACTGTCTGCTTATTCTAATTAGTTTTTTAGATTTCAGTAAAGTTTTATAGTTCTGTTTTAAAATTTAACTCAAGGTAGTTTTATATTTCAGTTGCTATTATGAATGGAGTCTTATTTCCAGTATATTTTCTTCCTGGATATTGCTGATATCAAGAGTGTTCCTATTTATAAATTAATGTCATTTGAATTCACTTCACCAAGTCTTTTATTATCAATTGATTCTTTTGAGTTTCTAGGTAATCATTATGCCACCAAACTTTCAGTGTATATCAAAGAACTTGCCTTATGTATTTGATGGCTTTTTTTTTCCAGGAAAAAAGATCTCTTTATATCTCATTTTGCCCTTTTCCTTTGAATTCCTGCCTGAAATTATCACCATCCTGTTTTCTGTTTGGATCTGTTTTGTTAGAAACCAGACTCCTTGGTACTGTGATTCAGTTGGTCATTTAGTTTGAGATATTTTTTATCAGAAGCTGATTATAGGGTTTTTAAAATTTAATTTGAGAATCTTAGTTTTTAATAAGAATATTTAGATAATGTGTATCTGCTGGATAGCAATGATGACATTTTCTTTTATGACTATTTCATTTGTTGTCATTCTTTCTGCATAGACTTTTTTCCTTCTCTATTTTTTCATGTTTTGGAAGAAATGTATGCATGCTGTTTTAAAAGTCTCCTAGTGTTTTAGTGGTCCCTGAAAGCAATCTTTCAACATATACTTGTTTCAATATCAGAAATACATAATAAAACAATATTTTAAAAAACAATTCTGTTCCTTCCCACCTCTTTTCCTCCATATGGGGATTTAAGAAACTTTACTTCCCTTGCCTCCAAATTTTCTGGGTTTGGTTACTATAATCTGGGGTTATATAACATGATCACTGTTATTAAATTCTATTTAACATTATATATCATCTCTTCCAAGAACAACTTTTGACATTTGCAATATAACACATATTCAATCAAATTATTCCAAGTGGGGTTCATTTATGGCATATTTTCTGAATCCTTGCGTTTTGAAAATGTCATTTATTTTACCTTTGCACAACTTGTCTGGATATAAAATTCCAGATGATTCACAATCTTTGCTCAAAATCCTGTACATATTTTCCCATTATTTGTCTTTTGGCAAAGCAGACTGATTTTTATACCTTGGTAATTGCTAGGTTTTTGTTGTGTTGTTTTGCTTTGTAGTCCTGGATGTTATTATAATTTATTTTGTAGCCTATAATTCAAAGTATTTGCCGTGAATTTGTTTGGAATGTGACAAGCACTTCCAATCTTCAATTCTATCAGTCATTTCAGTTTTAATTTGTTCTTATTCTTTCTTATAATTTTTGTTAGACTTTAATCCTCCCCCTCCCCTCCCTCTCCTCCCCTTCCCTCTCCTCCTCTTTATTTTTCCCCTCTCCCTGTCTTCTGGCAATGTTTCTCAAATTTGTCTTCTATGTTGCTTACTCCATTTTTCTCAGTCTTGGTTACAGCTCTGTTCTTGACTGTCTCTTCTATGAGTTTCAAGTCCACTGTGATCTTCTCAGTTTCCTTGCAGTTTTGATCTCACTCACTCCCTTCTCATACTCAGCCTCCTGTCCTCTTCCTCCCTCTGTTCCTGCTTAAAGAGACGACTCCTTATTAAGGATGCCAAAGCTTCCTTCCAGGGACTGCAGATGGCCTTTTAAAGAGATTATTTTCTTCCACAGAATCTTCAGGATAATTCCTCCCCTTTGTTCTGTGGTATTTTGTCATGCCCCCATGTTGTTTTTATTTTATTTATGTTAAGAGACAGAGTCTCACTGTCACCCAGGCTGGAGTCCAGTGGTGTAATCACAGTTCACTGCAGCCTTGAACTCCTGGGCTCAAGAGATCCTCCCACCTCAGCCTCTCATGTAGCTGGGACTACAGACACACACCACCATGCCCAGCTAATTTTTTTTTTTTTTTTTTTTTTTTTTTTTGGAGACAGAGTGCAGTGGCGCTATCTTGGCTCACTGCAAGCTCCACCTCCAGGGTTCACACCATTCTCCTGCCTCAGCCTCCCAAGTATCTGGTGCCCGAGTGCCCGAGTGCCCGCCACCATGCCCGGCTAATTTTTTTGTATTTTTAGTAGAGACGGGGTTTCACCGTGTTAGCTAGGATGGTCTTGATCTCTTGACCTCGTGATCCACCCGGTTCGGCCTCCCAAAGTGCTGGGATTACAGGCATGAGCCAACGCGCCTGGCCCATGCCCAGCTAATTTTTTAAAAATTTTTTGGAAAGACAGGGTCTCCCTTGTTGCCCAGGTTGGTCTGGAATGCCTGGGCTCAAGTGATCCTCCCTCCTTGGCCCTCCCAAGGTGTTGGCATTACAGGCATGAGCCAGTGCACCCAGCCTGTTGTTTTTAATTAATAGACTCAACACCAAAGGAGGTGAAATCTAAATCCTAGATTCCCTCAGCTCCATATAAAACCCACACAAGAGATGAGACGGGTACAACGAACAGCAGTTGGGGTAACCCAGCTGCCAGCACCCTCCCAGCCTCCCTCAGCATCAAAGCGGGTGGCTCTGCTGTCTGGAGGCAAAAATCTTCTATGCCTATAGCACTCCTGAAACTATGAAAATGAGGATGACAAAAACACAGAACAATAAACTACAAACCCACATACACACCGGAAAAGGTGCTTCCTATCCCTGCCACACCGTCCTGTAGGAATTCCACCTCCCAGGATGCACCATGTTGCCACTAGTTCCCCCTTCTCTCTGCCCAGTTGCTTCCTGGAGCTTGCAGTCGCTACGATGGTGCTGTAGGATGAAGGACAGAAGAAAACAGGATTCCTGGTCACTTCAAAAAGCAGCTGGAGAACAGTAAAGAGTTAGGACATGTCAGAAAACTCCCTTAATTAAAATAATGCCCTGATGCTCAGGAGAATGGCTAGATCTCACAGCTCAATTTTTGTTTCTGTGAACTTCGAAAATCTGAGACAGGTCTCAGTTAATTTAAAAGCTTATTTTGCCAAGGTTGAGGATGTGCGCCTGTGACACAGCCTCAAGAGGTCCTGACGACATGTGCCCAAGGTGATCAGGGCACAGCTTGGTTTTATCCATTTTAGGGAGCTATAAGACATCAATCAGTGTATGGAAGGTGTACATTGGTTCTGTCTGGAAAGGCGGGACAACTCAAGCAGGGAGGGGGCTTCCCGGTCACGGGTAGATGAGAGAAAAACAGCTGCATTCTTTTGAGTTTCTGATTAGCCTCTCCAAAGTAGGCAATCAGATACGCATTTATCTCAGTGAGCAGAGGGATGACTTTGAATGGAGTGTGAGGCAGGTTGGCCGTAAGCACTTTCCAGCTAGACTTTTCCCTTTAGCTTGGTGATTTGGGGGCCCCAATATTTATTTCCCTTTCACATTTCCCAAATTCACTTTCTCCCTGGGGGTTGATTCAATTGTTTAGGCATTCACTCAACAAATATCAAGCTCAGTAAGTGCCCCTGTCACATGCTGCAGATGTTCCTGGAGCCCCAGAGTGGGAGTCCTCCCTTAATTCCTACAGCTGAGACCCAGCTCTCAGAGAGCAAAAGGGCATGCTGCAAGGAGTAACCCAGGAGCACGACTCTGCAGCACCCAGACCACCTCTTTGGACCCCAAAGGTCCAACATCGGAAACTCAGTGGCGTCTGATCCTCAGGGTGTAGACGTGGGAGAGGGAGGAAGGGACAAAGCAGCTTTTGATGTGTCTGGGTGGCTGCTGGAACTCAGGCTCCATGGGCTTCATAGTTAGGGGAAATCCTCCCCAATTTCTGCCAGTAGGCTGGTCATCCATCACTTTTTATTGGTCATCGGTGTTTTCGTCTTTGCTTCTGTCTTCCCTGGTACTGGGCAAAGCCATGCTGGGGGCTGCAGGCTGTATGCCGCCTTAAACGAGTCGATGTGTTACTTTCCATCCCCCTTATACCTGAATTCGGGGTCTTTTGGCACCACTGTTCAACGTATTTGTATTTGCATCTGTTAACGCCGCCTTCCTTTGGTTGCACTTCTGCCTCTATTCACTCCTCATAGGTCTTTAACCTGAATCCTCAGCCCCCCTCTAAAATGTGCCCGTGCCGCACGACTCCGTATCTCCCGTGCAGATCCTGCACTCCAGAGCTCTCTAATGGCCTTGAGCTCTCTAATGGCCTTCCCTGTGCTTCCACCCAATGTCCCCAAACACTGCACTGACCTCACCACGCCACAGTGACCAGCACCAGTCATTCAGGCCAGAAACCTGGCAGCCCCCTTTCTTCACCCGGTCCAGTCTGTACACGGTCTGCCTGGTAATCCCACCTCCTCCAGGATTTCTAATCGCCCACTTCTCCCCACACCCCCTGCCTTACCCCCACACCCCCATCTTAGTTCAGCCCCTCATCAACTGAACTGCCTGGATTATACCACATTTACTGCTGCAAACCCAGAAGTTTTGAGATCTAGGGACAGTAACACCAGGAGACTAGGGTCTGAGGTTCAGCTCTGTCACTGATTAGTCCTGTGACCTTGAACAAGCCCCCTGACCTTTTTTTTAAGCCTATCTCACACAGTGCTCAGGTAGTAGGGATTAAAATAGAGCCTACATGAGATGCTTTATTAAGTAAACAAGGGAGGTTTCGCACGCCCATAGCCAACTTAAGAGGGGGTAGAGAGTAAAAAGCACCAATATTTGTTGAGCCCCAAGTATGTGCCATACCCCAGTTGGGACACTGCTCACACACCACCTCCCTCCATCCTCAGGGCTCCACACTGCTGCCTATCCAGAGAACAGGGGAAGATACAGATTCATGTCCCTAGAAGGGGGCTGTATGCAACCTGGCTGCCCAGACCCTCCAACTCGTTTCCATGTGCCTTTATGTTCCTCCTGGGTCCACATTGTTCCCAGACTGTCTGTTCTCTGAACTGTTATGCAAATCCCAGCTAGTCCAGTATCCATAGAAACCAGAATCTCCCATCTTCCTCAGCTTATTCCCTGGCAGAAGAATCCCACCCAGGTGACACCCACAAACAAGGACAAACAGCACCCCAGAGAAGGGGAGCTTCCCCCTGCCCTGGGCCATCAGACTTCAGTACTTATTGTTTAGTAGTTCCTGAAGGCATTTGTCAGGTCCTCCAGTCATGGCTGGGAGAAGGAGTGAGTGGCACAGGCCAGTTACAAGCAGCTGCATTTTCGTTTTGAATTCTGGAAGGGAGATGCTGTAATCCCAGCATCTCACATCGCTAACAATCATTTTTGTCCAACCCAAATAGCTCCACTGCTACTGGAAGTTAAGGTCACCTTCACAGTGGACATGAGTCAGTATTTGTCGTCATCTTTAATCTCATATATACAAGTACATATGTCATCTCTGGAACATAATGACATGATTTCATTGTGCATAATCAATTACTAATTTTATGAACATTTTTTAAAGATCTCACTCCTCTCCAGAATAACCTTTCTTATGCCTAAAACATCATGACTCATTAGTCTTTTTTTTTTTTTTGCTAGGGTCAAAACATGAGACAAAAGTTTCTGCTCCCAATCCCAGGTTCTGGAATACTGGCCGGCAGCAGCACCCTTGAGTCAGCAATCCCTACTGCGCACAAGACATAGGCTTTTGCTAGTGACATAAATTATGAATCACAGGATGCTAGAATTGGAATGACCTGGAAAACACATGCAAATGCCCACATTTCCCTGTTTACAGAAAAATACTTCAATGGCTGTATCAGTCCTGCAGCTATTTAAATAGCAGAGCCAGGTAAGACAACAGTAAACTCTCAACTGTGCCAGATCCTCTTCTAAGTTTTTCACACATTTGCTCATTTAACCTCATATCCACCCTATGAGGTAGGAACTCTTACTATCTTCATTTTCCTCACGATGAAACTAAGGCACAGAGAGGTTAAGTAACTCCCCCAAGGTCACACAGTGGTTGAGTCAGGGTTTAGGTCCAGGTTGTCCAATCTGGTATCCCAGCCTCTTAACCACTAGAAACCTTTGTAAGGGTTCTAGTGAATTGAGATTTTAAAAATGTACATTGAGGCTGGGCACAGTGGCTCATGCCTGTAATCCCACCACTTTGGGAAGCCAAGGTGGGTGGATCACCTGAGGTCAGAGATTTGAGATCAGCCTGGCGAAACCCCATCGCTACTGAAAATACAAAAATTAGCCAGGTGTGGTGGCACATGCATCCCAGCTACTCAGGAGGCTGAGGCAGGAGAATTGCTCGAATCCAGAAGGCGGAGGTTGCAGTGAGCTGAGATCACACCACTGCACTTCAGCCTGGGCGACATGTATATTGAGGTCTCAGGTTTAAGGTTTCTGCTTGGCTTTTTCTCTTTGTTTTAAAACCTTAAGGTGAAATATTTAAACACGAACAAAAAGTAAAATCTATCCACTGAATGGACTGCATGAAAACAGCTGTACAAACCTCCCCCTTGAGAGAAAAGGATTTTAATAACATCTTTGGGGTTTTTGCCTCTTGGTTGGGTTGCTTAGGGATGAGAGCTAGAGTTGTCTGCTCTACATTATAATGTATTGGGGTGAACAGAATATACCCATCAACAGGATATGTGCTATGCATAAAATATCTCTGGGAAGATTAAAAAAACTAGTAGTATATGTCACCTACCAGGGAGGTTGCTGAGTGTTTGGGCAGAAGAAGGAGACAGACTGTTCTAGTACATTTTGTACCTTTGGAATTCACAGCCATGTAAATGGATTATCTAATCAAACAACACAAATTAAAGACAGGCTCCTGCTTGTCTTGTTGTGAGTATGTTGCATGCCTGTACTTACTGCTTTGAATCCTATTTTTTTGGTTCTTACAACATAACCATTTTCTCATGCTACTGAAAGTTTTTCATGAACATGAGTTTTATGCAAACATTCTTGTTAAAAATCTGAAGAAATCGGAGGACTCCCAAAACAGGTAACTTCAATTTCTCAATCTCTCACTTTTCTTTGGGATTTGTCATTATTGGGAATCACAATTTCTACATTCAGAATCTCCCATTTCTGAAGAATTCACCAAAGTGTATCAATCCTATCCTAGGTTTAGAACACAATACTTGGCATTTTTACCGTCATTTTCTTCATCGAATCCCCACAAGTGCCTGAGGTAGATATTATCATCTTCGTTCTGTGTGAGGGAGCAAAGGCTCAGGAGATTCGGGCAGCCCAGAAACCACAGGGCTTGCATCTGGATCCAGAATCTGGACTGTGGGCTTCATGCCACTTTCTCCTTACCAAAATGCCACCAGTTGGTCTGTGGCACTTTCAAAGGCAGCTTTCCTGCCCCACAGTGCACGTCTCTAACCATACATGCACTCAACAATCATTTATTTATTTTTTATTTTTATTATTTTTTTTTTGAGATAGAGTTTCACTCTTGTTGCCCAGGGTGGAGTGCAATGGCACAATCTCGGCTCACTGCAACCTCCGCCTCCTGGGTTCAAGCGATTCTCCTTCCTCAGCCTCCCAAGTAGCTGGGATTACAGGCATGCGCCACCACGCATGGCTAACTTTGTATTTAGTAGAGACAGAGTTTCACCATGTTGGTCAGGCTGGCCTCAAACTCCCAACCTCAGGTGATCCACCCATCTCGGCCTCCCAAAGTGCTGGGATTACAGGCATGAGCCACCGCACGCGGCCTCAACAATCATTTATTATGGTCCAGCAACATCCACAGATTTGGGACCTGAAAGAGGAAGATGACATGCTTCCTGCACTCCCAGGTCTGCAAGCAGAAAAGACAGCAAGGTGCTCTTCCACAAAACAGGTGGCATGCAGTGGCAGCCCAGGGAGCCCCGGGCAGGTCTGGGAAGGCACCTCTGAGCTGAGAAGGGGGACTGAGGGACAATAAAGGGAGGGCGACAGGCACTGCAGGCAGGAGGAACAATGGGACCCCGCACCCAGGAAGACGGGACAGGGTCTTTGTAAACAGTAGTGACTGTGGTAGCAGAAGTCAGCCGGGGAGGGGTCTCGAATATCACTCTGGAGCTGGGAAAACTCCCGCCACTGCCCCATTACTCACCACAAGGGTCACGAAAGACTTCCACTGTTGTGATATTGAGCAATCAAATACTGTTGAGAGAAATTTCATCCCCCACAAGCAAGAGGAAGCAAAAAAGGAACTGGGCCCTGTGCACCTAATTCTGACCAACTGATACCTGGTGGCTGATGTGGACATGACTGGGAGCCTGGAGGTTACTGAGGCTCTTGTGTGCTCTGAGACTCCAGTTTCTGAGGTGCTCACGCTGCTCAGACATTCAGGAGGTGGGGAGGGGCCCCACTTCTATAGATGAGGAAATAAGCTCAGGCAGGCGGTGTGTGCCCCAGGAGATATCACGTAAAGCGGCAGAGCCAATAGGATCAGGAGAGCCAGAGCAACCAAGGTCAGCACATTCCAGTGACAACGGGCCCCTGGCGAGGACAGGTGGCCTGTTTCAAGGGTAACAGGAGCCTGGTCCGGCTGGAGCCATGTGTGACGGGACTGAGAAGACTCCGGGTATAAAGGCAGAGCACAGTGACAACATGCCCTGAGAGCTGCCCTGGAGAAATGCACTGCAGTGGGTTGGAAATGGGGTCCCTCCAGGTGACGGGAACATGAACGATGGTGCATGTGGAATGGATGCAAAAGTGGGAGAAACTGGAGAACGGGGGCCTTCCCAGGGAGCTGCTGCTTTGAGCCTGGACACAGTAATGAGAAGGAGAGTGACAGAGGGTGAGTGGAAGGCAAGGGCAGGAGAGGGGCTTCAGGGAAGAATTAATGAACTCATGGACTAGGGCTTCCTGCCAACAGAACAACTGCTCCATCCCTGAGCCAAAACCCAGAACTTACATGGACCTAAGGGCAGTATCAAAAGTGCGATTTCTAGGATACATGTACAACAAAAGAAAAAATAAATAAAAACTGGACATCATCAAAATTAAAAGCTTTAGTATTTCAAAGGACATCATCAAGGAAATGAAACAGCTCACGGAGAAAAATGTTATAATCATATACCAGTCAAAGGGACTTGTGCCAGGCTATAAAAGGACTCTTAGAACTCAATAATGAAAAGACAAATAACCCAATTAAAAAATGAGCAAGTGATCTAAAGATAGCTGTCCTAAGAAGATATGCAAATGGCCAATAAGCTCATGAAAAGATGCTCAATATCATTCGCCATCAGGGAAATGCAAACCAAAATCACAATGAGATGCCGCATTACCCCTACTAGGATGGCGAAGTTAAAAGATAGATAATAAAAAGCACTGAGGGATGTGGAGTCATCAGAACCCTCATGCCCTGTTGATGGGATAGAAGATTGTGTCACCACACTGGAAAACAGTTTGGGAGTCCCTTAAGGGTTCAACAGAGTTCCCATATGATCCAGCAAATCTGCTCCCAGGCATATACCAAAGAGAAATGAAAACATATCTCCACACAAAAACTCATACACAAAAGTTCCTAGCAGCATTATGTATAATAGTCAAGAAGTAGAAACAATCCAAATGTCCACCAATCGATGCATGATAAATAAAATGTAGTACTACCATTCCATACAATGGAATATTACCCGATGAAAAAATAAAGTTGAACACATGCTACAACATGAACTTTGCTTATAAGAACATTAAAAAGAAAATGCCAAAAGAAAAATGAGTTTTAGCTCAAATATTTTTTTAAGAGGCCTAGCCTGCTCAAATTATCCTGTTAAAAAAAAAAAAAAAAAAACTCTTCCCATATCTAAGGTGAAAATAAAAAACATTTTTAAAAGTTTAATATAAAGAATGAAATAATTTCAGGTCAAGTTTATTATACAGAAATTATATTAATGGGTGGGATAAATACTTTACAGGAGAGGGTCACACTCTCAGATGCTTTGGCTCCCAAAGGGCTTGGAGCTTTTGTGAGGCTGAGCATCTTCCAACCAGGTGCATGCACTGTTTGCCAACATCCTCGCCACGCCCAATCCAGCCCCTTCACACACTGACATCGCCTACCTGGGCCCTCCTTGTGGCCGTAAGTTTTATCTAACCAGTGTACACAACATATTTATAACCAATTAATAGGTGTGAGTCATGATTTGTTTAAAATGTCAGCTTTTGTGAACTGAAGGGGATGGGCAGAAGGCAAGATGCTGTTCTTGGTCAGGAATGTGACCCAGATTTTAACACTGCTCCTAGGAAAAGAAAATATTTCCTTTTATGATGTCACTTCCTGGAACATGATGACGATTAAAAACTCTCTTCAGATATGTGGGAGAAAAAACAAGCCCAGGGAAAAGTCTGCAGGCATGGTGGAGGAAGAAATTAGGGATGAAATCGCAAGTAGCAGAGCAAGCATGACCAGGCTGAAGTCAGCAGAGACAAGAGGGCAGCGAGGCCCAGCCTCCTCTTCCCTCTCCCACAGCGTTTAGGGCCACGTCCATGGTGCCACCCCTCTCCTTTCTTCCCAACTGAAAAGGGTGCCCTCTTTCCTTCCTTTCTGCAGACGCTGATGAGAATTAACCGGAGGAATTTCCTCCACAGCAGCTATAACAGGACATCCTCATCCAGTCCTCCTATCTCATTTCCTGGTGGGGAAACGGGCCTGGCAAGGAAATAGGCCAAAACCATGATTTAAAAAATGTTGTGTTTAAGTGCTCTGGAACCCTGTGTTCAGAAGAAATTGTGCAAGGATAGATCAATCAGAGCTGATCTGATGGAGACAGGGGATCCAGCCACACAGAGGCCTTGCATTAACTGTATTTCCTGTACTCTTGATGCTCTGGTATCTGGGGCCTCGCTGACCTGGACAGACTGATCCTCCCAGGCTAGCCAATCCCCCAATCCCTAGAGATGGCAAGCATCTGGCTGAAAGCATGCCTTTCCTATGGAAACCAACTAATCTGGAGCGATGGCACCAGCTGCCTCCTTCACATGGCTCTCCCAGGGCCGTCACACCCCAGGCCAACATTCACCTGTCCTGACTATCCCGGGGCCAGGTATCAGACAAAAAGGGCAGCCCCTATCCTGAGACCCACTGAAATTACTCAAGCCAGCTACCCTTAAACCTGTCTCCCCTGCTTACTCTGCCTTGCCCATTTCCTCCTGAGGAAACCAGAGGAAGTCTCTTGCCCACATATTCCCCTCCCTCCTTCCGCCTTCTGACCCACCGTGGGGCTTTCCTATGTGGCCCCTCCCCTCGGAACCCTAAGTAACAAACTCTCCTTTCCATGGCAGTCCCCTCCTCATCCAATGGCTTTACCACACCTGGATGAGATGGTTTTCAACAGGCCCATTCTAGAAGTAAACATTATTCCCAGAAATCCTGGAATGGGGATTCAGAAAATTCACATTGTGGAGGTGCCACAACTCGGGAGAGCCTGGCCAGCGAGGTGCCACCCGAATAGCTCCTGACCGTGGGCACAGAAGGGACCAAACATGGAGAGAGGCACAGTCTGGAGTCATGGAAAAGGACCAGGCGGGACAAGAGGAAGAGCCTGGCAAGGAGGCAGGGGTGCAATAGTGCCCAAGCAGTGTGGGCATTAGGAAGAGGGCAGAAAGAAAACAGTGCTGTGGCACAAGACCAGGGCAGCCCCGGGCCAGCTCAGCCATCCAGTTCTTCCTTGACACTGATGTGCAAGGGGCAGATGCGCAAAGGCTCTGGAGGCCCAGCGCCCCGCGCACCCCCCAGGTAGAAGTAGGGGCGAACCTCCCCAAAGCGGGCGTGGAAGGTGTATAGGTGGCAGTGGCGCTCCGCATCATAGAAAGACAGCTCGCCCTCCTCACACTCCAGCTCCACACGCAGGCGGCGTGGGATAGCCAGGACCAGGGGCGACGTGGCTGGGTCCGAGGTCACGCAGTGGTCCCCCTCCACGCCCTGTGTGCGGCAGACATACCAGAAGCCCGAGCGTGTGTCGTGGTAGCAGCTGTGCGAGTGGCCCTCAGCACCCGAGTCCTGGCGCACACGTACCACGCCCACCCGCCAGCTCTGCAGCCCCCCAAGGGCCACCTCCCAGGCGTGCGAGCCCTGCGAGAAGACACGGGAGCCCAGCAGGCAGGGCGCCGAGGAGAAGCGTTCCGGGTTCTCCACCTGCACGCGGTAGCCGTGATTGGTGACGCTGGTGAGGTCGTCAGAGACGGAGAGCCAGCCGGCTGCGGTGTTGGGGTCAAAGCTGAAGGGTACTATGAGCAGAGGCGGAAATGGGGAATCAGCAAACCTGAGGTCCCTTAGGCCACACGTGGATATCTCCAGCCCCACAAACCAACTACTGTGTCCCACGTGGCCCCAAGTCCATGCAAGGAGTGGCCCAGGGCTGGAGCGGTGGCAGGGGTTGGGCTGTATCCCCCAGAAGATATGCAGCAGTCCCAACCCCTGGTACCTCCGAGTGTGACCTTATTTGGGAATGGGGTGGTTGTACATGTATTAGTTAAGATGAAGACTGGAGGAGGGTCCCCAATCCAATATGACCCGTGTCCTTATAATAAAGAGGAGACAGACACAGATACACAGGGGAGAATGCTGTGTGATGATGGAGGTGAGGATCAAAGTGCTGAGGGGGAGCCAATAAGGCCAAGAATGGCCAGGAGACACCAGGAGACGGAAGAGGAAATGAAGACTCTCCTCTACAGGTTTCAGAGGGGGCCTGGTCCTGCCAACATCTGGATTTTGGATTTCTAGCCTCCAGAACTGTAAGAGAGTCAACTTCTGTCATTTTCCAGTTTGCAGTCCTTCGTTATGGCAGCCACAGGAACTCATACAGGCAGAGACTCTTAACACTCACACGACCAAGGGATGTTAGGACAGCATGGCCCATTCCCTGAGTCAGTGATATTCCTCCCTGTAAAACCAGGACACTGTGGCTCATGTGGGCTGCAGTCGCCTTGGGAGAGGCGATCCCAGATGCAGGAGGTCTTTTATCATACAAAACACAGTTCTGAATAGACAAGAAAGCCAGTTTCCCTCTCTGAAGAAGGGACCAAGTGTCAGGGCCCTGAGAGAAGGCATTCTACCGGGAGGGTTGGAGGTGTTGGGCAGACTGGAAAAGACCAGGGTACAGGAACCTGCCTGCGAGGGACTGGCAGAGGATCAGCTGAGAGAGGAGGGGAGCTCTGAGGAGGTGGGAGGTGGGCCCGGCAGAGACCAGCCCTGGTGCCTCTTTGCTAACACGAAGGGCTTCCACCCATGCTTGGGACACCTGCCTGCACCCCTGCTCACCACATTCCACAGATGCAAGCATCTTCTTCCAGACGCGGTACTGCAGGGAGCCCAGGTACTTGCAGACATCGATAAGCATGCCGGGCTGGACTGGCTCTGGCTCCATGGTGCAGAAGAGTCTGGAAAAGTACAATGGGTGTGGTGGGCAGGGCCAGAGCCATGCAACCTGGGCCAAACTGGGCCAACTGGAAACCAGCAATAGGACTCATTCCCTTCCCTCAGGCCCAAGTTTCCTGGCCACCTTCCCCAAGACAAGACTGGACTGGGCCATGATGGGAGATGGGCCAAGGCCAAAAGGGCTGCTACCTCCCTTCACCATTCAATCCGAGGGCTCACCCTGCCCCAACTAGGAGAAATACAAACAGGAGGTTCTCCAACATGGCTGCCATCCTTGCAGGCAGAAATCACACATACACATCCGGCTCACGGGATGTCTGAGTTGGAAGGGACCCTAAGAATGCTCTAGTCCAACAATCCCAAGATGTCCTCTGGCCTTTGCTTGCACACTGCCAGTGGGAAGTGAGCACAGGGAACTCATTCCCTCCAAAAGCACTCTATTCCATCTTTGGACAGCTCTGACTGGGAAACAGCTTTTCCTCATTCATCCCTGTGAACCCAACAACCATCAACACAAACCACCATGGCCTAAGGCTCTCAGAGGGAGGGGGCTGATCAAGAAAGAAGCCTGACATTGAGTGGCCCCGAGAAATGCAAGCCACATGCAAGACAGTGTTCTCCTTCCCTGCACAGCAGGTGGGGACCCTCCACACTCAGGAGAACAACACTGCCCCAGAGCCAACTGGAACTGGATACTGTGAGAGGGCTCTCTCCACCTGGCCATTGTCCACCTCTCCCTCTAAAACCAGGGCCAGCAGCTCATATAGGCTGGTGCACCCAGCTGGCTGTTACCTGCTTGCCCCGGGGCCACTGGAGTTTGCACCCCTGGTATTTCTGCCGACTCTTCCCCTCCCCTCCACCAGCTTTGGCAACTTACCGGCGTTTTCGGCTCTTGTGTTTCTGAAAAAAAATAAAAATAAAGAATAACAACACAGAGACACAGATGTAGAGGAAATGTATACGTTTCTGACCTCAAAAGAAGTCATGCATTCCACGGATCATAAGTCTTAATAGTGTCAAGATGTTAACAATAACATCCCTGCTGTGATTTGAACATATTATCCAAAACTTCATGTGTTAAACACTGAATCCCCAATGCAACAGTGTTGGGAGATAAGGCCTAAAAAGAGGTGACTGGGTCATGAGGGCAGAGCCCTCACAAATGGATTAATATCATTATTGTGAAGTGGTTTAGTTGTCATGAGACTGAGTTGCTATAAAGCAATGAGCAACTACTCTGTCTTACACTCATTTCCTCCTTCTGCCATGAGATGACCCACACCAAATGCCAGAGCCATCATGCTCCTGGACTTCCTGGCCTCACCCAGAACACTGAGCTGAATAAACTTGTATTGTTTTATAATTTACCCAGTCTGTGATATTCTGTCACAGCAACAGAAAACATAAGAAGAGACTCCTTAAGTTGATCTAGTGATTCAGTACAATCCCTTATCCTAGCTGGCTTCTTTGCAGAAACTAAAAAACTGATCCTAAAATTCACACGAAATTTCAAGGGACCCAGAATAGCCAAAACCATCTTGAAAAAGAACATTGGAAGACTCATAATCTCCAATTTCAAGACTTACTACAAATCAACAGTAATCAAGATAGTATGGTACTAATATAAAAACAGGTGCTGAGATCAATGGAATAGAATTGAAAGTTTCCAACAAATGGTACTGGGAAAACTGTATGTTGACATGCAAAAAAAAAAAAAAAAATGAAGTTGGACTAACTCTTACTATACCATATACAAAAAAAAAACTCAAAATGCATCAAAGACCCACATGAACAGCTAAAACCGATAAAGAACTTATATCTAGACTATATAAAGAACTCTTACAACTCAACAATAAAAAGACAACCCACATTAAAAATGGGCAAAGGATCTGAATAGACATTTGTCCAAGGAAGATCTACTAATGATCAAAAAGCCCATGAAAAGATGTTCCAGGTCATTAGCCATCAGGGATGTGATGACATGCAATACACAAGGAGATCGCACTTCACACCTATAAGGATGGTTATAATTTTTAAAAAAACAAATTTTGGCAAAAATATGGAGAAACTGGAATCCACATACACTCCTGATGGGAATATAAAATGATACAGCTGCTCTGAATAGTGGCCTGGCCGTTCTTCCAATAGTTAAACCTAGAGTTACCATTTGATCCAGCAAATCTACTCCCAGACATATTTCCAAGAAAAATGAAAACATGTCCACATAAAAATTGCTACCTGAATGTTTACAGTCATATTATTCATAATAGCCAAAATAGAAACAACCCAAATGACCACTGTCTTAGTTCATTTTGTGTTGCTGTAACAAAATACCACAGACTGGGTAAATACACAATAGTTTATTTCACTTGTGGTTCTGAAGCTGGGAAGTCCAAGAGCATGGCACCAGCATCTGATGAGAGCCCTCATGCTGTGTCATCCCATGGCAGAAGGAAGAAGGGCAAGAGACCACACATAAGACCAGGAGCAAGAGAGCAAGAGGGGCCCAAACTCACTTTTATAACAAGCCCACTCTCTCAATAACTAACCCACTCTGCCAGTAACAACATTAACCCATTCATGAGGGCTCTCATGACCCAATCACTTCTTATTAGGCTCCACCACGCAACACTGTTGCATTGGGGATTAAGTTTGTAACACGTAAATTTTGGGGAACATATTTAAACCACAGCAACCACCAACTGATAAATCATAAATAAAATGTAATATAGCCATGTGCAACGTAACGATGTTTCAGTCAACAAGGAACCACATATATGACTATGGTCCCATGAGATTATATCACTGTATTTTTACTGTACTTTTTCTATGTTTAGATACACAAATACTTAATAGTGGGCTCCAGTTGCCTACAGTATTCAGTACAGCAACATGCTGTACAGGTCTGTAGCCTAGGAGCAAAAGGCTATTCCATATAATCTAGGTGTGCAGTAGGCTACACCATGTAGGCTTGTGTAAGCACACTCCATGACATTTGCATAATGAAGAAACTGCCTAATAATACATTTCTCAGAACATATCCCCATCACTAAGCAGTGCATGATTGTATATCTATGCCATGGAATATTATTTGGCCATAAAAAATAATGAAGTACTGATAGATGCTACAACATGAATGATGTTTCAAAATATGCTGACTGAAAGAAGGCAGTCACAAAAGGTTACATGTTATATAATTCCATGCATTTGGAATGTCTAGAATAGGTAAATCTATATAGATAGTATGTAGATTAGGGGTTGCCAGGGGCTGCTAATTCTAGTAATTACCACTCTGTTAGACTCAATTTAGGTAGCAGTTTTTATGTGGGAGGAGGAACTGGGGAGTGACAGCTAAAGCAGGGCTGCTTTTGGAGGCATGAAATGTTCTAAAATTGTCTTGATGGTTGCACAACTCTGTATATACTAAAAATCACTGAGTGGTACGTTTTAAATGGGTGAATTGTTTAGCATGTAAATTATAATTCAATAAAGTTGTTAATAAAAAATAAAAAGGAGTCACAAACCAAAATCATCCGTGAAAGCACCCTGGGTACTGGGCAGACAATACTCCCAATTCCCTAAACAGAATCCTCAAGACACACAGCTTTTAGATCCCACAAAATGATTTTTCTTTTTCTTTTTTTTTTTTCTTCATTTTTCTTTTTAGAGACAGCTCTGAACACAGAATGATCTCATAATCAGGGACATTTTGGAGACAGGAGACTTCATGGTTCCAGGCTTTGAGTGAGGTGGAAAACTCCTAAAGGACCCACCCAGGAGATGACACTGCCCGAACAGATAACTGTCCCTGTCGCCTCCCACTCTGATCTACAGCGACACCCCTTCCACAGCAGTCAGCTGTTTTCCAGGTACAGGAGACACCTCTCCACCCTGGCCAGTTTACAGACCAGCTTTCAAGCCCAGAAATTTCCCTGTAGGAAATTTGTAAGGACCAATGGCTCACGGGGAGGAAATAAATCAATACAAGGAAGAAAAAATGAATAATATTGTTTTTTTTTAAAGAGAGAATGGAATCATCCTTTTCTTAAGAAGACAGAAAGCCAAGGCATTATATTTAAATAAAAAATTTAAATACGTGAATGTTTTTAAAAGAATTCATTTTGTTAAAAGGTAGAGACAGGAAAAAAACGAGAGTAAGAGAGAGGGCAAGAGAAAGGAAGAAAGAAGAGACAGGAGCTGGGCACAGTGGTGCGCCGTAGTCCAAGTACCTGGGAGGCCAAGGTGGAAGCATCACTTGAGGCCAGGGATTCAAGACCAGCTTGGGCAACATAGTGAGACCCCCTCACCCCTACCTGACTGTTAAATGAAAAACATTAGCTGGGCATGGTGGCTCGTGCCTGTAGTCCCAGCTACTCAGGAGGCTAAGGAGAGAGGATCACTTGAGCCCATAACTTTGAGGTTACACTGAGCTATAATCACCCACTGTACTCCAGCCTGGGTGACAGAGCAAGACCCTGTCTCTAAAAAAAAGAAGAGTGAGGAAGAAATAAGAGGGTTTCAAGGAACTCCGCCCTGATAAGTCTTTTTAGTTTCATTACACAAGCAGAGCAGGTCACTTGTGAGCTCCTCCAGGCCAATACCCAGGAAGCTCCAGGTAGATGAGGTTGGCCAGGGCTGGTGGGCTATGGCTCCCAGCTGGTCCCGGAACATCTGGCCCTGTCACTGAATCCAGACGCTGAGCTCCTTACCATGAGAAAAGAAACGTCGTCCTCCTTCATCTCCATCTGCAGTCGCTCGATCTCATGTGCCAGCACCTCTGTCTCCTCTGTGAGCTGCTTCATCTTCTCATCGGCCAGAAGTTGCTTCTGCCTTGTCTCCTCGGCCATGGCATCCAGAATGGCCTGCTCCTCCACTCTCAAGAACTCGCGAAGCTTATCAAACTCCTGCCGGATCCGGCCTTCCAGCCATGCAGCCTCCACCTACAGAAGACAGCAGGAGGGATTCAGGGGTCAGATGTGGAGAGAACATCCATAGCCCAGCAACTTTCCCATTTTTAGCAAAGGAACTTTATGTTCAAATAAATCATGTATAGAACCCCTACAGATAAAATATCAACATAATAGTTTATAAGCACAAATTTCTAAGTTCAGATTTCAAATGGGAAAGTCCAACAACCTAATACTAGATTGTTTTGACAGGGTTTTTAAAAATAAAATCAGAGCTTATATAGACGGCAACTGTAGTACTATAATCTCATCTACATACAATGTTCAGTTCCTTCTTTAGGTTGCACCATAACAAGGGAAGTCCTGAATCATAGAAATGAATGGCTACAAATAGCAATGATTTTTTTTTAAGTATTTACCTTCCAATCTTAGGACTTAAAATTGTCTGATCCAGAGGCTTTACCAAAAGAGCAGTAGGAAGCATTCATTTTAAAACAATCATTAAAATAATATACACACTCCAAATCACAACCACAAAAAGTTTGTTTTTTTTTTTTATTTTTGAGACTGAGTCTCGCTCTTTCACCTAGGCTGGAGTGCAGTGGTGTGATCTTGGCTCACTGCAACCTCTGCCTCCTGGGTTCAAGCAATTTTCCCTGCCTCAGCCTCCAAAATAGCTGGGACTACAGGCAGACGCCACCACGCCCAGCTAATTTTTGTATTTTTTAATAGAGATGGGGTTTTGCCATGTTGGTCAGGCTAGTCTCGAACTCCTGACTTAAGATGATCCGCCCACCTCGGCCTCCCAAAGTGCTGGGATTACAAGCGTGAGCCACCGTGCCCAGCCTCACAAAAAGTTTTTTAAAAGGGAAGATAAAACCATAAATGTACTTAAAGAAAAAGCAAATAAATATTTCTCAGCTTGGAACAAGAAAGACATTCCTTGGCACAGTATGAAACTGAGAAGCCTCGAAGAAAGAATGAGATAACTGAATACACAGAAAAATAAGAGGTGTGTATGGCAACAGATTATCATAAAGTTAAACACAAAAATACAATTCCATGGCAACTGTTAGAAAAACCATTCAAAATGTGTGCTGTGGCAATGGCAGGTTAGTAATCTCATCTTTGGAATGAAAGTTAAATATAGATGCTCCTCAACTTATGATGGGGTTACATCCCAATAAACCCATCATAAGTTGAAAAATAGTTAAGTCAAAGCAATGAATACACCTAACCTACTAAAAACATCATAGGTTAGCCTAGCCTACCTTAAACGTGCCCAGGACACTCACATTAGCCTACACTTGGGCAGAATCATCCAACACAAAGCCTATGTCATAATAAAGCACTGAGTGTCTCATGTAATTTATTGAATACTGTACTGAAGGGGAAAAACAGAATGGTTGTATGGGTACTCAAAGTACAGTTTCTACTGAATGCATATTGCTTTCGTACCACAGTAAAGTCAAAAAATCGTAAGCCAGGGACTGTTTGTATGTTTACAGCTCTGAAAATATATGAAAAGGATTCACTGAAAAAATGAAAATGGCCAAAAAAATTGAAAATGATCCACTGAAAAAGAAATGACAAACTAGGAAATATATTTGCAACATTTATGACAAACGGCTATTATTCTTAATGTACAAAGCACTCTTACAAATCCACTAAGAGAAAAGACAAATATTCCAAGGGAAAAAAAGAATGTGAATTAAAATTCACAGAAGAAGCATAAATGGCTATTATGCTTGTGAAAAGATGTACAAACTTACCAATAATCAAAGAAATGCAAATGAGGACAAACAGCATGGTTAACCTATCAGGCTGAAAAGACTGATAATGTCTGCATTGGAGAGAGTAGAATCCAGGGTGATTCTCTTTTTTTTTTTTTTTTTTTTCCACATTTAAGTTCCAGGATACATGTGCAGGACATGCAGGTTTGTTACATAGGTAAATGTGCGCCATGGTGGTCTGCTGCACCTGTTAACCCATCACCTAGGTATTAAGCCCCGCATGCATTAGCTATTTATCCTGATGCTCTCCTCTCCCCAGTAATTCTTATCACACAAAAACATCAAGAACACAGCATGGCAGGAAAAACCAGCAAGTGCAAGGTCAACTCCTGCCCACTCACCATGGGTAATCACGGCCTCACTGTAAAGGAACAAACACCAGAACTTTCACTTTTCTCATCGACCTGATTAACTGAATTTAATAGAAAAAGTATTAATCAGGCTGGAATCCTAGGGGCTTCCCATGTGACCTCATTACCCTCAGCCTCAGCAAAAAAGCTCAGGACTCCGACACTCCCTGGGATGCGCAGGCAATGCCACCACACGGACAGACAGATACTCCCTAAGTATCCCCAACCCAGTCCTGTACAAGGCAAGCCAGTCATATGGCTTTAGTCACAAAAGGAAATCAAGTAAGAGAACAATGATAAAGCTACATGACTCCACCATGACTACTGGAAAAACAACTCAACAAACTCCAGCAGCAGCAGGTTCGTAATCGCTATTTGGAGTTGGAATTTCAACATGTATTTATGGCTCTGACATCAGATGACAAAATAACCTACTGAAAAAAGTGAAAACTCTCTCTCACCAGTTTGTTGGTCTATTAGACATCAGAAATGTTAATGACTTGTCTCTGTTAGGCACTTATATGCATTATCTGATCTAAATTTTTTTTTAAAAATCCTAGTAAAAGGGAATTGCCCTCTTTTTACAGAGGAGGGGATTAGCTTGGAGGGGGTTGAGGGATTTGCTGGGGAACTGGGCTTAAATTTGGAAATAGGTCTGCTTTGCGGTTACTGCCCTGGTGCCCAGTGTGTCACATAATCCTTTCTTCCACACTGTTCCACCAGCTCTGTGGCTCAGGGTAAACTCCACAGCCAGATGTTAATGAGGCTCTTTCCTGGGACTAATCCTCACCTATGGACACATGGTGGAGGGGACCGCAGGCTCCTGAGGACAGCGCCCAGCAACCTGGACCAGGCATGGCTCAGCTGTGACTAAGATGAGTCTAACAGAGTGGTAATTACTAGAAGCAACCACTTCAGAAAGCCAAAGACCAGAGCCAAGATCAACAGTCAGAAACAAGGTTGCCAATCCACACAGGACCTGGAAGAAGAGAGAGTGCCAGGCAGAACAACCAGAATGCGGACAGAGGGAGCCCATTCATTCATTTGATTAACAGTTATTGGTCACCTACCCACTTCACTCATTCAATCAACAAACATTTTTATTGGTCACCTATTGTGTGCCAAGAACTCCTCTAGATAACTGGCAATAGTGTGCCCCGTTTTCATTACATTTCGACAGGAGGGGATAAAAAGCAAATAGAAAACAAAAGGTAATTACAGGTAATGAAGTGTCATCAAGAAAATAAACCAGGAAATTATGCCATCGAGTAAAAGAGGAGGATGATCAGGAAAAGCTTCTTTAAGGGAACATCTGAGCTGAGATTTTAATGGCAAAGATGCTGGGCGTGTGTTCTGGGGAGAAGACTTAGTTTGCTTAAGGGACAGAAAGAAGGTGAGGCAGAGAAGTAAATGGGGTTGAGGATAGGCAGAGTCAGGCGATGGCCTTGGAGGCCATGGTAAGGAATCTGGGTGGTACTGAGGGTGACTGGAAGCCACTGGCAGTTTTAAGCAGAGGAGAGGCACAGCTGGTGTTTTTCTCTAAACGATCACCCCAGTCCATGGAAAGGAGAATGCACAAGAATGAAAGCATGAGGCCCAGGCAGGAGGCCCAGTGAAAGACGATGATGACCTGGACCAGAGGGTGGAGGGTTTTACAGAAATAATGTACTTTGGAGATAGGGGAATAGGACTGCTGATGGAGTGGATGTGGGAACTGAAAGAAAACAAGAAATTACATGAGTCCCAGGTCATCATTGAACACACAGGTGGCGGTGATACGATGCATGTGCCATAGTGCAGATGGTGTTGGTAGCTTTTTAAGTCACTCCTGTGGCTGCTGGCATGACCACACCTGGGTCTTTAGAGGGGCCAAGGCAGAGAAGCCACAGTCAGCATCCAGGACGTGGCTGCACAGGACCATCAGAGGTAAGGCAGCCCACCTCTACCCAGCGGGTTATGTGAGCCAAAGCCACGGCTGACACATCTTCACTCCTCCCCCCGACTGCCCTGAGTGGACCCAATCTTCCCACTTGGCCCCATCGTTCGCTCACCTGATTGTGCTTGGCGATGGCCTCGTAGGAGCGCCGCATGGCCCAGAAGGCCTTGGCCTTCTCCCGCAGCGCATGCTCCATGTTCCTGCACTTGGCCTGACGTGGGAATGAGAGAGAGGGAGAAAGACAGGTTAGGGCTGGAGGCTGGGCAGATAGGGCAGACACATCACAGTTACAACTGGGACTCCACTTCAACACAAGTGTAACTCAACTGCATTTGCCGAACCCCATCCACGCCAAGTGCTCTGGGCACAAATGGTAAGTAGGGTCCTGATCCTGAATCAGGGATAAAGGGCCTGCAGACATCCTCTAGCCCAGCCTGGTACAGACTGGGAGATGGGGCTGAGAAGAAGCAAGCTGCTCTCTCTCATGTTGGTCACAGCACAGGCCAGAAGAGTGTCCCATGTGGGCCAAAAGCTGGTTCATGCTGGGTCTGAATCCCTGAGCTGTGTGGATAACTGCAGAGAGTGTGGTCACAGGTTCCCTTTGCAATTTCCTAAACTGAATGGGTCTGCAATCTCTAACGTGAGGCGACTGACAACGGGGGTGGAGCCAGTCATTTCCCACGGGGTTCAGTTGCCTCCCATGAGGCCTTACCTCAACATGCCCAACATGCCCCTCCATACCCCTCCTGTATCCTGACATTCTAACACTGCTTGTATCGCACGGAATACTTTAATCAGCAGGCACAAATACTTTTTCTTTAGTAGTTTTTGTTTCTTAAACTTTAATGATTATTTCTTATGTCCTTGGACAACTTGAAGAACCACTAGAGTGTTTTAGGTTGGATTCCTGCCTCTTGTATCTTAGGCCTATCACTTTTTCTCCCTCATTATCCTTTTCGATCTACATTCTCAGAAAGCTTCTCAAGTTTTTTCTTAAGAAAAATAATTCAAATAATTATAAATGGTTATCATTTATTCAGCACTTACTCTGTGCCAGGGACTACACCAATTACTTGAGAAATTATGTCATTTAATCATTACTTCTCCCTAGTAGATAAGTTATATTATTGGCCCCATTTATAGATGAGAAAGTGAGGCACAGAAGGGAAATGACCAGCCCAAGGGCACACAGCTAGTATGTGGAAGGACGTGAACCTGGACAGCTACGGAGGCAGCTGCCGAGACAGCACCCAGTGATCCCTCCCTCCTGTGAGATGAGAGTGTTTTAAGCTGCTAAATGTTGGGGTGACTGGTTATGCAGCAACAAATTATACAGATGTGTCCCCCAAAGCCTCATTCCCATCTGGACCCGATTTAGATGACAAATCTGGACTTTGGGCTGATGCTATAAAGCGATGAGATGTTTGGGGAGCTTGGGAGAGGGCCAGTGCATTTTGCATGTGGGAGGGACATGACTCCTTATGGGGCAAAGGGCAGATTCAGGCAGGCAGCCTCTAAAGTGGCCCCAATGACCCTCGCCTCCCGGTACTCATGCCCTTGTGAAATCCCCTCCTCTGTGGGCTAGTGACTTGCTTCTAACCAAAAGAATGTGGCAAGTGATACTAAGTCACCTCTGAGGTTAGGTGACAAAGGCTGTGCACACCCTGCCTTGCTCTCTCTAGCTTGCTCACTGGGATGGTAGCCAGCTGCCCATGTGGTAATTTGCCCTGGGAGTGATGGCTGGGGCAAGAAACTGAGAGTGGCTTCTGACCTACAGCCAGTGAGGGACTCAGGCTCTCAGGCCAACAGCCCGTGAAGACCTGAATCCTGCCAACAACTACACATGTGAGTGTAAATAAGGATCCTGCCCTAGCTGAGCCTTTAGATGAGACCACAGCTCCGTACCTACAGCCCCTCATGACAGACCTTGAGGCAGAGGCACCTAGAGCTAAGGCAGGCCCAATTCCTGACGCACAGAAAATCAAAGATAATAAATGTTTGTTTTAAGGCACTAAGTTTTGGGCAATTTGCTAGGAAATAGAGAACTAGCCCATTGGTTAGAACTAGCCCACAGAACCCTGACTGCAGCCCCTCATGAGACACCTTGAGGCAGAGGCACCCAGAGCTAAGGCAGGCCCAATTCCTAACCCAAAGAAACTCAAAGATAATTAATGTTTGTTTTAAGGCACTAAGTTTTGGGGCAATTTGCTAGGAAATAGAGAACTAGCCCATTGGTCCCACTCAGTAGCCCATTCCTTTAAGTCTTACACTACAGAAAACAAAATGGTTACTGATTTCATTTTCTGTAGTTCTGTTTTATTTTCAACTCATTTTGATCTTTTCATCTTAAGTGACAATATTTAAGATTTTTAAACGTTGTTTTCTGTAGTATATCATCTCTAATTTGCATGAGTGCCCCCACGAAATCACTGAAATGTCATTCTAATGTTTTATTTTATACAATGAGATTTTTGATACAAAATCATGTAATAGAGTTCAAAAGGAAAATTTAGTGATTTGCCAAATTAGTTAAGTGACAGGAGTGAAGCAGCTGTCCATACGCATTACCCAAAGGTGTGCAGGCCCCAAAACAACACAGTTCAGCCCCTGCCCTTCAACCCTGGCCCTTAGGAATTTATGGGACAATAAGGATGGGAAGGGGATAGTCCCTTGATCTTCTCAAACTTTTCAATCACTTAGAGAGTTCTGGTTTCCTTCAGAAAAGACCAATCCTAAAATGGCCCTTCTCTGAGATGTCAGCTGATGAGACTAACCAACAATTATATTACTATTGCTAGCAAGCAGTTACTATTAAGCATGCACTAGACACAAGGCACTAAATTATGCACTTTACAAACATTCTATTTAATTCAATTATTTAATTCGAATTCTCCCTATAAGGTTAAGCACTGTGAGTCCCATTATACAGAGGATCAAGTTAGACCCAGAGGAGGTAACCCTCTTGTACATGTCTCCTGGGGACACATGGGAACTCGTTTCTCCATAATATATTCCTGGGGATAAAACTGCTGGGCCACCAGATGTGTCTTCACTTTAGTAGGTAATGCCAAACTGTTTTCCAAAGCAGTGGTACCAATTTTTACAGCAAGAGCAATGTTAATAGAAAATGTTTATTGACCACTTCGATGTTTATTTTTAAGTACTCAGTAAAGTACTGTCCATTTTTCCATTGCGTTGCCTGCCATTTTCCTAACTGGTTTGTGGGAATTTATTATACATACACAATGTATGTCCTTGATTAGTTAGAGGTGTAATGGATATTTTCTACTTCATCATTTATCTTTCCTAATTGAAATATGGCCAAATTTATTAGTCTTTTCCTTTCGGATTAGTACACTAGTTTTAAGAAACACCTCCCTACAATGAGATCACAAAAACAACTGTATTATTTCCTCAAAGCTTTATAGCTTTGTATTATTATTGTACAGCTCTGTATTATTTTCTCAAAGCTTTATAGCTTTCCTTTCACATTTAGGTCTGATGTGGATACCTGGAGTTTATTTTTGTACATAGTGTGACCAGGTAGCTCATTGACTCAGCACCATTGTTTAAAAAGACCATCACTGCTCACTGGTCTACAGAGCCACCTCTGTCTTAAATCAAACACAGATCTGTTTCTTGGTTCTCTCCATATGTTTCTCTGGCCCATCTCTTTATCCTTGTGCCGACATCACACAGCCATAATTTCTGTAGCTGTAAAAAAAAAAAAGAGGATTTCTGATAGGTTTCTCTTCAAGAATGTCTTGGCAATTTTTGGCCCTTTGAGGGTCATATAAATTTTAGAATCTGTGAAGTTACATAAAAATAATCATGTTGAGATTTAGATTAGTACAATATTGTCTCTATAGATCAATTTGGGGAAAACTGAAAGGCTTAAATACTGACTCTACTAATCCACGAACATAATATATGTCACCAGTTACTTAATGTTCTTTGATAGCTCTCAATGAAGTATATTTTTCCCTATCAGAGTTTTGCATATCTTTTGTTAATTTCTTCCCAGATATCTTATTTTTTATATTATTGTAAACATATTTTTAAATTTAAAAAACCCAAAACAGTGTCCCCCTCTGTCACCGAGGCTGCAGTGCAGTAGTAGTGCAATCATAGCTCACTGCAGCCTCTTGTGCTCAAGTGATCCTCCCACCACCTCAGCCTCCCAAGTAGCTGGGACTACAAGCATACACCACCACACCTGGCTAATTTGTTTTAACTTTTTATAGAGACAGGCCAGACTATGTTGTGCAAGCTGGTCTGAAACTCCTAGGCTCAAACGATCCTCCTGCCTTAGCCTCCCAAAGTGCTGGGATTACAGGTGTAAAACTCCATGCCTATATTTTATTTTCTATTTGCTAGTGATACATAGAAATACAACTGGTTTTGCATCTTGATTTTGGATTCAGCATTCACCTAAACTTATTAATACTCATGATTTCACTGTAGAATCTTTATTTTCTACACATAGAAATCTCAGTGCAAAAATATGCAACCATATTATCTACACATGCTAGTTTTGCTTCCCTTCTTTCCAAACCTTACATCTTTTATTTATAATTCTCAGCTTACTTCATTGACAAGGCTATCCTGCACAAAACTGAATAGAGTTGGTCATAATGGGCATTCCTGTCTTTTTCTCGATCTCAATAAGAAAGCTTTCAATGTGTTGCCATTAAATGTGATATTTGCTCTAAGTTTTTTTGCTAGATATCCTTAATCAAACTAATAAAATTCCTTCCATTCCTAGTTTCCTGTTTTTTTATCACAAAAAGATAGTAAATTTTATCAAATGTTTTTTCACCGAGTGAGATAATTATATTAAGCAACACAGAATTAAGTTTCGTTTTCTTATTCCGTCAGATCAACTTTTCATTTAACTGGAGCATTTAACACATAATTACCGATATGTTTGCATTTAAATCTGCCACCTTGTTCTCAGCTATTTGTCTTGCTTATTCTATTTTTCATCTTCTTCCTTTCCTTTTTTAAAATTTACTACACATTTTTTATTCCATTTTCCCCTTCTGTCCATCTAGTGGTTAACCTAGGAAATATGACATGCAAGAAGTGTGAATTTGAATGCATCTAAACAATATTATTTTGTTTGCTTTTGGTATTAATTTTAACCCTAAATATGCTTGGATTACAAATAGAACTACCACTCATGGGGCCTGCCTGTAGCCCAAGGAGCACATGAATGAGCAGAGATGGGCAGTAGCAGGGGCCCACGACAGATCTGGAGCATCCCCCAGCCCAAGCTCAGGAGAGCAAACAAGCTTCGATGTTAGCATCACATTATAACATTAAAGATTTTATTTTAATTTTATTTTATTTTATTTTATTTTATTTTTTTGAGATGGAGTCTCACTCTTGCAGTCCAGGCTAGAGTGTAGTGGCGCAATTTTGGCTCACTGCAACCTCTGTCTCCCAGATTCAAGTAATTCTCTTGCCTCAGCCTCCCAAGTAGCTGGGATTACAAGTGCCTGCCACCGTGCCCAGCTAATTTTTGTATTTTTAGTAGAGACAGGGTTTCACCATGTTGGCCAGGCTGGTCTTGAACTCCTGATCTCAGGTGATCTGCCCGCCTTGGCCTCCCAAAGTGCTGGGATTACAGGTGTGAGCCCCCGCGTCCGGCCTACGTTAAAGATTAGTTATAAACACACATAAAATAGGTTTTTATTCATACTAAAGGATCCAGAATGTGATCATACAGACTACATAATTTCCCAAAAATGACAAGTTGATTCCTTAAGCAACAAATTTCAATTGCATATTGAAGACCTTAAGCACTTTACAAAATCAGGTTACCCACAATTTTCATTAATAGGACAGGTGCTCTGTGGTATAGCTGGAAGCAGGAAGGTAGGGGCGAGGGAAAGAATGAGTATCACTGCACAAGATATTCACAGCCCCTTTGCAAGGACTTACCGAAGTGCTAGAGTTGCATTTAAAACCAGCTCTGTCTGGCCCCAGCCAGGTTTTGTCTTGTGAGACTCGATACACACTGTTGCTCTGCCTGGTTCCCACCTGCTTCCTTCCCCCAACTAACCCAACATCACCTTGAAAACTCGGTTCTAATACCCCTCATTTCCTCCAGGAAGCCCCCGATCTTGCCAGCTCAGGTTCCATTCCAGGGCCTCACAGCACCCTGGCCACCTCTGTCTCAGCACTCACTATCCAGGGTAATAGCTTCTCTTTCCTGAGGGCAAGTCTTAACCTCCAGGTCCTCTCTACCTCGCATAGTGGTGCTCGGTACACTTCTGCAGAAGGAATGCTTGCTCTGCAAGGTGAGAGACTTTGTTTTGTCCCCTGCATGTCCAATTCCCTGCACAAAGTAGATGTTCAGTTAACCACCTGCCCAGTCAACGAGTACATGGAATGCCTGTGTTTTTTCTGCTATACCACCTTGCCTCCTGGACTGAAGATTAGGAGGGCTGGTTTGGAGCCTTGTCTTTGTCACTACTCACTGGTGAGTTGGTAAAAAGTTCCTTCTTTCTTCGGCTATCAGGCTCCTCACCTTAAAAATGAAGGCAGAGAAGTCTCTACAGTCTCTCAAATTTCACCATTTGTTTTCAGGCAGATTGATGTAGCAGCCAAGAGTTCTGGCACCTGGCTGTCCAGGTTCAAATCCCAGCACTTCCACCTAGTAGCAGGTGATCTTGAACATATTCCTTCACTTCTCTGCACCTCCATTTCCTCATCTGGATAAGAGGGATAAAAAATACTACCAAGCTCAAAGGACTGCTGTGAGGACTCCACGAATCAATCCCTGTAAGATGCTCACATGAGAGTGGCAGGCACATGCTGTGCATTCCGCATAGCTCTTAAGTGCCACCTACATGCCAGGTAACCTAACTCTCCTGCTGAATATGGTCCAGGTTTCATAAATGAACAGCAAAAATGCATGGAGCTTTCTTATGCAACTCCAACTCAGTCTCCTAGATCTGTCTTTCCCCTTTGTGTTCAGACCTCGTTCCAAAGCAGGTGTCTGCCATGGAGCCCACTGCTGGAGGCCATCACTCAGGAGCCTCAGCATGCAGGGTCTAGTGAGACACCCCCCACTGCCCCCCACTTCCAATACCACTGTGCACAGGCCTGGACAAGCAAGCAACAAACAATGTCCTCTGGTGCAACCGAAGAGCTGGTAAGTCCTCACCTAAAAGCTGGGGATCAGGATGGAGGTGAGTGGTTAGGAAATGGGGAAAAGCATTGGAAGGGGGAAGACCTGGAATGTGGCTTAAGAGGTATCGAGAGTACCCTCAGGTTAGATCCAGCCAGATGGACTCTAAGATGTTGACGCCAGAAGGGGAGAGAGGGCAGGAGCTGGGACAGGGAGAGGCTGGTGGCAAAGAATGCTCATCATGCCAGTCCTGCAGGATGGATAAGACAAGGGCCTGGACAAGGCAGCTCAGCACAGGGCTGCTGTTGAAGATGCAAGCTGGAGAGTGCTGGACTGGGAGGCAGGAAACCTGAGCTCTGATCCTAGAACTTTATTTATTTATTTATTTATTTATTTATTTAAGAGACAGGGTCTCACACTGTTGCCCAGGCTGGAGTGCAGTGGCCCAGTCATAGCTCACTGCAGCCTCGAATGCCCAGCCTCAAGCAATCCTCCCATCTCAGCCCCTCGAGTAGCTGGGACTACAGGTATGTGCAACCACACCCAGCTAATTTTTTTCTGCTTTGGTGCAGGATCTTGAACTCCTGGCCTCAAGCAATCCTCCTGCTTCAGCCTCCCCAAGCACTGGGATTACAGGCACGAAACACACTGGCCTTGATCCACTTCTCATTACTGAGATGTAACCATTTCCTCACAGATGTAACCATTCCGTCACAATGGAATGACACACGGTCTGTGTCTGAGGATGTTTTCATTTAATGGTAACCTAAACCAAACCTAAGACAATCCTACTCCAAGTCACGACATAAACAGCTCTGACACATGCTTTCAGTTCACAACTTCAGCACCAGCATTCGTATTTTATTTTATTTTCTTTTTTTTTTTTTTTTTTTTTTTGAGACAGAGTCTTGCTCTGTTGTCCAGGATAGAGGGCAGTGGCATGATCTCGGCTCACTGCAACCTCCATCTCCCGGGTTTAAGCGATTCTCCTGCCTCAGCCTCCCAAGTAGCTGGGATTACAGGTACCTGCCACCATGCCTGGTTAATTTTTGCATTTTTAGTAGAGATGGGGTTTCACCATACTGGCCAGGCTGGTCTCGAACTCCTGACCTCGTGATCTGCCCGCCTTGGCCTCCCAAAGTGCTGGGATTACAGGCATAAGCCACCACGCCTGACCACCATTCGTATTTTCTTAACAGCTTATTTGATATCAAGACATACGACTTTCATCGTCTTGTCCTGATGTGGAAAGAAGAGAAATACACATAGCAGGTAAAGAATGTGCCTGACCCAAATGAAGGCCAATCCCGTAACAAGAAAGCTCCAGAGCTCTTCACAGAAATTTGGGTGGATTAAGAAGTCACTTGGAACAGAGTAATGGGAGAATCAGAAGTATCTTGGCCAGGAGTAGAGATTTTGTTCCACCAAAATAAAACTTTAGAATTAATATTTTAAGTGGAATGTTATTGATTATAGTTTTATATTCAATCTGTTCACTTCCTTTGGTTTTATTGCTTATATGTGGCGTGAGCAAGTGCTATTTATACCAGGTTTGCGTTCGTATGCATGTAAATAGTAACATAATTTAACTCTCACTGCAGGACTATTTTTTCCTTTAAGAATGCATACTTGTTCAAGTTTGAGAAACGCCACACTAGGATTTCTGAAGGTCCTTCTAAGCACTGTTCCTTGTTACAGTTCTGCTGAAAGCATGATGCCAGGCTCCCAAATCTCATCAGTCCTTCCATCATGCACCACTGCACCTACGACAAAAATCCCAGCTCCTTAGCAGGGCCCTCTGTGTCCTGTGGGATCTGTACTGCAGTCCCTCGTCCCCACGTGAAACATCTCTCAGTCACTGCACACCCCCACGCTGTGCCCCGCCGCCACACCCCCGCCACACACACACACTGCTTGCCGCCCCTCAATCAGCTCCTCTCAGCGAAATCACTTCCTTGGAGACTCCTTCCCACGCCCCACCAAACAAGAGCAGCCTCCCTCTTACAATCTCCCACCACATCCTGTACTGTCCTTCACAGGAACGTCGAGCTGAAACTATGTAATTATT
The DNA here is from genome assembly GCF_028885655.2 of Pongo abelii. NCBI lineage: Eukaryota > Metazoa > Chordata > Mammalia > Primates > Hominidae > Pongo > Pongo abelii. Next base: position 29,150,899 of record NC_071992.2, read on the forward strand.
AGTGAGATGATACAACCACGCCCACAAAGGCAAGGTCTAGGACTGTCCGGTCCTGTCCTGGACACGCAGTACTGGCACACAACCAGTACCTTCTGCCATCCCTGACAGAGGTCAACTCAAACCCCTAACACACAGTCAGCTGCCCACTGAAGTCTGAGATGAGAGAAACCTCTCTCAAAGTCCAGGACCAGTGTGTGAACTGAACAAGGCTCCAGGTGATCTTTAGAGCTACTTGCTCTGTGACTTTGGACAAGTTTCTTACCCTCTCTATGATTCTATCATTGTCTATAAAATGGGGATAACAGTACCTAACTGTAGCAAGCTGAATAATTATTTCCCCCAAAAGATGTCCCCATTCTAATCCCCAGAATCTAGTATGGCAAAAGGCATTGTGCAGATGATTAAATTAAGGATCTTGCTGTGGGGAGGTTATCCTGGATTACCTGGGTGGGCCCAATGTCATCACAGGGTCCTTATGAGAGGGAGGTAGTAGAATTGGTCAGAGGGAGGTAGTAGAACTGGTCAAAGAAGTCAAAGTGACAACGGACGCAGAATGGAATGACACACTTCAGAGCTGGAAGAAAGGGCCTCTGCAAGCTGGAGAAGGCAAGGAAATAAATTCTCCCTGGAGCCTCCAAAAGGAATGTAGCCCTACAGACACCTCGATTTTAGGACTTCTGACCTCCAGAACCATAAGAGAACAAACTTGTGCTATTTTAAACCACCACATTTATTACGCAGTAACAGGAAACACAGGACCTGAAAATAAGTTTTTGTGAGCATTAAATTTGTTGACGTGTGAACACTGAAAAGCATCTAGCACACAGTGAGCACTGAAATGTGTTAGCTGGGATGATTTTGACTTTGCTGTTCCTCACATGGTTAGCAAAGTAATCTTTTTCTAAAACACACATCCCATCACAAACTCCCCTGTTTAGAATCTTTCAGAGCTCCCCACAGCACACAATGGAAAACCCCCTCAGCAAGGCACACAGCTTCTTACCCAGTCCCTTCTTACCAAGTGGTGGAGGGAATCTTCCCATACCGCTCCCCCATAACCACCTACCTTGAATCACACAGAACTACATCTTGTCTATTGACTGTCTATGCCCCTTGCTCAAATAAGAATTCCATGAAGCTAAGAAGAGGCCACAGCACACAACAGCCATCAGTACCCATTTGTCTAGTAAATGAGTGATTTGCACCCTGCATCAGGCTGACCACACTTGGCTCTCATTCTTCTCAGATCCATTTGGGACTAGACTACTCAGCCCCTGACATCATCCTGAGTGTCCACTATTGACACCATCATTCTTCTGCTAAAACCCCCAGCTGCTCTTCACAGCAAGGGTGAGCCACAGGCCTCCTGGATCCTCCTGCACGTCCCTCCTCATTCTAACTACACTTAAATTCCCTCGATGCCTGGAAAGTCAGGCTTTCCCACTTCTGGACCCTTCCAAATGCTGCTGCCTCTATCTGAAATACCCTCTTTCACCTGGCTAACACCTCCTCTTCCCTCGGGTCTCTGCTGGAAGCTCCTTGAGGCTGGAAATGGTCTATCTTGTCTCCTGCAGTATCCCTGGGACCTTGCAGTACAAGGCATCTGCTGGCGTGTGGCTCTCTGCTCTTGAATCCTGGCTTGGCCCCAGCCTGGGGGCTCTGCCTGGGTGTTCTCAGCCTTGACCCCTGCCCATCTCCTGATCAGCACCTCGGCCAGCCAAATAGGGATCAGTCATGACCTGAACCATGATCCCTCCTTTACCTGGGCCTCAGACCCCTGGCTGGCCAGCACTTATTCCAGCTGTCCCAAATCAGGATCTGCCACTTCTGCCAGTGGAAACAGGAAAAGCATTGACATGGACCCATGTTAAGCAAAAAAGATGACAGGAGTAACAGGGTTACTCATTGAGACATGCGTACTGACAGCATCCTTATGTGTCCAGAATTGATGCGTTCTTGGTCTCTCACTGACTTCAAGAATGAAGCTGCGGACCCTCGCGGTGAGTGTTACAGCTCTTAAGGTGGCACGTCTGCAGTTTGTTCCTTCTGATGTTCAGATGTGTTCGGAGTTTCTTCCTTCTGGTGGGTTCGTAGTCTCGCTGGCTCAGGAGTGAAGCTGCAGACCTTTGCGGTGAGTGTTACCGCTCTTAAGGCAGCGCGTCTGGAGTTGTTCGTTCTTCCTGGTGGGCTCGTGGTCTCGCTGGGTTCAGGAGTGTAGCTGCAGATCTTCGCGGTGACTGTTACAGCTCATAAAAGCAGCGTGGCCCCAAAGAGTGAGCAGTAGCAAGATTTATTGCAAAGAGCGAAGGAACAAAGCTTCCACAGTGTGGAAGGGGACCCCAGCGGGTTGCCAATGCTGGCTCAGGCAGCCTGCTTTTATTCTCTTATCTGGCCCCACCCACATCCTGCTGATTGGTAGAGCTGAGTGGCCTGATTTGACAGGGTGCTGATTGGTGCGTTTACAATCCCTGAGCTAGATACAAAGGTTCTCCATGTCCCCATCAGATTAGCTAGATACAGAGTTTAGACACACAGGCTCTCCAAGGCCCCACCAGAGCAGCTAGATACAGAGTGTCGATTGGTGCACTCACAGACCTTGAGCTAAACACAGAGTGCCGATTGGTGTGTTTACAATCCCTGAGCTAGACATAAAGGTTCTCCAAGGCCCCACCAGGGCAGCTAGCTACAGTGTCGATTGGTGCACTCACAGACCTTGAGCTAAATACAGAGTGCCGATTGGTGTGTTTACAATCCCTGAGCTAGATATAAAGACTCACCACGTCCTCACCAGACTCAGGAGCCCAGCTGGCTTCACCTAGTGGATCCCGCACCGGGGCTGCAGGTTGAGCTGCCTGCCAGTCCCGCGCCGTGTGCTGGCACTCCTCAGCCCTTGGGTGGTCGATGGGACTGGGCGCCATGGAGCAGGGGGCGGCGCTCGTCGGGGAGGCTCGGGCTGCACAGGAACCCACGGAGGCGAGGGAAGGCTCAGGCATGGCAGGCTGCAGTCCCGAGGCCTGCCCCGCGGGAAAGCAGCTAAGGCCCGGCGAGAAATCGAGCGCAGCGCCGGTGGACTGGCACTGCTGGGGGACCCAGTATACCCTCCACAGCCGCTGGCCCGGGTGCTAAGTCCCTCATTGCTCGGGGCCGGCAGGGCCGGCCGGCTGCTCCAAGTGCGGGGCCCGCCAAGCTCACGCCCACCCGGAACTCCAGCTGGCCCACAAGCACCGCACGCAACCCCGGTTCCTGCTCGCGCCTCTCCCTCCACACCTCCCTGCAAGCTGAGGGAGTGGGCTCCGGCCATGACCAGCCCAGAAAGGGGCTCCCACAGTGCAGCGGTGGGCTGAAGGCCTCCTCAAGTGCCGCCAAAATGGTAGTCCAGGCAGAGGAGGTGCCGAGAGCGAGCGAGGGCTGTGAGGACTGCCAGCACGGTGTCACCTCTCACTTACATTCCCCTTCAATTAAACTTTGTCAAATGCATTTGGAGCGGAACAGACTTCTGTATTTAAAAAGGTATTGCAAAAAAAGAAGGCAGGGCCACAGAGGGGCCCAGAAACCAGGCAAAGGGGACTCGGGCAGCTCCTCCTCTCCAGTCCATGCAGCTTCGGGCCAGCTACCCAGAGTTCTCCCAATTGGGGCTCTGACTCATGCATTAGCAGGTGATGAAATAAATTCAATGTTTCACATTCTGGGTAATTTTTAAAAGAAACAGAGGCCAGGCGGAGTGGCTCACCCTGTAATCCCAGTAGTTTGGGAGGCAGAGGAGGGCAGATCACTTGAAGCCAGGAGTTCCAGACCAGCCTGGCCAACATGGTGAAACCCTGTCTCTACTAGAAATTAAAAAAAAAAAAAAAAAAATTAGCCAGGCGTGTGGGTACATGCCTGTAATCTCAGCTACTCGGGAGGCTGAGGCACCAGAATCGCTTGAACCCAGGAGGCGGAAGTTGCAGTGAGCTGAGAGCACACCACTGCACTCTAGCCTGGGCGACAGAGGTCTCAAAACAAACAAACAAACAAACAAAAACAAAAGGAAGTAACAGAAAATACCAGAGTGCCATGGACATGTTCAGAAAACTTTTGTTTCAACTGATACATATGTTCTGGGTCACAAGGGAAAATGTATTGCTTCCTGTGGGCTAAGATTAAACGTTTTGGAAAATGCTGAGTTAGACTAACCCTTATTTTCTGTTCATTTTTCCTTCCTATATCAAAGAATTCTCCATGTTAGTTTTGCCCTGTAAGTTGCTCCTGGGTTTATGTATAGCCACTAGAACTCTAGATATGGAGATGCTGGTTTATAAACCAGAATAGGCCAGCCAGCCAGGGTCAGAGGCCTCTCCCCCAAATAATACAAACCGTGGGATCAGCTTGGCAAGTAGGTGACTGGTTTGGGGGAAATCTTAAGGCTCCACACCCCTGGCCAGGTCTGTGGCTCCTCCTCCACTTCTAAATTGAGTGTGCCAAGCTACAGGGCTCGTGGGCTGCACCCACATCCGTGCCGCTTAAATGGACCTGGGCCACACCCGGCTGGCACAAGGAGTGCATGGCCTGGACCCTTCAGAAGCAAGTGTCGCTGTCTTGGGAACATCATGTAACCTCGTCTCACTTTCCGTTCGCATTCTCTTCTCCCAGCACGGGCCCCTGGGCCGACCTTGAAGAAGCGGCCAGCCCTGGGAACCTGGGTCGGAGAGGTGGGGTCCTGCATGCTGGGAGCGAGACGCGGACACACTGGGCTCTGGCAGACAGGAGGGGCGGGAGCCGCAGAGCCAAGGGGTTCCGGGTTCCAGACCCGGCTCGGCCGCCTCGTGCAAATCGCTGCTCTTACCCGAAAGTCGTGGGCAGTGTCCTTCACCGGCTGCACGCGGTGCCCCTGGTGTCGGGGGTCTGCCTGGCAGGAGCAGCACAGCAGCTCCTTGTCCTCGAGGCAGAAGAGGCTGAGCTGTCCGCGGTGCAGGCGGCAGACGCGCGAGAAGCGGTAGCTGGTCCAGCGCGCGCCCTCAGCCTCCTCGCGCAGCAGCTTCTCCACCAGGTTGTTGAGGGTGTGGTTGGTGCGCAGGTCAGCGGGTGACGCCCGGTCTTTGCACACCGGGCAGGTGGGCGACACCTGCACCTCCCAGCAGCGGCTCACGCACCCGCGGCAGAAGTTGTGGCCGCAGCGCAGAGTGACTGCGTCGCGGAAGGGGTCGTAGCAGACGGCGCAGAGCAACTCCTCCTTGAAGGAGCGGGAAGGCCCGGGGGACACGTCGGGGCTCCGCTCCATGGCACGGGCAGCCGGCTCGGGCGCCCGGAACTTTTGCTCCGGCCCCTCCCACCCGCCTGGCTGCCAGCGCCCGCGACCCGAGTGCTGGGAATCGCCCAGTCCCTTCCCCTAGAACGCTGAGAGACAGCGGCGCTGGCCAATCGTGCGGGGGGGAAGGCGAGGGGGGGAGGGGGGCGTCCGGAGGAGCCCCACCCACTTCCGGTGTGCACGGGAAATCCTGGGAGAGTGGGGCGGGCCTTGTGCCAGCAGTTCCCGCCTCCTCAGGTCTGGGCGGGTCCGTGGCCGGGATAGCACGGAAGGGTCTCCCAGGCGGCGCAGTAGGGCTTCCGTGTCACTGGAAACCTACTTCCGGCTGGAAATGGGAAAAGGAGCCTCTTCCTTAACCAATCCCGGGGAACCTCAGGCTCGCGGATGGGAGAAACCAGAGATCCCAACTTCCTGCTTCCGAAGCAGTGGCTGGGTCTTAAAGCACCGTGAGTGCAATCACCACTTAAGTTTGCAGCGCCTGTTTGAGGACTTATGCCACTCTTGCATTAGTCGTTTACTTATTTTGGCCAGTCTTCTTCTGGCCCACCGCGGTAAGGAGAAACAAGAGAGGGGAGGCGGCAGAAGAGCTCCGAGAAAACCTGATTCTTGTCCTGTGGTTGAAAAAGTGAACAGGTCATCATGTTTCAAAGTCCATTTACTCATGAGTACAATGGCTGTAATATCTCTGTTTCCATGAAATGTGAGGATAAAGTGAAATAAATCTGGAAAGTGCTCATGACAAGCACTGTTTCAATGGGCAAATGCCCATTAAAACAGTGAAATTGAGGACTTCTGCAAAATTTAGCTGAGATAACTAGAGTTCATGCTCAATTCTTGCCAGGTACAGTAGGCCTGGATGGTTCCTTCAAATCTTCATTCCTACTTCAGTTTGATCACTTTACAGCCTCCAGATGCAGAATACTTTTCACACGATGCACTTTCATTCCTTTTCTATTGGGAGACAATTCACATGTGTCATGTTCCTGCATGTCTTGAGAGAGCAAGAGGCACTGACTGCCTTTTTCCGACTATGTTTTCAAGGATGTTTCTGCATTGAATAGCCCTGGAAGACAGAATTCTTGTCTCTCCAAAGATGTGGCAGACTTATTCCCAATTATAAGATATGTGAGTTTCCTAAACCTGGGGCCCCTCTCCTGTAATGCAACGTGCTGTGGCCTTCATCACATAGTCTTGCAAGAATTAGGGCTCAGAAAATGGCCCAATGACAATACTGTGACTACTATTATTGCTGTTAGTATTGTCCTTTGTCTCTGTCCCAGGAGTTTCATCTTTTACTAGTATTCATGAAATTTTGGCATGCAAACTTGTTAGTGTTGAAACTCAGAAAATAATACCCCAAAATGGCCTCAAAAGCAGAAATTTTTCTCTGCCCTCCTATCTCAGTCCCCCAAGGATAGCCATAGAAATTAGAATTCCTTTTCCCCAAGGCAGGTCATAGAAACCAGAACCCCTTTTTCCTAAAGCCAGTCTTGAAACCTTAAAATATTACTCTTTCTCTCTGCCTTTCTGTGGAAAAACTGGCCATAAAGAAATTATCTGACCTACCTTGTTTGACTGTAGGCCATAAGATCCCGATTCCGGAGAGGGTCCTACCCCATACCTGTTAGGGGTAGAAGGTGTCTGAGTTAACAGCAGTGAATCTGTATGGGTCTGCAGCAACCTCAATTCTTGCCGCCTTAGAAGAATTAGACTGAGGGGCACGATATGGTTTGGCTGTGTCCCCACCCCAAATCTCATCTTGAATTGTAATCCCCATAATTCCCACGTGTCAAGGGATAGACCAGGTGGAGGTAATTGAATCACGGGGGTGGTTTCCCCCATGCTATGCTACTGATAGTGAGTTCTCACGAGATCTGATGGTTTTGTTAAGTGTTTGGTAATTCCTCCTGTGTTCATTCTCCTTCCTGCAGCCTTGCAAAGGAGGTGTCTTGCTTCGCCTTCACCTTCCACTGTGATTGTAAGTTTTCTGAGGCCTTCCCAGCCATGCGGAACTGAGTCAAGTAAACCTCTTTCCTTTATAAATTACCCAGTCGGTCTAAGGCAGTTCTTTATAGCAATGTGAAAATGGACTAATACAAGGCATAAGGCAGAAAAAGAAACTGAGGCAAGTTTCAGAGCAAGAGTGGAAGTTTAAAAAGTTTGGGACAGGAAAGGAAGTACACTTGGAAGAGACCCAAGCAGGCAACTTGAGGGACAAGTGTGGCATTTAACCCTGATCCTGGGACTTCATATGCTGGGCCACTTCTGGAGTCTTGCTGCCCTCTCCCTTCATTCTTCCCTCAGTGTGAGCTGCCCGAATGCACAGTGCCCTCCCTATGCTTGGGAGGTGAGCATGCACCATGTGCTTAGGAATTTGTACACATGCCCATCTGAGGCTTTCTTCCCTTTTCCAGTGGAATGCCCCCGGAAGGTCATACTCCACTCTTTTGTCTCTTAATGTGCATGCCCAAGCTCGCTCACCCAATTTCTGAAATTTTATTGGAAGCTGATCACCAATCTCAAGTGTTTTTATCTGTTTGGGAAATTGCCTATGCCTAGCACCTGCTTTAATATCAATTAACATCAATTAACACTTTAGTGACAGCTGTGGACCATCAGGGACTTGTCTCTCTCTCTCTGGCCCATCTGCCAAATTATCCATTTTAGAAAGGCAGTGTGATAACTGCAAAACCATCACCTGGCATTCTTGCTTGAGGGAACTGGGGAGGGTAGAGTCCTCTCATGCCCTGCTCATGCCTGTCTGACTACCTGTAACATACCCGGAAGGAAGAAATGCGTGTTCGTAGAGGCCAAGAAAAATCTAGACAGACAGGCCTAGGTTCCCCACTCAGTTTATTAACATTAGCTCATACCCTTTTGTCCAATCATATTTCTACACAGCTACTCATACTTTGCTGAGCCTAAGCATGAAAATGAGCCATTTCCCCTGTATCTTTAGGTCTTCATTCTGAAGGCTCCCATGTCACGTAAAACTATGATCAGGCCAGGCATGGCGGATCGGGCCAGGTGCCGGTGGTGGCTCACACCTGTAACCCCAGCACTTTGGGAGGTCGAAGAAGGCCTTGAGCTCACAAGTTCAAAACCAACCTAGGCAACATAGCAAAACCCCGTCTCTGCAAAAAATACAACGAGCGCGTGTGGTGGTGTGCATCTATAGCGTGAGGCAGGAAAATAGGGTCTGGAGGCAGAGAACATAAGGCCAATTCACACTTCAGCTGCGACAGCAAATATCCTCCCCATAGGGCGTAGGCCAAGTAAATGACTTTGTAACTTTACCTCATCCTCTCCATTTACATAGGGCGTACCCCAAGTAACCAATGGAGTCCTCTAGAGGGTATTTAAACTCCCAAAAGTTCTGTAATGGGGCCTTTGAGCCCCTATGCTCAGGCCGGTTCCCACACTGTGAAGTGTACTTTCATTTTCCATAAAACCCTTCATGCCTTCCCTGCTTAGTTGATGCGTTTTTTCCAATTCTTTGTTCAAGATGCCAAGAACCTGGACACCCTCCACCATTAACAGTCCCAGCTACTCTGGAGGCTGAGGTGGGAGAATCGCTTGAATCCGGGAGGTGGCAGTGAGTCAAGATTGTGCCAGTGCACTCCAGCCCAGGTGACAGAGCCAGACCCTGTCTCAAAAAAATAAATTTCTATCCCTTTCCTCTTCTTAACCTTTTTGTCAGTGATTTGCAGTGAAACTTCAAGGGGCGAAGGAGATGTTTTCCCTTGGCCCACACATTAGCTTGCAAGTAGGGTAAAATCTCAGACCTTTAAAGTTCTTAACAATTTCCTTCCACACTTTTCCTCAGCATAGTCCTTTCCTCACAATGACAAGGGATGAATACCACTAACTCTAATTGCCTTCAGTGTTTCTTAAATGTGGTTCATGGTTCTCCTGCAATTACCTGGGGAGTTTTCTAAAAGCAGTTTCCTGGGCCCACTTTAATCTACTCATCTCTCTTGTGGAAAGTGAGGCCCAGGAATCTTCATTTTCGCTTGCATGCTAGGTGATTCTGAGGTGCAAGAAAGTTTGAAAGCAATTATCCTAGATCTATTCACCCAACAATTTGTTGGGTCTCCAGCTATGGTTAGTGGTTCAAAAATTAACCTTAGAGGCAATATCCAAAAAAGCCACAAGATGGGGCTAACAACGCTACACTCCAGATAGCCCTCTCCCCTCCCCCAATGCAGAATCTCATGTCGTCTCATTCTCTTTCATTGTGTTCTCTTATCTATGTGTCCCAGTTGTGTTGTGAATCGACATGTGTTGTTGTCTATGTGTTTCATTCTGTTCTTACCTGATCTTTCTTATTTTGTTGGTTTTTTTTTTTTTCTCATATTCTGAATGCGGCCACAAATCAAAAACAAGAAGGAAGAGTAGAAATTGTATCCTTTAAACTACAATACAAAGGTTAACATTAAACCAATAAGGCTCTTCAATCATTCTGGAAATCCAGAAAGGACTTAGTTCTAGTCCAAGCTCCACCACTACCCAGGGGCAGGACCTGGGGCATATTATTTCACTTTTCTAACTTGCTTTTCCTCCACTATAAAAGAAAAGATGGAACTAATTGCTCCAAGTTCTGACCAACTTAGACACTCTGAAATTGTTTTATTCTTTGCATATGGTGGGGGGGTGGGTAAGGGTGACTAAGACTTAGCCAGAGACCAGGAAAGAGAAATCTTGGTGACTAGAACCAATCTGTCACCAATTTATATTTCTCCTTTCAATACAAACGACCTTATTCAGAGGTCTTTATTGATGTTCAAGTCCTATGTATACTAGCTAATCTTCTGCAAGTGCTTACTCAAAAGTTCTCATAATCTCTAATTTCCTGCATCCCACCTCCCAAATGCCCTGCCAAGCACTGCCAGATTTCCAAACCCCTTGCCATCACCATATAAATTTGTGTAAGGAATGACTTTTTAAATTGTTAAGAAAATAAATTCCCAGGTGCAGAGAGTAAAGGAGGAAATTGCCTTGGTTTTTCTTTTTGAAACAGTGAACTAGAAAGTGGCTACTGCAAATAAAGGCAGAGATTGTTAGATTACATAAAAAGGCAAGACTCAACTATACGCTGGCTACAAGGAACTTACTTTAAATGTAAGCATACAGATTGAACTAACAGGATGGAAAAAGATATGCCACGCTAATGCTAATAAAAAGAAAGCTGGTATGACTATGTTAATATCAGACAAAGTAGATTTCAGATAACAAAATATTGCGATAAGGACAATAGTTGCTAAATAAAGTCAGCCACAGGGCTGGCAGCTGCATCTTCAGAAACAGGCATCCTGGCACTGCAGACATGATTGACCTTGTTCATCAGTAAATCTTTGAGGAAATCACTGTAGTCCGATGTACCTTTCCTGAGGCCTAAACTACAGAAACAAGGAGGGTGGGAGTTCTCAGTTGATCTGAATAATGCAGGGAGAACTTCTGTGAGAAATAGTGTTTAATCCAAGTAACTAGGGAAACACTGAGGGTGGTAAACTGCCTGCCTCTGGGTCATATTTGACTGCAAACATCTTTTATTTGACCTATACTTTTTTCTGTCTGTATCATTTATGATCTTTTAAGCTACATATAGATAAAATGCAACATCAAATGATTTAAGCCATGAGGGGGTGGATTATCTCACGTACCAGGAAATCTGGAGGCAAAAGGCATCCACTGTTGATTATGTCAGTGACTTTAGATTCATCCTCTCTCTGGTCAGCCTATGGCTTCCTTTTGGTTGGAAAATGACTGCAGCAACTCCAGCATCTTATCCTGATATGAACCAATGTCCAGAAATGAAATAAGGCCATTTCTCCCTGTATGTCTCATTTTTAGAGCTAAGAAACCTTTCTTAAAACCTTCCAGAATACTCCCTTGCATCTTATTGGCCAGAACTGGGTCACATGTTCACTTCCAAATTCATCACTGGCAAGGGGAATAAGACCGTCATGATTGACTTGAGATAATCAGAATTTACCTGAATCATGTGATGAAGGCGATTACCTGAGATACATTAGGGGCTCTGCTGTTTATTATAAAAGAGAGAAATTTTTCCATTCGATAGGCAGTGACCTAGGCAATATTATGTCTTCCAGTCCATGAACACAGGATGCCTTTTCCATTTCCTTATGCCTTCTATTATTTCTTTCACCAATATTTTGTAGTTCTCATCATTCAAGACTTTTGCCTCCCTGGTTAAGTTTATTTCCGAGTATCTTATTTTTGATGTCATTGTAAATGGAATTGTTTTTTCTTAACTTCCTTTGCAGATAGTTCACTGTCTGCCTTTGCGTTTTGAAAAAAGGAGGATCTGGCTTCATTAAGCTTACTTTTCTGCATGGCAATAGACTTTTGAGCTGAATAGCAGCTGCTCCCTGTAGGAGGGACATTTGTTCTCCCATTTGCCACAGTTCCTATCCAGCCAGCTTCCCTCATATTCCCTGCTTGGCCCCTGTAGGCATTTCGGCTTTCGACCTCTTGTTTAGATCATCCACATGAAGTTACACATTGCTGCAATTCATTATAAAGACACTGGAGTGGTACAGGAATAGACAGCCAACTTGGCAACTGGACACAACACAAAGCTGATTTTCCATGTTCCTCAAATTTATATTGAAGCACTCAATTATTTTATTGGAAACATTTTGGATGGGAATATTTCAGAAATATATTTTGTGTTTTTTTTCTCTAAAGCATGCAGAATGTAATATAAATCATACCTCATGATGCACCAAAATAGACAATAATACTCTACTGTGCTGGCTAATAAAGTAATAGGAGTTAATGAAGTATGCAGGTTTGTTTGTCTCTGTCCTGTAAATGGCCACAGATGCTTGTGTTTTGAGGGCTCTTGCACATGCTAGGCATTTTTTTCCTATCTAGAAGTTCTTCTTGCTTCTAACAATGCATTTGCCTGCAGCAATCTGCTTTCACTTGCTAGTTGATGTTTCCTGCACATGGTGGGCTGGGACCAGATCAACACGCTTGTTAAAATTATGGAATTCGACACTGGCAAGCAAGGTTTGGGCAGTCACTCAATGCTTCAGAGCTTATCCATGGGATGTCGGGGACCAGATGAGCCCACTCACAGATGGGAGTTAGGGGTTCAGAGCCAAGAAGACCGAAGTCATAGAGCTGATTCAGAGTTGGCAGGGCATCAGGGCAGTCTCCTTTTCCAGGCAGCCACTCTTTCTAGAAGCAGTCTGCAGGCCAGCCCTGCAGCGACCTGGGGAGTTCTGGAAATCCTGAAGCGTGCCCAATAGCTGGGGAAACCATGTGTCCTCTGTGGCAACCGTGTGTCCTTTGTGGCAATGAGGCTTTCTCTGCATGGTTTTGTTTGTTTGTTTTTGTGACAGAGTATTGCTCTATTGCCCAGGCTGGAATATAGCGGCATGACCTCGGCTTACTGCACCCTCCGCCTCCAGGGTTCAAGCAATTCTTCTGCCTCAGCCTCCGGAGTAGCTGGAATTACAGGTATGCACCATCACACCCAGCTAATTTTTGTATTTTTAGTAGACACGGGGTTTCACCATGTCGGTCAGCTGGTCTCGAACTCCTGACCTCAAGTGATCTGCCCGCCTCAGCCTCCCAAAGTGCTGGGATTACAGGCGTGAGCCACTGCGCCTGGCCTTGCATGTTGTTCTTTAATGGAACAATTAAAAACGCTCCTCTGTGTTTTCCATCCTTCCAAAAATTGACCCAAATCAATTTTTCAATGGTTTAACTATGCCTTTATTTTTCCCAAAGAGATTCACATTAGATTATTTCCAGGAGCCCTTTTTTATCCTCTGTGGAAAGATCTTATTTTGTTCATTTATTTTAACTTTTTCATTATGTGCATTTTCAAATGCACTCAATATTTTAGAGAGAACAGTATAATTAACCCCCACATACCATCATTCAGCTTGCATTATTATCAGCTTTGCTATTTTCGTTTTATCTCTCCCCTCTACAGATTTTTTTGTTTTTGATGGGGGAGGTGGAATATTTTAAAGCAACCTTTTTTTTTTTTTAGGAACCCATTTAAAAAAGTTATAACAGGGCCGGGCATGGTGGCTCATGCCTGTAATCCCAGCACTTTGGGAGGCTGAGGCGGGCGGATCACGAGGTCAGGAGATCGAGACTGTCCGGGTTAACATGGTGAAACCCCGTCTCTACTAAAAATACAAAAAAATTAGCCAGGCCTGGTGGCGGGCACCTGTAGTCCCAGCTACTCGGGAGGCTGAGACAGGAGAATGGCATGAACCTGGGAGGCGCAGCTTGTAGTGAGCCAAGATTGCGTCACTGCACTCTAGCCTGGGTGACAGAGCAAGACTCTGTCTCAAAAAAAAAAAAAAAAAAATTACAACAGGACATAATATCCATTAATGGTCAGTTATGAGCTATAGCAATAGCAAGGAAATGCACATGTATTTCTAGTTTTTCTAACAATCCCATAAGGTAAATTAATCCCATTTTATACATGAGAAAATTTAGGTTCTGCCTTGACTTGTATCTAAAAGAAAATAGGATAAATGGTGGTGTATTAGCTAGGATGCTCTGAAGAAAAGAAAAACACTGCTTATTTCTCTGTACTCTCATGTACCACTCAACAGTCACGCCTGATGCTGGATGTACAGGAGTTTCTCCACACCAAAAACTGATTCGCCAGTGAACACCAGCTGGTGAGACAGCCAGGTGGGAAGGGTCCCCAGAGAAACTCCAGTCAGCCTGTATACTGGGAGGAGTGTGCACTGGAGTGGAGCCACAGAAGTTCCTGCTGTTTGCAGTGGGGAGGAGCCTGGCCCCTCCTTTTCCTGGGTGGTACCTGCGATTCAAACTGTGAGGTAGGGAGCACATAGGGACTCTGGCTTTGTGAAGGGTCCCTGTTGCCATTTTTTTCCCTCTTCACCCAATAAAACCCTGCCTTACTCACCCTTCAAATTGTCTGTGAGCCTAATCTTTCATGGCCATGAGACAAGGACCCCATCTTTAGCTAAACTAAGGAAAAGTCCCACAACAGTGAGTGTTCCATAATTCAGCTAAATTCAGACACTATCTACCTGGAGACAGCATCAGATCCCACAGGCTAAGGGCTCAGTCCCACAAGACTGCCCCAACTCCCCACTCTTCCACCCCGCTCCAGCTTCAGATGCCAGTAGCAAGTCCCAGGTTGTGGCCTGTGATTCCGACTGACGGGCTATACATCAGGGTTCCCATGACCCCTCCTTAGGTTTGATTAATCTGCTAGAGTGGCTCACAAAGCTCAGAGAAACACTTTTCTTTCTTTTGTCCGTTATTAAAAAGGATATTGTGAAGGATACAGATGAGCAGCCAAAGGGAAGAGATGCACAGGGTGAGGTCTGTGGGAAGTGGCGTGGAGCTTCATGCCTTCCCTTAAAGTGCCACCCTTTGAGAACCTCTGCAAGTTCAGCTCTGAACCATGTTCTTTTGAGTTTTTAGGGAGTCTTCTTTATGTAGGCATGACTGATTACAGTATTGGCCATGGGTGATCAACTCAACCTTCAGCCCCTTTCCTTCCCCAAGTTTTAGGGGTAGCGCTGAAAGTTCAGCCTTCACATCATGCCTCAGTCTTTCTGATGACCAGCCCTCATCCTGAAGATATCTAAGGGATCTAAGATATCTAAGCCACCAGGCATCTCATTGGCATACAAAAGGCAATTTTTTTTTTTTTTTTTTGAGACAGGGTGTTGCTCTGTTGCCCAGGCTAAATTCATCCAGTGGTGCAATCATAGCTCATTGCATCCTCAGTCTCCTGGGCTCAAGCAATCCTCTTGCGTCAGCCTCCCAAGTAGCTAAAACTACAGGTGCATACCACCATGCCCAGCTAATTTTTGTATTTTTTTGTACAGATGAAGTCTTGCCATGTTGGCCAGGCTGGTCTTGAACTCCTGGCCTCAAGCAATCCTCCCGCCTCAGCCTCCCAAAATGTTTGGATTATAGGCATGAGCCACCATGCCTGGCCTCAAAAAAACATTCTTAACACCCTAGAAATTCCAAGGGTTTTAGAAGTTGTGTGCATGGTCAGAGACCAAATATATATTTCTTATTATGTCATAATATCACCAATGCAGTTCAGGCTATGGTAACAGAAAGACCAAAATGAAGTAACCCAAGCAACTTAAATTTCTTTCTCATGTAAAAGTTAAACTAGGTTCAGACTATGTCCAGGGTAAGCATGGTGGCTGGATGGTATTAGGTACCCAGATTCTTAACATCAGAGACCGGGTGGCTGTTCCAGGTTTCATTGTCAGGTGGTGGTGGAAAAGATAGAGTGGGAAATATTGGAGGATGTGCTCATTCCCTTGAAGGGCGTGATTCTGGAGTTGCATGCATAGCTTCTACTCTTCAACCATTGCGGAGAACTTAATCACATGGTCGCACCTGGTCACACCTGCAAGGGGTACTGGGAAATGTAGCCTTCATTTTGGGCAGGCTGTGACCATCTGAAAGTCAGGGATTCCATTATTAAGGAAAGAAAAGAGAAAGTTCTTTTTAAGTTGAGGGCATGATTTTGAGTTCCATTCAAGCCATACTCAACTTATTTTGGCCTCAACTGTGGCCCACTTGGTAAACATAGTGATGTCTGGTTAAATTAGAGGTAGACATCCCTTGGTGATGTAGTACCTTTTTAGTACTTGTACCTGTAAGTTTTCCTTTGTCCCTTTTTTTTTTTAAATGGAATATCACTGTGTCGCCCACGCTGGAGTGCAGTGGCATAATTACAGCTCACTGTAACCTCTGCCTCCCGGGTTCAAGCGATTCTCCTGCCTCAGCCCCACCACAGAGCTGGGACTACAGGCATACACCACTATGCCCAGCTAGCTTTTGTATTTGTCCGTTTTTTTTGTTAGAAAACTTACAACCATACTATTCTTTTAAAATAAAATTTATTCTACATAATAGTAAATTTACATGATGTAATTTAAATTCCATCATTTACAATGGAGAGATGCCAGTTACGTAATATCGCAGCCCTGCCAATGATGGGTTTGATTCAGTCCTGCTCTTTACCACCTGGGAGGCTGTGAATAATTTATTTACCTTCTCCAAGCTTCCTTTTCCTTTCCACAAACCAGGAATAGGACTAGCTACTTCATAGACAGTTGTGAAGACAAGCTAGACGACAGATGAAAGTTCTTGGCACAGAGTGAACACTTGATAAATTGTATGGCATATATGTATGTACTATCTCCCCATGAAGCTTACTTTAATTGCTATCATTTCTAAAAATTATAGCCATAGAATTTTTCATAGCATTTGTACACCTATCACTTAATTTGGGCTTCACAATACCCTGGGAAACAGGTAGAACAGATAATACTTATTTTTCTACTTTTCTAGATTAGGAAATATAAGCTCAGAAAGATGGATTCGCATTTCCAAAGTCACAACCTCTTCCCTCTTGACTGTATCCTTCCTATGAGCATTGAAACCTCCTCTACTGGCTATCATCCTAAATGACAAATCAGTCCTCTTTCAACCCATGACCCTCTCCAATACCCCTTTGTCTCAATTGCCCTTGGCAGTCAAGCTTTCCAGGACTCATCAGCACATGCCGCCTCTCTGTCTTCACTTTCAGTTTACTTATCAGCCCACCCCACTTGACCTTTGGTTCTTCATTCATTTGCTCCTGGTAAGAGCTTCACTTGAAGTCCTCTGCTGTCTCTGACTCTTGCCTTAGACAAGCTTATCCATTCTTGTGGTTTCAAATGCCATCCCGAAAGTTAATCACCAGCTCAACCACCTTTGTGATCTCCAGTTAGTGAAAAGATAAGAAAAGAGAACCTGAACTGGGATGGGTCAATAGGACAGGAAAGAAAACGAGGAATAGGAAAAATGTTTGTGGGGATTCCCAGGACTTAGAGATTGGAGATTGCATGGCTGCGGGGTAAGGAGGGAGAGGGAGAGTCAAAGGTGACTGCTCTTTTGTTGACATTCACGGGGAGGGCTGGAATGGTTCTTGTTTGAAGAGCAAGATGAGCCAAGGTTATAGACCTGAGTTTGGGGTAAGAGTGGAACATCCAAATGGAAGAGTCCAGCAGCTGAAAGGACATTTGTTCAAAGGCCTTTTTCATTACAGTTTTCTCCTTCTTCTGATCCAGGTACACATCCCCCTGACACCCCCACAATTAGGGCCTCCCACATGGCACTTGGTCAGCTTGAGATACAGAAGTAGAAGGGAAATATTTTTCTTTTCTAACTGGTGTAGATCATTATTGCAACCTATGCCATATGGACAGCATCGCCATGGATAGTGTCTTTTAGGGATTTCCATGGAATTTGAGGGCTCCTGAGGCATTTCTGATGGGTTTTTTTAAAAGGCTGTAACAGGCAGAAATGTATGACCTTGTCACCTGAGTTGCTCGTACATGACACTGGACAGAACCTAGGGAGACCTGATGGCAGAGTTGGCCATCCAAGAGAGTTTCTCAATGTCTTTTTCATTTAAAAACCTATGGGTTTATGATTCTATGAGGTAGATTTGAGAGATTTTTTTTTTAAGTGCTGAAGAATTCAACAACCTCTGAAAACTCACCTTTCCCAGAATTGGTCCCAGCAAGATAAGATTGTAGTTCATTTATGTGGCCACACAGGGGCAGCACACACAAACTCACCTTTTCTTAAACAGGTCTTGATTGTCTTTGCTTTTAGTTCCCACTGCCACCTTCTAGTACAGACTCTCAACAACTCACCCAGGTATCTAACTTTCTTGCCACTCGGCCTTCATCACTTCATTTCCAAGTGCAAGAATACGGAGGGGACACCCACTGCCAGATGCCCTCTGACCATGTCCTTGCCATGTAGTCAATTACCTGCCTCCTCATGCCCACACCTTCCCTGCTAACTTCAGTTTACCTCTGTCTGACTTGCCTCTCCCATCCCTGGCCAAGTTCTCCCACCTGGCCACCTTCTGACCTGCTGACCGCTGTGTAGTCACCAAGATTACCTCCAAGACGCTGAGTGCTGGAAACGTGACAAATCTGTGAATAGCACTAACGGGAAGGGGTGGGGGGCTCCAGCTGTCAAGGCTGGCAGTGCCCATCAATGGGTTGTGAGCGCTATGCTGGGCAGGTGGGCCCTAGCTGCAGAGAGTCTGATCTTCAGTGGACCCAGAGTGGCATCCAGCCAATAGCTATGGGTAGTCCACCAATTATACTTTGAGAAACATTAACTTCCTCGCTTTGTTAACTTATCTAAGTCTCCAGTTTTTTTTTTCAGAAATGGGAAGGAGTCAGTGCAATCTTAGAAACTGAGTGCTTCCTCAGCATAACTCCAGGGGGCGCCATTCTCAGAAAGTACATTGTGAATAGCATCCTCTAGAATTGTGCAACAGGGCAGCCCTGGGAATCAGATTCCAATCCTGCACAGGACACAGAATAAAGAAGCTTGGGACACAGGCTCTGGAGAGGACATTATAGGATGAGGGTGATGCTGAGTACACTCCACCTTTTTGACCTTATGCCAAGTCCAGGTCACTTCCTCCTCCTACTCAGGAGCAAGTCTGGAGTTTTCCTAGGGATAGGGAAGAAGTGTTGCTAAGTGCCCTTGAGTGCCTGCTCACATATCACCGGTCTGAGGAAAGAGGGGACCAGCCTCTGGGCGGGGCCCCTGGAAGGGGCTGTCCAGCATCTCTAACTATTCTTGTGCTGTCCTCACACCCTACTTAGTCACAGCTCAGGGACCTGGTCTTCTGTGTTCAGGGACCTGGACTGGTTCTGCCAAAATCCCTGGTGGTATTTATGATTTTTCATGCCTGCAAAGGGACTGGGGCCACTTTAGGACATGGAGAGATTAGGACACAGGTGCTCAGAGTACCATGTAGATAACATCTCCCACTGCAGGGGGTCTTGTGAGAACCAGCCTGAGAAGTTGGTTTCCTCGGCCCGCCCTGCGCCCCCGCCCCTCCGCCTCCCCCCAGCACACACTGTTTGGCCTCCAAAAGGCTGCAGGTGGAGTGGGCAGAGGATGGAGGGGTATTAGGAACTGGGGAGTTAACAGCTCACAAGGGGCACATAATATCCGAGGATCCCATTTGCGGCCGGGGGAATGGCAGAGATCGCCCCCCAGGTCTGCCCGGCACTCAGGGAATTGGTGGCAGCGTCTATTTCAGAGTTTATGGTAAGAGGCTGGAGCAGGCACACACAGACAACACACCCCACCCTTTAAGGAAGTGGGGAGGAGAGCAGCAGGGGTGTGGTTAACAACTCAGAGGAGGAGGGAGAATCTAACCTGTCAGCCCTTTTACTCAGCCACAGCCTCCGGAGCCGTTGCACACCTACCTGCCCGGCCAACTTACCTGTACTTGCCGCCGTCCCTCCCGGCTCACCTGGCGGGGCCCGAGGAGCAGTCACTGGAGTCCGCGCCTCCCTGGGTGAGTCCCTCCCGCGAGCCAGGGCTGAGCGCTGCGCCCGGCAGAAGTTGGAGGCTTGACCGGGTGGCAGGGGTTGGGGACGACAATTCCGGGATCCTGGGCACCTGAGCTGGGAGTTCCCGGAGAAACGGCCAGACCCAGGAAATCGGAGCCGTGGGTGCTGTGCACACGCCCGGAGCTCGCCAGCCTTCTGCGGGGAAGAGGGGTTCTATTTTTGGAGTAAATTTGACACTATAGGGTGTTTCTCCCTCTTTGTCCTCTCAACATATTCAGACAGGGGAGGCTGGGGGAGGCTAGGGATGACGGTGTGAGGACACAGCCAGACTGCTGCCTCTAAAGGTCAGGTTAGGGAGCCACGGGGTTTCAGCTCCTGCCTCAGACCTCTGCCTGCTCCTGCCCCGGCTCCCCGCTCCCTCCCGGACCCTTCCGCAGCCCCTGGGGTCATAGTCTCACCCCCAGCCCACCCTAACTCTCCTGCAGCCACTCCTTGCACCTGAGAGGTCATCTTCTGAATCAAGCCCTGGCTGGAGGAAAGCAGGGGTGCTCTGGGCCACAGGGGAGCTCGTGTGTGTGTGTGCGTGTATGTGTGTGTAGTTAACACTGGCCACTCTGGTTCCTTGAGAAGCTGCCTCCTGAGTGCCACTTAAGGGTTAAGTTCGGAGCTGCCTCTGCCTGCTGTCAGGCTGCGCGTGGGCACCGCTTTGGGTGGGTGAGCGTGGAGCGGCATATGGGTGATGTTCTGCAAGCCCTGCCACCTGCCCTAAGCCTCGACCACATGACACCGGCGTCTCCCTATACCCCAAACTGGGAGCAAAATCCAAGTCCGCTCATTTAAGGGGCCAGCGGAAGGACAAGAGCAGAAAGTTGTGCCTAGAGGTGGCTTTAGCCAGAAGGAACTCGGAAGCTGCGCTGTGGTTGGGTCTGAGCCCACTGGGGCAGTGCACGTGGCATGACCCGGTGGTGGGTGCTGGGAGGCCCCTTCACGTGGGATGCTCTCTGTTCACCCCGAGTGCTGTTGCTGAAGGCCCTGTCTTTCACAACCACTCTGGGGGAGGGGGAGGAGGACACTGATGAAAAAGTGACTAAAGACAGAAGGGAGGAAGGAAGTAGTCACATTGGAGAGCCCCAGCATTGGCGGGACAGTCTGCAGTCATTCATTCAGGAGGCACTCACTGGCTTCCCACCTGCGGCCAGGTGCAGGTGCAAGGTGTGGGGACAAGGTGAGTGTGGCATGGCCTCTGCTCACCAGGGCAGTGTGGGATACAGGGTGGTTGAGGGAGGGCTGCCAGGGGAAGGTGCAGGGTACTGTCCAACCCTGCAGTAGAGGGCTGTGGGGGGAGCCAGTCAGCAATGGCCAGGAGGGCGTCCTGGCAGAAGTGACTTCAAGTTGAGAGCTGAAGGATGACTAGAAATTAGCTCAAGAGAAGAGGGGAAAGAACAGCAAGTGCAGAGACTGGAGGCTAAAAGCAGCAGGAGGCTGGAAGCAGCGGGAGGCATCCAGGAAAATGAAAGTAGCTGGGCTTGTTGGGAGCCTAGAGCGTGCAGGGGCGAGGGGAAGCCGCAGGGGTGAGTGGAGACTGCTCTAGAAGGCTTTGGAAGGCCTGCCAGGCTGCCATGGCAACTTCTGTTGGAGCAACACTTGGGACCTGGAGCCAGGCAGGAGACTTCCCAGCAGGAAGGGGTTGCCAGATTTAGCCAATAAAAGCACGGGACACTCAGATTTGAATTTCAGATAAGCACTCAATGGTTTTTTTTTTTCAATACAAATATGTCTCATGAACTACATGGAACATACTTATACTCAAACATTATTCACTGTTTCTCTGAAATTCACATTTAACTGGGTGTCCTGTATTTATCTGGCAGCCGTACTCTAGGAGAAGCTGAGGTTGGCGCAATGCTGGGAAGTAAAGGCTGGAAACTGCCCAGGCACTCTGAGAACAGTCTCAGGTCCATCTTGTAACCATTCCTCCTGGATTTTATTTTTGAGCTCATTCACTGATTGACCCTATTATTTAAAAAACAAAAAATCAATTCCTTGGTCAGTTTATTCATCTATACAGGTGAATAAATAGTACCTCATTCTACTGAATGGTACCTCAGAAGAAACAACATTAAATCCAGACAGATCTGGGTTCAAATCCATGTAGACCAGTGAGCTTCTCTGACCCTCAGAATCCTCTTTTCTGAAACGAGGGCAGGAGTATCTGTTTGTGCAGGTGGTTGGGAGGATCCCTGATAATGTATGTAAATTGCCTAGTGAGTACTAAAGGAAACACGGTACATATTGAATTTTGCAACACCTTCACAGGGGTGAGCAAAGCAACAGCCACAGAGCGCTTGGATTCATTTACTTCCGCAAGTGAGCACTTGGAGGTCTCAGGTGAAATACATAGTAGGGTTCATGCTTCCAGTGAGAACTCACGGGGTTAGCCCTTGGGTTGGGGACAGAGTCTGCATTATGTTTTTAGCTTTGCTACTCCCTTCCCATATGACCTGCTTCAAGGGGTGGAGATATAACACTCTTCTTGAGGGATGGTGGGTGGGCAGAGAGTGACTCAAAGTAGAATTAACTGAAGGGAAATGTGAATGAATTAAAGTAGAGAATCCAGATAAAATATTCAGCGCAGACAAATGCGCCATGAAATTTGGCTGTCATGATTCCCAGTTTTAGGATGAGTTCCTTATTAGAAAAGTAGCGCTGAGAGATAGAGGAAGTGAAGGTGCCTTGTGAACTGGATTTTGACTTTATTGGGAGCATTTGTAACAACAAATTAGGGTCCTCCTAAAAGGGAACCTAGAGGAAGTTAAGAATTCGTTAAGAGAAAGAGGAAATGGAAAGTGTGTTTCCTTTGCGGGAACGGCTAGGTTAAAAATGGTCCTTCTTTCCAGTGGCTAAATCTCCCCATCCCCCTGTGATAAACATTTTGTCCCCAGGCCCTTGGATTGTTTGCCCAGGTGGTGTTGAGAGAGACCCTATGGCGTGAGATGGATAGAGGTGTTCCACTGATGTTCAAATGAGCCTGCACTTGGACATGTGTCTTGAGTATTTGCAAGATCAAGGTTATGATAAGTCCTACATAAAAAGACACGTGTCATTCCCTGAGGATAGCTGTAGAGCCCATGCACATTCTTGGAAACAGCATTCCACATTGAGTGAACCTTGATGTGAGTGCAGTTTGGGGACCAAGCAGGTCGTTCAGAAGGCATAGCCCTTCTCATAACTCTAGCCAGGATGCACCTAATTCATTCTAGACTAGGCAGTGTCCAACTTAGAGAAGATCTTCAAGGAAGGAGCCCTTGTGTGCAACCTTTTTTTTTTTTTTTTTTTTTTGAGATGGAGTCTCACTCTGTCACCCAGGCTGGAGTGCAGTGGCGCGATCTCAGCTCACTGCAACCTTCGCCTCCCGGGTTCAAGTGATTCTCCTGCCTCAGCCTCCCGAGTAGCTGGGACTACAGGCACGCACCACCACGTCCAACTAATTTTTGTATTTTTGGTAGAGACGGGGTTTCACCATGTTGGCCAGGAGGGTCTCGATTTCTTGACCTCATGATCTGCCCGCCTCAGACTCCCAAAGTGCTGGGATTACAGGTGTGAGCCACTGCGTCTGGCTATATGCAACCTTTCTAGCATCATGCATCCTTCAGAGACACAAACTCCCACCTGTGTCAGCCTGAGTCTTCCCATTGCAGCTCCGGCCATGTTTCATCGTGCAGAGGACCCTAGAGAAAGTCCAAGTACCTTGGCACTTAGCTCTCCATAGTGACGACAGTAGCTCCATGTGCCCCAAATACTGCTAGGACAAAGGAAACTGATGGTGAGGCTAGGGAGGGGAGGGAGGCTACCCTGGGGCTACCCCGCATGGTAGGTCACTCAGTCTCTAGTTTCCCCTGCCTGGGACCCATATGTCTCAGGACCATATGACCCTGGCCTCCCAGGTAAATGGCCACATCGGGGCATGGAGTAGAGGTGCAGAGCTGGGACGTGCCTGGGGCTGAAAGTGTGGTGATGAAGATAAGTTTTGCTGGCTTGAGGATGAAGAGTTTTCTTGTAGAGTACGGGTCAGTTCCAGGGTTAAGGAGAAAGAGCAGGGATAGTGGTGACTCTGCAACACTGATATGCCTTATCTGTCCAAGCCGTCGGATGGTCAAGAGCTCAGGCTCAGAGTCAGTCTGCCTGGGTTCCAGCCCAGGTTTGGTACCCCCTGAGTGACCTTAGGTAGGTGAGTTAACCCTAGCTTCCTATCTGCAAGATGGAGACAATAACAGGGCTTTGGGTGAGGGTGGCATGAGGTAGTGTACATTAGAGAGATATTCAAAATACAGCTACTAAAACCTGAGTAGAGATCAAACAGAACAGACACCACCATTACTCTGAGCAGTGTCAGAGAGGCCCCCTTCCATGCCAGGCTCACCCCGTCAGTGCATCTTGTGGAGTCTGGGGGTGGAAGAAACAGGCCTTTGGAGGGCTGTAGCATGGACATTTCCAATGAGGATGGACTATTTCGATATTTCAACAACCCAGATGCACCCGCTTAATAATAGCGTCTTATGTACCCACTTAATAATAACAGCGTCAAAGTACAATACAACATTCAGTCCCATAATTAGGCAGATGATATGCATCCTATAAGTATGAGCTCTCTGGTGTCTTTACACGTATGGCCATATCTGAACTGGCGGGGCAGCACCATTTATTTTTCCAGAGGTTAAAGGTCCTCTTCTGCGAGGCATCAGGCAGCTTCCCCTGAGCACTGTCTCACAAGCATACATCAGGTATTCAATGATGTTTGTTTCTGCCTAGCCCCACTCTCAGTTCACTGTGTTTTGGGAACAGCCAGCCCTCATTAACTTTTTAGACAGCAAAGAGACTGTCTACGAATGCCCAGCTGGCACTGAAGTCCAGATGGTCATTTAAAGTGTTCAGAGAGCTGACAGGCAGGAGAAAATGGTGGCTTCACTTTCTGGGCCTCCTAACTCTGTGTACAAAGCTGCAAGCTGTGCGAGGGGGTGGCAGAGGGGGAGGGGACAGCTTTTTGAGTCACTCTGCTATTTCTCAAGGAATAATTATTACTCATGGTGACAGTTTATTAAGAAGAGCAGACTTGAGGCTGCATGTTCCGACGCACTTTTCACCCAGATGCAACGGGCAGGTTGGTGTGAATGCGGAGTTTAATTTTCAGGAGACCCTCCAGGTAGGCCACAGGCAGCCTGCAGGGGTGGACACTGCTCTGAGTTTCATGGTCTTCGTGTCCTCTTACCTTTTCCCAGCACTAAGGTGGTTGCTGCTTTTATGAGGCAGCCAGTTAGTGTGACTAAAACCAAGATCAGCAATGGCCAATACCTGCGGGAGGCAAGCCTTCCCGTTTCCTAGCTTGGCTATGTTCACTAACATCTTCCCCCTCTCCAGTTCTCTCTCTTCCTTTTATGTTCTGAAATCCACCCACACAGAATCTGGCAAGATCACTCACTAGAGACGGGGGGCTCAAAGAATCCACCTTGCCTAGGGTTTAGAGCTCGGTACTGGGTTTAATTCGCATCTCCTGCATTTGTCTTCCTTTAAATTGGACCAATTCTCCCACAATTGTGGGGGCAGACCCCCTTTTAATGCCCTTTCTTTCTTGAGGGCCTTGCACCTGATTCTGTGAGAACCTGCTGCCCACAAGCCATAGCAGTCCCACTGGTGCATATGGGGGTGATTGATGGGGAGGGGTGTACTGGGAATTCTGACCTGAGTTTGGGTTTTGCTCTTCTGGGGGTTCCCTTCTCACCTGGGACAGAATGGCCCCTATGGTGGTTCTGACCACTTGGAGGACCATCATTTTCTGGTTTCTTATTTATTTTATTTATTTATTTTTTTTTGAGACGAGGTCTCACTTGGGTGCAGGGGCATGAGCCAAGACTGCAGGCACATGCCACCACCCCTGGCTTATTTTCTTTCTACAACCTCCACCTCCCGGGTTCAAGAGATTCTCCAGCCTCAGCTTCCCGAGTAGCTGAGATGACAGGCACCCGCCATCATCCCTGGCTAATTCTTTTATTTTTAGTAGAAATGGGGTTTCACCATATTGGCCAGGCTGGTCTCAAACTCCTGACCTCAGGTGATCCACTCCCCTCAGGCTCCCAAAGTGCTGGGATTACTGGCGTGAGCCACCACACCCGGCCCATTTTCTGATTTCTAAATTAATGTACTATGTCCATCCCACTGCTCTGGGAACCTCAAGTGCTTTTCTGTGTTCTCTGGGAGTATTTGGAGTCAAAACCCAACTCCTCTCACCCAGCTCGATGTACACAGTCCCCGCCCCCAGGTCCCACCCCAGGTAGGTTATGAGAGATCTGATGCTGCTGCACTTTGCACCTCTGCAGAGGCTCTCGGCAGCATCCGGTCACATCCTCTCTGCTATTTAGGCAGATGTTTGGTGCTGGCAGACAGCGGTGCCAACCAAGACAGCTGCAAGTGGCTCACTGCAAGCTTGAATCCCAGCCCCCAGCTCATTACAGGCAGAAGGTCAGGCAGTTTTTCAGCCTGGGCAAGAGGAAAGAGAGTCAGAGGGCAGGAGGCCTGGGCTTTGGTGTAGATTCTCTCACCTGTTAACTGGGGTACATTGGCTAAATCTCTTTCGTCTTCAAGCCTTCCTTTTCTCATTTGAAGATGAAGAATTGGTATTGCCTCCCTAATAGGGTAATGGAGGGAAATACCTGACTGTGTGAAAATCCCCCACAAAACATCACAGGCATTGTCCCAGGAAAAGTGATGAATTTGGGATCAGAACGTGATGAGTTTGACTCTCGACTCTGTCATACTCTGCCTGTCTGACATCGCCAAATGATAGAACCTCTCTGAGCCTTACTTTGCTTATTTGTAATTTGTTCTGGGCACTTGTTGAATGTTTCTCCCCATCACCCCCTTTACTCTCAGGGTATAGTTTTTCTTCCCCCAATTTTTTTATCTCATTTTGAGACAGAATCTCACTCTGTTGCTCAGGCTGGCGTACAGTGGTGCGATCACACCTCACTGCCACCTTGACCTCTCAGGCTCAAGCAATCCTCCGGCCTCAGCCTCCTGAGTAGCTGGGGCCACAGGCACATGCCACCACACCTGGCTAATTTTTAAAATTTTTGTAGAGACGATGTCTTGCTATGTTGCCCAGGCTGGTGTTGAACACCTGAGCTCAAGCAATTCTGCTTCGGCCTCCCAGAGTGTTGGGATTACAGGCATGAACCACCACTTCTTCCCCCTAATTTGAGGAATTATATCTGTCCTCACAAAGTTTATAGTGTGGTAGGGGAGGCAATACATGAAGATAAAGAACTGTAAGATATTTATTTAACTCTGAGTTACTTAAAGGTAAATAATGTGCCATAAAAGAGGCACGAAGTGCTATGAGATTGCAGGGCAGAGATTCCTTCTGGCTATGGACTCTGGGAATGCTTCCTGGAGGAGATGGTATTTGGCAAAGCTCTGAAAGGATACACAGGATACACTGTAGGAACTTGAGATGGTGGCTGTAGTCAAAGAAGAGTATAAATAACAGCAGAGAGATGGAGAGGTGTGGTTTGAGTGACTCATTTTGGGTGGAACCAAGAGTGGCAAAAGGCAATCAGAGTTGGGGGTGGAACAGAAGATAAGGCTTGGACAAGGAGGCCAACGTGTTTGGGAGTTATTCTGGAAGTCCCAGACAGCCATGGGGCTTTATTCTGAAGGCAGTAGGAGCTGTTGACCATGCTGACTTCGGTGGAGGTGCGAGGGTCAGATTCTGGTGTGTAGAGTGGATGAGAGTGAAGAGAGCTTGAATTCGCAAGGGAGCAGATAAGAGAGTGTTGTAATAGTTCAGGCCTCACACATCTGAATAAATTGCGTAACTCAGATGCTTTGCGGTCCTGTGGAGCATGCAGGCATCCCCTGGAGGCTTCTACTTTCTCTGAGTTGAAATTGGTTCTTTGATGAATTTGAGAGATATAGAACTTATGAGAACATCCGTGAGAAACCCACCATTCCTCTTCACCTCTGTCTTCCATATTCTTGATTCTCAGCCTGGCCGCTTCCCCCTGGGCCTCCCCTCTGCTAGGAGTGTGTTAAATGCCAAGCCTGTCTCAACCTCTATCTGGCAGCACCTTGAAGTATCAAGTCAGGAATATGCACTTAGATCCACAGGCCCCTTCTCCAACATGTCTCTGGTGACCATCCAGATGTGATGATTCCCAGGACCCTCCCTCCCTCCCTTAGCCCTCGCTTCTAAGAGTCTGTAAGATATTCCCACTTGAGGAGCTTGTCTTCTTAAATGCTGTATCTCAGAAATTAAACTCCTCCTTTTCTCACGCCAAACCATCTCTTCCTCCTGGCTGCTCTCCTCTTCATGGGGTTGTTCATCTCCCACACACTCAGGTCAGAAACCTTGCTATTGCCTCCCCTCTTTCCACGCCTCCACTTTTTTCTGCTCATGTCTTGCCCATCACTCAATCTTGCAGATTCTTTCTTCATGCCTTTCATTCCTTCCTTCCTGTTTCTATGGCCCCTACTCTGACCCAAATCATATTACCTAATATTGCTTCATATTTTTACCCAAGAGCCTCATCCTATCTCTGGTTCCCTTGGAAGCTCCCGAATGCCTGCAGGCAAATCCAGCCCCCTTAAATTTACCATTCAGTGCCTCCCATAATCCAACCTTGATCTGCTCTTCTAACTAAACTTTCCCCATACCCAAATGAAGCCCCAGCCAGCCTGGTGTGCTCCCCAGTCTCCGGCAAGCCTCTGCTCAAGTCCTGTGTCCTGTTTGGAATGCCAGCCCCATGCACTTCACCAGTCCTACTTACTCCTTTAAGGCTCAGTTGGTGACCCACCCTTTTGGAGGACATCTGAGCTCCCCATGGCAGCTTCTGGGCTTTGCATCCTGGGATCTCCCAGAATCTATTTTTCAACCTGATGCTACATTCCTCCAGAGCAGGGAGATGCCTTTTATTTTGTTCTTCTTCCTTATACCGTCAAATTCCAAGGATAGAAAATTGCATTTCCCTGGGCCTGTGAAAAGGGATCCCTCCCTCCCTGCACACTCATGCCTGGCTCACAGGGAGTGAGCCAGACAGCGCTTCCTCATTCCCCGCAGTGGGTGTCGCAACAGCCAGTTGCAACTAGAATAGGGGCCACATCCCAAGTCTCTTGAATTCTTGCCCTGTGGTTAGGATGCCCTTCTTGCCTGTCCTGAAGGTGGAGATTTCCTACAGCCCAGAGAGAGGGAGTCAGCAGTGTAGGGCAGGAACTCCACTATTTCTTTATTAAACCACTCCTAACTCTCACTAATCTCTGTGAGTCTTGCCTTTCCCTTTTCTCTCCTCCTCCTGCTGTTGAGTACAACTAGGCTAGGCTGAATGAGAGGAGAAAGACGGGGAGGAGGAAAGAAGTTAGGCAGGCTTGGCAGAGGGTGCAATGCTCTGGGAAAACGGGAGAGATTTACAAGGCAGAGATTAACAATTTTTAGTAACTTGGACTTTGACCTCCAGTGTACACAGACATAGCCATGGCTGCTGGACTCTGAGCTTTGTGGCCGTGGAAAGCTTGAGATTTGCAAACACTTGGTCGACAATCACCTCGTTTATCTGCATTGTCACCAGTGCAGCCTCTGAGCCCTCTCCCCGTCTTTACTTGACCCTGTATAGAAAAACGCTTTCAGAGCCAAGTGCGGTGGCTCATGCCTGTAATCCCAGCACTTCGGGAGGCCGAGGCGGGCCGAGGTGGGCAGATCACCTGAAGTTGGGAGTTTGAGACCAGCCTGACCAACATGGAGAAACCTCGTCTCTACTAAAAATAAAAAATTAGCCGGGCATGGTGGCGCAGGCCTGTAATCCCAGCTACCTGAGAAGCTGAGGCAGGAGAATGGCTTGAACCCAGTAGATGGAGGTTGCAGTGAGCCAAGATCGTGCCATTACACTCCAGCCTAGCTGGGCAAAAGAGCAAAACACTGTCTCAAAAAAAAAAAAAAAAAAAGAGAAAAGAAAAATGCTTTCTGCACCCAACACTGAACACTCAGCCCCAGCCTGTGTTCATGCCCTGGGGGTCCCTGGAAGAGGGCACAGGAACTGCCCTGAGCCTAGGAGCCCTGGGCTGGTCGCTGCCTCCTTCATATCCCACCACATGCTATGGGGTGGGTCCCCTGGGTAAGCCTCCTGTTTTTTATTTGTATGTGCAATCAGGGGGTTGTGGGACTTTTTAGCAAAGCTTTCTTCAAAACAGATCTTAGGCAAGAGCCCAATATAAACCAGGCAAAAATATTCCTGTCCAGGGTTGAAGTGAGAAGGTGAGGTACCTACCAGGCCCTTGAGTCCCCTCCACGGATCTCCTGAGGTGCAGGTCATCTGGAATTCTTTCCGGGTCTCAGGCTTGTGAGGTGCTCGTTGTGTATGTGTCATGGGAGCTGGAGAATGGCTGTAGGTGCAAATGGATTTGGAAAAGAACAATCTCAAAGTCTGAAGTCCAGCCTGGGGCATGGCAGGTTTATGTATGTGTGAGTGGTGGGAGGGGCTGTAGATTTGAACTCCCTGAAAGAAGATGTGTGATTCTCACCAAGGAGCAAATGCGTATGTTTCTGAAGGAAAGTTCATTGCTATCATCTGACTCTCCAAGGCACCTGTGACCCCAAAAGATTAAGGACATCTCTTATAAGATATTATCATCCGTTCTATAAACCTTTCATAAAAATGCCCTCAAACTTGAGCTCCTTTTTAATTCAGACAAACTAGGCCATAAGCCCTGTTGAGGAAAGAACCATATCTGTATGGAGAGTCACTGTTACATCCCAAGGACACAGCCTGGTGCCTGACACACAGCTGGCATTGGGTACGTACAATGTGTGCCTGACATAAGGCAGCTCTGTTCTCCCAATAAGGAGGGCTGCTAAAAAAAAAATTAAAAAGCTTATTTTCATATGTAAACTTTGTAGGATAATGTTGAATAGATTATTTTAGCGATACATTTTCAATCACATGCTAATAACAATACATTAACTTAAATACTGCTTTCCCCCAACTCTCCCAGTTTAGGAAATGTTGTAACTGTTCACTCCCATCTCTGACATCAGTGTCCTTCTTGTCACCAGAACCCTTTCTGCATCAGCTCTTCATGTTCTGCGCACATCATAGTCCCTGTGGTCTAAAGAGAGTTGGCTGTTTCATATTGATCCAAAAGGAGTTTATTTACTTATTTACTTATTTTTTATTTTTGAGACGGAGTCTCTCTCTGTCACCCAAGCCGGAGTGCACTGGCACGATCTCAGCTCACTGCACCCTCTGCCTTCTGGATTCAAGCGATTCTTCTGCCTCAGCCCTGCATCCCCACCACCCCTGCCCCCCGCCACCGCCAGTTTATTTTTTAATAACTGCTAATTGATACTTATTGATGAATAGTAGTTTTTTGAGATACAGTTCACATACCATAAAATTCACCTTTTAAAAACGTGCAATTCAACGATTTGTAGTACATTCACAGAGTTGTGCAACCGTCACCCCTTTTTTTTTTTTTTTTTTTTTTTTTTTTTGACAAGAGTCTTGTTCTGTTGCCCAGGCTGGAGTGAATGGCATGATATCAGCTCACTGCAACCTCTCCCTCCTGGGTTCAAGTGATTCTCCTGCCTCAGCCTCCCAAGTAGCTGGAATTACAGGCACCTGCCATCATGCCTGGCTAGTTTTTGTATTTTTTAGTAGAGATGGGGTTTCACTATGTTGGCCAGGCTGGTCTTGAACTCCTAGCTCAAGTGATCCACCCACGTTGGCCTCCTAAAGTACCGAGATTACAGGCGTGAGCTACCGCACCTGGCCCTCCATCACTGCTATCTAATTGCAGAACATTCTCGTCACTCCAAAAAGAAACCCCTGTACCATAAGCAGTCACACCCTGTTCTCCACTCCCCCGTCCCCTGGCAAGACTAGTCTACTTTCTATTTTTATGGATCTGCCTTTTCTGGTCATTCCATATAAATGGAATCGTACAACACTGTGGCCTTTTGTGACGGCTGCTTTCACTTAGCACAATGTTTTGAAACTTCATCCATGTTGTAACATCTATTAGTACTTCGTTTCGTTTTGATTGATATTTATTGATGAGTAACATTTTGTTGTATGGATATGCTATATTTTGTTTATCTCTTCATTAGTTAGTAAACATTTGGGCTGTTTCCGCTTTTTGACCATTGTAAGTACTGCTGCTATAAACATTCACATACAAGTTTTTTTGTGGACATATGTTTTCATTTCTCTGAGCTATAGACTTAAGAGTGGAGTTGATGGGTCCTGTGATAACTCTGTTTAACATTTTGAGGAACTGCTGAATGGTTTTTCACAGCAGCTGCCTCATTTTTTATTCCCATCAGCAGTACTTGTTGGTTCTAATACCTCCACGTTCTTGCCAACACTTGTTGTTGTCTGTAATTTCGATGTTAGCTATCCCAGTGTGGATGAAGTAGTATCTTACTGTGGTTTTCGGTTGCATTTCCCTGATAATTAATGATGGTGAACATCTTTTCATGTTCTTGTTGGCCATTTGTACGTCTTCTTGGGAAAAAATGTCTGTTCAAATCCTTTATAAAGTATTTATTTTTTATGTCAACAATATAACCACTCAGTACACTGCTTTTTAGACAATGATCTTTTAAAGGTTTGTTTACAACATTTACCGCTTGAAATTTTAAGGTTATGCCCTCAAGAAAAATTGCAGAGGGAGCTAAGCTATGAAGATGCAAAGGCATAAGAATTATACAATGGACTTTGGAATCGAGGACAATGGAATCGAGGGAAAGGGTGGGAGCGGGGTGAGGGATAAAAGACAAATTGGATACAATATATACTGCTCCAGTGGCATGAGTCCATCAAAATCTCAGAAATCACCACTAAAGAACTTATTTATGTAACCAAACACCACCTGTTCCCCAAAAACGTATGGAAAGAAAGAAAGAAAAAAATTTTAAAAAGAAAAATTGCTGAATCTATATTATAGTATGGTGGTTGCTTTTCATAAAAACCAATTCTTTTAAGTAACCTTTGTAAGCATCCCAAACTAGCCTTGATTGGAGTGCTAATACTTTTCCCCAACAGTATATTGTTGTTCAAAATAAGATAATTGAGAAAGCAACCCATAACATGAAAGATTCTGTAAGGGCTTGGATATAAACTTTCTCCTTTCCGACAGATAATTTGGGAAGGTAGAGAGCTTTACCTCCTATTCAAGCAAATGTGATATTTAAAAATAAGTAGATGGATGAATGGACAATGGACTCATGAATGAATGAACAAAAGAAGAAATGCAAGCAAGTAAACCAATCAAGCAACCACACCAATCTTTCCCTCTTTATTTAGGATTTTCTAATCCCCACTTAGTAAATCAGCCTTGGTCTTTAATTTACATTTTATGGAACCATATATAAAATTGTTTAAAAAACAAGTTTGCAGTTACAGATTGGAAACAAGACACTGTATTTTCTGTCACCTGGAATATCTTTATCATCTTCCTTTAAAATGGGAAGAAACTAAGGCTGCGCAGGGTCCTGGAGGCAGTTGAGAAACTCAGACATCAAGTGATGTGATTGCAGGCCGTGGTCCAGAGTTGTAAGTCACCAGAGTGGGACCTTTAGGCTTGTGACCTGATAACAAGGATTTTCTTGGGCTGGCCCCCCAGCTCTTCATTGCTCTTTCCATCAGCACAAAGGTTTCTGGGTTGCTGGTGTTTTGTGGGTGACCCTGGAAGTCTCTCCTTCTACCTTCTCTGGGGTGAGACAGTCTGATCCATCTCAGAGGCCACACTCACCACCTACTGCACAGAGACACAGCCCCCTCCCCATACTTTACCATTGGTCCTTTCTTAAGAAAATGTGTGAGCTGGCAAATGGTACTCTGGAGTTTGGGGTAAGAGAGAGAAAGAGGAAGACTATCGGGCAAGAAGATAAGAAAGGAAGCTGTGGCCTGACATGGGCACAGAGACATGAGCGAAAGCTTGAGAGATGACCTTTAAAGGCTCAGACCCCGGAAAGGGAAGAAGTTGGGACAATGGAAAGACTGGCAGAGTGGTAACATAGCAGGCAGGCTCTGGCGTAGCTGACTCTGGAGTGTGTATGGTTGGAGTTGGGGATCAGGGGGTCAGGGACAGTACACAGCAATGTGGACATACATGGCCTGGACTCCTTTCCTTTACTGATGGTGGTTGACAGGTTCAGAATTAGGAGTTCAGGTCAGCATCTATGTGAGAAGCATCCAGATCCCTTCCGTAGAATTTTAGTCCATTCCTGGCAGGATCCCAGTGTTTCCGGTGACAGTGACACCTAGTCCTTTCTTCTGTGCCTGTCGGTCAGGACGGAGTCTCACCTATCCTAGCAGGTGGCTGTTTTCCTTTCGGCTTTAAACATCTGCAAGGAATGAGTCTATGTGCTTCCTTGAAGTCATGTTTCCTATTTTTGAGAATGTAGAATTGGTGGCTTTGACATGGTGAACCTAAAGCCCAGCTCCACATCACTTAGCACCTGCTATGGGCCAGGTACCATGCAAGGCATGAGTGGTTTCGGAGGTGAACAAGGGGTACTATTCTCAAGATGAAACAGTAATTCAGGCAGCCACAGTGAGACCAGATGTTCTGCATGACAGTGGAGCAGATACCATGGAGGCAGGAAGGCCAGAGCTACCAAATTTACCAAGAGGAGGCCCAAAAGGCTTCATAGTGAGGTGGTGCTGGGAAGGATTTTGAAGAAGTTAGGAGTGTGCCAGGCAAAGGGTGGTGAAGTGAGGTGCTTTACAGGTTGAGAGCACAGCATATGTAAAGATAAGAAGGCACTGAAGAAATGGGGCCTGTTTGGGAAGCTGGGAACATCTCAGGGTGTCTGGATCTAGCAGGAGCACGGTGCAGATAAGGCGGGAATGCTATAGAGACCCTTGATCCAGGTGGCTTAGTGTTGGACATCATTCTCCAGTGACAGGAAGCAATAGGATAGATATGATAGGATAGGATAGACAGTTGCAGGAATTTTTAAGCAGGGAAGAGAGTCAGATTTTTGTTTAAAGAGGACTTTGGCCCCAGGCCACAGGAGATCTTGCACCAAGCATGGAGAAGCCTTGGCTGGGCATGGGCAGACAGGCATTTCTGGGGAGTGGCCAGGGCTGCAGGCAGGGCTGAGCTGGTGCAGCAAGTGGGAGGTGCCAGCCCTCCAGGGGCATGGCCCAGGCTGCCAACTGCTGCTCGGGCATTGAAGCTGTCCACACTGGCCGCTGGCCAGCAGGGCTGGTGAAGGAAGAACCCACTTCCTGCCTCTTGCTGCTGTTTGCGTATGTACAGTGGGGAGGGGGGCAGACAGAAAAGACAGGGCTTGGCCAGGTGGGTAAGAACCAGCCAGCTGTCATCAAGAGGTGCAGTGGGAGAGATGGATGAAGGGGATACCTACCTGGAGAGCAAGGGGGTGGCCTGGCAGCTATTTTTGCCCCAACAGTTGGGCTCAGCTATTCCATCGGGATGATGACCCACAGAGGATGTTCAGGACTAGAAGGTGCTGTAGTAGAGGGAAGGGCATCCTCACGTTCTACCTCCCCGGGTGCCCCTCCTCCCAGAGCTCTTGGCTGTACCATCCGTTTATGCCTGGCACATGATTTCTTGAGATAAAATTATTTTTCACAAGTACATGCATTGCTAAATGGGATGAAGGAAAGGCGGGCCCCCATCTCGTGCCCCTTTGTCTCCCAGTCATAATCTAGCAAATGTCAGTATACAGAGCTCACACTCCAGAAACATTTTTTCAGATGCGGAGAAGTTTTAAGGAAAAGATCATCAAGGAAAAAGTGCTTGTTTTGGGATGGTCTCTGATACCTGTGGAAAAGAGGGGCATCAGAGAGATTCAGATAAGAACAAGATGCACAAAAGCTCATCCACTCCCAAAAGAGCTGAGTGAGTGGAGGACTCCCTGGCCCCAGGATGCAGCCACTTCAGTGGAGGGTGTTCCGAGGGAAGGTGTGTGTCATGACCAAGGCGGGCAGTCCTTGGACTCACTGCAGCCCTTCAGCATAGCATGGAGTCAGTGGCATCAGAATCACTTGCAGGGCTGTGGGGTTTTTTTATGTGTTTTTTGTTTCTGACAGGGTCTTGCTCTGTTGCCCAGCCTCCAGTACAATAGCGCAGTCATACCTCAATGCAGCTTCTACCTCCCAGGCTAAGCAATCTCCTCCACCTCAGCCTCCCTAGTAGCTGGGACTACAGGCACCCACCATTACACTCAGCTAATTTTAAAATATTTTTTGTAGAGACAGAGTCTTGCTCTGTTGCCCAGGCTGGTCTTGAACCCCTGGGGTCAAGTGATCCTCCTGTCTTATCCTCGCAAAGTGCTGGGATTACACAGGTATGATCCACCTCACCTGGCTGCAGGGCTTTCAAACTGGGCTCCAACTCCATAGTTTCTGCCACAGTGCATCTGGGGAGAGCAAGAATTGTACTTCCCACAGGGTTGCAAGTGATGTGGATGCTGCTGGCCTGGGAACCCCACTCTGAGAACCACTGCAGTGGAGGTCCCCCACAGGGATGTACCCTCAAGCATCTTTGCAATTCCGTTCCTTAAGGGTGTGTATCAGAACCCCCTACTCCACAGGTGAGATTTTGAGACACTTCTGTGCCTGTCTGCTGTTGTGCCCAGGCAGTCATTTCTTCTTCTCTTTGGCTTTGCTTTACTTTGTTCCTTTTTTTTTTTTCCTGAGACAGGGTCTCACTCTCTTGCCCATGCTGGAGTGCAGCAGTGTAATTATAGCTCACTGCAGTCTCAACCTCCCAGGCTCAAATGATCCTCCCACCTCAGCCTCCCGAGAAGCCACTGAGCCCAGCCTGCTTTGTTCTTAATGCTTCAAAAATAGTTTTGGTGCCCACCCTGGTTGAAACTACGACTATGTTTCCTTTCCTGCTCACAGCACCCTGATGACTTGGTTGGCTTCCCCAGTTTTTTGTCTTCGTTCCCGGTGTTCTCAAAGGCAAGACTGCCTCTCCCAGGCTTCCTAAATTCCCACCTCTCAGATTCCTTCGAACCCTCCCCCTGTGCCACCTCTGCCGTGCGCTTCTCCCAGCACCGACCGTTCATCCCGTCCGTGCTCCTCTGATCCCACAGTCTTCTTCCTGACTCTGTTAGGACTTTCCTTCCGCCTTATTTTATCATTCATTGGATGTGTGCCTTCCCCACTTAGACTATAGTCCTGAGGATGGAGTCCTGGCACCTGTATCCCCCCTCAGTGGGTCACATAGAAGACGTGTTCCATCCATATCTGCTGTATTGCAGTGAGAAGGGCCTGAAAAACAAACCAAAGCAAACCGAGACCTGTTTACATTGGCCCTTGCTGGACACCAGCTCTCGAAACGCACTTACCAAGGCCTGGGTGATGGGGAGGGGGAGGCGTTTGTGAAGCCACCCCTGAGCTGATGTGGCCAAGTGCCAGGGTCCGATGTGCTCATCAGCCTTGAAAATAATTTGATTACTAATCAGCATCGCTCAGGGAACTACCACCCCCAGAGCTGTATTAAGAATGTTTTCCTCAGGCAAAAAATATGTGGGCCTTGACATCCAAGTCAGCCTCAGGAATTTCATTTTATGATTGATCCTTCTTTGTTTGTTGTTTGTTTGTTTATTTTTTGTTCGTTCTTGTACATCTTCCAGATCCACCTTCTTCTGGATCTCTCAGTTGACATACAGCCAAGCCCTCCCACTGCTCCCTTGCCCTCTCAAATCACTTCCAGACATGGTTCCTCTTCCTCAAGCCTGACTCAAGGTCTTGCTCTTTTACTTTGTTACGAAAGTCACAAATGACTTTGAAATGAAGCCACTGGTGTTTTCCAGGCACATGAAGTCCCCTGACCTGGGGACCCCATATAGTCCCCAAAGCTCTGCAGTGTTCCACATACCTGTCTGGGAATGACTGCCCTTTGCTGCTTTTTTATACCTGTCTAATGACACCTCACCCTGGAGGGGATGCCCAGCTCACAGAATGCACCTTCAGCCAGTCTCAGCCCAATGCCACAGAGGTGCCCTTGACAACCCCATTCAACCTTTACCTTATTCATTCACTGTTACCATGTCACCTGCCTTCTGGCCTTTCTCCTTTAAAAAAATGTTTTTCGCCAGGCGTGGTGGCTCATGCCTGTCATCCCAGCACTTTTGGAGGCTGAGGCAGGCGGATCACGAGGTCAGGAGATTTGAGAGCATCCTGGTTAACATGGTGAAACCCTGTCTCTACTAAAAATACAAAAAATCAGCCAGGTGTGGTGGTGGGTGCCTGTAGTCCCAGCTACTTGGGAGGCTGAGGCAGGAGAATGGTGCGAACCCAGGAGGCGGAGCTTGCAGTGAGCCGAGATCATGCCACTGCACTCCAGCCTGGGCGACAGAGCGAGACTCCATCTCAAAAAAATAAATAAATAAATAATAAAAAAATAAAAATTTTTTCATCAGTGCTGTAACTAAAGGAAAATGTACTAAGTTTGGAGAAAGGACTCCTAGACTCAGTTCCTGCCTGTATTTTACTCTTCATGGAAATGGCACACCCCTCAGCCCATGTATTTGTGCGCCCTCTCCCACTTCTCTCTCCCCAAGACATCCCCTCCCCAGCATGAGGTTGGAACTGATATTATTGCTCTTTTAAATTTGGAGCAATATGTCTCCCCATGGAGAAGGATGAATATCTGGTTTGCACACAATTATTCACGCTATATCAGCAAGGCAGGTCCCAAGGGTTAGGAGCTAGGGCTTCTCAAGGTGTGGCCCCTCTACTTCCCAGCCACGTGACCTCAGCACCTTCTGACCCCTCCCATCCTCAGCTTTCCTGCATGCTGAAGGGTGACAACCCCAGTGTTTTCCTTAAGGGATGCAAAGATTAAAAGGAGATCATACACGTACGTATATAAAGCACTTAGCATTCATTGGTGTGCTGCATGTAATAAGTATTCAATCCATGTAGCTGTTACTTGTATTGATGGCATATGTTACTAGAAGACAGAAATATAGATAACTAAGGTCACCCAGGACCCCACCCCTCATCCGCTTGATGGCACTTGGCAGGAACTTCAGCCCCTCAGCCTGGGGTTCCCTTGGTCTGTTACACCAGGTGTAAACTCACTTCCCTCTGCTTCTGCCACCTCTGTACTGTTGCGTCTTGTTTGGCTACATCACTCCAGGACACACAACTCAGCCCCTTCACCAATGACCCCAAGAAGTCTCAGACCATACAGAACACTTATGATTTTTCCTGGAGGAAGGAAGGAGGGAGGAAGAAGAGTATTAGGGAGAGAGGCCAGGCGCGGTGGCTCATACCTGTAATCCCAGCACTTTGGGAGGCCAAGGCGGGTGGATCACTTGAGGTCAGGAGTTTGAGGCCAGCATGGCAAAACCTCATCTCTGCTAAAAATATAAAAATTAGCCAGCCATGGTGGTGGGCACCTGTAATCCCAGCTACTCAGGAGGCTGAAGCAGGAAAATCGCTTGAACCCAGGAGCCGGAGGTTGCACTAAGCCAAGATGGCACCACCGCACTCCAGCCTGGGAGACAGTGAGACTCTGTCTCAAAAAGTGTTAGGGATAGGGTCAGATCATGGGGGCATTCCCATTCCACTACTTCTTTGGCCTCCTCCTTGCTTTTATTTCTCCCTTTTCCCAGAGCAATGAACAGATTATACCACCCCAGCTTCCTCGGGCCTCATCTTCTAACTGCAATGATTTAGTGAGCACATGTTTCTAAATAGTTTTCTTCTTAGGAGGACTTCTGCTACCATCTCCTCTTCATCTTTTATATGTTTAAACACATGCCACATCCTTGGGGCAGAGCTGCCCATGTTGACATCTGGGCCACAGTGAGGACCTGCCTGTCCCTGGGGAATGTTGGGGCTTCTCTGAGTGAGGGGCTTAGCGGCCTGGAGAACAACATCTATTGGAGAATCCCCCTGATTCCCCTGCAAAGGCAAGCTGAGCCAGGAGTGGGGTGTGGATGATTCTGTTTGTGAATTCTGGGAAGTACTTGCCTTCCCCAGCCTGCAGATATGACATTTGGATGATGGGACCCAGTAACCTATTTGTGAAGAACTTCTATACTGACTTTCTGATCAAAGGAGGAGATGAGAGGTAGGCAGCTTCTATGACACACGGGTGATTCCAGGCATGGAAAACACACAAAACCTATGACATTAATGGGAAGGCGAGTCAGGTGAAAATGTGTATACATGCCCCAGATCCAGCAGCTGCCATGGAGGAGACCAGGACCTCATGATACTGGAGGCCACAGTGAGGGGTTGGGGCCATGGTGACGAACTTAGAGGAGCAGGAGATGCTCACACCACTGGCTGCAAAGTGACTGAGGCTGTCTGAGACACCAGACCAAAGGTGTCCAAACTCCTTGCTCCCCAAAAAAAGATTCATGTCTCACCCCTCTGCCAGAAGAGCTGTTTCTCCTACTCAGATGTTCCTCATTCCCTCTTGCAATTTTGAAGTTAAGGAGAAGCTGATTCAGCTTACAAGTCTGGTTGCTCAGGACTATGGCATATGTTACAGGTAGTTCGCCCTCTTTGAGCTACAGTTTTCCATTTGCAGATGGGGAAGAGCTCATAAAAGAGGTTATGTGGATCCATGTTTTCACTCTGTTTTCTTAAAAGTACTTGCTTTCTTTGCAGGGTGCTGTAATCCTAGCACTTGGGAGGCTGAGGTAGGCAGATCGTTTGAACTAGGAGTTCAAGACTAGCCTGGGCAACATGACGAGACCCTGTCTCCACAAAAAAAAAAAAAAAATACAAAATACAAAAATTAGCCTGGTGTGGTGGCACACACCTGTAGTCCCAGCTACTCAGGGGGCTGAGGTGGGAGGATTTTTTGAGCCCAGGAGGTTGAAGGCTACAGTGAGCCGTGATTGTGCCACTGCACTCCAGCCTGGGCAACAGAGGCAGACACTGTCTTGAAAGAGAAATAAAAGTTGCTTTCTGCTCTTCATGCTGCTGCAAGTGATGGAGAAAGTGACGAGCAGTCTCCTTTCATCACAGAAAAATGGAACATCACAAAGGACCAGAAATATCCCCATTGAACAACAAATTATTTGGGGGAAAAGTGGGGCAGACCACTAAAAGTCATCCAGCTCAAACTCCTCATGGAGAAAGGTCATCTTTTCCTTGAGCACCTGTTGGGAATATTTCATCCCAACACCTCATTCCAATTGTTGGATAACTCATGGCTGGAAGGTTCTTTCTTTCACTGAGCCAAACTGTCTGAAACTCACGCTCCTTTGGTGCTGAACTGCACTTGGCAATAGCACAGAGTGATGACTGTTTTGCAGTTTGACAGCCCTCAGTGATAGGGAGCTACCCACCCTATTATCCCTTGATCTAGGCTTAACATCAAGAGTTACTTCTCCTCTTCTTTGCATGAGGTGGGTTTTCAGATGTCGTGCCTTTCTGGCTCTCCATTTCTGGATCAGTGATTCTGTTGCCATCTTAAAAAGTCATGGCTAGGCTGGACACTGTGGCTTATGCCTGTAATCCAAGCACTTTGGGAGGCCAGAGCAGGTGGATCACTTGAGGTCAGGAGTTCGAGACCAGTCTGGCCAACATGGTGAAACCCCATCTCTACTAAAAAAAAAAAAAAAATTAACCAAGCATGGTGGCATGTGCCTGTAATCCCAGCTACTTGGGAGGCTGAGGCAGGAGAATCGCTTGAATCCAGGAGGCAGAGGTTGCAGTGAGCCGAGATCCACCCGCCTCGGCCTCCCAAAATGTTGGGATTACAGGAATGAGCCACTGTACCTGGCCATTCTTATGTTAGTTTGCTCAACTATCATCAGAAAGTACCACAGACTGGGCAGCTTCAACAACGTAGATTTATTTTCTCCCAGTTCTGGAGGCTGGAAGTCCAACATCAAAGTGTCAGCAGGGCTAGTTTCTTCTGAGTCCTCTCTATTTGGCTTGCAAATGCCGTCTGTTGCCTGTGTCCTCACATGGTCATCCCTCTGTGTGCGTCTGTGTCTTAATCTCTTCCTCTTATAAAGACACCAGCCATACTGGATTAGGGCCCACCCTAATGGTCCCATTATAATCACCACTTTAAAGACTGCATCTCTAAATACAGTCCCATTATGAAGTACTGGGGGTTAGGACTTCAACATAGGAATTTTGGGGGACACAATTCAGCCAGAACATTCTATCTTAGCATCATCCAGC
The DNA here is from genome assembly GCF_028885655.2 of Pongo abelii. Classification (NCBI taxonomy): domain Eukaryota; kingdom Metazoa; phylum Chordata; class Mammalia; order Primates; family Hominidae; genus Pongo; species Pongo abelii. Next base: position 29,192,754 of record NC_071992.2, read on the forward strand.
CAAGCTGACTTTACCTAGTCTCTGCAATCACTATATCTCTACCTCTCATGCATTTGACCCCACTACTTCTTGCCTTCCTCCCCTGCTTCTCTTTCAAAGCTGCTCTTCCAAGAAGCTCTCATGCCAAGCAGGTGTCCAGTCTGTTTAAACACCCACAGAGATGGGGAGCTCCTTCTCTCTGAAGCAGCCCATTCTTCTGGCTTCAACAGCATCATACCCTAGCAATGTGGACCTGGAGAGGCCTCATGTTTCACAAACCCAAGGTGCTTTTCAATTCAGATAAAACAATCTCCAGATAAATAAAACGACCTCCAGATAAAATGAGAACCGAGTAACATATGGGAAAAAACAGAAATATCCCCAAAGTTGAAAACCAGTGAAACTGGATGCCTAAAGTCTGTCTACTCTCAGATACTCTTCTTGGGGAGCAGCTTTGAGCCAAATCTGGCCCTTTTCCTATGTTACAAATACTCAAATGTTTCTTTGCTTGTTTCCAGCCATGCGGGAGTACCGTGGTCTCTGCCCTGTTTCCTCTGCATGACAGGACTCTCCTAAATTTCACTTGCCAAGACCCCTTGGTCAAAGTAAAATCAACAGAACCCCCTTTTCTTCCCACTCTGCTTTCCAGCTCTTCCCGGCGTGCACACACACCTCCTGGAACTCCAGCCTTGTGCATCATCTTGATGCCGTCGCCTAGTAACGATATGCTTAGCAACCGGTAAGGGAAGTGCGATCACACCTCCCAGCACTGTATGTGAAGCACTGCAGACAATACAAACAGTTCCCTGGTTCTCTTTGCAGCTAGATGAAGGTAGTTGTCAGAGGTGGCCAGCATTATGCTCCAGAGATAGTGGCTCATCATCCGGGGGCCCAAATTGGTTGTTGCTTGGCTTCTACTTGGCATTGGGCAATATCTTTGTGGGGGCGGCTGGGTAGGTGGTTCTTGAAGGGCCGGATCTCTCTGCTTGCACTTGTTCTCAGGATGCCCGTCATGCAGGCTGGGCAGCTTGCAGAATCCTCTCTACTCCCACGCAGCCCTGCCGTGTACCAAGCCACATCCCCCCGCATCCCAAGTCATTCCCCACTGCCTCTTGCATTTGGAGGCTCTTCTTCTGTGCCCTGGCACTGCGCAGGCCTCCACCTTGCAGCCGACCTGTCCTCCCGGTACCCATGCCTCTGTCTTTCCAACACCCCATCAGGCATGTTTCTCCCTCATCACTATCTCTCACATTTCTGTGCATCTCAGCCTCAGACCACTGGGTCTGATGCCAAACAGAGGGGACTGAGGCCTGCTTCCTGCTCTCTTCTGGTGTCCTTATTAGAAATTGGATCATTGTGACTTAACTAAAGTTTCCAGGGTGTCATGTTGCACCCAGAAAACAACAGAGAAGGCCAGAGAGTCTAGAGTCTAAAAGTGTATTTCCAATCCCAGATCCCTTTTTCTGTTTGTTTTTTGGTCTTAACTGTATGACTTAGGTCAAGTTTCTTTAACCTCTTTAAGTCTTAATTTTCTAGAGGGGTTGGAATATTTGCCTCACAGGGCTAGGATGACAATTACATAAAGTACAAATAGAACCCCGTAATAAACCGCATGGCATACAGTCAGAGAACCCATTAAATATCCTCTTCCTGTCCTTCCATCTCTGCCTCTTTGTTCTTCCTTTCAAACCTCAAGCTAAAGCCAGTTTTGGAGTTGGATTCTCAGAAGGCAGCACAGTGCATTGGCAGGAATGCGGGGCAGGGGGTGAAGACCTCAGCTCTGATCCTGGGCCCCACCCCCAACAGCCCCGAGATTCCTTTCATTCCCCTGTAAAATGGAGCAAAGAGCACCTGGCATGTCTCATGCAAAGAGTTGCTATAAAACTCAAAGGAAATAATATTTATCAATATCCTGTACACATTTCGAGATGTTTTACAAATTTTAGAATAATTTTCTCGGACAAACCTGGTCCCATTTTTGCACCTGTAAAATGAAATGAGATTCCAAAATACCTAAAACCCCTTTAAATCCTAATATAGTGACAAACTGAGAGGTGATAGTTGCTTGCCCATCAAGGGCCACCCTAGACAGGACAGACTCCTTCATCACAGGCAGTCTTTGTCCTAAAGTTGTCAGGATAGATTGCAGCAATACTTCCACTCTCTCTTCACAGGGGCTCCTTGACCAAGGTGGCTGGTTATCACCCAGTCAAGACCTCAGCCCAGTAACATTCTGCAGGCTTCTCATCCTAGCATGGAAATGTATATAACTCTGTTCTTTCAGTAAGGAAAACAAATGAGTCAGAGCATACTCAAAGCATGATAAAGGTACGGGGAAGCAATCGCTGGTGTAGGTGTTTGAACTTTATGTCATGGATACTTCCATGGTGGCTGTGAGTTTAGTAGCAGCCTAAAAGACAGTAGAATTTGCAAATGGAGGATACATTAAGCAAGAAATTTAAAAAGGCGTAATGTAAGTCACAGTAAGTCAAACAGCAGAGGGACAAACAAATAGAATTTGGATGTTATTGAAACCTTGAAGGTTGGGAGTCTGGCCAAGGATGAGCCAGAGACATTTGCATTCTCTTCTGAGAGACTTCCCCCAGGCAATTATAGGGTCTCCAAATAACAGATCATCTCAGCAGATAAGATAGGAGATTCAGAGCTCTCAAAGCTCTGGATTTGTCTGGAAGGTCTATTTCAATAACCTTTGGGGAGAGGGGTGCAACCCCACTCAGGGACCTTGCTGTTACAATTCTCCAGTCCCGTGACTTCAGGGTAAAGATAAGTAGAGCCTCCTGTTAATAAGTGGTGGAACTCCTGCTTCATAATAAAGTTGCAAGAGGTCGGACATAACACAAGTGCGAACTGTTAACCCCAGTTGTAACTAACTTTTAAAAAATATAGGTATTTGGGGCTGGGCAAGGTGGCTCATGCCTGTAATCCCAGCACTTTGGGAGGCCAAGGCAGGTCATCACCTGAGGTTAGGAGTTCAAGACCACTCTGGCCAACATGGTGAAACCCCATCTCTACTAAAAATACAAAAATTAGGGTGTTGGTGGCACATGCCTGTAATCCCAGCCACTTGAGAGGCTGAGGCAGGAGAATTGCTTGAACCCGGAAGGCAAAGGTTGCAGTGAGCCAAGATCACATCAGTGCATTCCAGCCTGGGGGACAGGGAGAGTCCCCATCTCAAAAAAAAAAAAAAAAAAAAAAATATATATATATATATGTACTTGGAGCAGGCACAGTGGTACACACCTGTAGTCTGTAGTCCCAGCTACTCAGGAGGCTAAGGTGGGAGGATCACTTAAGCCCAGAAGTTCCAGGCGGCAATGAGCTATAATTATACCATTGCACTCCAGTCTGGGTGACAGAGCAAGACCCTGTCTCTAAAAATGAAATATATATATATATATATATTTCACAAGGAGCAGTGGGATTTAATCTATGTTCTTCCTGGACCCATAGAATAGAAAGTCATGGAATCAAGGACTATTAAGCCGATAGGAACCGTAATAACCACCGGGTCCAATCCCTTTAATCACAGGTGAGAAAATGGTCTCCAAGATGTTAGAAGTGATTAATTTGGGATTGTAGAAATGTTTCATTTGCCTTTAAAATAAAAATACAAAAATAAGAAAGCACAAAAGTGACTTACCTAAGGTTCCACAGCCACACAGACAAAGAATTTGTCTAGACCCTGAATCTGTTGACTTCCATCCCTCTACTGGTCCCAATGGATTCCATCTGAGGCTAGAACTGAGTTTCCAAAAATATCCTTTACCAAAAAAAAAAAAAGAAAAAAAAAGTGTACTAATGCCTCCAACTAGTCTTTGCAATGTAAAACTTTCCATTTTCAACATTTCACAATCTCCAGGATAATTTCATCAACATTATCTTTTGAATAAAACATAGACTTATTTATGGGGAAACGTTACACCTAAAATGTCAGCAGTCAGCAAATCTCTCAAAACACACCTGGTTATGTAGGGTTAAAACTGCCCGTTGAAGGGCAATGTGAAAATGGAACCTCTGTTTGACTTTCGTAACCCACTTCCCATGTAGCCCATCCACTTGAGGGAAAGAGAAACTGCTAATGGGATGGTAAAAGCAGTTTGAATGCCATCCCCCGCAGAAGCTCCTGTCTACAGCTTTTGTTCCCATGGTCTCTTCAATAAATATGACTCAGGCTGCTGTTTGGGCTTCACTTCCTCTGGGCAGGGAGCTGACAGCAGCAGCTCTGCTGTGCCCATCATGGTTGACTCAGGGGACCCACGGTGGGGGGGCTGCCTGTCCTCTCCCCAGCTGACCAAACACCCTTCTGCTCTTCCAAGCACTGCTGTCCCTGACTCATCCAGCTTTCAAAGTTCTCACCAATTCATAAGACTGGTGGCTCCCCATCACCCCATTACTTTTTCTAAAACAGTGCTGCGCACGTATCTTGATAAGCTGCCAAAGTGCTTTTTTCACCCACCTACTCACCTATAGAATTCATAGTCTCCAGTGTAGGCATGACGCATGGAAGGCCAAGGAAAGGCCAACATGTGTTCCTGCAAAAAACAAAAGCAAAAGACAGGAAAAGCCTCCCTGTGAGGTGAGAAGAAACCATCTCACCTCTTCTAAATGCTTGTTGGAGCAAGACCACAATCTACTTAACGTCTTCAGGGGTGGAGGGGGGCAGTCATCTGGGCCAGCCTACACTTGTAAACTTCTTTTTGCTATAGAATCAGCTATGAAAGGAGCTTTCACTTATTTGGATGCACATTATTTGATATGGTTTGGCTGTGTCTCCACCCAAATCTCATCTTGAATTCTCACGTGTTGTGGGAGGGACCCGGTGGGAGGTAATTGAATCATGGGGGTGGGTCTTTCCAACACTGTTCTCATGATGGTGAACATGTCTCATGAGATCTGATGGTTTTGAAAAACGGAAGTCTCCCTGCACAAGCTCTTTTTGCCTGTTGCCATCCATGTAAGACGTGACTTGCTCCTCCTTGCCTTCTGCCATAATTGTGAGGCTTCCCTAGCCACATGGAACTGTAAGTTCAATTAAACCTCTTTCTTTTGTAAATTGCCCAGTCTCAGTTATGTCTTTATCAGCAGTGTGAAAATGGACTAATACATTATTATTCTAAACTCAAGGGGATGGATTCTAGAACAAGAACTGTAGCATTTTACATAATAAGAACAGTTACAAAGGATTGAATAAGGAGTATGGGGGTCTCCTTCACCTAAGCCAGCCCAGGCTACAGTCACCTAAAGGATACAGAGAAGTGGAGAACCACATTTTCACGGGACTGCTCATCTAGTCTTGGGATTAAAGGGGATTAATTGCAAAAATATTTAGTTAGCAATCCAAAAATATTTGTTTAGCATCCACTACAGAAGAGACCCAGAAGATTTATGGTATAAGTTTGCCATAAGCTACATATCAGTTGGGCTGTTAATGTTGGGGGCTGTGTTTTTCTCCAATACTCAAGGGCAGTAGGGGGTGGATGGGGAGATACCACATCAGGCTAGTCAGTCACCCTCGGCTTTGAGATGGCACTCCTTGTCCAAGAAAGTGCTGTTTTTTGCTAGGATATCTCAGATGCAGGGTGCATTGCTTACCAATCTGCTGTGGAATTTTCTTCTCCTTGTCCTTTCTTCATATGGGATAGGAAAGGCCCAGCTTGGCCTAACTATGCCCTCACATGCTGATCTGTGAGTATGAGTAAACACAGCTCCTAACTCATTCACTCATGCGTGCTCGCTGTCTCTTTAACACACACACACATTGATCCTGTGGTCGCCATAGCACAGCCCTATATCTACCTAGTAATGGCAGACCAAGACAGCACTTGAGCAGATGAGGCAACTAGGGTAGGGCTGTTCCCAGGGGAGGCTGTTCAGGAGGCACAATTTCTACTGCTTGGCTGCATGAAGGTTAATAGCCTGGAGCACCAACTCCATAAACCTTATCAGTCACTTAGACCTGACTATGGGGTGGCTTTGTAAGATGTTTCCCAAGAGCAGGGGAAAAAGAGCATCAGCAGAAATGGGCCTGCTATTGAATATGAAGCAGGAAAAGGCAGGTGTCACACCCCTGTTTATTGTCCCAGCACTCTTTTAGTTGCAGATGACAGAAACCCAAAAGAGAGGATTCACCTTGGCTCACATACCCAAATTAGGGGAAGATCCAGGAAGCAGCTGAACTCAGGTGTGGTGGGAACCAGGACCTCATCCCAGAACCTCAGGACTCTCTGGGTCTGCCCCTCTGCCTCTGCTTCTGTCTCTCACATCTCTGGCTGTCATTACATGTTGGCTTAATTCTTTCAGAACAACTTGTGCCAAAAGAAAGGAACTTGGTGGCTAATGGTGTCTGAGCTCCCAGCCATAGCCCCATCACCCAGAGAAAAGCCCTTTTCCCCAAGCTAAAGTTTAAAAAATGCCAAAGAAGAACTCTGATTAGTTTGGCTAAGATCGTGTGTCCATTTCTGGACTAACCCCCACAGCCAAAAGGGTGGGGTACTGTGTTTGCTTCCTCTTGATTAGTGTGCCCCATCCTGTGGTCCAGGCCAGGACGGGGAGGAAGAGGAGATGGTGCTCTGTGATGAGCCGTCTCCACTAGCACACAAGGCTGGCCTGGGAGGAGGAATAGTCTCACAAAGAAAGCCAGTGAAATTCTCCCAAGCAGGGAAAGGAGACATTGCAGACAGATGAAACAATTGAGGTCCCCTGCAATCTATGTGCAAGCAGTTTGTGATTTGTGGCCGGCAGGTATGTTGACTGTTGGGAGGACTGTTAAACTTGGAAAACAGCAGAAAATAGTGACATCCGAAGTGCTTGAAAAATGGCAGCGTGTAATTAGTTATAGCTGGGAACAAAATAAAACTTTGCAGAAAGAACAGGTAGTGAGGGTGTGAAGTATATGTCAATAAATCATTTACATACCGCTGGGCTGTTTGACGATTGTTATTCTGTGAAGGTAACTGAGCTTGCCTTCCTTGTCTCATTGGCCTGCTTGTAGGATCTCACCAACCAATTTGTGTGTTTGCTCCTTGTTCTGTCTCTCCTGGGCTGGAACCCAATGTCAATATTAGGGATGGTCTTCCGACGGAATCATCCCTGATTTTCAAGGATGATATTTTTATTATACTGCTTATGTCTAGAGCTGAAAAACCACCTTGCTCTTCAGTCTTGAGGGAATGATGTTCTTACAGTAAACAACTCTTTTTGATTCTGCCTCTTAACACCCCAGACTATACTTTGTTCTTATTCAAAAGGAGCATTAGCTCTGATACTCTGCTACAGGCTGTCTAATAACAACCTCCCAAAGATGTCCACGTCCTAATCCCAGAACTTGTGCGTGTGCTACCTTACATGCCAAAGAGACTTTGCAGATGCAATTAAGTTAAGGATAGTGGGTTGGGGAGATTACCTTGGATTATCCGGTTGGACCTGGTGTTATCACAAGGGTCCTTTTAAGAGAGAGGCAGGAAGGTCAGAGTAAGAGAAGGCAGTGCAACAACAGAAGCAGAAGTCAGAAAGAGGGAGGGAAGAGAGAGAGAAGAGAGAAAAGGGAGAGATTGTAAGGCACTATGCGGCTGGTTTTGAAGATGGAGGAAGGAACCGTGAGCCAAATAATGTCGCAGCCTCTAGGAGCTGGAAAAGACAAGAAGAAGGATTCTCCCCTAGCACCCCAGAAAGAAGTCAACCCTGCTGGCACCTTGGTTTTAGGACTTCTGACCACCAGAATGGTAAGATAAATTAGTGTTGTTTTAAGCCACTAAATCGGTGGTAATTTGTTACAGCAATAGTAGGCAACCAATACAGCTACCTTTCTGGAGAGCAACTTGGCAGCATGTACTAGGAAATATAAGAGTGTATTCCTTCTGACTCAGTAATTCTAGCTCTAGGTTTCTCTCCTAGCGAAATAATCAGATCTGTAGAAATACACTTATACATTAAGAAGTTTGAGGCCATTCCTGGTGGCTCATGCCTGTAATCCCAGCACTTTGGGAGGCCGAAGCCAGCGAATCACAAGGTCAGGAGTTTGAGACCAGCCTGGCCAACATAGTGAAACCCTGTCTCTACTAAAAATACAAACAATTAGCTGGGCATGGTGGCAGGCACCTGTAATCTCAGCTACTTGGGAGGCTGAGGCAAGAGAATTGCTTGAACCCGGGAGGCAGAGGTCGCAGTGAGCCAAGATCATGCCATTGTACTCCAGCCCAGGCGACAGTGCAAGACTGTCTCAAAAAAAAAAAAAAAAAAAGTTCCAGTATTATCTAGAATACTAGAATAGTAACACCTTGGAGCCATCTGAGAGCCCTACTGGTGGCCTTATCTATATTATAATTATAACATTGTTCAAGTAAGAAAACATGGCCCCCTTAGTGATGACAGTCCCTCTCTATGTGGCTTCCAGCAATGTGTTATGATCACAGGTTGGGGTGGCCTGTATTAGGAAAAGACTGTGATGACAGCTTTGCTGTTGATCTATTGATTCAACAAATGCTTACTGACCATGTTGGGCCCTGGGCTGAGGGCAAAGAGTAAAGGACGTCTATGGGATTATAAGGAAGCTGCAAGAGTCTGGCCAGGGAGATGGTTATCAATGCAAAGACTTCACCGAAAAGTTGGTGTTTTACTTAAAACTTGAAGGATTGATAAGAATGAACTGCAGCTGAAAAGCCAATGAATTCATGGAATGCAGTATAGATCCTCGCTGCTCACCAGGAATTCTGAAGGCTCTGCAGCCTGAAGCAGGGCTAGCCCTCTTGTCAAAGAGCTGCAGTCAATAGTGGAAAAACGTAAACAATGCAAATGTCCTTTAATGGGAGACTGGTATATTCATACCATGAAATACTACTCAGCAATGAAAATGAACAAACTATTGACACGGGCAACGACCTGGATGGATCTCAAGGGTATTATGCTGAATGAAGAAAATGTTCATCTCAAAAAGTCGCATACTGTATGATTCCATTGACATCAGATCCTTTAAGAGATAAAACTGTAGAGATGGAGAACAAACTATGGGTTGTGGAGATGGGTGGTGGCATGAATGTGTCTAAAAGGGGTAACCCAAGGAAGTCTTTTCATGGTGATGAAACAGTTCTGTATCTTGACTGTGGTGATGGTCTCATGAGTGTGTTCACAGGATGAAATTGCATAGAACTACATACATACCACACACACCCACACATACGAATGAATCCATGTAAAAAAAATAACGAAAATGGGATCAGGTCTGTAGTTCAGTCACAGTATTATATGAATGTCAGTTTCCTGGTTTTGATATTATTATTATCCTACAAGGTGTTCCCATTAGGGGAAGATGAGTCAAGGGTACTCAGGACTCTGTGTGCTATTTGTACAACTTCCTTTGAGTCTATAATTCTTTCAAAATAAAAAGTACAAAAAATAGCGACAAATTAAAATTCCTCTGACACTTCTTCTGTCTCCAGGAATTTTCTCACCACTTGTATGGTTCCAGAGCCACTTCAGTTGGTGTTTAAATATTAATCCCTCATGGTCCTCACATCATTTCCAGGGGTCTTCTCATGATCTTGTAGGATAGGGAGGTAACCAGCAACTGACAGACAGCAGAGGAGAATGGGAAATTCATTTTCTTGCAAATCTCCAGTGCAGGGAGCCACCCCGTGCCTGCCGTCGTTTCCCTTAACTGCTATCAGGAGCATCATTTCCCAACCACCAGCTTTGAAGGAAATTGGGTCTCTTGTTGTGAAACTGGGCTTTCTTCTCTCTCCTTTGTCAACTCTGAATGAGAGAGGGGAAATGGGTCAGGTTAGAGAGAGGAGATGCCTTTTTTGAAGAGGAGATCTGAGTGAGATAAAGATATAGATAGCCAAGAGTAAGTGAGATAACAGAGTAGGTGCTCTGGCATAATAGAAAATGCACAGGCTTGGAATTACAGCTGCATTCATTCATTCATCTGATATTTATCAAGTGCCTAATCTGTGCCAGGCAGTTTTACATACTAGGGATATGGAGTGAAAATATGGTCCCTGGCCTCATGGAGATTATGTCAGATGACTACAATTTAGACTGTATAGCTCCCCAGTCATGTGACCTCTGAAAAGTTACTGAATATCTTTGAAGCTCGGTTTCTACTCTGCAAATTGGGGTTACTAGTAGTAATTGGGGTAACCAAGCCAACCTCATTGGATTTCTATGAGGTTGCATAAGAAGGTTTACTTAGTTCTTAGCACAATGTCTTAAACGTAGTAGATGTTCCCTTTTTCTCATTAGTTCTCTTCATCCTCACTCTTTGCTACCCTCCTTGGTAGATTCGTTAGAACCATCTAAATTCCCCCAGGGCAGAACAGGGCTGTGGACATAGCTCTGCACTGTAGGTTCAGCTGAGTTAAGCCATCCTCAGTTGAGCTGACTGCTACACAGTTTTGTAGCACTCAGGCCAAATGAAACCATGAAGAAGAAAAGAAGCAATTCTTTTTGCATTTCTGTCCATTTTTGCTTTATATTTTTAATTCTCTGTGTTTTGGTGCATATAAGCTTATGATTGTAACTTCTTGGCAAATTTTTCCTTTTTAACATGATTCCTCATAATCATATTTTTAATGTTTTTCTTCAAATCTTATTTGGTATTTTGTATATCAGTATCAACTTTCACTTAGTAACTGATTTATATTTTTCTGTCTCTTTATTTTTAACTTTTGATGTCTTAATGTTTTTAGGTTTGCTTCTTGTAAACTACAGATAGCTGGATTTTTAAAAAATTAAGTCTAAGCGTCTTTGTCTTTTAACAGGCAATTTAAGCTTCTTTATTTATTAAGACTTCTAATATATTTAGTATATGTATACTACATTATTTTGTTTGCCACGCTTCATCTTTGCCTTTTCTCACCTCTTGCTTTTCACTGTATTGATTACGTGTTTATTATTTTCTCCTTTTGTAGCCTATTGGCTTAGAAGTTATATATTAGGTTTCTATTATTTTAATGGAAATAATAGGTTAAAAATAAAACCTAATAATGGGTTTCTATTATTTTAATTTTTTAACACATACTTGAATTTAAGGTCTAACATTAATCAATATCATTATCCTCCTCACCAAATTGGAAGGATTTTATGGCACTTTGACTCTAATCTTTCTCTTCTTATGTCCCAAACTGTTGTCCACTGGTATTATAGTGCTATCTTCTTTTCAACATCTCCCCTCCCCATTTTAGCCATTAGGATTATTATCTTGGACTTTGCATACCTTCTTTTTTTCCTATTTAGATATTGCAAATATATATATTTTTGAAACATAGTCTTGCTCTGTCACCCAGGCTGGAGTGCAGTGGCGCGATCTTAGCTCACTGAAACCTCCACCTCCCAGGTTCAAGTGATTCTCCTGCCACAGCCTCCCGAGTAGCTGGGACTACAGGCACGCGCCACAATACCTGGTTAATTTTTTGTATTTTTAGTAGAGAAGGGGTTTCACCATATTGGCCAGGCTGGTCTCAAACTCCTGACCTCAAGCGATCTGCCTTCCTCAGCCTCCCAAAGTGCTGGGATTACAGGCATGAGCCACTGCGCCTGGCCTTGCAAATATACTTTTTATTGTCTTAAGTTGTTCCACTTACTTCAGTTCTTGATTTTCTAATCTATAATGTGCATCTGCTGCCCATTTCTCAAGGTGGGTTGTTTGGTTGTATGGATCGTCACTGTGAATTGGGGCAGGAGGAGCAGGGTATTTATGTGTTTTTGCTTATGGAAATGCCCTCCAGAGTTCTGCTTTTTCCTCTGCTTGAATCACTTGTCACCATCTCTGGATTTGTTTTTATTTTAATTACTTGGAATAGAATTCCCACTGCACGTAAGTAGAATGACACAGGTTTTGGGTTTTACTTTCTTTCTTTCTCTCTCTCTATCTTTCTTTCTTTCTTTCCTGGGACCCAGACAGAGGTCAAGCTTCTTCCTGCCCACGGCTGGTGAACAGTGTTTCTAGTGCCCACCTCGTAGTCAGGATGGTATTTGCTGTGTTAGTCTCTGCCTCACAAGGGTCTGGAGCCTGAAGACATCACCCTGCACGAAGGTTAAACCCCAGGCCCCAGCTCCTGGGCTAACATCCTCTGATACCCAGGTGGCCTCCATAGCTTTAGTGCCCACACACTGCTTTAGATTTTTCCGGATATTTCTGACACCTGAGAGTTTCTTCTTTACCACTTGGATGTGATTAAGATGTCTTTGTTATGGTTTATTCAGCATGCCATGCATATGAAGGGGGAAGGGCCCAGTAGACATTAGGTCTGTCTATTACAGCAACTGAAAAATCATACATCCCCATGTTCTCACATTGGCAAAAGCTCACTTTCATTTATTCAGTCAACAAATGTCACTGAGTCAACTAGAATCTAGGGCTAGGGTGATGCATAAAGAGACACAGTCCTCCCTGACCTCCCAGAACTTAACACCCAGAATGGGAAGTGGGCTGGAATCAGACAGCCCAAGGAATCCATGTGCGATGCCGGCAAGCGCCGCAGAGAAGGAAGGGCGTGTGATGGGAGATGGCTGATGCTCAGAGGAGGCCTGGCCCAGGCAGGGGTCAGGGAGGGACAGAGACAGGGAGCTGTCACAGAGGCCAGAGGACAGCCCAAGAGCATTCAGTGTTTCTGGTGCCCTCCCTCCTTCCAGGTTTCTCCCTCCTTCCAGCCCCGTTCCTCCACCATGGAAGCCAATGTGACTGTGAGCTAGCTGGCTCCTGATCCGGTGGCAGAACCCCATGGTGATGCAATCATAAAGGGTTGGGGGTGGGTGAGAGGGCAGGATTTCCCGGGGTACGATGCCCCAATACACTGTGAACCATCAAATGACACGTATATTCTGTGAACTTTTGAAAAAGGATGGGAAAGACTTCTGTGCAAACATTGCACCTGGGATCTTTTCACTAGCAAGATGGGGAGAAAAAGCCAAAACTGCATTTCTCTCGCCCTCTGGGTCTAGATGTCGGGATTTCTTCTTCCAGATGACAGCCAGGAAGGGCCCCCAGTTATTCTCTAAATAAAACGTGTTGGTCTTTCGAATGGTCAGCGGGGTGATGTAGGGAAGGGTGGGTAGGATTTGTGCTTTTTTGTTGGTATAATGTTGTTAAGGGGTACAAGTGAGAGTGATTTTGTTACATGGGATACATTGCATGGTGGTAAAGTCTGGGCTTGTAGTGCAACCATCACCCAAATACTGTATATTGTACCCATTAAGTAATTTCTTATCCCTCACCGCCTTCCCACCCTCCTGAGCCTCCAAAGTCTATTATTCTACACTCTATGTCCATATGTACAAATTATTTAGCTCCAGATTTAGCTTTTTATTTCTTTTTTTGTTTCCTTTTTGTTTATTTGATATAGGGTCTTGCTCTTTGCCCAGGCTGGAGTGCAGTGGTACGATCATAGCTCACTACAGCCTCAAACTCCTAAGCTCAGGTGATTCTCCCATCTTAGCCTCCCGAGTAGCTGGGACCACAGGCATGCACCACCGTGCCTGCCTAATTTTTTATTTTACTTTTTGTACAGATGGGGTCTCACTTTGTTGCTCCAGCTGTTCTTGAACTCCTGGCCTCAAGCAATGCTCCCACTTTAGCCTCCCAAAGTGCTGGGATTACAGGCATGAGCCACCGCAGCTGGCCTGGATTTGGCTCTTTAAAGGAAAGAGCGAGCCCTGGACTGGGCAGGGTGGGAAAATGGCCCCAGCTCTCCCTCTGACTTCAGGGAGGGACCTTGGGTAGGGGGCTTATGGGCTCCAGGCACCTTCTCTGTAAAATTAGGTCATACTAAGGGAGCTGGAGGGCCCTTCTCTTTCTGGTATCCAAGGTGGTCTCCCCAGGGGTGGTGGTTGTGGCTGAGGCCCACTGCCTGCTTTTCTGGTGCTCTCAATGAAGTACGGTCCTGGGGTCCTCTGTATGTGGATGGACTGGGCTGTGAAGTCTATCCGCCCCCTTGCTCCCCTCCACACCCACACACTGCTCTTCACTGATAACCCCGATGATGCGGACAGCCTCCCTCAGGAATTTTTCTCATCCTCCTATTCATCATTTCAGTCAGCCCTGCCCCGTGTGCCAGGCAAGCATACTCTATGTGTTCGAAAGTGACGCGCCGAGCGTGCCCTGTCTGATGTTTACTAACCAACCTGACTGGGTCTGTGGGTGACAAGGGCAGGCCCCATTTCCCTTGGATCTTCCTTTTATGGACACAAATCACTGACCTGTCTGGGCAGGCCTGCTGTAATCCAGGTCTGGCCCTGAGCCTCCTGTCATTTTGCTGACCCAGTTCATCATCCTGGAGGCAGGGCTTGAGTTGAAAAGTTAGAGCCTCAGGGCATCACCAGGAGCCTGCACTTTCCGGGGCCTCCCCTTCTCCCTCCCCTAGGCTGACCTGTCCTCCCCTCTCCACTTCCTGGGCATGACTCACAGGCAGGCCCTATCGGCATGGCAGGTATGTGTCATTTCCTTATGCTGGTGAGACCCAGACTTTCAGTGTTAGCACCCCCACACTGTGGCTCTTCTAGCCTGATGGAGAAGGGGTAAGGGTTTCTAAAGTCGTTGACCTAGGGATTTACTGTTGGGATGAATTTCTCACCTGGGGGAGGTGTTCTGTTTTTGCTGAGAGATGACTGTGGGGAGCAGGGTTCTCTGTTCCTCTGACACTATTCATCCTCCTTCCCGACACCTGTGGGCCTTTAGCAAAGCAACACCCCACCCCCACCTTCACCCTGACCCCAGCAGTGTTTTCTTTCCCCCCACCAAGACTTCCTTGGGGCCCTCTGGCCTTGCCAAACCCCCTTGGTAGCAGCCTCCCCTTCCAGCAGAGACAGGAGGGACCCAGACTCGGGAGCCTGTCTCTGAGAGACAGGTGCAGGCAAAGAGCCGTTACCATGCAAAATCTAGAACTGTTCACATGTGAAATCTAGAACTTCTCCCACACGAAATCTAGAAGTGCTCCCACACGAAATCTAGAACTGCTCCTGCGTGAAATCTAGAACTGCTCCCACGCGAAATCTAGACCTGCTCCCACGCAAAATCTAGAACCACTCCCATGCAAAATCTTGAACTGCTGGGTGGAAATGAGGTTCAGTAGGTGCGGCAGTGTCACCTCTCTGGAGCATCTTCCCAAGTCTTTATGACAAACAGGGATACCCTCATGGCCAGAGTCAGCTGGGAATTTTTGTGGAAGCAGCTCCTTGGATAGCATCACTCCTGTTCTTGTCATGGTGGAAAATGAGTAAAAACTCAGGATATCCCACTGGCCCTGGGCAAATTCCCTCATTGGAGTAGGGACTAGGATAAGGGCCAGCCCATCTTGTCAGGCCAGGGCACTTCTGTGGTCTTCAGCCCAGTTCTGAGGGCCCCTCTTGAACCAGCTTTTGGGAAGCTTTGAGGGAGAGAGGGGAGCCAGAGATGACGTCTTGTGAGAAGTGTTTGGAGGAACTGAGGCAGGTCCAGGGAAGGCCTGGGAGAGCAGAGGAGCTGTTTTCCACTAGTGAAAGGTCAGGAGGTGGAAGTGAGATGGGTTTTGTTCTGTGCATCTCCATGAGCAGGCCCAGGAAGTTACAGAAAAGTAGATTTGGGATGAATATAAAGGAAGGCTTTTTAATAATTAGAGCTCTGAGCAATGGGACAGGTTGCAGAAATGTTGAGATAGTGAGTTTCTCATCACTAGAAGAATTCAAGCAGGAAGTGGGCAAGAGGGAGTGCCTGCATGGTCTGGGATACAGGGCATGGACTCTGACTGCTCTTGCTGCTCTGAGCCTCTGTGATTCTGATTTGGGTCTACCGCTGCCCTTCTTGCAAGTCCTCCTTTTTCTCATCATGGACCTCCACCCCGGAGCCCCGCAGAGGCTCAGGGGCTCACCCGTGTCCTGTCTGAGTAGGCTGCATGATGACTATTGACTGGCTGAAGCCCCAGAAATACCTGCCATGTGCTGGGCTGTGACAGTCACTTGGCGTTCCTGGGACATGTTCATGTGAATTCTCACTGGCGGCTTCACCCACCCCCAGTCCTGTGGGCCACGATTACTCTCCCACGTGCAGGAGATGAGGAAGTGAGGAAATACCCAGGGCACTGCAGGGCTAAGATTAGACCAGGGCCCGGCCGCCTGTCTTGACACATGCGCACAAGCAGCTCCCCCAAGTTAAGAGCCTGTGTACCAGCTGAGTCCCAGGGCCCAGGGCTCTCCACACACTCTACATACAAACACCTGGCAAGGAGTCCTCACAACAGCGCTGAAACAGCTGCATCAGCGTCCCCGTTTTACAGAGAAAGAAGCCAGGGTTCAGGATAGTTAGAAATAAGTCTGTGCATGACTAGCAAGGGATAGAGCTGTGGCTTGTGCTCAGCTCTGCCCTTTGTGCCACTGACTGCCACCAGAGGCTGTAAGCTGCCTTCCATGCGATGCACCCCAGGCAGCTCAGAGAATGCACCTCAGGGGCTTCAGCCAGGGCAGTTCGGTTCCATACTCCTGGGTGAATGATGGCCTCCTCCAAGAATTCCAGGTCCTATGCTAAATACAACTGGGAAAAAAGTGCGTAACGCACCATTTCCAGCTTACCAGAAACCTAGAGCCCCAAAGGGTAAACATAGCACATTTACAATAAGCAAGATGTGCTGAAAAGGGAACAGC
This sequence comes from Pongo abelii, assembly GCF_028885655.2. Classification (NCBI taxonomy): domain Eukaryota; kingdom Metazoa; phylum Chordata; class Mammalia; order Primates; family Hominidae; genus Pongo; species Pongo abelii. Next base: position 29,209,362 of record NC_071992.2, read on the forward strand.
AGCCGTGAAGAAAAGCTTCCTGACAGAGGTGAAACTTGAGGTGGGCTTTACCAAGAGGAGCCTTAGATAGGCAGAGATATGGAGATGTGGGGCGGGGAGACATTACGCTCAGCACTGCAGGGACTGAACAGAATTTTGCCATGAATTCTTGAGCTACAGTGAAGCAAGCATTATTGACTTTCCCACTTTGTCTGCCTGCATATGAGTGATCCCAGAACCTTCCAGCCCCACCTTCTCATCCTGACTTGATGAGTGGCCCCACTGACGTCCAATTGACGGGAGAAGATTGTAGGCAATATTCGCTCTTCTTCTAACTGGCTGTCAATTCCTGTGGATTCCACCTTGGGACATCTTCCTTCATCTACTCCTTTTTCCTCATTATCGCCCCCATCTTGAGTAAGACACTACTTCTTGCCAAAATCAATGCATTTGTCACTCGATGTTGCCCCAGGGTTTCTTCCTGCAAATCTGTCCTATGCATAGCTGTGGGTAGTCACCTCTGTAAACCTTGACACTTCTGGTGACATCTTCAGCAAGCCTCAGGTGTTCCTGTAGTTTTGCCCATATGCATTCTAAGTTTTTCTGACAGCTTTCAACCCACGTCTTCTTGTTTGCAAACCTATCCAGCCTGGAAGGTCCAACTCATGTCCTGCCTTTCCCGTGAGGTGAAATTAACTTTCTTCACCCGTGCTGCTCCCCAGACATAATTTCATGTCCCCTTCTCTTGCGCTAACCACACTGTGCTGCGTGGTATTATTTGGTGGCGATATCTGTCTCCCCAACTTGGCTGTAAGTCCCTGGATCACTACTTACTCCTTTTGTACTCTCTCTCGTCTGCCAATCTGGTGGGTACTCAAAGGTGTTTGTTGAATTGATTGTAGTCACAATTCCCGCAGTTCTTCCCTAGCCCGAGGGAAGGCAGGAGACCCATGACACCTTAACCTTGGCCTCTTTCTTTGGAAAAAGAAAGAATTTAGCAAGACAGGGACCTGCATAAGCCTTGGTTTCTTTCCTCTGCAATATGGCAAAGTCCTGTATGTTTCTTTGAGAGACAGTGTGGTGTACTGGTTAAGGAAATAGGAAACAGATCTGCCATTTCCTACTTCTGTGGCACTGAGAGAGTTCCTTTAATCTCCCATGCCTCAGTTTCCCCATATGTAACATGGTAGGAGAATGATAATACCAACTGCTTTGCTTTGTTTTGCGGATTAAGTGAGTTAACATTTGTCACCACTCATTAAAAATACCCCAAAGATATTTATTATTTTAAGGTTATTATGAGTAGTAGCCTGTGCTCCCTCCTAGAAGGCAAAATGCACACACCTTAAAGCTAGGAGGGCCTGAGATGACCCTGGTGATGAGGACTGTTCCAGCCAGACGTTGCTGGTAATTTACCTTCCTTTCAAAGGCTGTAAAACTGCTCCTGGGTTATGAAATAAACCAATTAAGGACTTCGGACTTAGCCAGTCCTGACAGAAGCATTTCAAACAGAACCACTAATCATACGTGATGTTTTTATTGTTTTCTGTTGACACTGCCGCAGAAACATGAGGCTTCTGGCAGCCAGCCCTGGCACACCTGCCTCATCTCTTCGTGACACCATGTTTCAAAGAAGCTTCCTTGTCAAATAGGAGAAGGTGACCCACCTGTGCTACTTCCTGTGATTGACAGGAAGTTCTGAAACCCAAAGAAGCAAATCATGGCTCTCGGGTCTTGGGGTGGCACAAGTCACTAGAAAATCTCACTCCATTGCTGATCCTAGAATTAGTTCAGCTGCCCTGAGGACAGATCCACCCCAGTACCTCCCACCCCTTCCATCTCTCCATCCCCCAGGGGGAGGCTGTCTACTTCTTTTGGGGCTTTGGACTAATCCCCCCAGTTCCCATCTTCTGAGGTTTTGTGCTAACCTTGCTTGTCTCCTATGTGTACAAAGCAATCACCCAGGCGACATCCACCTTCTAGATTTGGGTGCCCAGGGTTCATGTGGTGCCATGTTGGCCTTTGCCTAATTAATTTTAGGAAGTCTTTCCACCAGCCAGATCATGGTCTGCCAAAAATCCTATGGAGTCAGTTCTAGGCAGAAGCTGAGCAGGCATCTGGGCATGGCAACAACTTCTAGCCTCTTCCTCTTACCACTTGGCCTCTTGCTCCCAGGCAGGTATTTCCTGAGCCAGGGTTCCTGTGCAGGTCAGTCTTTACAATATGCAAATTTCTTGTGACCCAGACCATTTCCCCCCAAGGGAGGCAGGAAGTCCCTTTTGAAATTTCTGAGCACACACAACAGAGTCTGGGAGAGGACCAGCTCTGAGACTCCCACTCAAGCATGTCAAGGGGTGTTTGTGGCTGTGTGGCTGTGTGTGGAGAGCAGAGGGCGATGCTGGGCTGGGGCAGGGGAGGGTGCAGAGGAGAGGGTGTGGGGGAGGGAGGAGCTGCAGCCTCAGACACAGAATTGGACTGAGAAAAGAGGATGCGGCAGAGGAGGAGGCCGAATGTGGTGGCTCGGCTGGCATTGGAATGCTTAATGTGAGGAGGTAGAAGGTGCCTGAGACCAGGGTCTCTGGAGTTCTAGAAAAGCCTGGGCCTCTTCCATGTTTGGAGTCGCTCTGGATTAAGAAAGAAGAAGAAGAGACAGAAATAGCCAAATAGGGCAGCAAACATTATGATGTCGTTTAAATGTTTACTTTCACCAATTAATAGTTTTAAACACACATGCACACACGCCACACACACACACTGACTGCATGAATGGACTCATTTGGAAATAGTGTCAAGGGCTCTTTGTCCTGTGAGGCCTGAGCCCAGTGGCCATCCTGGTTTTGGGAGCAGCCCTGCCTGAGAGACCCTCCAGTGGGCATGGTGGCAGCTGGAGGGTATTCCGGGCTGTTGAACAAAAAGTCCAGAAAGTCCATCTGGACTTGTCCTGCTGGGGATGGTGAGGGACTGAACAGCCCAGGTGCGGGGTGTCTGGGCTTGCCCACCTGTCCATGTTCAGCCAAGTGTCCATTTCAACAAGGAAGAAGGTGACAGGCCTCCAGGATGATGGCCTCTCTCCTCAGTCACCCTAGGTCAGTCCCCAGCAAATGCAGTGGGGCCTTGATGGGGAAAGTCCTTTCAGGGTTTGTATCAATTTCTTTGCATTGCTGTAACAGAATATCGGAGGCTGGGTAATTCATAAAGAAAAGAGGCTTAATTGGCTCATGATTCTGCAAGCTGTACAAGCATAGCACCAACATCAGCTTGGCTTCTGGTGAGGCCTCAGGAAGCTTCCAATCATGGCGGAAGGGAAGAGGAGCTAGCGTCTCAAATGGCAAGATAGAAGCAGGGGAGGTGCCAGCATCCTTTTTAAACATCCAGATCTCACATGAACTCATTAAACTCATTACATGGGGAAGGCACCATGCCATTCATAAAGGATCCACCACATGACCCAAACACCTCCCAGCAGGCCCCACCTCCCACACTGGGAATCACATTTCAACATAAAATTGGAGGGAACAAACATCTAAACCATATCAGGGTCTCTTTGATTCCACAAGAGCCAGGGTATAAAGCAGGCCTCACAAAGCCGGGTACAAAGCAGGAATAGGGTGCTGTGGAGTCAGGCCCAGGCTGGCCTGCTTTGGAGATGGGATGGGCCTCTACGGGCCCAAACCCATGCTGCCCTTGTTAGCAGATGCCAGATAGCCTAGGACTGTCCTTTCTCTCTGCTGTGGAGTGAGTGCATGACGGACGGGTGGCTCCTATTAGAGCTGATGCTTACATGGGTGAGGGAGGGGAACAGCTATGTCCCCAAATATCCTGCTCTCTTTGCTTTCCTTCCACTGATGAGGACTCCCTCCTTGACCGAACCTTAAGCAGCCTCCTCTGAGCCCTCTTTTTGGCTCCCCCGCTCCCACTCCTTGGCCTGCTAAGCTCCAGAAAGTCCAGCAAGAACGACCCCCTCACCCCCTACCCCGCCACCATTGCTACCTAACCAAATTCCCCTTGGTATTCGTCCCTCCACTGACTCTCTCACCTTGCCCACTGGCTGTAAATCCCCAGCTATTCCCCTTGTGGTCGGAATTGAGTTCAATCTCCCTCCCCTATTGGAATAGTCTTGGCCCTATTGCAATAACTTGGAAACAAGGCTTCCTGCCTGATTAACTTCACCTGGTGTGATTTTGCTCCTGCTTACATGTGCAAGCACACACAAGCTCTTAACACAGACACTTAGCAAACCCTCTGCTTCCATCCCATTGTCTCATTATCTCTTCTGCTCCCAGCAACATTGCTTGAAAAGGATATTCAGGTCCAGGGAGAAGGAAGCCATCTGTCCCACTTGGCCATGGAGCTTCTGTCCAGGAACACTGACCACTCTTGCTGGGGCCTGGAGTGACGGCAGGGCCACACTCTGCTCATGTGCCTGCCCTGGGCCCCGGAGACCCTGGAAAGAAGAACTAGGGCTGCCTTGGGCTAGGAAGGAGGAAGCAGGGGCAGGCAGGGTGGAAGTGGAAAGAGACCCAGGAGTGTCTCCCCTCTCAGGATCTCTCTCACTCCAGCCCTTGTGAAGGGCTGTTCTAACCTTGTTCCCTCAACAGCAGTCTCTGTCATCAGAGGCATTTCTCAGCATCTCTATTTTGGAGCTGCAGCTGGTTGCTTCTCAGAATAAACAGAGTTGTGATATTATGTTGAAAGCAGAATGGAATAACATCTCTTCCTTATGCCCTCCCTCTTCCCCATGTTTTCCAACCTCCACTTCCCTCTTCTTAAAGGCCTTGCCCTAAGACCTCTTCCTCCACACCCCCTGCCCTACAGCTTATCTTCTACCCTCTTATAACCACAGGATCCCTTCACTGGCATGTAGGGGGACCTGAGATGACCAGGCCCTGTGCTGGGCCTGGGGGCTCCAGGGGTTTCTATCTGCAAAGAACCCAATGCCAAGTGACACAGGAGTTCATGTATTAAGAACTTAAGGCTTAGTGTGGTGACTCATGCCTATAATTCCAGCACTTTGGGAGGCCGAGGAGGGTGGATCACCTGAGGTCAGGAGTTTGAGACCAGCCTGGCCAACATAGTAAAACCCCATCTCTACTAAAAATACAAAAATTAGCCAGGCGTGGTGGTGGGTGCCTGTTGTCCCAGCTACTGGGGAGGCTGAGGCAGGAGAATTGCTTGAATCCAGGAGGCAGAGGATGCAGTAAGCCGAGATCATGCCACTGCACTTCAGCCTGGGTGGCAGAGTGAGACTCCATCTCAAAAACAAAAGAACTTAAGTCAAGGCTGAGTGTGGTAGCTCATGCCCGTAATCCCAGCACTTTGAGAAGTCAAGGCAGGTGGATCACCTGAGGGCAGGAGTTTGAGACCAGCCTGGCCAACATGGCAAAACCCCCTCTCTACTAAAAATATAGAAAAACTAGCCAAGCATGGTGGCGTGTGCCTGTAATCCCAGCTACTCGGGAGGCTGAGGCAGGAGACTAGCTTGAGCTTAGGAGGTGGAGGTTGCAGTGAGCTGAGATCACACCACTGCACTCCAGTCTGGGTGACAGAGTGAGACTCCATCTCAAAAAAGAAAGAAAGAGCTTAAGTCAGAGATTATCAGAGCTGGTCCAGCATTCTGCTTCAATGACGCAGCTGAGGTCTCCATTGAGGATGTGTTGGGCTCAGGGTCTCAGAGCTCCTGGGAGTTCAGGTAGGAGCCATAACACTCTGTGCAGTTTTCCTCGTACCTGGCTATATCATTATCAGAACAGCTGTGTTGTATTGAAATCAGTGAAAGGGAGCTTGATGCTGCAAGAGACAGAGAAATCAGACCATTGTTTGTCTTGGACAAAGCAGATGTGCACTACCCAGTGGATTTATGGAATGAGATGGCTTCTAGGAAGAACAAGGCAATCAGAGATGCTTTCCGGATACCAGAGGGTGGGAAGGTTTAATCATTAAGGAGCAAATGAAGAGACTTGTGTATGTGGCCACATTCGAGGCCAAGTTATTAGCTTACTCTTTTGTAAACCTGTAAGTCTGACAGTTTGTGAAGGCCCGGGCATATCGCTCACCTCCTCTGTGGTCTATCCAGAGCCCTTCCGTTACGGCCTTCATCCTTTCCCCCTCTTGTCCCTTACCTGTGGTTGGTATGATTTCCCTTTTGCAAAATGTCCCTGACTCCACTCACCACCCACCATCTATCTGCTGATCTGCTGTGTATTTTCATCCACATGAGACTCAAGAGCAATGCAGAATTCAAGGTCAGGGAGTTGCTGGAAACTGGGCATGTTGCCTCACGACCTTCTTCTACCCAGGCCCAAGTGTGGTCAGCCTTATCTTGCTCTGTGGTCTCACTTCTCAGCCTGTGCATCAGACCTTTTTCCCCTGTTACCTGAAAGCAACTCTATGATGAAAAGAGGATGATCTGAGACTTCAATGGGTTTCCTCTCTTGGTTTGCTCTTATTTTTAAAGAGAAAACTGTGGTGAGACTCTCGAGTTAGTCTTTTTAGTTTATTTTTATTTTTTTTTTGAGGCAGAGCTGCCCAGGCTGGAGGGCAGTGGTACAGTCTCGGCTTACTGCAGCCTCTGCCTCCCGGGTTCAAACGATCCTTCCACCTCAGCCTCCCAAGCAGATGGGGCTACAGGTGCTCGCCACCACACCTAGCTAATTTTTATATTTTTAGTAGAGACTGGGTTTTGCTATGTTGGCCAGGTTGGTCTCAAACTCCTGGCCTCAAGTGATCCACCCGCCTCAGCCTCCCAAATGCTGGGATTATAGGCATGAGCCACCACACCTGGCCCCAGGTTAGTCTTTATAAGCCCCAGTGGAATGTCCAGGAGTAAAGCTGTCAGCCTGGGGGTAGCTTGGGCTTGCTGAGCATTGAGGGAGCTACACGGAGGGCATTCTTGCCGGCTGAGGGAGTTGTGTTGTGAATGCCAAGGTCAGGGGCTGGAGGCAGGCCTGGTTCTTCCATGCACACTGGGAATGGGTGTAGGGTGAAGAATGTGAGTTTTGAACTCAAGGGACTTGGAGGTATGTCTCAGCTCTACCATTTCTTAGCTCTGTTACCTTGGGCTGGTTATTTATTGTTCTTGAGATTCCATTTTCTCATCTGTAATATGGGAATATAAACAGAATCTCTTTTTATTTTATATATATATATTTTTTGAGACAGAGTCTCACTCTGTCATCCAGGCTGGAGTGCAGTGGCACAATCTTGGCTCACTGCAACCTCCGCCCTCTGACTTCAAGCAATTCTCCTGCCTCGGCATCCCGAGTAGCTGGAATTACGGGCATGTACCACCATGCCCTGCTAATTTTTGTATGTTTAGTAGAGATAGGATTTCACCATGTTGGCCAGGCTGGTCTCGAACTCCTGACCTCAGGTGGTCTGCCTACCTTGGCCCTTCAAAGTGCTGAGATTTCAGGCATTAGCCACCATGCCCGGCCAACAGAATCTACTTTTTTTTTTTTTTGTCTTTTTTTTTTTTTTTATTATACTTTAGGTTTTATGGCACATGTGCGCAATGTGCAGGTAAGTTACATATGTATACATGTGCCATGCTGGTGCGCTGCACCCACTAACTCGTCATCTAGCATTAGGTATATCTCCCAATGCTATCCCTCCCCCGTCCCCCCACCCCACAACAGTCCCCGAAGTGTGATGTTCCCCTTCCTGTGTCCATGTGTTCTCATTGTTCAATTCCCACCTATGAGTGAGAATATGCGGTGTTTGGTTTTTTGTTCTTGCGATAGTTTACTGAGAACGATGATTTCCAATTTCATCCATGTCCCTACAAAGGACATGAACTCATCATTTTTTATGGCTGCATAGTATTCCATGGTGTATATGTGCCACATTTTCTTAATCCAGTCTATCATTGTTGGACATTTGGGTTGGTTCCAAGTCTTTGCTATTGTGAATAATGCTGCAATAAACATACGTGTGCATGTGTCCTTATAGCAGCATGATTTATAGTCCTTTGGGTATATACCCAGTAATGGGATGGCTGGGTCGAATGGAATTTCTAGTTCTAGATCCCTGAGGAATCGCCACACTGACTTCCACAAGGGTTGAACTAGTTTACAGTCCCACCAACAGTGTAAAAGTGTTCCTATTTCTCCACATCCTCTCCAGCACCTGTTGTTTCCTGACTTTTTAGTGATTGCCATTCTAACTGGTGTGAGATGGTATCTCATTGTGGTTTTGATTTGCATTTCTCTGATGGCCAGTGATGGTGAGCATTTTTTCATGTGTTTTTTGGCTGCATAAATGTCGTCTTTTGAGAAGTGTCCAACAGAATCTATTTTAAAGAAGAGTTCATTTCTTGATTTCAGGAATAATCTGCGGAGCACTTTGTCTCTGCCAGGCACCAATCCAGGCAGAGGCGCATGGCCTGGGAAGTACCAATATGACGTTTGAGCTAGGGACACTCATATGTACTGCAAGGGGAACAGGGTGTTATGTGGATTGCATAAAAAAGCATATATGCATTGCTTAACCCCATGCCTGATACATACAAAGCACTCGATAAACAGTAGTTGGTATTGTTATTATATTCAACGCTAGAAATGTGATATAAATGTGGTCAGTGAGCCAGATGAGGAGCTTTCATTTGATAAAATCTTCAGTTTCTTCCTCAAAGGTGTAACTGTCTTTTGATCAAAAGGAGTGTATTAGTCCAAGTTCCCCAGAGAAACAGAACAGACAAGATGTAGAGATGTCTATAAAGAGATTTATTGTAAGGAATTGGCACACAGGAGTATGGAGACTGGCTAGTCCCAAGATCTGCAGTCGGTAGGCTCAAGACCCAGGAAGAGTTAATGTTTCAGTTTGATTCTAAAGGCAAGAAGAAGCTGGCGTCCCAGTTGGAGGGCCCTCAGGCAGGAGGAATTCCCTCTTACTCAGCAGAGGGGTCAGCCTTTTGTTCTATTTAGGCCTTCAACTGGTTGGATGAGGCCCATTCTCATTAGGGAGGTCAATCCACTTTACTCAGTCTACCAACTCAAAAGCTAATCTCATGCAAAAGCACCCTGACAGACTCACCCAGAATAATGTTCAACCAAATATCTGGGTACTCCATAGCCCAGTCAAGTTGACACAGAAAATTAACCACCACAGGGAGCAATGGCCAGAGGACATCATAGTTGAGACAGCCTAGAGGAGAGCTGAGGACACCTGAGCTGTGCTGGCAACCACCCTGTTCTGGAGGGAAGGGTAACCCTAGCTGAGGTTGTGACAGAGGATGCAAACTAGTGGTCCTGGAACTTGATCCAGTCCAAAGATGTGTTTTTGTTAGCTTATACTGTTTTGTAAATCTGCACTAGCATTTAAAGATTAGAGAGTTCATATACAAAGTCTAAATTTCCACATAGACATTTCCAAAGTCTATGTGGCCACTTCAAGTCTTCTCTTGAAAGACTAGAAGTGGCCACATAGAGGTCAAGCATCCATTCTCATAAGGCAAGCATCAGCTGAACCCAAGCCACAGCTGCCCCCTTAGCCCAGATACCCACTGTCCTATTGGCTTAGGCTCCACCAGCCATGCCTGATGGGCTTCACTCATGCACATTACCACTGCTGCTGCTTTAGGAGAAAAGATACCCAGGCCTAAACATCAGGGCCCTGCCCCTGCCACAGTGGAGATCCCATGGCAGCAGCATGCTGTGTTCTGTCTGTGGGAGCACAGCAGGGAGGCAGCATGAGTCTGTGTTCAAAGCACACATTAGACATCTTACTCCCTAGCCCCTGCACAGACTTCTCCAACAAGCTGCTGTCTAAAGTGTTCTCCGTGACCAGAGTCTTCGCATAGTTCTTTGCGTGGGGAGGGGACTTGGGTAGTGGTGGGAAAACTCTGCCCCCTCCAACTCGAAAGTAGCTAAACAATTGGAGAGAATTGGCCTTGGGCAAGCAGCTAGGAGAGGACCCGTTGCTCCTCCCTGCCTCTATATTGTGTAAGTTTATCCCAACATTTAAAACTTAGAGCTGGGTGTGGTGGCACACACCTATAGTTCTAGCTACTTGGGGGGCTGAGGCAGGAGAATCACTTGAGGCCAGAAGTTGGAGGTTACAATGAGCTATGATCACACTACCGCACTCTAGCCTGGGTGACACAGCAAGACTCTGTCTCTAAAATAATTTTTTTTTAAAAAAATTGGAGATTTCACATTAAAACTCTCATGAAAAACCAGCAGTGGTCATATGGAGGTCAGGCATCTTTTCAGGGCAGGGTGGCTTCTCCTTCTGGTTTAAAGCAGGAGAGGCCCTGAGAGAAGAGCCTTGGGATGGGATCTTCTAGAGCCACAGAATAGTGAAAAATACGCCTCTTGAACAAGAGGTGTTTAGGTGGGAGAAGAAAAGCCTCTAGGGAACCCAGAGCACTGCTTGTAAAAAGCTGAGGAGACATCAAAAGGAGGAGGGATTGAACCAACCCTGCATGTCCCCAGAGGGCAGAAGTCCAAGCAGAGACAACAGCAGTGAGAAAGCAGGCTTGCGGTGAGTATAATGTAGGGTTTACCACAAAGGAGAGCTCCTTGGAAGTGGGAACGCCGATACATAGGTGGTAAATCCTGAGGCTGAGGGGCAGCAGGGGCTGCACATTGGGGCTTCTAAGTCTTTTTCATGTGCAGTGCACATAGACAATAGAAGTATTTGCAGGGCACACAAAGTAGACTGGTGGGGATTTGAAACCCCAAAGGGGACTGCATTTAAGCCTAAAGGTTCAAACCATGGCTGGCCTGTTTTGAGGATACTTGGGATTTGTTTTAATCCCGTATAGTAAGACATGCAGATGCAGAGATGACTGTCATGAAGGAAGAAGTTCGCATTCACAGACTCCTCACAACAGGAGTCCCAGCACACCATACAGGGCCCCGTGGGGCAGCACAGGTGGGTCAGGAGGCAGAGAGAGTGAGAAAAAATGTAAGCAGGAGCATTTCTTGTGATTTCCGTGGGAAGGAACATGAAACAGCATAGCAGGTTTAGGATTGGCTCATGTGAATAATTTCAGCAGGCTCTGGGCTCTCGAATAGGCACTGTCCCCAGTTACCTGGTACCTACTCTGGGGTGATTAGGACAGATGGATAGTGGCCTCCAGTGTGAGTGTGACAGGAGGTGGTTGCGAGTGTGGGCTCTGGATGGGTTGGTTTGCATATATGAAAGGCAGCTGTCAGAAACTGGCTGGCCCTGGGGGAAGCAGTCCCTCCAGGGTCAGTGGGACCCCATGTCAAAGCATCAAATGTAGAAACCAGAAAATGTGGTTATTACAAAGCCTGGCCCACATGCCCTTGAGGGCTGAGGAGATCAGTTTGCCCAGGTGCACCAGATGTGAAGCACTGCACTACGTGATGTCTGCAATTCCTTTCAGCCCTGAGATGCTGTAAATCTAATAGCATAGTGAGCTGGAAATGACTTGAGAGTCCAGCCTTATCTCCTCTTTGAACAGAGGGGACATGAGTCCAAAGAGCTGAACCAACTTGATTAGTCTCCTGATGGATTATAAAGTGGGGACTGGAAATCAAGGCCTTCCCACCATCCTGTGAGGCTGGAAGGGGCTGATGGGAGGACACGACATCTTCACCCATGTGATCTCACAATCACGAGGAGGACATGGGCTCAGGAGTGCCCAGGCTGCAGCATAGGGAGTTTCTGGGGCAGAAGGAAGATGTGGGCTGTAGCACAGTCCCTGCCAGACCAGTGAGGCCCTCCCAAGTCCCCTTACCCTGTCCTTCACACGTAGGGAACTCAGAGCCTAAGGTCTTAGAGCCAGGATGTAGCCTGGGATGAGGAGACCTCATATCTGGTCTCAGCTTTGCCCTGAACCAAGTGTCTGACTTGGGCAGTCACCCTTCCCAATGGTGTATCACCCAACTCTGGTATCACCCTTCCCAACGGTCATCCAGTCATTTCCAAAGCATGCCATCATCATTTCTGTTCAAATAAATATCCCTTTGCCCCACCCACTAGTTCTGACCTGTAGGTCCAGGGCAGAACATATGTGTTTCCCTTGAGGAACATCCAGGTCCTAGAATCCACCAGAGACTTCCAGTGTTAAATCCTACAATGCTCTGATTGACTGCCTCCTGGTCATAAGCTACTAGGTAGTGAAGGGCTGAGAACCAGACCCCACGTTTCCTGCCTCTGGGGGCCGTGTTCTTTCCCTGTCCCCTGTGCCTCTCCCCCAGTGGGCACCTCCCTCCTCCCCAGTTATGCACAGGTGCCCTCAGCTATATAGAAGCGTGCCATGTCCACTCATGTCTGGTTTAGTATTCTGCCTGTACGACCTGTTTGTTCTCAGAAGAGCCGTGGGCTGCACTGGTGAGCAGGGTACCCTGTGTTCTGGAGCCTTCATTCCCCTCACCAGGCACACGGCCATGCAATTAGGCACTTGACACATGATGCCAATGTTGACAGCCAATAATAGAACCCAAGAGTGGGAGGTTAGTCTGCTCAGCCGTGCTGTGAGATGAAGAGGTTTGTGGTTGCCACCTCAGCTCGAGGCTGAGCAGAGACCAGAGCTCAGAGTGGACCAAGCATCAGACAGGAGCCCCAGGTGTGGGCTGTAAAGCCATGGGAGAGAGTCCAGGGGTGCTTGACCGTCAAAGCCCATTCAGGTCTAAAGTCCTCAGAACCCAAGACCTAGACCCAGACAGCAGGGAGCTGTAGAGTGGGTTCAGGCCAGGCCAATCCAGGCAGGACCAATAGGCTTGGCTGCCCCCACCCCAACTAGTGCCATTGGCCCTTCTGGGAGGGAGCAGTCTTTGGAGACTTCTGGTGATCATCACTGGTGTCAGCAGATCTTGTCCAAATTGATTCCTGTGGGCTTCTTGAGGTTGGGACTAAAATGTGTCTGAGCAGCAGGTGGGCCTGGACTGGAATGATCTTGAACCATGCAAACCCTCATGTTTCTTTTTGTCAGAGGCGTGTGAGCCAGAGCAACTCCATCTTAAACAGGAGCTAGGTAAAATGAGGCTGAGACCTATTGTGTTGCATTCCCAGATGATTAAGGCATTCTAAGTCACAGGGTGAGATAGGAAGTCAGCACAAGATACAGGTCATAAAGACCTTGCTGATAAAACAGGTTACAGTAAAGAAGCCAGCCAAAACCTACCAAAATCAAGATGGCGACGAGAGTATCCTCTGGTCATCCTCACTGCTACACTCCCACCAGTGCCATGACAGTTTACAAATGCCATAGAAATGTCAGGAAATTACCCTGATCAAAAATTTCTGGTCTAAAAAGGGGAGGCATGAATAATCCACCGTTTGTTTAGCATGTCATCAAGAAATAACTGTAAAAATGGGCAAACAGCAGCCTTCAGGACTGCTGTGTCTATGGAGTAGCCATTCTCTTATTCCTTTATTTTCTTAATAAACTTGCTTTCACTTTATGGACTCGCCCTCAATTCTTTCTTGTGTGAGATTCAAGGAACTTCTCTTGGGGTCTGGATCGGGACCCCTTTCGTATAACATTTTCACTCCTGCATTTAGAACCAGAGACTCGCTGTACAAAGTGGGAGTGAAGAGGGTGCAACTCATGTCTCACAGCTCCAGAGGCAGAGCTGCCCCCTGCGGGTAAAAGGTGTAGAAAAATTCCTTTAACATATCCTAGGAAAGACCTCTTTGGTACTGAAAACCAACCAGAAATGGAATAGATAGGTTGTTTTTGCCAAAAGGGGCCCCTGTCATTGAAATATGCAGATGCTTGAAGGAACCAGAGGAACTTGGGTGATCTGTGATCACGGCCAACACTCAGCGTTGGGGATGTGTAGTTTGCCACATACATGACAGATATTATTTTTATTCACGTTCACAACAGTTCTGGGAAAGATAGTGCTAACATGCCCAATTTTATGGGCGAGTACACTGAGATTCAGGGAGGTAACAGGATTTGTCCCAGATGATTTGACTGGGCCAGGACAGAGCTCCAGAAATGTGCTTGTTTCATGCCAGTGTGATAAGAACTTTGCGCACCTGGCATCCTTCTTTGGCTGCCATGGGGAGGTCTTAGTTCTAGTCCTGATTCTGTCTCTGGCTGAGTGTGGTCTTAACCCTTTCTGAGCCAGTGTCTCCTTCCTGTAAAGGGGCCAGGGCCACCTCCGGAGTGAGGAGAGAAGACAAAGAGCTAGTACTCTGTGAGCTCTCTGTCACATGCACTGCCTGTGTCACAGGAGGGTATTTTTACTGAAGGGTGCCATTACATTAAAATGGAGACTCCATTTCTAAACAGGTGGGCACATTAGCTCTAGCTGGAAGGAGCCTCTCCCAAGAGCACAGTTCACAGGTAAAGATCAGGTGTTGGGTGCAGGTGGAGAAGGTTCTGGAAAATGTAAACCTCCCCCCCTACTTAACACTATTCCTGGCGTCACCTGCATAGTCAGTCCTCAAGGGATTACTTGAAAGCTAGCACACCCCAGGGCATTTACTTTGGGGAAGGGAACATCCCTACCTTCGGTTCCCTCACTTGTAAAAACGAAGGAAGTAAAAACAAATTATCTGACATTCCCTTTAGCTCTGGTTCCTGCCATTGGTGAGTTTACAATCTTAGTTGTTACTTTTCTCTTTTATCAATATCTCCTTCTATCTTTTTCTTTCTTTTCTGCTTTTCTCTCCCTCACCTTTTCTTCCCTCCACTGTCTCATATCTCCCTCAACAACCAAGGTCTCTCCTTGTAGCTAACGAGTTTAGCTCCCAGAATTATAGGCCAAGACAATGATCCTGGAAGCATCAAATCTAGTCCAGGGCTTTAGTCCAGACCTTAAGGAATCCTGGGCTATGGTGAGGGATTCAGGGGGGTTCTGCAAATATGCAAGTATTTTCAGCCAAACAATGAAGAAATAAACCACTTCAGGAGCTGAACAATCACTTTAAACAGTATGAAATATTCATATGCAAGACTGTTGGAAGAACATCCCTCTCACCTAATCCCCTCACCTAATCCCCTCACTTTTTAGATGAGAAAAGCTGAGGTCGGATAGATAAGGTGATGTCTCCAAGAGTGTCGCTCTGGGGTTGAAGTTGCATGTGATTCAAAAGAGTATAAAATCTTACAGCTTATCCGTGTGTGTGTGTGTGTGTCTGTGTGTGTCTGTGTGTGTGTACACAAGGCAATCAGAACATTCTGTCAATAGAAGCAGAAAAGTAGAACTTGGTTCCTTCTGGGGCTCCTGAAAACTGGGGTGTAGACATAACCCCCACACTCCACTCCCACCTGCTTCATCTTATCCCCCACCCCAAGTGGAGCTAGGGGAGAGCAGCACACAGTTCCCCTCCTCGCTGGCTGTCTCCTCCCTGCTGCCTCTTGTCTGCGGTGAGGCTGTGGAGAAGTGGGTTGCTGTTCTTTTTTCTGACTTCCTGTGTGCTTCAGAAACCTCAATGAACAAAGAGCTAAAGGAAGAAAGGGCCCCGGCACCGTTATGCCAAACATAGACTCACATCCGACATGGGGGAGCTGGATGCCCGATTTTTATAGAGATGAAACCCAGGATTCAGGATTCCAACTGCCCTGTTCCCAACGTGGCTGCATGGGGAATGTCAGTGCTTGGGAGCTGGAAGTAGGTTGCAGGCTTCTCATTCTTTTCAGGGTTAGGTCTAATGTATTTAAAGAGGTAGCCAAAGTGAGTCTTTAGATGTATCATGGAAATCAAACCAACATTAAAAGGGAACATTTAATTTCCTCTCTGCAACCACTGTTTTTTTGTTTGCTTTTGGAGACAGGGTCTCATTCTGTCGCCCAGGCTGGAGTGCAATGGCACAGTCATAGCTCACTGAGCTTTGAACTCCTAGGCCACCTCACCCACCTGGGTAGCTGGGACTACAGTCACATGCCACCATGCTGGGGTCTTTTTAAAAATTTTTTGTAGAGATAGGAGTCTTGCCTGTGGCCCAGGCTGGTCTCAAACTTCTGGGCTCAAGTGATCTACCTACCTCGGCCTCCCAAAGTGCTAGGATTACAGGTGTGAGCCACCACACCTGGCCTACCACAACTGTTTTAATTTCTCTGTTTTCCCTCGGTGTACAACTCAGCTGTAACCATAGGAGCACATTTCCATAGATAATTTGCATATAATCTCTGGAGTCTTCATAGTCCCTTAATTGAATATGCCTAAGTAGTCTCCTTATTCCTTACCTTTTAGCATGCACAAGTTAATTTACAAGTGAGTCTCTCCATCCAGGTGAGAACAGCATCGCAGGGAAAAATCTGTGCCTTTTTTTTTTTTTTTTTTTTGAGATGGAATCTAAAAAAACTGGACCGCAATGGCATGATCTTGGCTCACTGCAACCTCTGCCTCCTGGGCTCGAGCGATTCTCCCACCTCAGCCTCTCGAGTAGCTGGGATTACAGGCTCTCATCACCATGCCCAGCTAATTTTTTTGTATTTTAGTAGAGACGCGGTTTCACCATGTTGCCCAGGGTGGTTTCGAACTCCTGAGCTCAGTCAATCTGCCCGCCTTGGCCTCCCAAAGTGCCGGGATTACAGGCGTGAGCCACTGCACCTGGCCCTGTGCTTTTTTGATGTTGTTTTTGTTGTGTATTATTGTTTGGATGACACATTGCTGAGCTTTCTGTCCATAAGCTCCTGTTCTCAGGGACTTGCTACTCACATCATGATCCACAGGAGACTCTCGGGGTCAGGTCTTTCTCTGCCCAGCCCTGGCTTCCTGGTGCTGTGTTCATGTCTGATTTTGGATCCCTGAGACCTTTTTCTCCTACCTTTCTTCTGAAAGGATAACAGTCATTTTGTGACCTTGCTCAGGAAATTTTCAGCTGGGTTTTCCCTTTGTATTTTATTTGATGTTTTTAACCAGGGAGGAAAACTCCTGCTACCATGTGAGTTGTGCTGGGGAGACTTGCCAGAGAAGAGCTGCCTGCAGGGGGATTTCTCGCTACCGCATTCAGGGTTTCCCTACTTTGGAAGCCTCGTGGCTGGAGTTTTAAAGGCCAAAGTTCCCCCCAAATTTTCTGAACGCTGAATGATTGAAAACACCTATTTTTTTTTTTTTCGCTTTTTACCCAAGCACCTATTTCCCAATAAAGGGCTTGGGTAAATACAAGAAACTAAAACTGAAACTACAACTCTGCTCTAAAATAAGAGACAAGAGACTCAGAGACACCCAGGAAGGGCCTGCGTTTGAGACTTGTCACTCCCTGAGACCCATCGTGGCACCAAACGTTTGCCAAGCTCCGCCCTGGGAGGGAGGCCTGCAGCCTGGGAACTGGGAGACCTGGGTCCCAATGCAGAGGCCTCACCATGTAGTGAGTCTCTCTTGATTCAGTTCTCACAATGAGTTGAGGGCCAAGCCAGCCATTCTTCAGCCTCACCGGGTGGGTACCAGAATCACCTGAGATGTTAGGAGGGTGGGGAAAGAGGGAGGTGTTGGTCAAAGGGGACAAAGTTATTTATATAGAATGAATAAGTCCCGGAGATCTAATGCACAGCATGGTGACTGTACCTAAGCATGCTGTATTACATACTTCAGATTGGCTAAGAGAGTCGATTTTTTAAATTTTAGTAATTTTTTAAATTTATGCATAATAACTGTACATATTTATGGGGTACAGAATGATATTTGAATACATGTATACTCTGTGTAATAATCAAATCAGAGTAATTACCATATTCATCATGGAAAGCATTTATCATTTCTTTGTGTTGGGAACATCCAAAATCCTCTCTTCTATTTAAAAATATACAATAAATTATTGACTCTAGTCACCCTACAGGGCTACAGAACATTAGCACTTAGTCCTCCTATCTAGCTTTAATTTGGTATCCATTAACCAACCTCTCTCCATCCACCTTCCACCCTTCCCTTCTTAGCCTCTTATAACCACGATTCTGTCTACTTCTGTGAGCTCAACTTTTTTAGCTCCCACCTATGGGTGAGAAAACATAGCATTTCTCTTTCTGTGCCTGACTTATTTCACTTAACATAACATCCTCCAGGTTCATCCATGTTGTTGTGAATGACAAGATTTTGTTCTTTTTCATGGCTAAATAGCACTCCATCTGTTGATGGGCACTTCGGTTGATTTCCTATTTTGGCTATTGTGAGTAGTGCTGCAATCAATGTGGACGTGCAGATATCTCTTCGACATAATGATTTAATTTCCTTTGGAAAAATCCCTAGTAGTGGGATTGCTAGATCATATGGTAGTTCTAGTTCTATTTGTAGTTTTTTTGAGGAATCTCCATACGGTTCTCCGTAACGGTTATACTAATTTACATTCCCACCAATAGCGTTTAGGAGTTCTCTTTTCTCAACATCCTCACCAGCATTTGTTATTTTTTGTCTTTTTGATAATAGCCATTCTAACTGGGTGAGATGCTATCTCATTGTAGTTTTGATTCATATTTCCCTTATGATTAGTGATATTGAGCATATTTTCATTTATCTGTTGGCCATTTCTATGTCTTCTTTGTTTTTCTGAGACGGAGTCTTGCTCTGTTGCCCAGGCTGGAGTGCAGTGGTGCCATCTCGGCTCACTGCAGCCTTTGCCTCCCGGATTCCAACGATTCTCGTGCCTCAGCCGTTGGAGTAGCTGGGATTACAGGTGCGCCACCATGCCCAGCTAATTTTTGAATTTTTAGCAGAGAGGGGCTTTCCCCATGTTGGCCAGGCTGGTCTTGAACTCCTGACCGCAAGTGATCTGTCCACCTTGGCCTTCCAAAGTGCTGGGATTACAGGTGTGAGCCACTACACCTGGTTGTATGTCTTCTTTTGAGAAATGTCCTTTCAGATACTTTGCTCATTAAAAAAAAATTATTATTATTTTACCATTGAGTTGTTTGAGTTCCTCATGTATCCTGGATATCAGTCCCTTGTTGGATGAACAGTTTTCACATATTTTCTCCCATTCTACAGGTTGCCTGGTCCACTCTGTCAGTTGTTTCCTTTGCTGTGCAGAAGCTTTTAGCTTGATACAATCTCATTTGTCATTGGGAGGTCAAGACAGAGGATTGCTTGAGGCCAGGAGTTCAAGATAAGCCTGGGCAACATAGTGAGATGCTGTCTCTATTTTTTTTTTTAAGTCCCATGTGCCCATTGCTTCTGTTACCTGTGTTTTTGAAGTCCTGCCTGCAAAATATTTGCCCAGACCAATGTCCTGAAGAATTTACCCTGCTTTCTTCTGGTAGTTTTACAGTTTTGAATCTCACATTTTAGTCCTTATTCTGAGTTGATTTCGTGTATAGTGAGAGATAGAGATCTAGTTTCATTCTTCTGCATATGGTTATTCAGATTTTTCAGCACCATTTATTGAAAACACTGTCTTTTTCCCAATGTATGTTCTTGGCATCTTTGTTGAAAATCAGTTAGCTATAAATATGTGGATTTATTTCTGGGTTCTTTATTCTGTTTCATTTGACTGTATGTCTGCTTTTATATCAGTACCATGCTATTTTTGTTACTTTAGCTTTGTAGTATTTTTGCAATCAGGTAGTGTGATGCCTCCAGCTTTGCTCTTTTTGCTCAGAATTGCTTTGGCTATTTGGCGTCTTTTTTGATTCTACATGAACTTTAAGATTGTCTTTTCTATTATATTTCTGTGAAGAATGTCATTGGTCTTTTGATGGGGGTTGCATAGAATTTGTAGAGCGCTTTAGGTAGTATGGTCATTTTAACAATATTAATTCTTCCAATCCATGAACATGGAACATTTTTCCATTTTGTGTGTGTGTCCTCTTCTAATTCTTCCCACCCCCTCACCCCCCCAAACACACACCGAGACAGAGTCTTGTTCTGTCACCCAGGCTGGAGTGCCGTGGTGCAATCTTGGCTCACTGCAACTTCCGCTTCCTGGGTTCAAGCAATTCTCCTGTCTCAGCCTCCCAAGTATCTGGGATTACAGGCACATGCCACCACGCCTGGATAATTTTTGTATTTTTAGTAGAGACGGGGTGTCACCATGTTGGCCAGGCTGGTCTCGAAATGGCTGGTCTCGAGCTCCTGACCTCGTGATCTGCCCACCTCGACCTCCCAAAGTGCTGGGATTACAGGCGTGAGCCACCACGCCTGGCCTCCTCTATTTCTTTCATCAGTGTTTTATAGTTTTATAGTTTCCATAAAGGTCTTTCTTGGTTAAAAAATATAAATATCCTCTCATTAAATTTATTCCCAGTTATTTTATTATGATTTTTGTAGCTATTATAAATGAGATTGTTTAGTTTTGTTTTAGATAAGGTCTCACTCTGTTGCCCAGGCTGGAGTACATTGGCACCATCATAGCTCACTGCAGCCTTGACCTCCTGGGCTCAACTGATCCTCCCACCTCAACCTTCTGAGTAGCTGGGGCCACAGGTGTGCATCACCACACCTGGCTAATTTTTTTTTTTTTCTTTGAGACAGAGTTTCACTCTTGTTGCCCAGGCTGGAGTGCAATGGTGTGATCTCGGCTCACCACAACCTTCGCCTCCCAGGTTCAAGCGATTCTCCTGCCTCAGCCTCCCGAGTAGCTGGGATTACAGGCATGAGCCACCATGCCCAGCTAATTTTTTGTATTTTTAGTAGAGACAGGGTTTCTCCATGTTGGTCAGGCTGATCTCAAACTCCCGACCTCAGGTGATCCTCCTGCCTCCGCCTCCCAAAGTGCTGGGATTATAGGCATGAGCCACCATGACCGGCCCAACACCTGGCAAATTTTTAAATGTTTTGCAGAAACATGGTCTCCCTATTTGTGCAGGCTGGTCTCAAACTCCTGGACTCAAGCAGTCCTCCTGCCTCAGCCTCCCAAAATGTTGGGATGACAGGCATGAGCCACTGTGCCCAGCCAAGATTACTTTTTCTATTTCTTTTTTAGCTAGTTGGTTATAGGTATACAGAAACACTACTGGTTTTTATATGTTGATTTTATATCCTGCAACTTTACCGAATTTGTTTATCAACTCTAAACAATTTTTGGTGGAGTCTTAGGTGTTTCTTTATATAAAATCATGTCATCTGCAAAGAGGAACAATTTGACTTCCTCTTTTCCAACTTGAATGCCTTTCATTTCTTTCTCTTGCCTAATTGCACCGATTAGGACTTCCTAGAGAATAGATCTTAAGTGTTTTCACTACAAACACAAGAAAAGGTAATTGTGTGGAGATGAATATGCTAATTAGCTTGACTGTAATAATCAACTTGCTATACAGCTCAAATATATACAATTTCAGTTAAAAGTATTTTATAAAGAATCACCTGAGATGTTATTGAGAAATACAGATGGCTAGGCCCCAACCCCCATGGTCTCCATGCACTAGGTCAGGTTAACGCTTAGAGATATTTATACTATATATTCCAGCGATGCCAACATGCATGTAAACAGGGTGAAGAACCCAGGGACCAAGTGCTGTCTGAGGTTGTTTCTCATCTAACAGCAACGTTTTACCATTAGAACTCAGAGCCCCAGAGGACCTTACTCAGGGGGTGTCTATGGAATGAGGCCTCCTTCTTAGGTAGGTCTGTACTCTGAATTATATCCAGAATCTTCATCACTGCAGGGCATAGCGGTAAAGAGCCCACACCTGTAGCCCCTTCTGACTCCGCTCAAATCACAGTTCTGCTCTCTGCTTGCTGTGTGGCCTTTGGGAAGTTACTTTGCTCAGCCTCAGAGACCTCATCCATGAGATAGGGGGTAATGGTACCTACCTTTTGGGTTTTTCTTAGGATGGACTGGGCTCATTGTGCATGGAAAGTGCTAGCCCAGGGTTGGGCTAGGGAAGCACTCTGTTACCTGCTGCTGTTTCTCAGAAATGACCCCTTTGGCATGGAGAGCTGGAGGAAGAGGATGTGTGCTCAAGGTCTCAGGGCTGCAGAGGAAATCATGATCATGGGGTGGCAAAGGACCTCAAGGCACTGCCAGACACTCCGGGCTCTTGTAGAACTGTTGAGAGTTGGTGATAACTTTTTGTAATCCTAGGCATCTCTTCTCTTGTCACATTTTATTGAGATATCTGTCTATCCTATTTAACCCAAGCCTGATTTTGGATAGGATCCAGAAATCTAGGTGAATTTCAGGGGCCTAGTTGCTTCCTCATTTAGCTTGGTGATAAGAAGATCAGCCCCTCTCTGTGGGCCATGTGGAGAGTACAGAAAATAAAACTGTATCAGGGCCGGGCGCAGTGGCTCATGCCTGTAATCCCAGCACTTTGAGAGGCTGAGGTGAGCTGATCACTTGAGGCCAGGAGTTCAAGACCAGCCTGGCCAACATGGTGAAACCCCCTCTCTACTAAAAATACAAAAGTTAGCTGGGTATGGAGGCGGGCACCTGTAATCCCAGCTATTCGGGAGGCTGAGGCATGAGAATCACTTGAACCGGGGAGGCAGAGTTTGCAGTGAACCAAGATCATGTCACTGCACTCCAGCCTGGGCGACAAAGTGAGATTCCGTCTCAAAAAAAAAGACTGTATCCGAGGAGGAGCTAGAGATTGATGCATAGGAGAGAGGTCCAGTTTTTATCCTTGTGCAATAGACTTTACACATTTCTAAAATATATTTAACCAAAATAACAATATTATAACCAATGTAACTTAAGATCTTTAACTGCACGCAGTTCTAAATGTGGACTGTGTTTTTATGTAGTTCTAATCAGTATGTAAATTTCATTCTCTGTCACTTAACATTTTTATATAAATCTTTTCATGCACTACTCATATTTTTATCATAGTTTATCATTATTGCTAGTGCTCCGACTTCCCCCTGAGCATTTTGTTTTGATTCTCATTATTTCACTACTATAAATAGTACAGCTAGGAACATCTTTGTGCAAATGCTTCACACCCCTCGCCTTGGATAGATGCGGTATGTTTCCCAACGTTGGGTAGCAAGATCAACACATGTGAGTTATTTTGTATTTAACTTCCTTGCTTCAGAAAGCCAGTTCTGAGTAACTGGCAATTGTACTAGTTCATTTCAAGTCCATGAACATAAGTTTTTCTTTTTTTCCCCTAGGTAACTTGGCTTGTTTAATAGGTTTATGGTGGTTCCTTAAAGTTGTTTTTATTAGCATTTTCAACTGCTGAGGGCTTTTCTGTCTATTTTTAATTTTCTCAAGTCTTTTCACACACAGGTGGCATCCTGTTTGCTTGAAGGGGCATTAAAATTGCTGTTTTATCCAATTTGCATTAAAATGAAAGCTAAATACATCTACAGATAGGGGCTCGGTCATGTTTAATGGTTTTGAGATCTGTTTACATAAAGCAAATGTTTGGCGTATACCAGGTTTGCAAAGAGTGGCAGACTAGGGGGTTGGCAGGTGAAGCTTGTTCAAGAGGATGGTTTTGTTGGTTTTAAGGTGGTGAAAGATGGGAGGCTACATCTGTACAGTTAGACTTGGATTTATACTTTCTAGTTAAAGTACCTGAGTTTTTTTTTAAATCACCTACTTTTTTTCTATTTATTACATGTATCATAAAATATACCTTAATCAAGTCCTACATATCCATGACTATATACATATTAACATGTCAAAAGTCTGCATTCCTTTCCATACATGTATGAGGAATTTGTGTTTGAGCAGAATTCTGGGGCTACATCAGAAAAGCAGGTTCATCTGGGCTGTACTCTTTGGCACAGAAATAAGCTTGATGTGTGGAGACCAAGCTCAGATCAGGGGTGGAGGGAAGGTTGGGGGGCACTCACTGCTGGCATGTAGGCTGTGGACTGTGTTTGTTGGGCTACAGTGGGAAATTGGAGCTCTGATCTTATCTCTACTACTGAAGAAAGGGGACCCCAGGCAAGCTGCTCAGTCAGTCGCTTTTCCTCATCCTCAGAATGGGAGAGCAGCCTGCCTTGGGAGATATCAGTGAGGTAGCAAGGGTGCAAATGCCATGAAGGGAGATTCAGCGTGTGATATGCAAATGTGAAGCTCCTCTTCCTCTGGCTGTTACCTTTCTTCTTAACGTTG
Source organism: Pongo abelii (assembly GCF_028885655.2). NCBI lineage: Eukaryota > Metazoa > Chordata > Mammalia > Primates > Hominidae > Pongo > Pongo abelii. Next base: position 29,233,209 of record NC_071992.2, read on the forward strand.
ACTTGGATGAAGGAGTCAGATCCATCTTTCACTGGACAGTCCTACAAACGTTCAAAACCAGCAATCCATCCTGCGTTCCCATAACTCACTCTCTCTTTGGTTTTAGGGGTCTGCACCATGTGATAGGGCTTTGATGAATGCCCTTGCCCTAGAAGACGGCCTCTCAAACCCCAGGCCCTCAGCTTTCACTGCTAAGGTGGGATCGTGTGTGCAGAGCCCAGAGGGAAATCACCATAGTTTCTTAGGGGTTTTCTGGTAATCCCAACACTACATTAACTTTTTTTGGCAGCCACATCATAGTGACTAACAGTGAATTTACAGTTAGCCTAAATCCTATTTTTTAATCCATCCACTGCTAAACCACATCTTTCTCATCCTAGACTGGGGAAGACTTTTTTTTTTAAATCTACATGAAGAATGGCTCATTTATCCCACTTCACAAGTTGCGTTTTGTTAAACTTGGCATGACTTACCAGCCTGTGAGGATTTCAAGAACTTTTTTTGATCCTCTGTTAAAGCCATAATCTCTCCCAATCCTGTGCTCAACTTGATGCTTCTTATTTAATAACCACAAGCTCCTTCATACCCAATTAAAAGGTGTGAGCGGGAACAATTAAAACAGCAGTCTGCCATCCAGGTTAATGCAGACATTTGATTAGCAGTCTTTAGAAGAAACCATTTGACCAGCTAGGAATTCACCTGCTATCATCTGACCTCCTTGTTAACCTCTCAAGAAAATGGGGAAGAACTCAGACAAATTGAAGCATTGATTCGTCATGGTACCAAATTTCTCTGCTCAACAACCAACTTTGTAACCCACTCAGAGAGGGACATGAGATTTGCAGGAGTTGGAGGTTGAGAGGGAAGGAAAAAGCTGAGATCATGATTTGAAGAGGAGAAGTTGGAGGATGACTTAGTTTGGGGTTAAAGATGACAAAGTGTGGTTTTGAAAATAACAACTTTCAGAGGACTGGAGAGTAAGAGAAAAGAAGCTTTTGGGAGGAAAGGGCACATGGTAAGATGCTATGCCTCCATGCACCTTGTACATTGTTGTCTTGAAGTGCTGGGTGGTGCCACCACTTCAGGCAACAAGTGGGACATCAAGGGTCAGAGGTGGCTTGAGGCCAGGGACCCTGAGATCTGCCCTTTTTGCCCAGAGTCTGTCACTGTTCAGACAGTGGTGTGCTGGAACCAACTCTCACAAGCCAATGGCATCCATTTCTCCCCAACTCCCCTTTCAGTGCCATCATGCTGGTAGCTTGGAATCGGCCACAACGGAAGTATTTACACCAGAGAAATTGGCAAGTGCTACAAATCAAGGCATCCTTCTCTCAGATTGCCAGTGGCCACACACACAGCAGGCACTTATTCTCGCTGCCCCTGTGGCCTCCCAGCTCACACCTGTGCTGTATCCTTGTGCCAGATTTATATTTTTAAAATGAAAATCTGCTTTTCCATGGATGATGTTCAAAAATTTCTTAGCAGATTGCCACCTTCTGGTCTCATTTCCCAACAACCCCTCATCCACCCTCTTCACCAGCCCTACAGGCAGCATGTCATGGGGTTTCCTGATCTTTCTGGGTCACTTTTTCCTGAGATCCTGAGGCCAGTAGGCAGGTTCTCTTCTGTGATCCTCTGGTCCCACGCTTAGAGTTCTATTAGAGACCGTAGCAGGCTGTGGCTGTTTTTGTGTGTTTTGTTCTGTTTTATCTTTTTTCTTTTTACTGGATTATGATCTAATAGATGGGGACCTTCTTCCCTCTTCTGTTTATCTTCATAGCTCTAGGTCTGCTATGGCTCCTGAAACATAGGAAGGCAGAGAGAGGAGGGAAGGAAGGAAAGAAGGAAAGAAGAAAGGAGGGAGGGAGGGAAGGAAAAAAGGAAGGAAGACAGGAGGGAAGACAGGAAGACACTCTAGCCAAAAGGCATTCATGACCTGGCAAGTAAGGAGCAAGATGAGTATGGTTTTTGAAGAACTGAGAGAAGCGTGGAGCCCAGAAGTCAAATAGGAGATAAGAAAAATCTGGCTAGCTGCAGGGATCAAAGGCTTGAGGGGAAGAGAGGTTCCCTTAGCAAGAAAGCACAGGGTAATGCATCCCTGTTGCTCCCCTCCTGCCCTGCAAAACCCCCCAAGTCAGCTGGCCTCTGGGCTGGCAGGAGCTGGCAACAGAGGGACTCCCAGTGGGTAATGGGTGCGGGGGTGGGAAGCTGAAAACGTGGTAAAGTCTCAACAAATGCTTTTTGAATTACATTCAATTATAGCTGGCAATAATCACAACCTTTCTGGTTCTTTCCTCCGCAAGGTAATGGGGAGAAAGGCTTGGAGAGGAGGGAGGTGATTTAGCAAATGCTGGACTGGAGGGCCCTGGAGCAGGCAGGATGCTGGCCCTGCGGGAACTAAGGGCTGAGAGGGCTCCAGCTGGGGAGGGGGCACTGTGAGGAGCCAGCAGGGCTCAGCCTTGCCCAGAAACTTAGGACCAGCTCCCTGAGACTGCAAGGTCATTGCCAATTAGTTAAGTGGCTGCACTCAGCAGGCCTTTGGGATAGGAAAGGCCTGCGTTCTCCATCTTGTTGATGTGGAAACAGCAAGGGGAAGTGACTCAGAGGCGGAGTGGAAATAAAGTGTGTGTCTCGTGACATTCTGACTTCTGCTAGATCCAAAGGGCTGTGCTTGACTGTCTCCTGGGAAGCTTCCTTCCACGGACAGGCGCCTGTGGTGCTCTCGGGACAGGCAATGGGGCTGTGCAGGAGCAGAGGAGAGGGAGGCGTGATCTGTGGAGGTAGGGCAGGTGCATGGAGGAAGGCAGGGCTGGGTGAAAAGGCAGCCTGGGGGCACAGAGTACTGGAGGTAGAAGGGGCTGCCACAGCCACCTGATCCTGCACTTGGAGGTCAGTTTAGATTTTTTAAAAGTAAGGTTTAAAGTCTAGACATGGTGGCTCATACCTGTAATCCCAGCACTTTGGGAGGTTGAGGAGGAAGGATCACTTGAGGCCAGGAGTTCAAGACCAGCCTGGGCAACATAGAGAAACTCTATCTCTATACAAAATAAAAATAAAAAATTGAACTAGGCATGGGTGGCATGTACCTGTAGTCCCAGCTACTTGGGAGGCCAAAGCAGGAGGATCACCTGAGTCCAGGAGTTTGAGGCTGTAGTGAGCTATGATCACATCCCTGAACTCCAGCCTGAACAACAGAGCAAGCCCTTATCTCTAAAAAATAATAATAATTAAAATTAAATTTCAAAATTAAAAAGTGGGTCTTAGTATTATGTTTCTAATTCTCTCTTCTGCCAAGTCACAAACACTTAAAAAATGGATATGCCAAAGAGTTTACAGAAGTAATGGAAGTAACCTCTGATCCTTCAGAAAATTCTACAGGATAAGTAATAGTGACCTCATGCCCCAATGGAGGAAACTGAGGCCTACAGAGATTATCTTGTCCAGATCAGACAACGGGTCCATGGCAGAGACTTAAGGCTGCCATGTTGCCACACTCAAGTAATGGCCCAGTTGTGTGGCTTACCAGCCCTGAAGAGAGTGGTTTAAACCCAGGTTTGAATGAGTTAGATGTACACGCCTTCTCCCTGACATCATACAGCCTTTCTGAGTAATGGTCCCTTTTCCATCCACACTCTCTCAAATCAGGAACAGAACCTTTTTTTTTTTGTCTTGAGGTAGAGTTTCACTCTTTTCCCCCAGGCTGGAGTGCAATGGTGCAATCTCGGCTCACTGCAAGCTCTGTCTCCCAGGTTCAAGGGATTCTTTTGTCTCAGCCTCCCAAGTAGCTCGGATTACAGGCACGCACCACCACACCCAACTAATTTTTGTGTTTTTAGTAGAGAAGGGGTTTCACCATGTTGATCAGGCTGATCTCGAACTCCTGACTTCAAGTGATCTGCCCACCTCAGCCTCCCAAAGTGCTAGGATTATAGTCGTGAGCCACTGCACCCAGCCAGGAACGGAACTTTCGGTCCTCAAGACCATGCATTTTATGTTTGGGACTCTCAGCATCCCCTCTGGTGTCTGCCTCCCCAAGAGGCTAAGCTGTTTACTGAACACAACATGTGTAACATTACCCTACAATGTTTTCAAGGGCAAGAGTTAAGTTTTCCTGTGATATTTATTGCTGTAACCCTAGCATCTCTGTGCCAGGGGCACAGTACTAGGTACAGTTACAACCTGGTGCATCTGGAGGGGACTTAAATGCTGCTTCAGTTCCCCCTCCTGCAGGCAGATCAATGTCTTGCCATTCAGGAAGCGTATACTTTATTTTCTTCCTGAAGATCTTAAGAACTCAGAGATTGTCCATCCTCCTGTAGTACCCTTTGCAGATTTTGGCCAAGAAGTTCTTACAGCCAATCAGAACTTTTCCTATTTTAATTTGAGCCCATTTCCTTGTGTTTGTTATTCTTTGACTTTGATTGTGGCAGATTTGGGGGCCAGGAGGCAAACCGAAGCCCAGGATGGCTCAGAGCCAGGGTTTTCACTGGTGCCACAGGATGTAGTCTCCTCTGACTCTGCTCCAAGGGTCTGGGGCAGACCAGGAAGCAGGGAGGATGGAATGCCAGGGCTTGGAGAGCCAGGAAGGAGGTCTGGAGAAAGGGCCAGAGGTTTTGGCTCATGAGTTGAGCATTAGAGGATTTTTTGATCATTAAAGGCCAGAGATAGGCTATTGACAAGTAGTTCAAATAATCAGACGATATTTAGAGGCATGAACAAGTTCTGTCATCAAGAAGAGGAGCTGGAGTCAGCAGATTGTTCTCATCTCTTCTGAACTCAGCATTCAGTGGTGATGTGCATTGGTACCTGAAGGTCAGTCATGGTGGGAATTTTTACACTATGGAAATTGGCAAGTTCTACAAAGCAGAGCTTTTTTTTTTTTTTTTTTTTTTCTGGAGCACTACTGACAGGAGGAGCAAGATACAGGGAATACAGGTCATCAGACAAGATTTTGGAAAAAAGGCAAGTGAAAATAGTCATGATGGTAGAGCCTTTCACTGGTGTCCCGCTTTATTGCTTACGAGGAACTTTCACTTATATTTTCTCACTTCATCCTCACCACGCTTCTATGAGGAAAACAGGGTAGGCAGCATTACCCTACTATATAGGGGACGAAAATGAGTCTGGGAGAGGTAAAGTTACTTGCACAAGATTTTAGAGCCAGTCAGAAAATGAGCTGGGAGCAGAACACAGGCAGGGTGAGCGCAAGGGAAGATGGCATGGAATTGAGAGCTGTGTTCTCCCAAGAACCTGAAAAGGGGTGGTGGATGCCTTCCTTTCAGGGAACCGTTCATTTACTTTGCTTCAAAGAGTTCTGAGTGTTCATTACAGATCTGTGTCTACAGATCAGAGTTTTGGGTGCACTTGAGGAAGTTGCCATGTGTCAATAGAGACATGGGCACCACCTTCCTGGGCCTGAGGCTTTTGATCAAACCTATGTTCTACTGTTGAGTCCATCCAGGACCTCTCAAGACAAAGTCCTGGCACAAGAAGGATGATTATCTCTAAGCCAGGAGAGGTTCTGGATTCTTTACTGACGAGGAATGTTCGATGCTAATTGTCATCTTTATCTTTCATGGAGTTTGTGCCGACCTTAGGGGATTTCACCTTCTTCCAAGGGAGCTGGGGAAGTGGGAGAAATTGTGGGTTTTGATTCAAACTTGCTTTGGGATCTATGTTTGCTACTTAGCAGGCATGAATCCTTGACCAAATGGCTTAGACCTTTTTGAGTGTGTCACCATCTGTAAAATGGCCATCTTCACTCCTGCCCACCTCCCAGGATTGGGCAGCAGATTGTTGTGCAAAGCACTTGTGTTTCTGTATAGATTTTTAAATTGTAATTACTTTTGGAATGAGCATCCACAACAGAAGTTTCTGCTGCAAAGGGCTAAAGGGAGAACTGAGGAACTTGCATCAGGCTGAAGGTAGAGGTAGATTCTGGGTGACAGAAATGACTTTGCTGAAATATTTCACCTTGAGCTATGTTGGTGACTGCAGTTAGTGGCTCTTGAACCAGGGGCCAAGGGAGACTGATGAAGATAAGACACCAGAGTCCTCCAAGCACGCTGATGATGTGTCTGGGTGGGCTGCATTGGGTCTGATGTACAGTGTGAATCTTTCTCTTTGGTCAGGACCGATATGGGAGTTGGCTCCTGAGTGGGCTAGACCCTGCCCAGCCAGGCTGCGGAATGGGAGGACAACTATCCGGGTGTGGTTTCTCATTGCTACATTTTTTTCTTAATAGACTATTTTTAGAGAAGTTTTTGGTTCACAGCAAAATTGAGCCGAAAGTGCAGAGTGTTCCCACATGCACCCTGCCCTGACACAAGCACTGCTTCCCCAACTATCAACATCCCACACCCCCCAGAGTGGCGCATTTGTCACAGTCCATGAACCTGCATAGACACATCATGATCGCCAAAGATGTCCAGGGGCCTCAGGGCCATAGGCTCACTAGATACAGTAGATCCTGAAGCTGGGACCTGCTGCATGTGTGGTGCTTCCATAGCTGCATATACAGTCACCTGTCACTTAAGGATGAGGCTGCGTTCTCAGAAATGCGTCATTAGGCAGTTGTGTGAACATCAGAGTACTTACAGAAACCTAGATGCTACAGTCTACTACACACCCGGACTATTGCTCCTACAGACCTGTACAGCAGATTACTGTACTGAATACTGCAGGTAATTATAACACAATTGAGGGTATAAATACCCTAGATCCCTCACTCGCTGGGTTGGGTACATTCTGTCCTGGTTCCTAGAGTTTCCAGCAGGATTAAATGGCAGTTGCCCAAGTGATCACTTACTTGATCACTCTTTTTGACTGTTTTCCCTTCCGTATCATCATTGCTCTGGTTTACTTACACAAACTTAGATGGTACAGCCTGGACTATATGGTATAGCACATGGCTCCTACAACCCTATACAGCAAGTTACTGTACTGAATGCTGTAGGCAATTGTAACACAATGGTAGGTATTTGTGTATCTAAACATAGAAAAGATACAGTAAAAATACAGTGTAAAAGATAAAAAATGGTGCACCTGTCTAGGGCACTTACAGTGAATGGAGCTTGCAGGACTGAAAGTTGCTCTCGGAATCTGCGAGTGAGTGTGAGTGAATGTGATGGCACAGGACATTGCTATGCACTACTGTAGACTTTATAAACACAGTGTACTTAGGCTACACTAAATTTATTTTTTAAAACTGTATTTCTTTAGTAATATATTAACCTTAGCTTACTGTAATGTTTTTACTTTATAAACTTTTTTTAAAGCTTGTTGATGCTTTTGTATAATACTTAGCTTAAAACACATGTGCGTTGTACAACTGTACAAAAATATTTTCTTTCTTTATATCCTTATTCTATAAGCTTTCCATTTCTAAAGATTTTTATTTTTTATTTTTTTACTTTTTAAACTTTTTCATTAACAACAAAGACACAAACACACACATTAGCATAACCCTACACAAGATCAGGACATCAATATCACTGTCTTCCACCTCCACATCTCATCCCACTGGAAGCTCTTCAGAGGCAGTAACAGATATGGAGCTGTCATCGCCTATGAGAGTAATGTCTTCTTCTGGATACCTCCTGAAGGACCTGGCTGAGGGTGCTTTACAGTTAACTTTTTTTTTTTAAAGTAGAAGGAGTATACTCTAAAATAATGATAAAAAGTATAGTAGAGGAAGTACATAAACCAGTCACATAATCTTTATTATCATTATCAAGTATTATGTACCACCCATAATTGTATGTGCTAGACTTCTCTATTCCTGGCAGTGTGGAGGGTTTGTTTATACCAGTGTCACCACAAACACATGAGTCATGCATTGCGCTGTGACCTTACCACTGTTATGATGTCACTAGGTGAGAGGAATTTTTCAGCTCCATTCCACTCTTCGGGGACCACCATCTTATATGCGGTCCACCATTGCCTGAAATATGATTAGATATGCCATATTGTGCTGTGTGAGTATATTTGCCTGTTGTCTCTCTGACTAGAGTGTGTGCTCTTTAGGGAAAGGCATGCTTTTCTCATCTTCATACCCTGTAGCAGGGCTGCCACTGTTCCCTCCTGTGTCCCCTGGGCCCTGCCATTTCAGTACAATCCTCTCTTCTACCCACCTGCTGCCAGCTCTGCACTTCTGTGCCTGAGGACTTTCTCAGCTCTCCCTTGTGCAGAACTGGCTGGATGTGCTGGAACAATGACTGTAAGAGTGGTGTATAAATACCCCAGATCCCTCCCTCTCTGGGTGGGGTCCATTCTTTCCTGGCTCCTAGAGTTCCCAGCAGGATTAAACTGTGGTTGCGCAAGCAATAACTCACTTGATCACTCTTTTTAGCTGTTTTCCCCTCCCTGTCATCATTTCTCTGATGTTTCCTGGGGTTACCTCTCAAACGACTTCCCCCTGGATTCCTTGTTGAAGGTCGGGGATCTGGGATACATCTTCACTACATAGCAGAGTATTGACACACAGGTCATGTCCAGCAGATGTTTGTTGGAAAATATCTGTTGGAAAATATTTGTTGGAAAGTATCTGTCTAGAATAGACAGATACTTCTAGAATATATATATATATCTTTTAGATAAGAATATATATATCTTAAAGCAGATTGCATACTCTTCTCTCCATAGGTCTCATGCCACATTTTGCTGCCCTTGTGGACTCTGAGCTTGGTGCTGCCTGTTGTCTGCCTGCCCCTGACCTGAAGGACATGCCCAGCTCCTTCTCTCATCCTTGCCTCTCTTTTGCATCTTCATAATACATATTCACTTTTTAAAAAAGGAATGGCTCTTTGAAGCTAATGGCTATCTAAATCTTTCTTTTCTATTGTCCAGCACAGTGTGAATAAATAAAAACAGGCTATGATTCCACTTTTCAAATATGTGACTCCATGTTCATGTTTTAACATTGCCAACTCCATCATTTTGCCCCCAACTCCTTGTCAAGGAATTTCCCTCCCTCTAAAATCACAGTCTCTTCTTAGAAAGGGGATATTTTTCTTTAAGAAGGGGTTTCAGGATAAGAGCTAAGCTCGTTCTAGAACAGTGGTTTCCAACCCAGGCCAAACATTAGAAAAGTCCTGGGAAACGAATATGTCAATGCTCAGCCCAGACCAATTTGACAGCAGTCTCTGAGGATAGGGCTTGGTTTAGGGTTTCTGAAAGCTTCCCAAGTGATTATGTGGAGCTAAGGCTGATGCCACCCATCTAGAGCCAGAACGTCCACTTCTTCCTTTGGGCATTCCCTGCTTTAGATCAGTGGGAGATAAACCCTACTCTACTGAGTTGTATTGGATCTAGAGGCCAGGACCAATGTTGCTGATTCAAGGTGAACCACAGATTCCTAGCATTCTTATCATCTACATCTGTGTCAATCCTGGCTGTCAGCAGAACTGGGCTGGGTTTTCTAGAGTCCCAGCTCAGCTCCTTCCCACATGCAGCACGCCCTTCCCAGCGCTGGGCAGAGCGCTGTTCCTCTTGAATCCTCCTGCATGTGATGAGTGATGTCTATGTGATGAGCTCCTGTCGGACGGAAGCCTCCTACCCTGAAAGTTTTTGTTGGCAGCTGAGGATGGGGGTGGACAGCATCAGTTGACAGCCTGGCCCTCCACCTGGGCCCTTTCCTGACTTCTCCATTCCCATTCCCTCGGGGCCACTTGTTCTCCAGTCTGTTTCTTCTCGGATTTTCCCCCTTGTCCCTGTTCCTCTCCTGCTATTTTCTACTGTCTCGCTCTTTGCTTTTTCTGCTTAGCTGTGCCTTCGAACCAAGCTGTGACCGCCTCCTCTCACAGCTGCCTTTGCTAAGGGTGGGCCCCTTGCCTGGGTGCCAGGGTGGAGGGAGGAATGGGTCAGAGAGAGGGGCTTCCAGGAGACAGAGCTCATACCCCTTGGAGCCCCAAGTCTGGGTTTCATACCTGGATGCTTCTGCAACTTGCCCCTTTCTGCTGCAGCTTTCGCAGTCAAGAGAGCCAGGTGCCTTACAGGGGAGCTTTTGGGAATGGGAGAATATATAGCATTTGTGTCTGTCTTGGAGCTCGGTGGGTGCTGTCCCTGGGGCATGAGGTATGTGGGCCTGTGTGGGGCTCTTTCAGGGCTGACCCTCTGCTGTCTCTGCAGGACTGCGATGTGCCGGTCTTAGCTGCTGCCTGAGAGGATGTCTGGGGTGTCTGAGCCCCTGAGCCGAGTAAAGTTGGGCACATTACGCCGGCCTGAAGGCCCTGCAGAGCCCATGGTGGTGGTACCAGTAGATGTGGAAAAGGAAGACGTGCGTATCCTCAAGGTCTGCTTCTATAGCAACAGCTTCAATCCTGGGAAGAACTTCAAACTGGTCAAATGCACTGTCCAGACGGAGATCCGGGTAAGTGTGAAGGCGTCTGCTCTGTCCATCTGTCTGTCCCTCTGTCTTCTTCCTGGGCAGCTGAGCAGCTCTCCTGCAGCCTCGCAGCTCTCCCATATCCACCCCTGGGTGGAAGAGGTGAGGTGGCATCAGAGAGATGTGCTCAGCCTGCATCACCAGGCCTTCTCTCCAGATGTTCGCATACTACTTCTGTAGGAGCCTGGGAAACACATGTTGTAGCCTTTGCTTGAACCCCAGATCATTTGTTTCGCCTCTGATTCAATTCATTTCAATTTATTAAGTATTTAGGATACTTGAAGCTCTGCAAGAGACTTAAAAGCTCGTATCCTCAAAGAGTTTACACTCTGATGAAATAGGAATTAGAGATACACAAGTGATTGCATTAAAAATAGAACAAAACTGGTATAAGACTTGTGTGCTGAGCATGTAGAGGAACGCACTGGTGGGGCACTTAGAGGATGATAATGAAGTAGAGGTGCTTTGAGCCAGGTGGAGGGTTAACAGGTGCCCCGCCTGGCAACACGTCCTTTTGCTCACTCCTACCCAGAATCACAACATCTGTTTTGCAGGTCCAGGTACCCACCTTCATCAGGGCACCTGGACACCAGGATGCCAGTTCACCTTAACCAAATATATATGAGATTGTCATCATAAGCAGAGCTCTAACATGCTGAACTAATTTCAGTCATCTACATTTATTGAACAATTACTGTGTGGAGCCTGGGCCAATCCCTGTACACACATTATTCCATTAAATCTTCCCAGCATCCCCATGAGTAGATACACTGAGGACATACCTTTCCTCTGCCCAGAGCACCTCTTTCTGATGATGGGAGGGAAATCCAGATTGGTTCTCAGGTTGCTTGGTGGGTTATTTGAACAAAGGAAGCAAGAACTTTTGGAAAAGCTAATCAGGTCTGAGGACATGGGATGAGCCATCTCCAGCTCATAGCCAACCCTTCCCATGTCCTGAAAGCCAGTGTCCCCAAACTCCATGAATGTTTCCTTTGGTTAGTACTGCTGTGCCCTGGCCACATCATCCTGGCTGCCTTCCGTCTGCTATAGCACACGCTGTGCTTCCACACACCAGAGCAGAGTGTAATTGATTATGTCACTGTCATGGCCAGTTATCACCATTGATTACAGTTTGATTGGCTCTCTCTGTTTCCTGTAACTGATTTGATTAGGGCCTTGTTTGCTCATCTTTCTGATATAGAGGCACAATTGTGTCCTGAGAGTAAGCCCTGGTCATCTTCCTCCAGGAGGATATTTTCCTCTCTCTTTATCCACTTCGTGAGTCTTCCTTTGGGTATATCATTTTTGCAAAGAGCTGATGCCATCCACTGTGAATTTTACTAGTTTAATTTTCAGACGTTAACCTGATTTCCAAGTTTAGGGGGGAGCACCTTATTCTTTTGTGCTGAAAAACAGAGAGCAGCTGGTTAGTTCATATTAGGACATGTTCCATGGAGTCAGCAGTGAAAAGGGTCCTGAAAAAGAGGTAGGATTTAAAGCAGTGACACTGGGGACAGGAAGAGGCTTTCCAAGAGTGGGGAACAGCATGTCAAAAGGCAGGGAGGCCTCTGAACAGTAAGTAGTTCAGTTTGACTGGAGTATGGATTATATTTAGAAAAGTATCTAAAATCTAGATCAAAAAGGAAAGTTGACAGCAGAGAATGAAGGGCCTAGAATATCAGGCAGAGAAATTTGGAAATGGACAGGCACTAGGGAACAACACATATTTTTAAGCAGGGGCAAGATGTTCCTGGAGTTGTATGATATACCCTGCTGGGTGTTTAAGGGATGAAAGTAACACAACAGGCCTATGGAGAAGGCAATGAGACCTAGGCTTAAGAAGAATGACTTGAGGCATTATCTGGGGTCGGTGGGGAACAGAGGTGGAGAACACAAGTGACTGACTTCCAGGAATATGTCCAAGCCTTCTGATTTTTCCTGCTTCCAATGTCTCCTGCAGGCAAAATGCCACCTGCTTATTGCAAATAGCTGAGGGTTTAAAGCCACCTAGACTTCTAGCCAAGTCCTGCTCCATCCTTACTGGTTGTGTGGCCTGGGACCTAATGATTAACTGATCTAGGCTTCAGTCTCCTCACCTGGGGATCATTCTGTAAGGATTGGAGATGGTGGAGGAGAAGCACAAAGCACATAGCAGTGCCCATAACTGGAGGCTATTAATTGTGTGGGTATTAGGTTATTACCCAGCTCAGGAATCTCTAAGGGCCTCTAATTGCCCAGAGAATAAAGTGCAAATTGTTTTCTTTTGGTGTCTATCCAGGTATCTGTCTTATTTTCAAATAAAGAAGTAATATGATCAGATTTGTGTTCTAAAACAGCAACATGGTGTTCTGCAAGATGTTAAGAAGTGTGCCTTCGGGAAGGGAATGTGTGGTCAAAAAGATTGGGAAATGTTTGGTTAAACAATTCTGAACAGATTCTTTTGCAGTAAAACTTCTCAGAACCTTAAATAGGCTGATATGCCTGGTAAATCACTAAGAAGGGCCACAGAGGTGATATTTTCTTAAATAAACAATTTCTTATTTTCCTAAAAAACCCTCCTTTTAAACCACTAGATCTCTGGACAATCATTTAGGGAACTTTTTCCCCTAAACTCTGACAGCAGAGAAAAAAGGATTTAATTTAAAAAAAAACAAAAAAAAACAAAAAAAAAAACCTGGCAAATGGGAGATGGGTTAGGAGTCTGTGGTCATACTGCAAAAGGAAAATGATGAGGACCTGAACTAAGGGAATGGTGTTGGGAATAGAGATAAATCAACATAATTGAGTACATCTAAGGAAGAGTCAATAGAATTTGATGATTAACTAGATATAGGGAGGAAAAGAAAGGAAGGAGAGAAGGATGACTCAAGCTTTCACTTGGGCGACTAAATGGGTGTTGGTACTATTCATTGAGATCCAAACAGAGAAAGGGAGGGCGTTCTGAGATTTCAGCTTTACATGTGTTGTGTTTAAAGTGTTTATGAAACACCCCCATGGAGGAACATGGGTCTGGAGCTCAGGAGGGAGAAAGAATCTAGAGACAAGATTTGGGTGTCATTATGCAATGGATGCCACGCAAATGGGTAGGATCACCCACAAGGAGTGAATAGAACAGAAGAAAAACAGATCCAGCACGAGGTCAGGCGTTCAAGACCAGCCTGGCCAACATAGTGAAACCCCATCTCTACTAAAAATCCAAAAAATTAGCTGGGCGTGGTGGTGTGCACCTGTAATCCTAGCTGCTCAGGAGGCTGAGGCAAGACAATCACTTGAACCTGGGAGGTGGAGGTTGCAGTGAGCTGAGATCACACCATTGCACTCCAGCCCAGGCGACAGTGTGAGATTCCATCTCAAAAAACAAACAAAGAGATCCAAGTGGGAAACCTGGAGGAAATCGACTTCTAAAAGGCTGATACAGAAAGAGCAGCCAATGAAGGAAAAACAAGAATCAGTCAAGAGAATGAGGAGAACAAGAGCAAGAGAACCAGAAGAACCAGGAGAACAGAATCTGAGGAGCCCAAGGCAGAGGGGGCTTTAAGGAAACAGTGACTGGCAGTGTCAGATGCTCAGAAAGGACAGCAGATAAGGTTAGAAATAAGTGCATGGCTTTAGCAGCAGGTGCCAGGAATCATCTTTGTTTGGGCAATTTTAGTGGAAAAATGGGGGCAGAACACATTGTGCAATGAATTACAGTGGAGACAGTGAGTATAAGTAACATTTAAGAGAGGTTTTGACCAAGAAGGAAAAGAAAGAAGGGAAAGCTAAAGGAGCAGTGTTCACTGCGGAGGGAACAGCATGTGTAAAGGTCCTGAAGTGGGAAGGCACATAGCGGGTTTGAGACTAAGAATTGCTTAAGTTTGGCTATTTAAACCATGTTAACCATTTTGGTTTTCATCCTATCTCTTATGGGAAGCCACTGATATAATTTAAACCTACGAGTGACATGAGATTGTGCTTTTTAAAGATCACTTGGGTTACATAATGGAAAATGCATTGGAGGAAGGCAGGAATGGATGTGGGGAAATGTTATGTGGCTATTACATTGAATCAAATGAGAGATGACAGTAGCTTAAATTAAGATTATAGCCATGGAGATAATGATGGTGATGGTAATGGTGAGTGGTGATGGTGATGGTGAGTGGTGATGGTGATGGTGATGGTGAGTGATGATGGTGATGGTGATGGTGAGTGGTGATGGTGATGGTGACAGTAGTGGTGATGGTAGTGATGATGATGGCAGTTGTGGTGATTGCAGGTAGCACTTTGGAAAGCAATAATATGCATCATCATATTGACTTCTCAAAAGAACCCAATAAAGCACAAACTATTATTACTTCCACTTCATATATAAGGAAACTAAGCACAGAGGATTTAATCAAATTGCCAGTAAGGGGTGAAGCCTATTTTTAAACCTAGGCAATGCCCTTCCAAAGCCTGCACTCTTAACCACTGTGATCAATGGAGAGAAGTGATTATAATCCATAGAATTAAGGAGATGAAAGGCTTTTGTGATGACAGGAGATTCATGAATGAGGAAGAGGGAGGTGTGAAGAATGGCAGCCCTGGTCTGGGTGGTCAGGGTCCCATTCCCTAAGATGAAAAACAGTGGAGGAGAAATCCACTGGGGAGTGGGGAGTTCACATACCCAGTTTTGGACCTGTGGAGTACAATTGAGACACATTAACATCTTCATATGGAAATGCTGAGTAGATCCTTGAATACATAATTCTGGAGGAGGGAGCCAGGTTGGTCGTAGACACTTGAGTGAGGTCAATCCAACCATCCGGTGGTTGAAGCATGGCTGTGGTGGTTGAAGCATGGCTGTGAATGAGATCATTTGGGAAAGGGTTCTGAATTACTCCATCGTCCACTCCACAAATGTTTGTTGGATTCTCCCATGTGCCTGGCACCATGGTAGCATGGCCTAGGGCATTAGCATATCCCAAAACACAGGTGTACTCCCTGCTTTCATAGGGCTTCCTGGCCAAGGGTGAGACTGACATGGACTCACACTAACGAATGAACCTTCTCAATCTGAAGCATATGCTCCTACAGGAAAACATAGGTCTTGTGAGACCTATGTTGTGAGAACAGGTCACCATCATCATCTCCATGGCTACAACCTTAATTTAAGCTACTGTCGTCACTCATTTGATTCACTGTAATAGCCACATAACATCTCCATCCATTCTTGCCTTTCTCCAATGTATTTTCCGTTATGTATCCCAAGTTATCTCTAAAAAGCACAATCTTATGTCACTCCAAGGTTGTGAGAGCAGGACTGGATTTACATGCAGAGGAACAGCTTTGCTGTGTAGTGCCTGTTTGGGGATGCAGTGTCCAGGTGGGAGTCCAAGCCCAACTTCCTTGTCTGGGACCCTCTTGGAGCAGCCCTTCTTCTCTCTGCTTCCTGACTTCTTTATGCAGTCCCCTTTCCTAGTATGGCTTTATCCTTTGATGGATTTTTCTACTTCCATCTTTGTATCTTCCTTTCCTCATTTTCCCAGTACTCAGAATGCTGCCAGCCCTTTCAAATTTGCCAAGCACATGTCCTTCCCCAAGAACACTTCTGAGATCCTGACACCCCCACATAGCAGTGTCTGATCAAATGGAAGCAGTAGCGAATTGCCCTGAACAGTCCACATGGCAACACATTTCCAAAACACAGTTACTCCATGCATATTTGCTGATTTCATGTTTTGGTCTTTATTCTCTACTTTTTTTTCTGCAGATGTAGTAGGTTCATGGTGATTTCTCCATGTTGTAAAAAGCTTTGTGAATAAGCGCTGGCCCCTGTGCCTAGGACCTAAAATAAATTAGGCAGGTGTTGCAGAGAACAATGAGAAATTGATTTTGCTCTTCTGGATTTTCTATTTCCTTTTTGTTTGATATTCATAGGAAATTGTGTTTGTTTAGGAGATCTGAATTTCTGGAGCAAGCAGAGGCTCATATCATTATATTTTTCTCTAACGTGCTAATTTGCTTGTCTGGGAAAAGGGGTAAGATGACACTCTGAAAACAACTGGCAGAGCGGCACCCAGGCATGCCCACACAGGGCGGCTCTCTTTGGCTCTCGCTGCTGCTGCTGCTACTCCTCCTCCTCCTCTTCTTCTTTCTTCTTTGTTCTTCTTTCTTCTCTCTTCTTTCTTTTTTCTTCTTTCTTCTCTCTTCTTTCTTTTTTCTTCTTCTTTCTCCCTTCTTTCTTTCTTCCTTTTCTTCTCTTCCTCCTCCTCCTCTTTCTCCTTCTCCTTCTCTGCCTCCTCTTCCTCCTACTTCTCCTCCTCCTCTCTCTGTCTCTGTCTCTCCGTCTTTTCCCTCTCCTTTCTCTTCTTTTCAAGCCATATGTCCTGATTTGTCTCATCCCCAGTTTCCATACATTGTCCAGGGATGACTATCCGCAGTGCCCCTGCCAGTCTCAAATGTATCATGATATGGGTGATAATGACACGATAATGATATGGTCACCTTCGTCTAAGGCCCTGCTCTCTCCTCTCTCTGCCTGGCACACTGACCGGCTGGCTCATGGTGTTTTCTCCGTCTGGCTTCCTCCAGTTGACCCACTCTTTTCATGTGCTCATCTCTGCCTATCACGAGACCATCTTTTCTCACCCAGGAAGGCATTGAGCAGAAGAAGAGGTATTCATCTGGGGTATGGTGTTGTTCAGAGGTGCCGATGGAGCCCTCCATCCAAAGCCCTCTCTCTCAGCCAGTTTCTACCAAGCTGGAAACCTGGGTTCAAGATTCATCCTTGTTTTGTCCTGAAGCATCACCCCACTCAGAATTCACATTCACATCCTCAGGAGGGGCAGAGGCTGCAGCCATCCTGTGCCCTCCCCACCCAGTCTGGATGCATCCCTCCCACCCGCAGCAGGGACTCCAGGTTGCAGGGGTGGCCTTGGGCATTGCTTGCCTGGTGCATGAGGAAGGCTGTCCAGTTCCGAATGCAGCCTGGTCCACACACAACTGTCCTCACCACCACCCGCTGCATTCAGTGATCATACAATCCCTTCTAGAAATCCCCACAGGCAGACTGCAGATGTCAGAACCCATTACTTTCCCCTTCGCACCTTACACCCATCACAAACTCATCCCAGTTAGCTTTGAGTTTAATCTATTGTTACTCAAGCAGACACAGGGTGCACAGGGTGTTATGGACTGGATATTTATGTCCCCTCACTCCCAAATCCATATGCTGATGCCCTAACACCAAGTGTAATGGTATTTGAAGGTAGGGGTATTGAAAGGTAATTGGGCTTAGGTGAGGTCATGAGAGTGGGGGCCCTATAATGGGATTAGTGTCCTTATAAAAGAGGAAGAGGCTAGATTCCTCTCCCTCTCCCCCTCCCTCCCTTCCTCTCTCTGTCTTCCTCTCTCTGTCTCTCTCTCTCTCTCTCTCTGTCTCTCTCTCTCAGCCATGTGAGGACAGAAGGAGAAGGTGTTCTTCTGTAAATGAGGAAGCTCGCACTGGGAACCAAATCTGCTGTACCTTGATCTTAGACTCCCAGCTCTAGAGCTGTTTAGAAATAAACGCTTGTTGTTTAAGGAGCCCAGTCAGGGTGATTTGTTAGAGCAGCTCAAGATGACTGGGACACAGGCCAGCAGTTCCCAGTGCCTGGAAGAGCAGTCTCTGGCACACAGGCCATTGGCTCAGGTTCTCTGTATCTGGAACAGTCTCTGTCACCCTCCTTCAGATGCTGCTAGAGTAGGGCCCAAGGTCACAGTGCAAGAGGTAGGGAGGGGGAGGTTACTTGTCCTGGTAAGTTGCCATTTTTGAAAGAAAGGTTACCCTAGAGAGAATAAAATGGAAGCACACAAGGCTAGTCTCCCATGCATGAAAATAGTCCCTGAAAAAGAGGAAAGGGTTCAACCAGGAAACCACAACCCAGTGCCACGATATTTAAAAAGGTATATTCACAAGGACTTTCTGCACCCCCTCCCTGTTTCCTGTGTGCTCTGCAGGCCGTCCTGCCCCCACACAGACACCTACAGAGGCCAGCACAAGGTAGACACGCAGGTTCCGGGCCTTTGTGGATCTCCACGCCCACATTCATTGCATCCACAAATTTGCAGTCAGGTGCCTGGGCTTTCGTTTCTATTTTTAATCTGGTAGTTGCATTGCTGAATGTCCTTGTTAGAGACTTTTATCACCTCAAAATGAATGCTTTCAGGGTGTTAAGTTATGCTCACTTGTATTATTTTGTTCTTCAATCACTTTTTTTGGAATGATCCCTTACATGTGTTGCAAATTCAGAATGTATATAACCAGTGTATCAGTTTTCTATGGCTGCCATTGCAAATTATCACAAACCTGGTGGCTTACAATAGAAATGATTCTCTCACAGTTCTGGAGGCCAGAAGTCCTAAATCAAGGTGTCAGCAGGGACTCAGTTCTCCTGAAGGCTCTAGGGGAGGACCTCTTCTTGCCTGTCCCAGCTTCTGGTGGCTCTAGGCATTTGCAGCTTGTGGATACCTCACTCCAACTTCTGCTTCCATCTTCACATGGCCTTCTCCTCTCTCTGGGTCTCTTTTCTGTATCTTTTACAAGGATGCTTATCATTGGATTTGGGGCCACTCAGTCCAGAGTGATCTCATCTTGAGATCCTTAACTTAATTACATTTGCAAAGCCCCCCATATTTTTTTTTCCAAATGAGGTCACATTCACAGATTCTGGGGTTAGGACTTGGACATATCTTTTGGGGGCCACCATTCAACCCGTTATGACCTTCAATTCAGATCATAGTATCTGTCACTGGTACCGCCATTCAGGCACACACAGACCAGTGTACCCAGATGTACAGCAGTGAGTGGGCCTTTTGTCCATTTAAAAGCTTTAATTATGTCATTTTGGGGTATGTGCAGAAGAAAATAGAGGCTCACCGAATATGTGAGTCAGCTCTTCTCCCCCGGAGCCATTCCACACCTCCTGGAAGTCGGCATCAGGAGATGTGTAGGGGCCCTTTATAGTTGGCACATTATCATGGTTCTCACGATGATTGGGGCTGGGGCTTGGCATTTGCTGGGTGGGCCGTTGCCATGGGTGAACAGTCCCATACAACAAAGAATCCTCCTGCCCCAAGTGCCAGTGGTACCCTGTTGAGATTCACTGATGTGAATTAGGAAGCATTATGGTACCATGAATGCTCTGAACCCAGTCCCCATGTGAAAAATAAAACTTTACCTGTCATGTTGAAGCGACACCTGCCCCTTCTTCTCTGAGGCAGACACTGCATGTCACCCGGAAGAATCGTATAGTAACTGCTTTAAAAGACACTTTAGTAGGGGGGCTTTGTGGGGGAAAAAATCTATGAAAGCCACCTGGTACTCTCCCAGCTGATCTTTACTGTTCTTCATCCCTCCTCAATCTCAGTGTGGCATCAAGAACCCTTCCTACAGTTTATGGGTAAATCAGAATTTTTGACAGAACGGCCTCATTTTTAACAGGACATTTTTATTTTTCAGAGACACTTATATTCTGCTCAATATAGCGAGCAGAAAGAAAAGGCCTTTTAAAGAAAAGGCCTTTTGTTCCCTTTTCAGCCTTTTTTCTGCCTTCTCAGAGCTCTACTTCCCGTCTTCACACACAGCAGAAGGTGCAAGGGAAGAGCCTGCTATCCAGGCCCTGGGAACATAAAACCCTTCATGAGTCTCTTGCTCCAAGCAGAAGGAAGTCATTTTTCTTTGCATTGTTCATCCTGGTCACTGGCATGGCCGGATCAGCCGTGGTCATGACCTGATCATCCTATGAGGCTCCTTGATTTCACTTCACCCACCTGCTGCTGGTGCTGGTTCCAGCTCACAAAGGGCCTCAGATCCCTTTCTTCAGGGATTGCTTCCTTCAACCGCCTGTACCCTTCTATAGGGCTCAG
The DNA here is from genome assembly GCF_028885655.2 of Pongo abelii. Taxonomy (NCBI): domain Eukaryota; kingdom Metazoa; phylum Chordata; class Mammalia; order Primates; family Hominidae; genus Pongo; species Pongo abelii. The sequence continues at coordinate 29,253,460 of NC_071992.2, forward strand.
CCTTTGGAAGCCTTTAGAGCCACTACTGGACAGTTGCTCCCAGGAGGTGGGTCTCCCCAAATGCCAGTTCCCACCCAGTCAGGGGAGTCAGAGGCACCTGTGGCCCAAGGACCCCAGACTCCATTTCCAGCTCACATCTTCATGTCTTAATTCTAGACTTCTTGGGTTAATCAACTCCTCAGGTTGACTTGACCCTTGAGCCATGTTCATCCTTCCCCCCTTGCCCATCACAATGCTAGCTACCGTTTTTTGAGCACCTGCTCTGCACCTACCATTGTGCTAAGCTCTTACGTGTCTGTAACCCACATAAAGCCAGCCAGTTGTTCTGACCTTGAAGCCAGTCTCAGTACAGCATCACATTCCAACATATATTAGTCTTCCATCTAAAAATAACTGGAAATCCATTTAAATCTTTACTGTAATCTCTTTGAGGGAGAGAACTGTTGGGGCTCAGAAAATAATACCCCCAAATGAAGGCCTCAGCAGCAGCCTCAGAAGCAAAAGTTTTTCTCTGACTTTCTCACGCCCCCTGTCTCTCAGCCCCACTCTCCCCCGAGGCACCATAGAAACTAGGATTGTCTTCCCAAAGGTGGGTCATAGAAACCAGAACCTCTTTTCCCCCACAGAAATCCGGCCATAAAACCTAAAAATATTCCATGTAAAAACGGGCCATAAAGAAATTATCTGACCTACATTGTTTGACTATAGGTCATAAGGCCTTGATTCCAGAGAGGGTCTGCCCTGCACCCAGCAGGAAGGAACACTGCTCAGAGAGGCCAAGAAGAATCTAGACAGACAGGCCTGTCTGGGTTTCCCCACTTAGCCTGTTAACATTAGATCAGACCCTTCTCCTCCAATCATATTTCTACATGACTGTCCATTGTTTGCTAAACCTAAGCATAAAAATGGACAATTTCTCCTCTATTCGGGTCTTCATTCTGAAGGTACCTGTGTATGCATATTAAGTAAATTTGTATGCCTTTTCTCCTTTAATCAATCTTCCTCACTTCAGTGATTTTTTCAGTGAACCTTTAAGAAGCCAAAAGCCTTGGCCTCCACAGGGGATATCACTGGGGGATCGCTGTCCAGATAGGTAGTAAAATTTATTAAAATTCTCATAACCATATACCAATTAAAAGTAAAACAACTGTCTGTGTCTGTCTAATCCAAGGTCAGACGTGGAGCATTGTTTTAGCTCTAACAGGTCAATGTCTGTATTAGTCTCCTAGGTCTGCTGTAACAAAGCACCACAAACAGAGTGATGTGAAACAACAGAAAGGTATTGTCTCACAGTTCTGGAGGCTAGAAATTCAAGATCAAGGTGTCAGCAGGGCCGTGCTCCCTGTGAAGTCCATAGGGGAACCCGTCCTTGCCTCTCCCTGGCTGGTGATTTGCCATTGGTCTTTGACACTCCTTGGCCTGCAGCTGCATCACTCAAATCTTGCACCATCTCCCCGTGTGCATGTCTCTCTCTGCGTTCACATTTCTCCCTTTTTTAAGGACACCAGTCATTTTAGATGACAGCCCACCTGAATGACCTCATTTTAACTTGATTAGTCTGTAAACACCCTATAAAGTCCCGTGCTAAGGCACTAGAGGTTAAGACTTCAACATATCTTTTTGGGGAACCACAATTCCACCCATAATGGTATCTTACTAGATAGATGTGTAAAGTTTTTTGGAATCCAGGGGAAGAAACAAAAACCTTATGACAGGGAGTCAGGGAAGGCTTCCCAGGGGCCCTCATAGTGCTCACTGGGCTTTAAAGCATAACTGGGAGCTCACCAGGAGGAAAGGACAGGGGAGAGAGGGGAGCCAGGGGTCCCCCAGGCAGGAAGAATTAAATGTGTTCAGCACAGAGAAAAGCAAGAGCATGCTGTGTTGGGGGAAGAAAGAGAGCAACTTTGGAGACCAGGCACAGAGCACATTGTGGGTACAAAGGGGATGGGACTGGAAAGAACATGTGGGAAAAAACCCCAAAGGGAGGTTTACACCTTGTGTTCATTAGTTTGGGTCTTATCTGATTGTACAGAAAATGAGGAACCAATGAGGGATTTTCCACCAAAATCACCTGCATTGATTTTGTCCTCAACCTCAGAGTGACACCTTCTTAAATAAAATTTAAGCAAGACTTATTTTTATTTTTGAGACAGTTTTGCTCTTGTGACCCAGGCTGAAGTGCAATGGTGCGATCTCAGCTCACTGCAACCTCCGCCTCCCGGGTTCAAGTGATTGTCCTTCCTCAGCCTCCCAAGTAGCTGGGATTACAGGCATGCACCACCATGCCAGGCTAATTTTTGTATTTTTAGTAGAGGCAGGGTTTCACCATGTTGACCAGGCTAGTCTCGAACTCCTGACCTCAGGTGATCCTCCTGCCTCAGCCTCCCAAAGGGCTGGGATTACAAGTGTGAGCCACCATGCCTGGCCTAAGACTTTTTTTCAACAAAAGCTTAAGTGTAGTTTATTTATTAAAATGTTAATTATAGTCATCTTACTAAAACAAACAAACAAAAAAGAATACTTTGAAAAGAGTAAGGAGGGTGAATTGAATTAAGCCTGGGAAGCAGTTTGCAGGCCACTGTCCCAGGTGGGGTTCCTGGGAAGCAGACCTGGGTGGGAGGCTTGCACTGGAGGAAGCATGTTGATGGGAGCTCCCAAGGCACAGAGCTAGTGGGAGGGAAGAAAGCAGGATGGGGCAGAGGAAAAAGTTGGGCTGCGATGCAGCCACAGCAAAGGTCTCAGCCCATTTCACTGGAGGCTTAGAGCCCAGAAGAGCTGTCCCAAATCAGGATGAAAGGACATAGGTATTATGACCTTGTGTTGACCAGTCACTCGATATGGATGGCTCCTAGGAAGGGTGTGACCTTAGGCAAAGGCCACTCTTTGAGTGAGAGCAATCCTGGTGGAGGACAGTGGGGGACTCAGCTGTCATGTTGTCTTCAAAAACCCAGCCACTAACATCAAGCATGTTTAATAAGCTTATTAAGAGAAAAGCCAAAAAGATTAGGTATTTTATTAGAAATAGGTGAGCCTGAGAAAATAGTGAGACAATAGAGATCACTGAAGAAAGTTATAAATGAATGAGCACTGACAAAAGAGAAGGAAAGTGAGCTGAGTAATTAATTCATTCAACCACCTTTTCCTTTTTGGAAGTAGATTATCCAGAGCACAGAGACAAGCCATCCGGTCCTGTTGCTTCTTTGTTTCTGACCTATAGGAAGAAAGGCCAGAGAATAGGAAGAGAGGCAAAGGTAGTTTGAAGTCTTTACACTATTTGATAAAGCAACTAAATCAGTGTTAGCCAAGCAGGAGGAAAAGCTATAGACATTTTAATGTTTGCAAGAAAGCATTCAAAGGCTCTTAATAACCAGGTTGTGAGCCATGGGCAGTTGGAGAGCCTGGAAGCCCTCCTGTGGGAAGAAGCAAAGATCTTCCTGTAGCAAAAAAGAGTCCTGGGCTTACCTAAATAGCAACTGATAAAATTAAGACAGTTTTTAAAAATCATGACACATATGGCAATCTAGTGAATAGATAATCATTATATACTGTCATTTTTTAAAAGTGATTTATTAATAGAGAAAGAAATATTGACTCAGTGGTAGTGGTCAAGGAGCTCTGGATGGAGTGCTGATCTTGCTGCCCCCACTGTTTGCTTGAGAAGTTGTTTACATATTAGAATGATAGAGAAGAGGATTCAGGCTGAGGAAGGTAGGGCTCGTGCAAGAGCCAATGCAGGTGAGAGCATGTCAAATCTCAGCACTTAGCTTTCTGTTACCCCAATCTGGCCACCCCCCTGAATTCACACCATACCTTTCCTCCTACCTATGAAATGTAAGAAGCTCCTTGAGGCAAGGGCCTGTGTGTGTGCACGAGAGCCCCTAGCTCTGTTTTGCATAGTGAGTATGTCATAGTTGCTGATGGTTTGAATGAAGAAGCCATTCTGCAGCTTAACATGATGAGGCTGGAGGGCTGCAGAGAGGGGACTGTGGCTCAGGGAGCTTGTCATCCTGTTGGAAGTACATGTCAAAATTGGGTTCTCACCCTCGTTTGTATGACTCCGAAGTTAGAGCTCTATCTGTGTCACTCATGGTCAAAACCTTGTTTCCCCCACCTTCTGTGTGCCTAAAGGATTGGCACACATTGCAAGGCAGTCCTGCCACAATGCACTTCTAGAGTTAACTCAGACTTCACAGGCTAAGGGTGTATCCTCCACAAGACTCCAACCCCTCACACCCCAATTGCAAGCTCCAGGATTCCTAGGCCATTCACACTTCTGACCAATTGGCTACAAGTTTGGGGGTTTCCGCCATCCCAGCAGGTTCAACAGTTTCCTAAAACAACTCACAGAATGCAGGAAAGTGCTATCCTTACAGTTTTATCATATAAATGAGAGCCAGCCAAATGAAGAAACATAGAGGACAGGTCTGAGGGGCCCCAAACAGGAAGGTTTCATATCCTCAGAAGGCTTTGCCCTCCAGACACACCAACAAGATGTGCATCACCAACCAGGAAGTTCACCTGAGCTTTGGTGTCCAAGAATTTATTAGGCCTTATTATACAGGCATGGTTGATTGATTGATTGGTTGATGGAATCACTGGCCACATAATTGGACTCAATCTCCAGCTCCCCTTCCCTCCCTGGAGGTCAGGCTGACACCATGTGGCTCAAAGCTTCAACTCTCTGATTGCCCGGTTAGTCTTTCCAGCATTGCAGCCCCCATCCTGAGGCTAGCAGGGACCCACCGTGAATCACCTCATTAGTGTAGATTCAGGTGTAGTCTGAGGAACCCACAGTGAAGGACAAAGGCCATCCTAACTCTTGGGAAATTCCAAGGGTTTAAACACCCCCTCTGCAGAACCAAGAACAAAAACTCATCGAATTCTTTATGATACACCATCAGTAACCAGCAGTGGTGACATTGGTGGCAGGTGCTCCCTGTCCCCCAAGAACTTCAGGTTTGCCCCCCAGGAAAGAATGCACCACTGGTAAGAATCTGCCCAGCACCAGGCACCTCCCAAATAGCACATTTCAGGCTTAGAAAGCTCCCAAGGTCTTCCTTCCCTGAAGCTGAAATCTATCTTCCTATGAGGATATGTTGGGTGAAGAGTCTCTTAATGAATTTCAACCCCGAGGACCTCGAGTTAAACTTTCCTCCACCATGTCTACAACAGAAATTGGTTGCTTCTTAGAAGGAAATCTGAAAAAAAAAAATTGTGCAAGCAGAGTCCTGGAGAGTTTCACCAACTAGAATCATTAGCTGGATTTAGTCTGACCCCTCTCAGAGACTATGGGTGGGGGAGAAGCTGCAAGGCCGTGTCTGGCCTGATACAAATCTTATTCAACCCCTTGATATGGTGCGTTTACTTCTCATGTGGCTGGGAATCTCCCTCACCAGAGTCCCTTCTTTTTATTTTGAAATTATTTCATACTTTTTAAAAAGTTGGAAAAAAAAAAAGCAAAGCTAAGGACTCCCATATAGCTTTCTCCCAGATCCTCAATGGTTTAAATTTATCATTTTCTGTATTACCAGCTCAGTCTCTTCATAAGCAGACATACATGCATACACATACACAACTGTGCCCATTATCATTATTCTTTTTTCTGAACTATTTGAGAGCAAGTTGCAGCATTGCTGCCCCATCAGCAGAATGCTCCAGGGTTTATCTCCCCAAACAGGGACATTCTCCTACAGAAGATGTGCTGCATGCATCTAAATCAGGAAGTCAGCGTTGCTATAACACTACCTTCCACACCATAGATGCCATCCAGATTTTACCAACTGTCCCAGCAGTGTCTGTTTTTCCTGTCTGATCCAGGAGCACATATTGCACTTAGCTGTCATATCCCTTTAGTCTCCTTCAATCTGGGAGAGTTCCTAAATCCAAAAGAGTACAGGCCTTTTGTTCTATAGGTCCCTGAGGAGGCTCCTCATCCTGGGTCTGTGATCTCATGACTAGATCAGGCCACAGACTTATGGCAGAAAGATCTCAGCAACCTTGCTGCTCTCTTCTTGGTGCATCGAGACAGGAAGCCCACTGTGCTTACCTGTTCCACCACTAGGGATGTAAACCATGATGATCGGTTGTTTGTATCTGCCAGGTTTTTTTGTGCATTTGATTAGTACATTCTGAGGCTGAATGCACTGAGACCATGTCAATATCCTATTCATCATCAAACCTCCACCCTCCAGCTTCATCACCCATTGATGAATCCTGCCTGAATCAACCAACACTGAGTTCGTTGCCAAATGGTGACTTTCTATTTCCATCCTTTCTTCTACATTTATTTCTTGGCATTCTACACAAGGAAGAGTATTTTCTTCTTCCCCAATTATTTATCTGTCTTAGATTCTATTTTATTTGGCAGGATGTAACTCATTCCTATCATATATTTTAATACTTAAGTTATCCTAGATGTGGCCCATGTGAGTTCCTTCAGGCTAATTCTGATTTGTTGTTATGTGTCCCCAATGTTCTCTAAACACTTTGTTTTTATATGGCACAAAATAACGTTCCAGGCACATCTTGTACTTTTCCTCCTAGCGCTGGAATCAGCCATTTCTGCAAGGAGCTTTGGATTCTTTAAGTGGAGAAGGATATTTGAAAACTGCAACTTGGTGCTGGCGTGTGCAATCACTATGGGCTGTCACTGCTTCTTTTTTTTTTTTTTTTTGAGACAGTCTCGCTCTGTTGCCCAGGCTGGAGTTCAATGGCGCAATCTCTGCTCACTGCAAGTTCACGCCTCAGCCTCCCAAGTAGCTGGGACTACAGGCATCCGCCACCACACCCGGCTAATTTTTTTGTATTTTTTAGTAGAGATGGGGTTTCACCATGTTAACCAGGATGGTCTCGATCTCCTGACCTCGTGATCCGCCCACCTCGGCCTCCCAAAGTGTTGGGATTACAGGTGTGAGCCACTGTGCCCGGCCGGGCTGTCACTCCTTCTAAGTCCTTTCCATAAATGAAGCTCAATTTCTCTCTCTCTCTCTCTCTCTGTGTGTATGTGTGTGGTTTGTGTATCTCTTTCTATCTATAAAACCATGAGTCACATCTGTACTTCCAATTCCAATCCCTCACCTCCAAAGATTTCAAAAATGATGAGATAGGTTGGCTAGACTCTCTAGGCTCCCCATCTCCATAAGAGTTTCCCATTATCCTCAATACATTTACTTCTTTGCTCACTCCCCCTGTTTGGTTACTTCTTTGCTTACTCCCCCTGTTTGGTTCTTTGCTCACTCCCCGTTTGGTTACAATCTCCTAATCACTCCAACCATCTCTTTTGGCCCAACTCCTTTGACCCCTGACCCTGCCACCACCTCCAAAGGAAGGAAAAAGAAAAGAAGATAGAAAGGTAGAGAAAGAGAAAAATAGAATGAATTTTGCTTTGTTTTCCCAGTCTGGTTTACAGAGCACCAGTCTGTGTAGGAGACTGCTGTGTCAAAATAAGGCTAATATTTTGTTGTTTGGGGGGCTATTTTTTTTGTTTGTTTGTTTTTTAGTATTTACCTTGGGCCAAGCACCGTTTTACAGAGTTTTATCTAATTTAATCCTCATAAAAGCATTCCAAATTGGTACTATTATTTTGTCCATATTCTAGATGAGAAAACCAAATCCAGAGAACTTTAGTATGTACCCACGCATATCCAGCTGGGTGGTGGTGGTGGGTAGATGGGGCATTGCTGCAGCCTGGCACCAGGGCTTGTGCTCCTGGCTGTTGCTAGTCTGCATTTCAGTTATCCATGACTTAAAAGGTGCTCTCTGCTCCCCAACTCTCTCCCATTTGCAGAGAACACAGACTTGTTAATAAAATAGCACAAATATTTCAAAAATAATGGGATAGCTTGGCTAGACTAATCTTTCTCCAGATAACAATGATGAAATCTGGACAAAATATAAAAGGCAACTCTCTGCAAGCACTGGTGAATGCCCATAGCAAGCACAAACTAAAAGGAAACCTGCTCTTGAGAGCTAAACTGTGATGAATGAGATCTGCAAGTTTGTGGCTTTTTGCCTGAGAGAACTTTCCAGTCTGGAAGAGGGCTCCAGGGGCAAAAATCTGCAGCCTGACTAGCTTAAAGTGTCCGAGGATACAATATGAGATTGGCAGAGCAGCAAGAAGATTAGCAGAAAATCATGGAGAGAGTAAGCCCCAAAATAAAACATTAATTTTTAAAAATAATTTATAGAAGCAAATTTCTAAAATTTATAAATTTGAAATTTATAAACAACTTAGAAATAAATTTAACAAAAGACCTGTACAATATATATGTTGAAAATGATAAAACGTTACTAAAAGAAAATAAAGAAGACGTAAATAAATAGAGAGATATACCATGTTCATGTATTACAGGCATCAATGCTGTTAAGATGCCAATTCTGGCCAGGTGCAGTGGTTCATGCCTATAATCCCAACACTTTGCAAAGCCAAGGTAGGAGGATCACTTGAGGCCCAAGAGTTCAAGTCCAGCCTGGTCAACATAGCATGACCCAAACTCTATAAAAATTTAAACATTAAAAAAAATGCCAGTTCTCTCCCATTAAGCTATAGATTTAACACAGTCCCACTCATAATGCAGCAGACTTTTTAAAAAGAAAGTGGCCAGCTGATTCTAACATTTATGTGGACATGCAAAGACCTAGCCCAATAATCTAGGGGATGGGGAACAGCAGAAGACTTAACCCTATTTGACTTCAAGATCTCATGTAAAGCTACAGTAATGCAGACAGTGTGGTTGACGTTGGTACAGTATAGACAAAGATCAATAGAAAAGAAATGAGAGTTCAGAAATAAATCTAGATGGCCAAATGATTTTTGACAAAGAAAAGCAATTCATTTGGGAAGGGAAAGTCAACAACCAATGCTGAACAACCATAGATCTATATTTTTGAAAATGAATACCATATACAAAAATTAATTCACAATAGATCACAAAACTAAAAATTAAAACTATGAAGCTTATAAAAGAAAACACAGAATATCTTCATGACCTGGAGGCAGGCAAAGATTTCTTAGGATACAGAAAACGCTAACCATGAAAGAAAATTTTGACAAGTTAGACTCTGTCAGAAGACATTGATTAGGCAATGCAGAATAGGCACACTACAGACCTGGAGAAAATATTCATAAAATACATCATACAAAATACTTTTATCTAGAATGTATAAAAGTCTCATACAACTCTCCTGCAAATCAAAACACAACAGAAAAAATGGGGAAAAGATTCAAACAACCACTTTAAAAAGGAAGGTATATGAATGGCTTATAAACACATGAAAACGTGTTCAATATCATTAGTCATCAGAGAGATGCAAATTACAAGCACAATGAGACACTACGCACCCACTGAGATGGCTAATATTAAAAAGACTGACAACACCAAATGTTAGTGAAGATGTGGTGTAACAGAAGTCTCATGTCACAGGAGAAATATAAAATGGAATAATCCTGACAGTTGCTCATAAAGTCAGACATACATCTATCTTTGATCCAGCAATTCCTCTTCTCAGCATTTATCCACAGGAAATCACAACATATATTCACAAAAATATTTGCACATTAATGTTCATAGTAGTTCAATTCACAATAGCCAAAAATTAGAAATAGTCCAGGTGTTTGGAAGCAGAGGACCGAATCAACATGTTGTGATTCATTTACAAAGTAGAACATTACCAATCGATAAATAGGAACGAATTTCTGATATATGCAACAACATGATGGATCTCAGACATTATGCTGAGTGAAAAAAGACACAAAAAAAGTGTATGCTAAATGATTCCATTTATATGAGGTTCTAGAACAGGCAAAACCAATTGAAAGTGGTGGGGGTAGGGTAAGGTTGTCTGGAGAGGTGGGAGGGAGTGGGCCATGAGGGTGGACTGAGAAGGGATATGGGGGAGTTTTCTGGGGATCTGGAAAGTTCTATACCTTAATTGGTATGTGGGTTACACAGTTGTATTCATGTGTCAAAATTGTATAGCTACAATTTATGCATTTCAATGTATATAAATTTTACATTTAAAGAAGAACTGTAAAAAAATAATAGTTGAGTCACTGTTGGGGAGTGGGTGGTGATATCGATGAAGCAAGAAGGCAGAAGGTTGGTAATTGTTGAGGCTGGGTGATGCATACATGGGGGTTTATTATACTCTTCTGTTTACTTTGTATATGTTTGAGATTTTTGATAATCAACAGCACAGGGGTTCTAGCCCTGAGGAAATTAGATATTAGCCAAGTAGGTTTCAGCTGGAGCAGGAGAGGACTGTAAGTTCAAAAGCACCAGTGGTGGGGGCTCCAGGAGGGACTTGGGAGTGACGCGGGGGCTCTGAGTAATGCATTATTCAGGATGACAGTGGACAGAGCAGGGCAGAAGATCAGGGACAGGAGAAATGGGTAGAGAGGATGACAAAATGGTTGACTTCACGGGCTTGCACTCCTCCCCCAACCAGATGTCCCTCTCACTGTAGGAGTGCCACTGATCCCAGTCTTCATCCCCTCCAGGGCTTCAATTCTGATTCCTGCACTGGTTAGTTACAACTGCTCACAGGTGCATTCCGTGCCTCTGTTTCCCCATCTATCTCATAGAGCAGTCATCACCCTCTGTGCCAGGCATTTTCTTTCCTAATGGGGAAGGGATTTTTCAGGCTGAGGGTCTTCTAGTTTCACAACTCCCTGGAGTCCAGAAGGGCTAGCAAGAGGCAGTTAGCCCGAGACAGATGGGTGCCCAGGCAAGCAAATAACTGGGCATTCCTTCAAACCAGGATTATCTAAATATTAGCATGACATTTTCCTAGTGGAGAGAGAAAGAAATTTATTTACTTCTGAGAAAAATAATATGCCTCCTTCTTTTCATTCCAATTAAGGAACTGATTACAGTTGATTGACTAAATTAGAAACTGTCTTGGGAGGCATGTTAAGAAAATGTAAAATCTAAATAATCAAGTGCCTCTCCTCTTTTTGGTTTGACAGCAACCTATTATGCATTATTTGGTCTTTAGGCTGATGTAGGCTTGGTGGCATGCACATTGCAGACATATCCAACAGAGATAGGTTGGTGCCTTCGGGTTTTTAAATTTATATCCCAGAGGACTCTCTGCTCTGTCAGGAGTGAGCTCAATTCACCAACAATATGTGGAACTACATGAGAAACCTGAGTTAAAATGGCACCAAAGTCCGGGCACGGTGGCTCACGCCTGTAATCCCAGCACTTTGGGAGGCCAAGGCAGGCAGATCACTTGAGGTCACGAGTTTGAGACCAGCCTGGCAAACATGATAAAACCCCATCTCTACTAAAAATACAAAAATTATCCAGGCGTGGTGGTGCATACCTGTAGTCCCAGCTACTCAGGAGGATGAGGCAGGAGAATGGCTTGAACCTGGGAGGCAGAGGTTGCAGTGAGCCGAGATCACATCACTACACTCTAGCCTGGGTGACAGAGCGAGACTCCATCTCAAGAAAAAAAAAATGGCACCAAAGTGATTTCAGAACTAGGCAGGGCCTTACAGATGGACTTCTAGGCTGCTGCCCGGTTGGCCCACCTGTTAATCCATCTCTGGCTCTAGGTCAGGAAGCTGTGGCATCAGGCTGGGAGACAGGCAGTCTGTTAACCTCTGGTTAACAAGAAAGCAGGAACAAGAGGGCACCTGGTTTCTTGCCAGCACTCATTTCTTGTGTCCCTGCTCATGTGGGGATTGTGGCACTTAATCCTTCCAAGTGAATCTTGTCCTTATCTTCTCCAGCCCCACCACTCCATGAATCAGCTTGGCCTAGTAGAAATCCTCAGAGTCTAGTGTCCCAGGATTCCAAATCCCAGTTTAATTCTGTGGGTTGTGGGACTTATATTAGTTTCTCCATCAGCCACACAGGATGGTAACACCTGCTTCCCTGTGTTGTGTGGATTCAATGAAATCATGTCTGCAAAGGGCCTAGCAGTGCCTGGTGCAGGAGCTCAGCGATGCTGGCTAAATTACAAACCACTCAGAAGGTCTGCTGTTCACATGGTGGATGTTCCGTAATTATTAATTGGTTAGATTGTAATGAGGTGCAGAAGCAAATTTTTGGTATTCTCTGCCTCTTTGCATTTTCTCCTTCACTTCTGCTCTCTCGGTTCCTCTATCTCTGCCTCATTTCACCGATTTGTCAATTTATCAGATAGAGCCCATTGTGTACAAATCTTCCCCTAAGTGCTAGAGAATCAGAGACAAATCGAACATGAAGACAGCATCCCACCCTAGAGAATCACACTTTTCGGGTCTCTGTGAGAATTATGGGAGCCCAAAGGTGGACACCCCTGAGTCATGCCTCTCTCTTCTCCTCTGCAGGAGATCATCACCTCCATCCTGCTGAGCGGGCGGATCGGGCCCAACATCCAGTTGGCTGAGTGCTATGGGCTAAGGCTGAAGCACATGAAGTCCGATGAGATCCACTGGCTGCACCCACAGATGACGGTGGGTGAGGTGCAGGACAAGTATGAGTGTCTGCACGTGGAAGCCGAGTGGAGGTAGGAGTGGATTCCTGGGCTCTGGAAGTGGGAAGGAGAGGAATTTAGGGTGGGGAGGCCCTGGGAGTTCCTCCCTTAGAGCACTCCCCTGCCTCAGAAACTTCTAGCAAACCTAAGTGGCATTCTAGGCTTAGTCTTCCTCCAGTATCAAGTGTATGTATTTTCCAGGACCTAACCTGGGCTTCATAGACTATCCCCATCCCAGAGCAGACACCTAAAGATAACCCTAAACGGGATGCTGACAGTGCTAGGGGAAAAGAGAGACAGAAGGGTGGGGAGGATGGAAAGCCCAGGTCCAGGGCTAGCCTGTGAACCTAAGAGAAACAGCTGCCATGAGAGAGAAAGGTGGAGAGTCAGGGATAGCTCAGACTACCACCTGCCAGCCACCTCCCTGTTTATGGTCCCCTGCCCAACCACAGAGGAGGGAAAGAGAAAAACCAGCCCTGAATGAGTGGCCACAAGACTCATGGGCAGCCATTCCCTTTGCACTGGGGGATGGGCTTGTTTCTGCCCTTGGGGTCCTACTCCTTTCTTCAGCCACCAGCTTCTCTGTGTCAACCAGAGCCTCAATGTCCTGTTGCAGGTATGACCTTCAAATACGCTACTTGCCGGAAGACTTCATGGAAAGCCTGAAGGAGGACAGGACCACACTGCTCTATTTTTACCAACAGGTAAAAAGTGCTTTATCTTCTTGCCCCGAGGCTCCCTTTGCACCTTAAATGCCAAGCATGAACCATTCTCTCCTAGGGAGATGGAAAGACAAAGCCCAGATTATGGAGGGCCCAGGCTAGGAAGCTTCTCTTGAAGAAGGTCCTTGGTCTATGGTCAGCGGCTCCAACCCTGCTTTTCTCTCAGTATTTAAGCACTGGCTAAACCGCCCATGTGCTCCCAGCTCCTCTTGGACTTTTCTGGTGGCCCAGGAGACCTGGCTAGTGAAGCAGCGAGAGTGGGTCCAAGATGAATCCTGCAGTGCTTACTACGCAGCTCTGCAGACTGTTGTCCACTAATCTAGCTCTGCCATTCACTAATCTGATAGCCTGGGAGACCTCATTTACTTGCATGAAGCTGTTTCCTCTGCTATAAAATTATTATGGGAGTCATAATAATAACACCTACTTTATAGGGTTGTTGTAGGGACCAAATGGTATCACTGGCTGCTAAATTGACTCTCCAAAGAAAAATTCCCTTACATGTAGCACTTACCTATTTATTTATTTATTTATTTATTTATTTATTTATTTATTTATTATTTCAATGGGTTTTTTGGGAGAACAGGTGGTGTTGGTTACATGAATAATTTCTTTAATGGTGATTTCTGAGATGTTGGTGCACCCATCACCCAAGCAGTGTACACTGTACCTAATGTGTAGTCTTTTATCCTTCACCCCTTCCCACTCTTTCCCCACAGTCCCCAAAGTCATTCTTAGGCCTTTGTATCATCGTGGTTAGCTCACACTTATGAGTGAGAACATACAATGTTGGTTTTCCATTCCGGAGTTAATTTACTTAGAATAATGGTCTCCAACTCCATCCAGGTTGCTGTAAATGCCATTATTTCATTCATTTTTATGGCACTTGCCAGTTTCTATGGTGTAAATGCCACCCCCCTCCTCAGCCTATTTCAAACTACCAATAGGATACCTACTTGGCTTACAAAACTTCTGAAAACTTAATAACCAGCTCTTAGCAGCTATTTTGAGCATCTCAAACTTCCTGGACAGAATGCGTATGGAGTGCCAAGCTCAGCACCAGGTGCAGAGCAAAGCACAGCATCAGCAGGAGTGGCCATTGTTGTTTTCTGTCTGGTCTTAGTTCCTTCCAAGATCTCCCTCCTGGTTTGCTAGAGACTGAGCTAGACTTTTCTTGGCCTGTGAATGACATTTATCACTACTTACCAGCAGGGCTTTGGATACATTAGTGACTCCTTGCAAAATCTCAGTTTCCTTCTATCCAAAATGGGGGGCGGGGAGGGGAATCTGAACTTCCTGCCTATGGAGCAGGGAGAGAATGCCTGTAAAAGCACCTCAAAAACCTCACAGGCTTGGCCTGTGGAGGCACAAGCACCCCTTCCCCTCGTGCTCTCCATCCCTGCTCCATGCTTGTTTGTGGTGGGGTGGGTGGCTATCACTCAGGGAGGCAGAATGAGGCCCTTCATCTTCTGAGGCCTCTGTGCAGGGAAGTGGGAGGTGAAGGTGCAAGTCTAATGCTTGAACTTTCTCCCCACCAGCTCCGGAACGACTACATGCAGCGCTATGCCAGCAAGGTCAGCGAGGGCATGGCCCTGCAGCTGGGCTGCCTGGAGCTCAGGTATGTGGCCTTGAGGCCTCTGCCGGGAGGGCACTGTGCTGAGCTCTGGGCCGGCCCGGCCTTTCCCCATGTCCAAGATGGGAAGCAGGAATGAGTGTGTGGGAGCCAGGAAGGGGAGAGGTGGTGACCAGCAGCAGGTGAGGCTCTGAGGGGCTGGGTGTTGGGTCCTCAGGATGGCAGGGGTAGGGGGGCCAGCCCCCTCCCTAGTCTCACTCTCCTGGCTTCCATTGCTGCCACTGCTCTTGCCTGCAGGCTGCTGGCTTCTTCCATCTGTCAACCACTTTTGCTGCTGTTCAAGCGATTCAGCAGATGTTTCTTGAGCACCAGACTAGGATCTGGGGGACATTCGAGCCTAGAGATGTCTATCTGTGTTGCCCATTGCTGTATCCCCATCTCCAGTAGGCACTTGATCAATATGTGTAGAATTAGTGCATCATCCAGAGAGGCCCTCACACTTCCATGTTGGGGAGGTGACAGATGTGTATACAATTAATCATAATACGAGGCAGAATGAGGATGGCACCAACTTCCATGTAGGAGCCATTCATCCTGTCCGAGAGCATCAGCAAGAGGGTATCTGAATTGCCACTGGAAGGAGGAGAAAGATTTCAATCAGCAGAGAACAGGGGTCAGGGGAGATACACTCCAGGCTCAGGGATCAGTGGAAGGAAAAGCATAGACTGGAGAATTGTGAGCTTGGAGGGATAAGTTGGGGCTGATGGTGGAAGACACCATCGGGACAATATCAGTCCAATGATATCATTAGAATGACATTGTTAGAATGATAGTCTAAAAAAACAGGCCTTATTCTTGGCTGCCAGGAGGTCATTGCCATTCAGGACTGAGGAGGGTGATGTGGCTGACCTGTGCTCTAGCCCTGTCTTGACCAGGGCAGCGCCATTGAGTTTCACCATCCCCTGCCTCTTCACCCTCTCCTTCCCTTCTCTCTACCCCTTCTCTGTCTTAGAGCGGTGGTTTTAACATCTGCTTGCGAATCAAAATCACCTGGGAGCTTAATAAACCGAGATGTCCTGGCCCTACCCTTGGGAGATTTGATTTGGCAGGCCTGGGTGGGACCTTATCCTAGGCGTTTTTGACCAGCCCCCCAGGTGACCTGAATGCCATTAGACATATGGGTTGATGGGAGGACTTTCATGGTGACTGCCAGGGAAATCGTTGACCAAGGATTACTTCCTGTTTTCTGGAACTGCATTTCCAGAGCCTTATCTGTGACCTCATGGTTAATAGAGAGTAGAACTCTGCTGCCACTTCTACGGAGCTGGCTGGGGCACACTGGGGAATTCTGGCCCCATTGTGATTCTCAGTCAGAGAGAATGCTGAGGAGTCCTCCAGTGGGGGCGGTGGGATGGGAAAGGGAGAGTCCCACTTTGATTTCAGCATCTGAGGCTGTTGGTATTAGCGACAGAATAGGTCAAGGGCAGCTTCGAGGGCTTCACATTTCGTGACTTTGTCTCAAGAAGCAAGGGAGCATTCAAGTCTTCTGTACAGAGGAGGCCTGTGGTCCCTGCAGCTGCTTAGAAGGCAGCCCAGCTCACTGCCATTAGTAATAATCATGATAGCTCAGTGCTGGCAGACCAGGGGCAGTCTGCAAAGTTTATTTTATTATCTGTGCCTTTTATCCCTTCTCAGACTACTCGGCTCCTATGACTTGCATTACATCCTGTACTGTCTCATCTTCCCCTCTAAAATTAGACAAGTCGAAAAAGCTTATCTTTACCTTTTTATTTATGGATCTCATACCTGGGATGCTAGCATCACTTTGAGACACCTATCACTTGTCACCTGTCAAGCAGTCATCACTTAGTTGTAAAACAGCACCACAAAGACCCATTAACATTCTATTTTATTTTATTATATCCTCCAATCATCCCCAAACTATTACTGGTGGTGGCCTAAGCTCCAGGCACTGCACTAATGTATTGGAGGACAGGGCGAGGCATCCGACATGACTCCCGTAGGTAGTATTGTCAAGAGTGTGACTGCTGATATCTGCTATAACCAATGCAGGATGATTCTAAAAGCCACACTTGTTTTGTGCAAGAAACGTATTGTTTCACATCTCCTGAGTGTGAGGAACAGAGTCAGAGAGATGTTCCTATTCTTACTGGTTGACCATTGAAATGCCGGGTGTATGATATCAGGGAGAGGATATGGAAAACACCTATTTTGTAAACCGAATAGAAGATTTGCAGGTCTAATAATTTTTAAAGTTGAATGCAGTTGTTTGTTATGATGAGCCATTTTAAAGTCAAGTTACAACTATTTCTCACCCAGAGAGAATTGGACACACTTCGAAAAATCAGGCCATAAGGCAGAATTTTCTAGGGCTGTGGCTCTTGCCTAAAAATGTCCCAGAGTGTGGGGCTACCTACAAATCACGGGCAATAATCCCTTGTCCTATTAACATCATTGATTAGGTCACCTGCCTATAGATGTACAGCATCTCCAGGAAAAAAAATTGTATCATTTCCTAGCTTAAAAAAGAGGTATGATGTATGCCTGAGATATGAGATTAGTGAAATGAATCCTCCGTGGAGTCATGTGTTTCCTGTGTTACCCTCTCTCTGCCCGGATTCCTTCATCTGTAAAATAGGAATGATAGTAGTAACATTATAGTAATGTTGTGTTACTATAAAACACATTATGTTACTATATAACATTTGTTATACTATATAACATATATGTGTTACTATATAACATATATATGCTACTATATAACATATGCTACTATATAACATATATATGCTACTATATAATATGTATGTTATGTTACTATTGTATAGTATTGCATAGTATACTATAGTATACTATTGTATAGTATTATATGGTATTGCATACTATACAATAGTAACATAACAAACCTTGCAGGGTTGTTACAAAGAATAAATGAGTTAATATATTTAAAGTACTTTAGAGCAATGACAGGGACCAAAGTATTCAATAATTATTTATTATATTTTACTTACTTTTTTCTCTTTACCCTTCTTTTGTTTATTTTGCAGGGTTGTTACAAAGAATAAATGAGTTAATATATTTAAAGTACTTTAGAGCAATGACAGGGACCAAAGTATTCAATAATTATTTATTTTATTTTACTTACTTTTTTCTCTTTACCCTTCTTTTGTTTATTTATTTTGAATAGACTTTATTTTTTAGAGAAGTTTTAGGTTCTCAGCAAAATTGAGCAGAAGGTACAGAGTTCCTATATACCCCCTTCCCCACACATGCACAGCCTCCCCCACTATCAACATTCTCCACCAGAATTCCCCACCAAAGTTGTGCATTTGTTACAGTTGATGAGCCTACATTGACACATCATTATTACCTAAAACCTGTAGTTTACATTAGGGTTCACTCTTGGTATTGTATGTTCTATGGGTTTGGCTAAATGAATAATGACCTATATCTACCATTATAGTATTACACAGAGTAGTTTTACTGCCCTAAAATTTGTCCATGCTCCACCTGTCCATCCCTCCTTCCCTCTAACCCTGGCAACAATTGATCATTTTATTGTTGCCATAGTTTTGCCTTTTCCAGAATCTCATATAGTTGGAATGATACCTAGTTAATTTTACTCATTTATTGGAGGTACTTTATAAATGCCAAATGTTTGATCTAAATCGTGCCTCTAAATTAAAGTTTGGAATTCAGGGCCTCTATGCTAGAAATCAGTACCTGCCCAGTTGGAGGAACCAAATAACTTCTCCCCCTTGATCTGAGACACCTAGGACCATTGTCCACCCCCAGCAGAGCCCTAAAACAACAGCAACAACAACTACAACAAAACAGAGTGAATATGTAACCCCAGATTAGTTAAGTAACTGATAATAAATAAAGATTAGAGAAACAACACAGAGCTTGCTTTGTTTCAAAAGGCATCTTGGCTTGTAGTTAATTTCTATTGATGTTTAGAAGAAAAAAGTAACCAACTGGATTTGGTTTAGTTATTTCCTTATTTTCTGCTGTCCTTACCTGGGTATCAGTCATAGGCCTGTATCTGATTATAGACTCCACCGCTGTCCACCTGGTGTTAGCTACTCAAAATTGCAGGCTTGAGCTGGAAGGACCAGTCAGGCACTAGAGGGCACTCAAGGTAGGCACAGCCTCACTCAGTGATGGTGGTCCAGGCATATTTGGGAGACGTGGGTGCCCCTGGAGAGCAGCTGAGATGGGACTCAACACAGAGAATTGGGAAGCTACCTTGCTAGGGAGAGCAGCGTCTCCCTTGAGTGATGGTTACTAGTTCTCCCAGACATTCCCAAGATGTTCAGTTGCTCCAAATGTTAGAAACACCCCGATTGTGGCACACCTGAGTGATTGGACAGTTTTGTCAATGGTGACTATATAAATGATCTTCGATGCCTGAGAGAAGGGCCATTTGGGACACAGGGAGTGGGCTAAGCAAGCTGGATTCAGGAGATTGGGGTGACCTTGATGTGCTAGCTGAGCTTCCTTTACCCTAATAAAACATTTTTCCATTCACTACCACCTTGATCATGCTAAAATGCTCTTTTTTTATGTGACTTAATTGTTCAGTGTTAATTTCAAAATGTGTTTACCCTTTCATTTAGCTAACCCTGTTTTTAAAATTTAATATTTAAATATCCCAGTCTTCCAAATTCTTTCTTCACAAGTCTCGAAGTTCATTTATTCATTCGACAACAGATCATAAGCCTGGAGTGGCTTTAGGAGACCACTCTTCTTCGTGGCTGGGAAGCAGATCTCACCCCATGGGTGGGTGATGCATCCCTCCTGCTTGGCACAGTCTTCTCATTTCCCTTTTCAGCGCAGTAAACTCTTCTATCTTCTGGCACCTTTAGAAAATGTACTGAGCCTGTGTTACCTGCTTGTCCTCTACATACATAGGAAACCTCAGCGTGAGCCTATGAGGTGTCAATTACAAGCAGTGTGACCATCTGCTCTTCCCATCAAGCCAGCCTAAGGGTCTCTTCATCTTGAAGCCTTTTCTGCCCCATCCTGACCCCCTCCAGCCTCCTTTGCAAAACCACCGTACTTGCACACAGGTCTGTGAGGCAATGACATGTCCCTGCGCACCAGATTGTGAAAATCTGTCAAATCCGTAGAGCAAGAATGGGTGCTGCCTTTGCCTGGCACATAAGAGCTCAATACACAGTTGAATAAATGGATAACTGAAAGAACTGAAATCTTCTTCCTCAGTGGACCTTTGCCAACATTTATTCTGTTAGAATTAAATAGTTGTGTACAGCAAGCCAATGTGTTCAGTTACCTAGGTGTATATTTTATGGCTCACTCAACCCAGGGGAACTGTAGATGACCAAGCTGCCTATAATCACCCTGAGGCTTCTTATTAATGTGGAGGTTGAGCAGGTAACACTGGCTTGAAATGTTTTCTGAAGCTGCCGTGGTCAATCGCATGGAATTTTGGGATCTTAACTGCAGGTACTCTTCAGGTGGGAGGAGGAAGAGGAGGAGGAGCTTCCATCCAGGGGAGAATCCTGGGTAGGCTTCTCATGTCCTATACCTCAGAGGCCCCCAACCTTTTGGGCACCAGGGACCAGTTTCGTGGAAGACAATTTTTCCATGGACCCTGGTTGGGGTGGGGGATGGTTTCAGGATGATTCAAGCACATTACATTTATTGTGTACTTTATTTCTATTATTATTACATTGTAATATATAATAAAATAAATATACAACTCACCATAATGTAGAATCAGTGGGAGCCCTAAGCTTGTTTTTCTGCAACTAGACAGTCCATCTGGATGTGATAGGAGACAGTGACTGATATCAAGCATTAGATTCTCATAAGGAACGTGAAACCTAGATCCCTCACATACATGGTTCACACTCCTATGAGAATCTAATGCCACCACTGATCTGACAGGAGATGGAGCTCAGACAATATAGAAAGTGATGGGAGACAGCTGTAAATACAGATGAAACTTCAGTCACTCACCCACTGCTCACATCCTGCTCTGTGGCCAGCTTCCTAACAGGCCAGTACCGGTCCATGGTCCAGGGGTTAGGGACCTTTGCTATACCTGAATGTCATTCCTATCTGCCAGTCTTCTGGTTTCCAATTCCACACATCTGTCCTTAGCAAGAACATCCCATCTCAGGCACCATTGCTTACCTCCCTCTGTCAGACACTCAGTACAGAGAAGTAAAGGTAGGGAAGAACCCATCTTCTTAGTGTTCTAAGTTCTCTTCTTGGATCAAATTCCCAGGGTTTTCTAGCCTCACTACTAGTGACATTTGGGGCTGGATACTTCTTTGTTAGGGGGGATTGGGGGTGGGCTTCCTGTACATTGAAGGATGTTTAGCAGTATCCCTAGTCTCTACCCACTTGATGCTGGTAGCACCACCAACCACCTACTCCAACTAGGTGTGATAACCAAAACTATCTCCGGACATTGCCCAGTGTTTCAGGCTGGGGCACAGAGTGCAAAATTGGGATCATATTTCTTAAGAGGTAATTACTTATTTTGCTTGATAATATATTCAAAGACACCATTTATTAAAAATTATTAAGGATATAGCGTTTTACGTTTTACATTTTTATTGGATATTTCCTCTATGATTTCATGCCTTGAGTGTCTTCTTTTTAATTTTTTTGAGACGGAGTTTCACTCTTGTCACCCATGCTGGAGTGTAATGGTGCAATCTCGGCTCACTGCAACCTCTGCCTCCCGGGTTCAAGTGATTCTCCTGCCTCAGCCTCCCAAGTAGCTGGGACTACAGGTGTGCGCCACCACGCCTGGCTAATTTTTGTGTTTTTAGTAGAGACAGGGTTTCACCATGTTGGCCAGGATGGTCTCAATCTCTTGACCTTGTGATTTTCCCACCTCGACCTCCCTAAGTGCTGGGATTACAGTCATGAGCCACCACACTGCCTAACCTTCCTATTTTCTAAACACAGAGAACTGTCTAAAAGTCATTGCTTTTGAATCATAAGTTACTTCCCTCACTCTGCTTATATTATTAGTTGCACAAAACTTTTACCAGATATTTATAAGGATGCCTGAATTAAAGGAACACTGAATGACTTTAATATAAGATCAGGAGTAGGATAATGGCTGCCACAGTCAATGAAATTACTAGACACAGTGACCCAGACAGGGGAAGGAGGCTGGCACATGTGAGGACATTAGCTATTTGGTCTCAGCTTAAGCCACAATTGCATAAAAGTATTTATCAAGGCATACATTTTTAGGGGAAATGAGACTTAAAGAATATGAGTAAAATATTAATAGCTGCCTCCTCTGGTAAGACTATGAATAATTTTATTTTCTTCTGTAAATCCTAAAGTTTGTATATGTACAGTGGTACATTTAACAAGTATCTAAATGAACACACAAACATACACACATATAATATCTCAGAGATAGCAAATAAGTGAAAAGGAAATCACAAGAGCCTCCCAGGACCTGCAGGTGAAGGTCAGTGTTCCTAGGCTCATCATTCAAGCATTGGCTGCCTTGGGCCTTTGTTCTTAGAGGCCACAGATGGAGCCACCATCTTCCTCCTCAGCCCAGTATCTGCCCATTCCTAGAGTGAGTTTCCTAGGATGCAAGGCTGGAGTCTTTTCTTGGAATGACATTTGTGGAGTTTCCTTTTCCTCACAGGTCAAAATACTAAATTTTATGACTCTCCTAACTTCCTTTCTCCTGATGATACCCACGTATGGCAGGGGAAGGGGGCTTCTAGTGGCATGAGGTGCCCTGGTCCTGGCTGCCTCATTCTCCAGCCTTCAGCCTCCCTCTCCACCACCTATTTCTCCAGGCGGTTCTTCAAGGATATGCCCCACAATGCACTTGACAAGAAGTCCAACTTCGAGCTCCTAGAGTAAGTTCTGGGATCACCCAACTCCCCTCCCTTCCTGTCCTTCCATGTGTACTTTTCCTCCTCACCCTCTCCTCCACCCATCGCCAGACCAGAGCCACACAGAGCCCGTCCCCAGGTCCTAAAGCCCTCTCACCTCTTCCTGATTGGCCCTCAGTCCTGGGGTGGGGGTGAGAGGGGGTCACATGCTGCCTTTTTCTTCCTTCTTGCAGAAAGGAAGTGGGGCTGGACTTGTTTTTCCCAAAGCAGATGCAGGAGAACTTAAAGGTGAGGAAACCAATGGGCGAGGACCTCTTCGTGCTGATTCCCAAGACTAGAGTGTAAGGGATGAGGCTGGGGCTGGGAATACTCAGAGAAGCCAGAGCATCTGCACAGCCTTGGGCATTTGGACACAGGACCACTAAATGCACCCAGGGATCCTCTCTGGGGCTGGGGATCCAACTGTGACATGCCTGGGCTCTGGCTCCACATCGAGGCCTTATCAGCTCTGTGGCCCCAGTACTGGGAAGCTACCCCTTGCCCCCTCCACCTCCTTCATAGGGTTATGGGGAGTCTCCCTTGAGACAATGGGTATGTGTTTTAGGTCATAGATCACAGCTGCTTTTGGGGCAAAGGCCCTGGGGATCATTTTTGAGCAGCGGGCAGTCTCTCAGCGAGACGCTAAGGGAAGGAGTGAGACCTGGGAGGAGCAGGCATTGCTTACACTGCCCATCCCCTCCCCCAGCCCAAACAGTTCCGGAAGATGATCCAGCAGACCTTCCAGCAGTACGCCTCGCTCAGGGAGGAGGAGTGCGTCATGAAGTTCTTCAACACTCTCGCGGGCTTCGCCAACATCGACCAGGAGACCTACCGCTGCGAACTCATTGTAATGGCGGGCTCTCTTGATCCTCCCCCTGACCTGGATTCCAGGCATCTCGGGAAAGGGGGCCAGGAGGGGGCAGGGAGAGGCTGCAATCGCTGCAGATTCTCAGGCAGCAGGGCCTCACTGACCTGCCGTCGGTGGAAGTCACAAGCATCCCCTTGCCTGAAGCAGGCACTGAAATGTTGGCCTCCAGCTCTGGGAGGTGGGCAGGACAGGCAAGGTGTCAGGAGGGGAAAATCCATATGGCCAGGGTTTCGGTGAGAAGGAGCTGGAGACCCAGGAAACAGTGGCTTGTGTCTAGCTTAGGGAGCTTTTCTTCAAGTTTCTGAAGAATGGGGAGGACAGCTCTGGGACAACAGTCCACTCTCCTTTTATTCCAGCAAGGATGGAACATTACTGTGGACCTGGTCATTGGCCCTAAAGGGATCCGCCAGCTGACTAGTCAGGACGCAAAGGTAGAGAGACCGGGGGCAGCCCCACCCAGCCCCAGGCGGGGAGGTCTTCCCCTCTCTGCTGCCTCCCGCCCTGTCTGCCCCTTCAGTTCTTCTTGCCCCTGTTGCTGAGAGCAGAGTTCTTCTAAGGCCATGCCCTGGCGTGAGCAGCAGTGGAGAGCATTTAGAGATGGCAGCATGGGGCAGATGGCCCTTTACATCCCTGTGACTGTCATCTGAACAGAGGTGGTGGGAGAAGGAGACAAGGCCTCTATGATTACTCGCAGAGCTCAGCAGTGTTGCTCTTTCAGTGACAAGATAAGGCATGATTCCCTTGGAAGTCAGGGGACCTGGGTCCAGTCCTGGCTCCACTGCCAGCTTGGCACATGATGTTGAGCAAGTCCTGGCTTTTCTCTAGACCTCATTTTCTCCTTGGCATAGGGAGGGGCTTGGTTTACATCAAGCTTGTGGTCCCAGGATGGCTTTGAAAGCAGCCCACCACAAATTCATAAACTTTCTTAAAACATGTTGAGATTTTTTGCACGATTTTTTTTTTACCCTCATCAAGCAGTGTTAGTGTATTTTATGTGTGGCCCAAGACAATTCTTCTTCCAATGTGGCCCAGGGAAGCCAAAAGATTGGACACCCCTGAACTAGAGGATCCTTCTAGCCTTAATAGTCTTTGATTCTCTCTTCATCTCCCAGAGAAACTCCCAGTTCCTTCTCACCCCAGCTCCCCAATACTGACCAATCTGCATGGCCCAGTCCTGGTAGTGGGATGGTCTGAAGCTCCCCCTTCTTTTCCCACAGCCCACCTGCCTGGCCGAGTTCAAGCAGATCAGGTCCATCAGGTGCCTCCCACTGGAGGAGGGCCAGGCAGTACTTCAGCTGGGCATTGAAGGTGCCCCCCAGGTGAGTGTCTCTGGGCACCTGGCAGCTCTGCAGGGGGTATAATGGCAGATTGGGAGCTCTTGCTCAGACCAAAAGTCTGTGACACGCAGGAGGCCAGGAGCTTCCTGGCTTTGGGGATCATGTTAAGAAAACTGCACCAAGTTCTTAGACAAAAGGTACCAGGATGATGATAAATTGTAGGAAAATTTGGGAAACAATTTTTTTAATGTCAGGAAAGAAATTGGGAAGGTTTTCAGGTAGTGGAATGTTCAAGGTGACCAGAAATCAGGTATAAATCACAGGCCTAAGTTATACCAAGAGAACAATGATGCGGACATCAAGACCTCAAAAACATGGGGGTTTTTTGTTTTGCTTTTTGTTTGTTTGTTTGTTTGTTTTTGCGGTAAAACACCCAGAGAGACCTCAGGCTGCAGAGCGTTCATCTCTCTCTCCTTTCACCCATCTGTGCCCTGCCCCATTGCCTCCCCTTCCTCTTTCTTTCTTTCTTTCTTTTTTTTAGACAAAGTCTCACTCTGTCACCCAGGCTACAGTGCAGTGGTGCAATCTCAGCTCACTGTAACCTCCACCTCCAGAGTTCAAGAGATTCTCCTGCCTCAGCCTCCTGAGGAGCTGGGACCACAGGTGCATGCCACAAGGCCCGACTAATATTTGTACTTTTAGTAGACACAGGGTTTCGCCATGTTGGCCAGGCTGGTCTCAAACTCCTGACCTCAGGTGATCTGCCTGCCTCAGCCTCCTAAAGTGCTGGGATTATAGGCATGAGCCACTGCGCCCAGCCCCCTCTTCCATTTTCTCAGTTTCTGCTTCTATTTATTGAGCACCTGCTAGGTACCAGGCATCATGCTGTGTGCTCAGAGGCCAAAATAAGTGAGGCCTGGGCGTACAGGTGAAAGGGGTGACAGAGTGCAGTCTGGACTCCAGGGCAGGGCCCCAGGAGAGGTGCAGACAGCATTGGCATCCAGGCAAGGGTTGTGGCAGGGGTCCTGCCGTCTCTTCTCCAGCCCTGGGGGTGGTCTCTAGCCAAGGCTCTGGGGTCTCACCCTTGGCTGGTCTCTGCTCCTCAGGCCTTGTCCATCAAAACCTCGTCCCTAGCAGAGGCTGAGAACATGGCTGACCTCATAGACGGCTACTGCCGGCTGCAGGGGGAACACCAAGGCTCTCTCATCATCCATCCTAGGAAAGGTGGGTTCTATTTAAAGGTAAAGTGGCTGGACCATGGGTGGCAGCACACCCAAGTCCCCAGAGGCGGAGTGGCAGAAGCTAAACCACTGATGGATAAGTGAATGAGGAGGCTTCCTCCACAGCCCAGCGGGAAGCTTCCAATGGGCCCATCTTAGGCTTTAAGCCCTGGCCGGTCCACCTACCCACAGCCCTGCTAATCAAGACCCACATAGAGGCAGCTTCTGGAGGAGAGGTGTTTTAGCCCCAGCAAGCTCAAAGCCATTGCTAGAAGAAGGCTGGTCCCGCCTGTGTGTGTCTCCGTCTTGGGTCAGATTCAGGAAGCAGGGGTCACAGCTGGAGCACGTGAAATCTGGCCTGAGGCAACCTCCAAGGAGGATTCCAGTTCTGGCCCAAGGCCTCCCTAGCTCCCAGGCTAGGAGAGAATGGAATTAGGGGCTGGGGTGGGAGGAGAGTCCCTTGTAGGAATAGTGAGGAGGTCAGTCACCCACCCAGGCCCCTGTGTCCCCAGCTCCAACCTCCTCCTTCTTCCTCTCTTCCTAGATGGTGAGAAGCGGAACAGCCTGCCCCAGATCCCCATGCTGTGAGTACAATGTGGTGCAGAGGACAGGGCCCTGAGCTCAGCCTGTGCTGCTGAGAGGAAGAAGAATAAACCAGGAGTCCCCACCTCCATAGTTTCTGGCTTTCAGGCCCAGGAGAACCCTGGAAAAAGGATGATCTTTCCCTCCCAGTAAATACCTGCAGGAATATTCCTATGCCTTCATGCCACCTGGTGTTATCCTGGGGGGTCGCTGCTGTCCCCCAACTCCAGCCCCCAGCAGCCTGGGCTGTGCTCCCAGGTCATTGCTAATCTGGACAGACTACTTCTCCACAGGGGGCAGGAGGAGAGGGCGGGCTAAGGCTGCCCAGGGGAACATTACCAGGCTCTGAGCTCACCTGGCTTCTGCTCTCTCACCTCCTACAGAAACCTGGAGGCCCGGCGGTCCCACCTCTCAGAGAGCTGCAGCATAGGTGAGCTGCCTGCTGCATCCTCTACCTGCTCCAGTTGCCTCCTGTCTGCTTGCTCCGCACTGCTTGCTCTCATGACATTGCCGAGGGTTTCCTCCAAGTTACCGAAAAACAATCCTCCCCCATAACTTCTCATTGATGGCTTTAAAATATCATGAATTGTGGCTGGGTGCAGTGGCTCACGCCTGTAATCCCAGCACTTTGGGAGGCCAAGGTGGGTGGATCATGAGGTCAAGAAATCAAGACCATCCTGACCAACATGTTGACACCCCATCTGTACTAAAAATACAAAAATTAGATGGACATGGTGGCATGTGCCTGTAGTCCCAGCTACTTGGGAGGCTGAGGCAGGAAAATAGCTTGAACCCGGGAGGCAGATGTTGCACTGAGCTGAGATCGCACCACTGCACTCCAGCCTGTCGATCCAGCAAGACTCTATCTCAAAAAAAAATCATGAATAGTAACCACTAGTGTGTACTGAGTACTTAGTACATGGCTTAGGCAGCTTGGGCTGCCATAACAAAATACCATAGACTGGGTAGCTTAGAACCAGATACTGTATTGCTCACAGTTCTAGAGGCTGGAAGTCCAAGATCAAGGTGCTGGCTGAGTCTGCATCTGGTGAGGGCTTTCATCCTCATTTGCAGATAGCTGTCCTTTCACTGTGGGCTCATGTGATGAAGAGAGAGTTCTGGCCTCTCTTCTTCTGTGTATATGGGCACAGATCACATTATGGGGGCTCCACACTCAGGACTGCACCACCTCCCAAAGGCCCCACCTCCTAATCCCATCGCATTGGGAGTTAGGGCTTCAACAAACGAATTTGGGAAGTACACAAACATCCAGTCCTTAATGGTATTAAACATGCAACAGGTATTATTTGATTCAATCTTTATAGCATCCCCCAGTATTCATTTCATAGAAGGGAAAACTGAGATTAAGGGAGATTAACCAACTTGCCCTAAACAATGCAAGTTGGGAAGCAGAGAGCAGGGAGTTCAGCCAAGGTGCCCTGGGCTCTGTGGCCACTCTAAAATCTGGGCTGGGAGCCTGGGACATGCCTGGCCTCTCCTCCTACCCGCTTGGGCTCCACTGGCCTCCAGTGGGGAGCCCCACACCTGATTCCTGGCGGTGCCCACCAAGGGCATCTTGTCCACGGCTGAGCCTCTTCCTGTTGTTCCAGAGTCAGACATCTACGCAGAGATTCCTGATGAAACCCTGCGAAGGACTGGAGGTAGGTTCTCGACCCCACCACAGCGACCGCAGTCAAGGCCCTGTGAAATGACGTGGCAAGGACTCTGGTGACGCCACAGGGAACACTGTTTTCCTCCTTTATTCCTCCCTTTGTGCTAGACTTAGACAGTGGCAAACCTGAGATGCCTTGGATTTGAAAGCTGAGATTTTTTTTTCTCTCCCTATACTGATTGACCTTTTGTGTGCCCATGGAGCTGTGCGGGGATTCTAGTAACGTGGACCTGGGACCCAGCCTTCAGAGGGAGCAGGGTGATAGCTCTTCCCTGGGTCTGAGACAGTGGAACATTCTAGACCCCCATTTCCCCAGCCCAGCCCCTGGATCTTGGCTGAGGTGTTATAGATATGGTGACGCCTGGCTTTAGAGCCTGCAGACACTCAGGTTCCCTACTGGATACCACTGATCTCTGTGATCTGCGACTGTTTTCTCTGTCTGTGCAGGTCCACAGTATGGCATTGCCCGTGAAGATGTGGTCCTGAATCGTATTCTTGGGGAAGGCTTTTTTGGGGAGGTCTATGAAGGTCTCTACACAAATCACGTGAGTTCCAGGATCTTCCCTTACACTCCTCTTCCACGTGTCTGTAGGGTGAGACAGGGCTCGTATCTGAGCAGGTTGGAGTTGGCACAGCCTTCATCCACTTGGGGCCCCTTGTCCCTAAGGGCCCCTTGTCCACTGGGCATGGTGGTATTTATTAAATACTCAAAGAGTGGTGGAGACAAGAGTCATTTCCAAGAAGAGTAGCAAAATACCAGGGGTGGAGATATAGGCAGAACCTGGAGAAGGGTCAGTATTCTTGGTGGGAGAATACAAAGGGGGACGGGGGATAAAGACAGTTCTGAGAAAAGGTGAGGCAGGATCTGGAGTTAGTGTCAAGGCCAGTGATGGGGCAGGGCAAGGCTGACCGCTGTGCTCATGCTTCTAGCAGGCCCAGGGGAAAAAAGAAAGAGGCAGTAAGAATGAAAAATCCAATGAGAGAGAGAGAAAGGCCCCGCCCCCCCAGGCATGATAATGGCCTACAGGTGCTTCTGGCTTTGGGCAGGTCACACGGCCCCTCAGTCTCAGTGTCCTCATCTGGATGGCCAGGGGCTTGACTCATTTGACCACTACAGCCCTTTTCAGTTCTAACAGACCCTGATCAAGAAGAAGGGGAGTGGAGAAGGAGAGGAGAGGAAGACAGAGGGGAGAAGAAGAGAGACATAGGAGAAAGGGGCCTTTCCTGGCAGCGGAGTCTGCAGGAGGCCGTGGGGAGGCCAGGAGGGAACATTCTGCTGAGCGCTGGGCTGGACCAAGGGGTCCTGAACACACTCTTGTTACAGAAAGGGGAGAAAATCAATGTAGCTGTCAAGACCTGCAAGAAAGACTGCACTCTGGACAACAAGGAGAAGTTCATGAGCGAGGCAGGTAGGGACCCCTGAGACCAACCAGGCCTCCAAGATGGGAGGGGCTTGGGCCTGGGAAGAGAGGGGTGAACAGTGCAGGGACCCATGTTGGAGAAGGGTTCCCCGTCCTCCCAGCTAGAAGAGCAAGGGCCT
The DNA here is from genome assembly GCF_028885655.2 of Pongo abelii. NCBI lineage: Eukaryota > Metazoa > Chordata > Mammalia > Primates > Hominidae > Pongo > Pongo abelii. The sequence goes on from NC_071992.2 coordinate 29,283,289, forward strand.
TTTCTGAATTGGACCTTTGAGCCGCTCCACCTGTCCCTCTTGCCCCACCGCACTGCAGTGATCATGAAGAACCTCGACCACCCGCACATCGTGAAGCTGATTGGCATCATTGAAGAGGAGCCCACCTGGATCATCATGGAATTGTATCCCTACGGGGAGGTGAGCTGGAGGACCCTGCGATGACAACTGGGCTGCAGCATGGGGGGCATTCAGAGCACAGCCCATTCCTCCCAGCTTCCTGGCTTCTGTGTTCCACTGAAATAAGCCAGAGGCCTTGTTTGTCAAGGAAATTGCTGGAACATTTTGCCAGCTTTGGGTTTGTCTCCCACTGCCCCCAGGGAAGGGTCAGGGGTTGCCAGCACCCTGGTCCCCTGGCTCCGTACTGGGACCAACCAGGGGTCTTGATGGCACCTCCCCATTCCCGTAGCTGGGCCACTACCTGGAGCGGAACAAGAACTCCCTGAAGGTGCTCACCCTCGTGCTGTACTCACTGCAGATATGCAAAGCCATGGCCTACCTGGAGAGCATCAACTGCGTGCACAGGTAGGGGTGGAGGGAGCGGCCAGTGGTATGGAAGCCAGGCCTTCACCAGATCCTCAAGGCATCTGGGTAGAAGCAGGGCTTGTGGGTGACACAGAGCAGTGTTGGAATCCCAGCATTGGCCCAGCAGCTTAGAGCACTTGAGCAACCTCTCTGACCCTGTGTCCTCATCTGTAAAGTTGCAGGCACTGTATGTACCTCATGGGGTTGTTACGAGTAACTCTGAAGTCCAAGGTGTCTTTCTATATCTCAAGACTTTCTAGCCCCTCCCCTGTGAGTGCCAGGAAATGGCCCCCAAACTTGCTCAGAGCTTGCTCACCTCCAGCTCACTAGCTTGGTGGCACATGGCCCAGGAAGAAGGGACTGGGCTGGAGCAGGGCCAGGAAGATCCTGGGGTCCTAGCCCAGACATCACGCTGGTAGCCAACACCCCTGGGCTGCCGAGTCCAAGCCTCCCTGTGACTGTGGAGTTGGCCCCTGCTCTACCTGGCTTTGTTCCCATTCCCTGCCATGAGAACCTGACCCCCAAGGGAGTCAGTGGTTGGGCATTACCCACCATTGACATTGGATCTGTGGCCTTGTGCCTGATTCTATGGAAAGCCACATCAGGGGATAAAACCCTGCATTCATTCATTCATTCATTCATTCATCCAACAAGTACTATGGAACACCTCTCAGTGCCAGGCAGTGACCTAGGCTCTGGGACAAAGTTGTGACGAAAACAAGCAAAACTCTTTTTCCTCATGAAGCTTACTTTCTAGCATGAGGGTCAAACTGGAGACATCAATTGTCAGGACAAAAGTGGTGGGAGGATAGATTTGTTTCTTTTGTTTGTTTATTTGAAGTGGCCATGCTTTTAAGTCATCATTTCAGCTATAAAAACAAACACTAGAGTGGAGCCTGCCTGTGAGAAGCAAGCAGGCAAACTAGTTTGGGGTTGGGAGTGATGGCAAGAACACAGGGTAGACTGAGTCAGCAGTGCATCTCCTGGGAGGAATGAGAGCTCAGCTCTGGAGTGGCCTCCCTGGGCGACACTCTTTTCCACTGGTGAGCTGCTGGGCAAATTCCTTCAGCTCCCTGGGTCCGGTCTCCTCCCCTGCACCAGGGGGGTCTGAGGGTCTCTATGTCATGACTCAGGGTGTGTGAAGCTCTCGTGCGATCCTGGTAACCTAAGTGCCCCATCAGAGTTAGCTGTGCTGCCGCTGCCACTCCTGCTATACCAAAGACCTAACCAGTCCTGTGGAAATGCAGATGAGAGAGAATACCTGTGTTCAGGGAAGTGGTTGGAGTTTATCCTTGAAGAATCACCAGGTGACAGCCTCCCTGGCATGGGGGACAGTGTAGGCAACAGCACAGAAGTGGAGTGTAGCAGATGCCAGGAATCCGAGCCAGGCTTCAAGCTGGAGATGCATGAAGGGGTGATGGGAGACAGAGCCCAACAGCAAGAGGGGAGGAGATGGCAAAGCACCTGTACGTGTTGGGGTGCAGAGGGGCCAGCTGGGCTCCCACCTGAGCTGTGCTATAGCAAGACCACTCGGTGGGGGCAGTGACCCACAGAAGCTGCCTGATTCTGCTGTGGAGGCCGAGTCCCTGGCTTAGACTCTTGGTCTTTTTTTCCATCTGTCTGTCCATCTCTCTGTTCCTGCTCCCATGGGGGTGGGCAGTGCCTCATCCTGGTCTTGATGCCCTTCTTCCAGGGACATTGCTGTCCGGAACATCCTGGTGGCCTCCCCTGAGTGTGTGAAGCTGGGGGACTTTGGTCTTTCCCGGTACATTGAGGACGAGGACTATTACAAAGGTGAGGGGGCTTCCCAGCCTCTGCATTGGCATTGGAGGGGTAGCTGAAGCCAAAAATTCCAGAAGAAGGAAGTCTACAGCTGGACAGCCCAGGCTAAGGGTCTTCAGAAAGTAGGATGTATTTCTGGATAATTCTGATCTTTCTTCCCTAAAAATCAACCTCTTTGCCCACCCAAAGCCTCTGTGACTCGTCTCCCCATCAAATGGATGTCCCCAGAGTCCATTAACTTCCGACGCTTCACGACAGCCAGTGACGTCTGGATGTTCGGTGAGTGCTGATTTGGGAGGGCATGAAAAAGGGTTCAGATTCTCATCTCTGAATCAGGCTAAGGGGGTGGGTGCAGGGAGCAGGTGTCTGACCTCCACCCTCCATTCCCAGGGTTGTATTTTGCTGTGGCCACTGAGAAGTCTCAGAGGTGGGGAGGCCAGTAGGGGTAGGAAGGGGAGTGACCCAGGCTAAGGACTGGCCTGGGCTGTGCAGGCTCATCTTCCTGGAAGAGGCTCTTGTGACAGGTGTGCTCCACCTACCAGCCCCAGAAACTAAGACGAAACTCTGTGACTTATTCTGAGAGAGGTACAGGAAGGAGAGAGAGCAAAGGCAGGTGTAGAGAGACAGCCCCTTACGGAACACCTCCTGCAGACCATCTCACTTAGTGCTCCCACAGTCAACCCTGTAGAATATTATTATTACTCTCATTTTCCTGTTAAGAAAACTGAGGCTCAGATGAGTCAGGAGCCTGCCCTCAATCACACAGGCACCAAGTGTTGGTGCGAGGCTTCCAATTCTAGCTTTACTAAGGAGTGGCTCCCCTCCCTCCTAAGAGAAGACACTTGTGGTCCCAATGACATGCCATGACTGCCACCTCTTGATCCTGCAGCACCCTGACAGGGGTCTAGGGAGCAAGGCCTTAGGTCACTTACTGCAGATGTAGGTCATTTGTCCCTCGGGCAGACCACCGTAGTAGGCAGGACCCCAGGGTGCTGGAGGGGGAGGAAGGACCACAGGAGCTGCTCCTGGCCGAGACTGAGTGCTAATGGCGATGGTGTTTCTGGGTGGGAGGGACTGGTCTCCCCTACCCAGGGCCTGATGCTCCCTTCCACCCCAGCTGTGTGCATGTGGGAGATCCTGAGCTTTGGGAAGCAGCCCTTCTTCTGGCTGGAGAACAAGGATGTCATCGGGGTGCTGGAGAAAGGGGACCGGCTGCCCAAGCCTGACCTCTGTCCACCGGTCCTTTATACCCTCATGACCCGCTGCTGGGACTACGACCCCAGTGACCGGCCCCGCTTCACCGAGCTGGTGTGCAGCCTCAGGTGAGCGTGGAGTGTGGGCTGTGGGCTGGGGCCCCACCCGGCTGCACCGGGGAGCAAGACCAGCACACAGAGAGGTTTGCACCACATCTCCCTAAACAAGACGGGCCAGGGTCAAGGACGGGAGGCTGAAGCCAGGTTCACTGTCAGATATGAGCTCAGACATAAGGCAGCCCTGGGGAAGCCTGACTCATCTGGGCATCTGTCAACACAGAGCACAGAGCCTTGTTCAAAGGATGTGCTCAGAAAATATTTTCTAGGTTAGACTCAAAAGCCTGAGCCAGACTCTCATCAAAGTGCCTATGATCTTTGTGATGTTGAGGCATCCTACCTGCTTTCCTCTCACCTTGTCTCTCGACTTTGATCTTTCCTCCCAGATAGCAAGGAAGGGAGTGATCTTTGACCTGTTATCAAGACTATGACCCAGGGGCCACCTCTCCCTTCTGAATGGGGGATAAGGGACCTGAGGGCCCGTCGGTGCCCAGGAGCCATGATTCCCTAGGTCTGGGGATGTCACTGGGGAAGAAGGTCATCTGTTTCAGAGGTTCAGGGTCCTCCAGTTTTCTTGGTGGCAAGCCTGCCATTAGCCCTCCTGTGGGATATCTGACTTCTTTTGGTTTCCTCTGGGGTGGGAGTCAGTAAGCATTTTCTATGAAGGGCCAAATAGTAAATATTTGGGGCTTTGCTGTTTATGCAAGTCTCTGCCAAAACTGCTAACTCTCTTAGCTCAAAAACAGCCATAGACAATACATCAATGAATGGGTGTAGCTGGGCTCCAGTGAAACACCATTTTGGATGCTGAAATTTGAATTTCAAATAATTTTCATGTGTCATGAAATATTTTTTGTCTTTTAATTTTTTTCAGTCATTGAAACAATGTGAAAACCATTCTTCATTTAGGGCCATACAAAAATAGATGAAAGGCCAGATTTGCCCTCTGGGCGCTTTTTTGCTGAACCCTATTTTAGGGAGTCTGGAACTTAATTGACTTGAAAAATATTTTTAATACTGTATTTTAATACTGATTTTAAATACTGTAGTCAACATGCCTTGTTTGAGTTTAGGGCAAGAAAACAGTCCCTGAAAACTGCCTGGTGGGGAGGCACCCCGGGGGATGCCAGCAATGCCCAGGCCAGGGGCACTGGGGGCGACCCTGCATGTTTTCTGTGGAGCAGGGCCTTCAGCATCATCTGCAAAACCTCTGGCTTAAAAGGCCTCTCTGTTCCTGTCTGTCCCTTCAGTGAGCCTCCCAGTTAATTCTAGACTCCTCTGTTGGTCCCTTGTATGGGAGGTTTGAGAAGCCAAAGGGCTGCAGGATAAAAGTATTTGAAGGGTGTAATTTGGGAGGGTAAAAGCCTTGGGGGGATGGAGCTGGGAGTCCTGATCACTCTGTGGCCTTGAGAGCCACAGGGAGCTGTGCAGGTGCCTCTCCTGGGCTGAGAGGTGTTTCCGTCATCTCCTGGGCTGAGAGGTGTTCCCATCAGAGGCATTGGCCAGACCTCCGCTGCAAGTGGAGGTGGGAACAGGTTTCTGGTGTGATCTGGAAAACACTGAAAGACTCAGAAGACCCCAGGTTGCTTCCTCAGACTACCACCTGACACTTCCTCCTTAGAGTTCAGAAGGGATTTGATCAGTGTTTCCTAACCGTTCCAGGGAGGAAAGGCCCTTTTAATGTCAAACTTTGAGTGTCTCTGTGTAACAATAGTTATATTTTTAAAATCTTTTGCTGAACAAAATGTAGTGGGCTATATAATGCATTTTGATTATACATAATTAAATATATACACACTTGAAAATATAATATTAAGTGTCACATTTCAGTAGTATATAATACTTGCTACCCATATGAACATGTGGATTCATGGGCAGTAATAATTCCAGAGTCCTCTGGGGTCTGTGATTCCAGGTTATGAGCACTGGATTGGGTAAGAAAGGTGAGAGGCGCGCACATGGCTAGCCTGAGAGTGAACCCACATGCCTCTTTAGCACACGCCAGGGATGCGCTGGGGGATGTTTCATGAGAAATAGGAGATGTTGATTCTAGGCCAGGGCCATGAAGTTGGCTGGGACTTTGGAAATCTACATAGGGGTTTGGTGCCAATCACAAGCCCAGGAGGGCAAAAGGCCTGAGGAGTGGGGCTGCAGTCAGGCTCCCGCTGCGTGTTTGGGCTGGGACTGGCTCACCAAGGATGCTTTTCCACCTTGGATCCATTCCTGTGATGCTCCCAACCTCAGTGTGGCCTCAGGGCCCATATCCAAGCCTGTCTCAGGGGGCTCTCCCCAGGCCACTCTGCAGTGGAGATCGAAACGGAAATGGGACCTAGCAGCCTTGCCCAGGCCTCTCTGGGCCTCCACGGAGTACAAAGAGGAGCCCCAAGGAGCATCTCACTTTGACCTTGTTTCTCTCCTTATCTGACCTGACTCCCTGCAGTGACGTTTATCAGATGGAGAAAGACATTGTCATGGAGCAAGAGAGGAATGCTCGCTACCGAACCCCCAAAATCTTGGAGCCCACAACCTTCCAGGAACCCCCACCCAAGGTAAGCCAAGCCATGGCCTCATAAGTCCTGTGCGTCAAAGCAAAGCCAGGTCCCTGTCTGATCCATGTCCCCCTTACTGCACAGGCAGGATGCCCCTACAGCCCTCTCTCAGTCCTTCACCCAGCATCCACCATCACTGTCAGCGTGTCACATCAGTTCCCTGGCAGGTGGACTTGGAGATAGCATCCACCTTGTGGGATAGCTGGGTCAAGAATCATTCCTCAAAGGTGTCCCCTGAGGGGCTGGGCTTCTCTTCTAGGTGTTTTCTTAGGAACAAATGAGATCCCCCTGAGGACACATGGATGGGAAGTATCCTGGGTCTTTTAGGTCCAGTCCCTACATCTATACACCCCATGGCCACCCTGAGCTCAGGAGCCAGGCAGGGCCCTGCTGCCATTAGGTGGGTGGGTCTGAGAGGCCATGCCTGTCTTAGTCAACTGGAGCTGCTGCAACAAAAGACCACAGACCAAGTGGCTTAAACAGTAGATGTATATCTCTCACAGTTCTGGAGGCTGGGAAGTCCAAGATCAAGGTGTTGGTGTCTTGTGAGGGCTCTCTGTCTGGCTTACAGACAACCACCTTCTCACTGTTTTTACCTGGCAGACACAGAGTGGTCTTTCTTTCTCTTCTTATAAGGGCACTAATCCCATCATGGGCTCCATCCTCATAACCTCATCTGACCCTAATTACCTCCAAAAACCTGCACTTCCTTAATGCTATCACATTGGGGGTTCAGGCTTCAACATGCAAATTGAAAAGGGGGACAAATATTCAGTCCATAACAATGTCTGATCCCATCAAAGGCCTTTTCTCACTTGTCCCTCTTGCCTGGCATGTCCCACCCCTCCCCACGGGCCTGGCTCAGTGTTCATCTCCTCCATGCAGCTTCTGTGAATGCCCAAGCCCCTGGTGAGCTCCTACCTCTGCATGCCTGTGGCTCTGGAGCTCTGACTTGGCGGGTGCTCCCACATATAGGGAGGCGACACATGCACCAATCATTAACCCTCCAATTAGCCATAGCCCCAGGAGGGCAGTGAGGTGGCTTCTTTGTACCTTCCACCACTCAGTAGATGATCATTGCTCAATAAATGGATGCAAAATGAGTTTCATGACAGCTTTGTCCCTCAACTTTCCTTCCTTTGGAACAAGCCTGAGGTGTCTTTGACCTGATGTTCCCCTTGGTGAGTTGTGTTCACTCAAGGAGAGGGACAGAGACTGACCCATCTGTGTTCTCTCTCCAGCCCAGCCGACCTAAGTACAGACCCCCTCCACAAACCAACCTCCTGGCTCCAAAACTACAGTTCCAGGTAAAGATAGAACCAGAGGACAGGAACTTCAGGTCTACCTCTCATCCAGGTCCTGAAACTACATTCTTGTGCCTTAGAGGAGCAGCAGTCACCCACTTGGGTGATGGAGATGGCCTTGGTTGACTCTTCTTTGGCACCCAGAACAGAATGCAGACTCAGATCACAAGAATTAAAATGCAGTTCTCCCAGGCTGTGCTCAGCTAAGACCTGCCTTAAGCCCCATCCCTCTGTCTACAGCATCTGCTTCTTTGTGTGCCTGCCTGCTGCTCTCTCCCCACATGTAAGGCCTCCCTGGCCTCCTTCCCGAAGGAATCCCAGGGAATATTTCCCAGCAAATGGAGTGGCTCCATGGGACTCCCCAAAGAGGCCCCATCCAGAACCTGGGTGGCCATTGAAGAGACAGCAGGGTTTTACCTGAGCTTTCTCCCAGCTCCATTATCCCCAACCATGACTCTTTCCCAGGCTGTGCGTCCCTGACCCTGAACATCTCTGTTCTATGTCTGTCTTGCCTCTAGGAGAGAGGGAGTCCAGTCTCCTCTTATTTCTTCTCTTGCATCCCCCAGCTCAGAGCCACTGCTCAAAAATTGATCCCCTCAACCACCAGAAATAATGTCCATTTAGTTGGTGCCCTTTATAGAAAGGCGGTGTCCCATGGTCCTATATCTGTTCTCAAGGAAATGCCTGAGTGCCAGAACAAGACCATCTAAGGACTAATAGATAAATCCTCTTCATGTGAAGAGAAAGCCTGATTCAGAAGATGGAAAAATCGTTCTGAAAAAAAAGAAATATACCCATATGCAATATTTAAAACAGGAAGTTAGGTGGAGTGGCACACACCTGTAGTCCCAGCTACTAAGGAGGGTGAGATGGGAGGATTCATTGAGCTCAGGAGTTTGAGACCAGCCTGGGCAATATAATGAGACCCCATCTCTAAAAACAAAGAGTAATACAATAAAATTGCAATATACTTATTTTTTAATTAAAAAAAAATTCAAGGCAGGCATGGTGGCATGCATCTGTAGTCCCAGCTATGTGGGAGGCTGAGGCAAGAGGATCGCTTGAGGCCAAGAGTTTAAGGCTGCAGTGAGCTGTGATCATACCACTGCATCCCAGCCTGGGCAACAGAGCAAGAGCCTGTCTGAATTTTTAAAAAATAATTCATACATATCTCTATAAATTGGTATGTTAACCACATCAGTCAGTTTGTAATGCAACTGAAACATAACTGTTTTCTGAAAAGTCCTGTAGGAAGAGCCCTGGTCTCAGTGGGTCAGTAACCAGCATGGACCCCACTGTGTGCAGAGCATCTTGGGGGAACGTTGGATGAATGAGAGGCTGTGCTGCTCCACCATCTCTCTCGGAGAAATGGAAGGCCCACGTCATGTTCTTTATTAACTCCTGGAGAGCAAGCCCCAACCCCTGTGGTGCTCATGCATGGTTTCTTTGTGCTCGTGTTTATAGCAGCGAATTGTCTACTTTCTCGCTTTGTCCCGTGCCTTGTGCTTCTTTGCTCTTCCTGAATAGGTTCCCGAGGGTCTGTGTGCCAGCTCTCCTACACTCACCAGCCCTATGGAGTATCCATCTCCCGTTAACTCACTGCACACCCCACCTCTCCACCGGCACAATGTCTTCAAACGCCACAGCATGCGGGTAAGAGGGCTCTGCATGCTGGTCCCTGCCCGGACTGAGGAGGCTGCTGGAGGGAGGTGGCTGGGGACACTGGAAACCCCACGTCCTCAGCTCAGGAGGGCCCTCCCTGCTCACATGCACCAGTCAGGCCACCGAGGTGGGACTCTGTGACTTCCTTCCCTTTGCAAACATATCAGAGGCTGGCGGCCACACCAGGCCCTGCTCTGGAGGACACCAGCTGGACCTAACCTGCCCTTGGCCATGCTGGTGCTATGGCTAGAGATGTACAAATCTCTCCCTCTCCTGAGCCCCAGGAGTAGGGGGATCCGTGGCAGCATGGAGGCTCCTAGGCAGGGCACAGCACAGCTTAGTGGTGCTGGAGAGTATCCTTCCTAACTGATAGCTTTGGGTGTGAAATCTCTCGTCAGCCAAAGGAAAGGCTTCCTTGTGGCTGCTCCCCCTTCTGCTTTTGTTCAGGCTGCTGCTGGGTGAGAAGGAGTTTAGGGCTAGTGGGAATACAGTCTCATTAACTGGCTAGAGCAGGGACCTAAGCCAGCTCCCTTGTCAGCTCTTTGTCACAGGGGATTGTTAACTGCTGGTGAAGCCCGGAGTGCTTCATGGCTGGCTTCTGATTGTCAGGTCTTGTGTGAAAAAGACACTTTTGTTTATAACCAGATGCCCACTGGTCACCAACCACCTTCTTCCATACAAATGGCCCCTAGTGGTCACTTGCCACGAACACTTGATCTATTTTACTAAACCAACTAAAACACTTGTTTTAGCTCTAACTCTGCATGCATGCATAGTATTTCAGGCTCACTAAACATAACTAAAAATTTTTTTGAAAAAAATTAGATGTTTATCATAATATATTTGGAAGATGTAGGCAAGTATGCTGATATTACTTTCATGCCATTATGCTTAATTTAGTAGAATTTTGAAATGAGCATGATAACTTAGAATTCCAGGCACTAAGATTTTTTGTGAAATCAATTTTCCTCCGACCTACCTCGTTTTTCTCTTTTATATTAATTTAACCAATTTCTGTCTTTGCATGTGCTTAACAATAATAAAACTACATTTTTAAGCATGTGCTATAATTTAGGCTGTGTTCGGTTCCTCCACCCTCCTGCCTTTGACTCTCTATTCATAATTGATTGTTTTAGTAAGTTTTGCTTTAAATTGTGTTATTTTAGAAAGAAGCTATTTTGCACATTTGAGGGGTAGCATTGCCTTCGTCCAATTCCTGCTTCTCCACAAGGACCTTGTTCAGTTCCATAAAGAGATTGTGCAGTAGGAAAAAAGACCTTTTGTATCAGGGCTTTAGAAGTAATTGCCATAAGAAAAATCTGCCTAAAAGAACATAATGAGCATGTCTTTAAATAAACAAACCCAAAAAAGTTAAAAATATAAGCTCCATTTTATGACACAGATCAGAAACACTGAGAAAGTCTCTTCCAGGTAGAATGCTGAGAAGGTATAATAGGCTCATCACAAAGCATTTGGAAGCATTTAACAAAAATTCAGAGGTGGTGTTCCCAGAAAAACAGTTTTTCTACTGAGTGGCTCTATAGCCTGACTCATCAGGGAGTCTGTGGGTTGCCATACCAGCATTGGGATGGCAGCAATCTCTCTCTTGAAGACCTCACAATTGAGCTTTAAAAATAATACAATTCAAGGCCAGGCGTGGTGGCTCACGCCTGTAATCCCAGCATTTTGGGAGGCCGAGGTGGGTGGATCACTTGATGTCAGGAGTCTGAGACCAGCCTGGCCATCATGGCGAAACCGCATCTCTACTAAAAATACCAAAAATTAGTCAGCTGTGGTAGTGTGCACCTGTAATCCTAGCTTCTCAGGAGGCTGAGGCAGGAGATCACTTGAACCTGGGAGGCAGAGCTTGCAGTGAGCCGAGATCACGCCACTGCACTCCAACCTGGGCAACAGAGCAAAACCCTGTCTCAAAAATAAATAAAAATAAATAAAATAAAAATAATACAATTCAATAAACAGTAGGGCTTGCTGTGATTGCTGGACGCTGTCCTCAGTGCTGAAGGGGGGAGGCTCTGCTTTCAAAGCGCTTACAGTTGACCAGAAGGATCAGACCAGGTGCACACTTACCTGTAATGCAAGCCAGAAGGTTGTGGGTACCACAAAGTGGGAGTTCAGAGAGAAGGATAACCCTTTCCAGCTTCTATTTAAAAGCTGGGCCTTGAAAGATGGGAAAGATGCGGACAGGAGGAAACTGAGATTCAGGGAATGGAAGAGGCAGAGGCTTCAGTAGGAGCCAAGACTGAGTGGTGGGAAACCACAGGACAAGTGCAAGAACTGTTGGACTACAGCAGGAAGGGTACTTGTGGATGTGGAAATAAAGCCAACAGATGGGTCATAGCCAGATTGTGGAAGGTGTCACAACTTACAAGAGTCATTTTAAAACACCGTGAGTACCCAATTCCTTTTAAGACTAGAATGTAATTAGCAATGTAAGTATCCATTACCTAATAAGAATATTGGAGGTGCATTTCAGCAAAACCAACCCCAAAGAGATTCCATTTTTTTCAGTGTTCATTTTTCTTCTTGAGTTTTATTATGAAATTGGAAGGCATCAGGATGTCTCCTAATCTGTGTTTGTTAAAATACGTGGTACGATCAGGCCTGGGGCATGCTAGGCATTTTAGTGGTGGAATCTTCTGTCAACACTTATAAACTTACAAATACTTACAAATACTTGTAGAATTTTATTGATTCTAGTAGCTCATCCCACTGGTACTTACCATACTCTTCCTTAACCCATACATTTTTCTCACATCCAGAAATCCCTAACTCTATATTTAGAGCTTTTGACACTTAGTTCCTGTTTGTCACTATTTGTCAACGGCCTGGGGCAGCCATGCCATTGTGTCTGCAGGTGTTGACATTTAACTGGGGATTTTTATGGTCTTAAAATGTCCTCATTTTTGAGTATCAGCCTCTGATCAACAAAACCTGTTTTATTTTTATCAATTCCATGATTATAAAATGTTCTTATATGCTGGAATTTGTTTTCCTAAAATAAGGTCTAGCTCAGTGGCTCTCAGCTAAGTTATTTTCCCTCTGAGAGGACATTTGACAAAGTCTGGTGGCATTTTTGTTACAACTAGGGAGGTGCTATAGGCATGTATTGTGGGGAGGCCAGAGATGCTGCTAAGCATCCTACAATGCACAGGAAATTGCCCTGGAAATAAGGACTTGTCTGGCTCCAAATGTCAATAGTGCTGAGGTTGAGGAGCCCTGGTCTAACTAGTATTTACTTAACCCCATGAGAATAAGAACATCGTATAGTTTAAAATCACTGTCCTCCCAGCACCCAGCCCTGCCACATAGTAGTTGCTTAATAAATAATTGTTGAATAGATTAATGAATAAAGAATATTTCAGCAAGAAACCTAACTTGTGGGGAAACGTGTGTTTAGAAATTGAGGTTAGTAATTGAAGCTCAGTGTGCACTAAGTAAAACATCCCAATATAACCACTTTTAAACCATATTGTAATATTCAAGGGTGTTTTGTAGGGCTTAGTGAGGAAACTCTTTTAAGAGGCTTGGTAGGAATTATTGCTTGCTAAAAGTAGATAGAGATAATTGTTAGCATCTTCTGCAAGTGATTTATATGCAAATGACCACTTCAAAGGCAAGGAACTGAGGGACCTGCCAGCTTAGATGTCACAGAAGAATCCTGCCCTAGCAAAGGCAACTCCTGGGCTTTGTGCAATCAAGAGGATGCCAATAATATTCCTCCTCCATCTGTCCAGGAGGCCAGGGTCCCCATGTGCAGCACAACAAGAGCAAAATAGTTTAGAGGCACTGAGCAGATATTTATACAAACGAACCGTGGGGGAAGATTGAAGGAAAATAGGAAGACATGCAATACTTTCTGTTTAGGCACTAGCAGCTAAAATTATGAATAGGTCCAAAGCCCCAGAGGTAAGTTAAAGCAAGAGTTAAATTACTAGATCTAGGGAGAGGAAGCATTTATCTTCTCTCTATCAAGCTATATTTCTTTGAATTTTGTTTTTCATTTTATCTATTAGTTCATGAATTTCTTCTAATCATTGGTTAAATAACTCAAGCTATGATTGCATTTATCTTATCTCTATAGAGCTGTATTTCATGAACATTTGTTCCTTATTTTATCCCTTAGCTCATGCATTTCTCCTAACATTTAGTTAAATAACCCAAGCTATTATCTTAATAAAGAGTATGTCTTAATAGGAAGGCATGGTTGGTGGGTGCATGCTGTTGCTTGTTCTCTCAGGCTCTGCTCATTCATGGACACACATGGGACTGCACACCATGAGGCTAGAGGCAGCACCCCTGTGTCTCGAAGCTTCCAGACGTGCCATCTTGATCCTTAGGTGGAGATAGCATCAGAAGGGTGTGATGCTCTCCAGCTAAGCAAAGCCAGCCCCTTGGAAACCCTTTGGATGCTTTTAGTAGATTTTAAAATAGATTTTAATAGACTTTAATAGATTTTCTTTTTAAAATATATTAAATGACAACAACCATCACAAACACTGAGATAATAGTAGGGCAGTCACTTGATAAAATATCATGAGCAGATCGTGTAATCATTTGAATACAGCGCACGTTGAGCAATGGGTTCTCGGGTTTGGTATCACATTGCAATGCAGATACATGCTCGGGGCTGACACCCGGTAACTGTCTGCACATATAGCTCTGGGTTTAAGAACAAACTTAGGAGAAAAAAGCAGCTGGCCAGGCCAAGGCTTGCAGCTGCCATGAGGTTCTTCAGAGGACTGTCCTTCCCTGAGTCTGAGAGCAGGGCTCATTGCATCCTCTCCCTTCTCTCTGCCGTCCTCCCAGGAGGAGGATTTCATCCGACCCAGCAGCCGAGAAGAGGCCCAGCAGCTGTGGGAGGCTGAAAAGATCAAAATGCGGCAAATCCTGGACAAACAGCAGAAGCAGATGGTGGAGGACTACCAGTGGCTCAAGCAGGAGGAGAAGTCCCTGGTGAGCACACCAGGAAGGATGTCGGTGCTCTGCACCCATCTGTGTCCTATTCTATCTCCCCAGGTGGCTGGGGCAAGGGTCCCCTGCATTCTTGGTGCTTTCTTTCAGCTCCAGAATTCTAAGTCCTTCGCTCTTGTTTCTTCCTCTGCAGGACCCCATGGTTTATATGAATGATAAGTCCCCATTGGTGAGTCACAAGGAGAGGCAGCCTCCTTCATGCCACGGCCTGGGAAGGCCTCACCCACCATAGGACGCCCCCTGACTTGCTCCTACCCCCAGGCCTGCCCAGCTCCTCCTCAGTGGCTTTCCATGTTGGGAGGGTGTCTTTTCCTTTTCTGCCAACCCCTACATGGCCTTTTTCCTGAACTCTCCTGTGATTGTGCCCTTAGCGCTGTCTGTGGCCCTTCCCAGGGCCCCTCGGCCTCCCAGAAAGGTCACTTTGGGTCACGAGCTGCTCCCAGAAGCACCCCCGACCCCATGGCTGTAATCTCTAAACACACAGTGGAGGGACTGGGGAATGGGTAACCAGGGAGGGAGTTGTCTCCAGAGCCACATGAGTGACATTCCTGTTCTCTTTCCTCCTTCCTCCAGACGCCAGAGAAGGAGGTCGGCTACAGTGAGTGTTCCCGCCCTTCTTTGGGGGGTTTCCTCTTGGCACCTTGTGCAGAGCCACCATCCTTGCCCACCACCCAGGACAGGGAGCTGCAGTCTGTCTGCATTCCCTGCAGCATCGGCCATGATTTAATTCAGAGCATGTGGGGCAGGCCAGCTTCCCCTCCGCTCCCTCCACCCCATTCCTCTCCCTGCCCAGCACCCTGCCGTTCTCTCTCTCAACAGCCACATCCTCAGGCCCCTCCTCAGATCATCCCCCTCCTGCATTAGTTTGGAGGAGTTGGGAATTCTCTCTTCCTTATTTCCTGCTCTGTCAGAGGCTCCTGTGGGAAAAGTTAAGCAGTGCCACCTGCCTCTCCCAGTTCAGATTCATCTTCTGTAGGCCTGAGGGACAGAGGAGAGAAAGTGGGAGGGGCAGCTGAGCCCTCAGGCTCTCTCCAGAAGACCCTGTTGCAGGCAGGGAGGGAAGAGCCAGAAGTAAGCCTGGGACATGCAGGGGTGGTATTGAGGAGGAGGATGATGACAGCAGTCACAGAGAACTGGACACAAGTCAGGCATGGGCCTGGGACCATTTATTATCTTCTGAGGCACAGGGTGGTTATGTAACTTGTCCAAAGTCACACAGCTAATAATTGGCAAAGTTCAGATTTGAACCCAAGCCTTCTGACTTTAGGGTCCCTTCTGAGCTCACCCTCTTATCTTACAAATGAAAATGAAGGCTCTGGGAGTGTGAGCTGCCTGGGGTGGTCACAGAGCTCTTTGGTGGCAGAGGTGAGAATAGAAGGCCAGGTGTGATGGCTCACACCTGTAATCCCAGCACTTTGGGAAGATGAGGTGGGAGGGTCACTTGAGCCCAGGAGTTTGAGACTAGCTTGGGCAACATAGCAAGACCCCATCTCTACAAAAAATTAAGAAAATTAGGCGTGGTGATGCATGCCTGCAAGCCCAGCTGCTCAGGAGGCCGAGGCAGGAGGATTGCCTGAGCCTAGAAGGGTGAGCTGTGATCACACCACTGTGCTCCAGCCTCGGTGCAAGCCCTGCCTCAAAAAAAACAAAGTGTGCTGAGTGGACTTGTGTGTGTCTTTGCTCTTCAAAGTGGGAGTGCATAGCATGTTTCTGCTGCAATTTTGCTTCCTTCAGCCCCAACACTCTGGGAAAACCATTAGAGAATCCACACAAATTTACCCCATGAGCTGCGTCTCCCCAGGGCGGGGGCACCACAGACACCTGCTGGCTTCAGAGAGAGAGGCTTCTTCCTTTCAGATCACCCAGTACTGTTCCTCAGGCCTGGTGTCCATCAGGCAGGAAGCCCAAGCCAGAGCTGGGGCACCACTGCAATCCCACCATCTTGCTGGGACTTTGCCTTTTTCTTCCTATAAAAGGGACAACAGTGCTGTCCTTGACCACTGAAAAACCAGGGAGACCAGGAGGTTCCTTCCCCTGCCCGCTTCCTGGATTCAGAGTTAATTTCCCTGAAGTCTTCTGGTGGTAGAGGGGAGGGGGCTCATTTGATGTCAGCAGGTACGAAGGGAAGGGTTGGAGTGCTGAGAACTGCCCCCAACTTGCTGCTCTTTTTATTGCAGTGGAGTTCACCGGGCCTCCACAGAAGCCCCCGAGGCTGGGCGCACAGGTATGTGTTGGCTCTGCTGAAACTGATAAATGAGAGTGAGAGTTGCACAAGACTGAAGACCATGGACTATGAAAGCTTCACAGTTCTCAGATAGAATCCAGTTCAGTGTCCTCATGATACAGATGAAGCCCAGGGTTAGGGGGCGGGTGGTGGGGCGGGGGTGGTGGTGGCGGGGTGCTTTGCCTGAGGCCACACAGCGAATTCACGAAAAAGCAAGAGGAAGAACCAATCTCCCACCCTCCATCCCCCTCCCAGACTTGGAGTAGAGCTCCCTGGCCCAGCTTCAGGGAAAGGGGTGTGGGCTTCCTCCCTCTTCTGAGCCTCCTCGCTTGGTTTCCAGCACCCATTGTCCTTACAGCCATCTGGGGTGGTGCTGGCTTTCTTTCCTCTGGAACAGTGGTTCTCAGCCTTGGGCGTCCATTAAAATCACCCAAGGAGCTTTGAAACTCTCTGCACAGGCCAGGTGCAGTGGCTCACACCTATAATCCCAGCACCCTGGGAGGCCACAGCAGGAGCATCTCTGGAGCCCAGGAGTTCAAGACCAGCCTGGGCAATGTAGCAAGAACCCATCTTTACCAAAATTTTTTTTAAAAGATTAGCTGGACTTGGTGGCATGTCTGCTACTCAGGAGACTGAGGCAGGAGGATTGCTTGAACCCAGGAGATCAAGGCAGCAGTGAGCTATGACTGTGCCATTATACTCCAGCCTGGGCAACAGAGTGAGACCCTGTCTCTTCAAAGAAAAAAAGCCTGCCTGCACCCTATGTCCAGGTGGTGGTTCTAATAGTCTGTTGTGAGGCTACCACTAGTATTCTGTTAAGGCTCCCTGGCTGGAAACTGCCCCAGAAGTGGACAGGGGCAATGCACCCTGGGACAGGGCACGATTATTCTAAAGAAGAGTCCTTTCAAATCGGGCTGGTGGTGGAGTTGGCCGCAGTAGTGCCTGCCCAGGAGAGAATCTTGCGGTGCCCCTGGCTCTCCCCCACTCACTGGCCACCTGCGTCTTCCCCTCAGTCCATCCAGCCCACAGCTAACCTGGACCGGACCGATGACTTGGTGTACCTCAATGTCATGGAGCTGGTGCGGGCCGTGCTGGAGCTCAAGAATGAGCTCTGTCAGCTGCCCCCCGAGGGCTACGTGGTGGTGGTGAAGGTGAGAGCAGGGCTGGGTTGGGGAGGTGGAGGCGGCTCAACTCCGCCCTGGAAGGAAGGGGGACTGCGCTTCCTGTTGGCTGGCCCAGCAGATCCTCTTAGAGCAAGCTGGGCCAGGGCCGCTCACGGGGGGCAAGCACCACCCCAGGAAAGCTCTCCCCAGGGGAAACCTGGCTCTCTCTAATAGCCAGGAGTGGCAGCCATCCTGCCCCTTTCTCTCCCTAGAATGTGGGGCTGACCCTGCGGAAGCTCATCGGGAGCGTGGACGATCTCCTGCCTTCCTTGCCGTCGTCTTCACGGACAGAGGTGAGCGTCCCATCCCAGACAGCGCCATAGGCTGTCGCTTTGCTCCTGCACCCCCACCTGTTCCTGCTTATGCTTCCATCAGAGGCTCATGAGGGCTGCCTGGGCAACCTCATGTCTGTCCACTGAGTCCCCACCAGGTGAGTTCTATGTGGCTTATCCCATCAACTACCACCAGAGGGCTGAGAGGGCACCCAGGGACCTGGCCAGAGGCTAGCGGGGATTTCCTAGTTCAGGTCTCCAGATGATGGCAGTGAATTCTTTCTGAGCTTATGCTAAAGGGGACACACCTTCCTTTCCTCCCTCCTTTTATCGTTTGTCTGGTTGCCTTGCCGTCTGTGTTAAGATTAACATGGATGTGTCATAGAAATAGCACTTAAGTTTTATTTAATTATTTAATCTGATTTTCTTTATTTAAATGAGAAACAATCACTGAAAATCAAAACAAGAGTCTTGGTGCTTCACGAGATGGTACCTGTGGTAGGGAAAGTAAAGGCCCCCAAAGATGTCCACATCCTAAGCCCTGGCACCTGGAAACATGCCACCTTCCCTGGCAAAAGAGACTTTGCAAATGTGATAAAGTTAAGGACCTTGAGATTGGAAGATTGTTCTCAGTTATCAGACTGGGCCCAGTGTTGTCACAGGGATCCCGGGATCAGGGGTCCTGATCTTACAGGGATCTCTGTGACAACACTGGCTGGGTGTAGCAACTCACATCTATAGTGTCAACCCTTTGGGAGGCCAAGGCAGGTGAATTGCTTGAGCTCCAGAGTTTGAGACCAGCCTGGTCAACATGGCAAAACCATACAAAAATTAGCTGGGCATGGTGGCCTATGCCTGTAGTCCCAGCTGCTCAGAAGGCTGAGGTGGGAGGATAGACTGAGCCTGGGAGGTGGAGGCTGCAATGAGCCGTGGTCATACCACTGCACTCCAGCCTGGGTAACAGCGACACCCTATCTCAAAATAATAAATAAAATAAGAGGGAGGCAGTGTGTGACAAGAGACACATGGTCAGAGTGACAGACGTGATGGATAAAGGAGGCTGCAGGCCAAGGAAGGCGGCAGCCTGTCAGAGCTGGAGAAGGCAGGGAACAGGTCTCCTCTGGAGCCTCCAGGAAGAACCAGCCCTGTGGCCACCTTGACTTTAGCTCAGTTGGACCCACTTCAGACTTCTGCCCTTCAGAACTATAAGACAATAAATCTGTGTCGTTTTGCACCACTAAATTTCTGGTAATTTGTTGCCAAAGCCATAGGCACACAATACAGTGCCATGGGACATTTGTTGGTTGTCCGTTTGGAGCCCTTTGATCCCCTGCCTCCCAGCGGCCAGCCCTGTGGCACAGATGACTACCACATCCTGCCACTGTCCCTACTGTTGGCTGCCTAAGGAAGGAGAAGGCAGGAGAGTTTGGGCCAATTTCTGGCCTCTCTCTCAGGGGCAGTGACAACACATACAGGAGCCCTAGGTGGGGCTGTGGGGCTGTCTTGTCTCATTTAAGAGCTCCTTACCCTTGGGATGCCAACCCATTCATTCATCTACTTCATTTGTAAATAACTCTTGAGCACCAGCTATGAACAGGCACACCTCATTTTATTGCACTTTGCTTTAATTGCACTTCCCAGATATTTCATTTTTTACAAATTGAACATTTGTGGCAACCCTACAATGAGCAAGCCTATTGGTGCCATTTTTCCAACAGCACATGCTCACTTTGTGTCTCTGTCACATTTTGGTAATTCTCACAATATTTCAAACTTTTTCATTATGACTATAACTGCTATGGTTGGTAATTGGTAATTGGTGATCAGCAATGTTAGTATTGTAATCGTTTTGAGGGGCCATCATAAACTGTGCCCACATAAGACTTATCAATAAATGTTGTGTGTGTTCTGACTGCTCCTCTGACCATCCATTTCCCTATCCTCTCCTTGGGCCTCCCTTTTCCCTGGGACACAACAATATTGAAATTAGACCAATTAATAACCCTACAGTGGTCTCTGCATGTTCAAGTAAAAGGAAGAGTCGCCCACCTCTCACTTTAAATCAAAAGCTAGAAATGATTAAGCTGAGTGAGGAAGCCGTGTTGAAAACCAAGATAGGCCAAAAGATAGGCCTCTTCTGCCAGTTAGCCACGTTGTGAATGCAAAGGAAAAGTTAGCTACTCCAGTGAACACATGAATGGTAAGAAAGTGAAACAGCCTTATTGCTGATATGGAGAAAGTTGGAGTGGTCTGGATAGAAGATCAAGCCAGCCACAACATCCCCTTATGCCAAAACCTAATCCAGAGCAAGCCCTTCAATTCTATGAAGGCTGAGAGAGGTTCAGGAAGTTGCAGAAGAAAAGTTGGAAGCTAGCAGGTGTTGGTTCATGAGGCTCAAGGAAAGAAATCACCTCTGTAACATAAAAGTGAAGGTGAAGGAGCAAGTGCTGATGGAGAAGCTGCAAGTCCTCTAGAAGACCCAGCTAAGATCATTGATGAAGATGGCTCCACTAAACCACAGATTTTTCAATGTAGATGAACAACTTTCTGTTGGAAGCAGATGCCATCTAGGACTTTCATAGCTAGAGGAGAAGTCAATGCCTGGCTTCAAAGCTTCAAAGGACAGGTTGACTCTCTTGTTAGGGGCTAATGCCGGTTGAAGCCAGTGCTCATTGGCCATTCGGAAAATTTTAGGACCCTTAAGAATTAAGCTAAATCTACTGTTGAGGTTTACTACTCAGAAAAAAAAGATTATCTTCAAATATTACTACTCATTGACAGTGCATCTACTCAAGATGGAGATATAGGAGGAGATTAATGTTTTCACTGCATCCATTCTACAGCCCATCGATCAAGGAGTAATTTCTACTTTCAACTTCTATTATTTAAGAAATACATTTCTAAGGCCATAGCTGCCATAGACAGTGATTTCTCTTATGGATCTGGCCAAAGTTCATTGAAAATATTTTGGAAAGGATTTACCATTCTAGATAATATTAGGAACATTTGTGATTCATGGGAAGAGGTCAAAATATCATTGACCATTTGGAAGAAGTTGATTCCAACCCCATGGATGATTTTGAGGGGTTCACGCCTTCAGTGGATGGCTGGGTGCAGTGGCTCACACCTATAATCTCAGCACTATGGGAGGCCAAGGTCGGAGGATCACCTGAGGTCAGGAGTTCGAGACCAGCCTGGCCAACATGGTGAAACCCCATCTCTACTAAAAATACAAAAATTAGCCAGGCATAATGGCAGGTGCCTGTAATCCCAGCTACTCGGGGGGCTGAAGTCGGAGAATTGTTGGAACCCAGGAGGCGGGCATTGCAGTGAGTTGAAATTACACCACTGCACTCCAGCCTGGGCGACAGGAGCAAAACTCAGTCTCAAAAAAAAAAAAAAAAAAAAGATCAGATTCGCATTTTAGAAAGTATGAGGGGATGTTTCCATGAAGGGACATGAAGGGACAGTCAGGCTGGGCTTACACAGGGTCGGCTGGGTTCTGAGATGTCTGTGATGTCAGTCCTTGCAGACCTGACTCGACCCTGCACAGGGTGTTGCATTCAGCCCACTCCTAGGTCTGATTTGCTTCCAGGGAACTTCTGATTGCCTTGGCCAGCATGCAGGTGGACACCTCTGTGGCTTCCGTATCCTCCAGGCACAGACTTTGTGGCCTCTCAACCTGTCCTGTGTGATCTTCCTACAGATCGAGGGCACCCAGAAACTGCTCAACAAAGACCTAGCAGAGCTCATCAACAAGATGCGGCTGGCGCAGCAGAACGCCGTGACTTCCCTGAGTGAGGAGTGCAAGAGGCAGATGCTGACGGCTTCACACACCCTGGCCGTGGACGCCAAGAACCTGCTCGACGCTGTGGACCAGGCCAAGGTTCTGGCCAATCTGGCCCACCCACCTGCAGAGTGACGGAGGGTGGGGGCCACCTGCCTGCATCTTCCGCCCCTGCCTGCCATGTACCTCCCCTGCCTTGCTGTTGGTCATGTGGGTCTTCCAGGGGGAAGGCCAAGGGGAGTCACCTTCCCTTGCCACTTTGCACGACCCCCTCTCCCCACCCCTACCCCAGGCTGTACTGCTCAGGCTGCAGCTGGACAGAGGGGACTCTGGGCTATGGACACAGGGTGAGGGTGACAAAGATGGCTCAGAGGGGACACTGCTGCTGCCTGGCCACTCCTCCCTAAGCCAGCCTGGTCCATGCAGGGGGCTCCTGGGGGTGGGGGTGTGTCACGTGGTGCCCCTAGCTTTATATAAGGACGTGGCAGGCCGATTTGGGAACCAAGCTATTCCTTTCCTTCCTCTTCGGCCCTCAGATGTCCCTTGATGCACAGAGAAGCTGGGGAGGAGCTTTGTTTTGGGGGTCAGGCAGCCAGTGAGATGAGGGATGGACCTGGCGTTCTTGTACAGTGTATATTGAAATTTATTTAATGTGAGTTTGGTCTGGACTGGCAGCATGTGCCCTCCTGAGGGAGGACCTGGGGCACAGTCCAAGAACAAGCTAACTGGGAGTCCAGGCACAGGATGCTGTGTTGCCAACAAACCAAGCAGCAGAGGGAAGAAGCAGAGAGATGCGGCCAAGATAGGACCTTGGGCCAAATCCGCTGTCTTCCTGCCCCTCTTTCTCTTTCTTCCTTTACTTTCCCTTTCTTTCTTCTTTTCCCTCTTTTCTTACTCTTCCTCTTTCTCTCCCCAACCCCCATTCTCATCTGCACCCTTCTTTTCTCGCGTGTTTGCATAAACATTCTTTTAACTTCTTTCTATTTGACTTGTGGTTGAATTAAAATTGTCCCATTTGCTTTGCGGTTTGTTTTGTTTGTTTGACCTGCCCTTTGGGGGAGAATGGGGACTGTGAGCCAAGCCCTGGAAGAAACCGATTGTGTTCATGTTGGACAGAGATCAAGGGCTGTCCAGCGCTGGTCATCGGCCAAGGAGGTTTGAACGGTGATACCCGGCAGTGGGTCAGGGGTGTGCGCTGGCCCCTTTGCCCTTGCAGGGACAGTAGGGGGCAACTTTCCAGGAGGGACCCAGAGCAGTCCCCTCCATGGCCACATGAGGAATGCCGTGTCATTTCTCTCTTAGTGGGCCCCCAAACCACCCAGGCTCTGGAGGGGCTTGGGTGACAGACACTGGCAATGTTGAAGTGTGGCTGGCGAGGAGGGGGTCGCACGGTTGAGTGAGCAGTAGGTGCAGTTTTATTTAATCTCTTTATTCACATGCAAGATGGATGGGAGACATGGATAACAGGAGTGAACATCACTGTCTCAGGAGAGTGGGTCTGGGAGCCTGGACCTGAGAGCTCCGAGGCCTCCGGAGAGCGAGTGGGAGGAGAGGGGAGGCTGGGGGCTGCATGCACACGAGTAGACAGGAGCCAGAGACCGGATGTGCCATGAGCAGGGGGGTTGTGAGAGAGAAGTGAGGCCTGGCAGGGCCTGGGCCAGGGCGTCACAGCCAGGCCAGTTTCCCCTGGGAGTGTCAGGGAGAGACATTTTGGGGTTTGGGAGGAGGGGACCCCTAGGACCAAAAGGAAACTGGAAGCTCGCCCCGCTCGGCTTCCTGCCTGGAGCCTCCATGCTGTCCCGAGAACCGAATGCCCACATCTGTTAGCTGCCAAGGTCCCACCCTCCAGTCTGGACAGAGTTGGGGAGAGGTCTGGTGCCCGATCCCAGGAGCAGCAGCTCGGCCTGGGATCCTAGGTGCAGCCTCAGACTTTGGGGTGGTGCGTTGCATTCCAAGGTGCACACACAGGCTGCTCTGAAGGGTTCAGAGCAGGTCAACACACCTCAGGGCTCTGGGAGAGACGAGGCAGGCTGATAAGGGACGGGACCACAGCTTTGCCATCTACACAACAGTCCTGGGGCCCAAACAATCCAGCTTGCTCCCCTCAACCACTCAGAACAAACGCCTTAAGGGCTGACCCCACTCACCTGGCGCTGTGCTAGGTGCTGGGGGTGGGAAAAATAACAGGCAGAGTCCCTGCCTTTGAGAAGTTCAGAATCAAAGGAACTAAAGGCAAAGATCTTCAACTCCCAAGTGAGGCCTCCTCCTGATGGAGCCAGGCACAGGGAACAGGGTTCTTGGGGAGGGAAGGAGGGGTGGAGGGAGGGAGGACAGGCTGAATGAGATGAGTTTGAGGTGGGTCAGGAGCGGCTCAGGATGGTCTTTCTTGTTTGCCCGCTGCACGTGTAGGGACATATGGAGCCCCTGCAGGCCGTGGCTCTCAGCTCTGCCAGACCTCCTGGGGGCCGGCTGGTGCAGAGCCATTTTGCAGCAAGGAAGGGAGAGGAATGACGTCAAGGAGAAGCCGGGAGGCTCAAATGTGCTTCCAGATGGATGGAATAGCCCGGCCACCTATATCCAACCATCCATCCCTCACCTGTAGGGAAGATCTGCCCTGTACCTCCACCTCAGGTGCAGGCCCTGCCTCCTGCTTCCTCCCCTTCTGGAAGAGCCCTTATTACTCCCCTGCTGGACCGTACAGCTCAGCACCCTGCAAACTCAGACAGACTCCAAACTTCAACCCCAGCCTGGCTTAGAGAGACCCCACGTGGCTCTCCAACCTCCCACTTCATCTGGCTGTTATCCCTGGCACTTTGGGCTCATTTCCAAATCTAAACATTGTCCAGAGCCCTTCCACCTCCAAGGAACCCTCCCCTTTGCCCCCATGGCCCCTCCTTTGAGGTCCGCATTCCCTTCCTCATCACCCTGGCCCCACTGTCCCCCTGGTTGACCCTTCTGTCACTTAGGGTATGCACTGCTCCTCCAGGAGAATCTTACTCTGCCCCACTCGGTCACTACACTATTGTGACCTTCTGCAGAGCTTCCCTAGCTCTTCCATATCCAAAACTGGGCTTTGCACCCAGCAGGCTCTCAGCCCTGGTACAATAATGTTAAGCTGGATGGAAGCCTGCAATGCCTGGGTCAGTGTCCAGACTCCGCGGAGAGACACCTGCTCACCCCAAAGGGGACACCAGAGGCAGCTGCAGCAGAGATGGTCAAAAGATGGTCAGCGGGGGTGCCCTAGGAGCCAACTCGAGGGAGGTGCAGTCAGATCATTCCAGCTAGGAACGGAGGCAGAAAGAGGCCGATGGTCCCCAGGAAGCAGACGATGATAAACAGCCAGAGGAAGATCCTGTCGATGACCATGGCAACGTACTTCCAGTCCTCCTTCACCTGTGGGGAAGACAGCACACAGTGACAGGGGCCAGGCCTGGGAAAGGGATGTGTTCCCCCAAGGCACAGCCCCTGCACAGATGGCCACTGGTGGCAGCAGCAACTGCCCCACAGAGACCTTGGGGAGCAAAGGTCAGCGCAGGGAGTGGGGTGGGTGGAGGGGAGGCACGGGCTGTTTCAAGGCTCCAGTAAGCTCCACTGATGATTCCCCTCCCGTCCCAGCCCCTCCACATGCCCAGACCTGTCCATATTATGCTCCCAGACTATAGGTAAAGGAGGCTAGAGGGACGCAAGGAGGCGGCAGGACCACCCAGGGGCATGGGCCTTTCTAGGGGGTCTGCAGTGACTTCAGTGCAACACCAGACTTTGCTGCTCACAGGTTGCCTCCTCACCCACCTGCTGGAGCTGGGGAGAGGGAAACAGGCGAAGGTGGCTGGGGACCCCAGGCAGGCTGGGGGTGGGGCGGGGGCTTTGTAGAACTTGGGCTCACAGCCCAGACAAGGGAGCCTGGATTCTCCACTGCTCCGGGATGACATCATGATTAATTTTCTTGTCTGTTCATCAAGGCTACTCAGTAATAACCTCCCAGCCTTTCATCCTTCCCTAGGCTGAGAAGAATTTTGTGCTAGAGTAGTGGCCTGCTCACATAACAATGGCAGACAGGGGCTGGGGCAGGGGTCAGGGTGGGGCCAATGCCATGGCAGGGGCGGAGGAGCGGAATCCACCTGGCACAACCAGGAATCTGCAGGGTTTGTGGTTGAAGAGTGAAGTTTGCAAGATCCTCAGGAGCCCATGAACAAAGAGGCGGAGGAAGAGGCCATCCAAGACAAAAGACAAAGGCTGACGCTGCAGCAGCTGAGTTTCTGGGACTCTCCTGAAATGCTCCCCCTGCCTGCCGCCACCTCCAAGGCAATGGTGGGATCTGGCGGCCTGAGGGAGGCACGGGGTTCAGCATCTGGGGTCCTCCCTCTCTGGCTCTCAGGATCCCTGTTAGGCTGAGCTGCTCATGCCTGACTCTGTGGTGTGTAACCTGCCACCTGCCAATAAATGTCCTCAAAGCGGCCAGCTACATGTGCTCTCTTGCTATTTATTCCATACTTCTAAGGACCATGACTGAGGGAAGTGGGCCTTCACGAGAGGGGCCTGGGCTGCCCAAGCTCACACTCTGCAGTGAGGTGGTTCCCCGCTAAGTTGGTGGGGCCACCCAGGCTGGTCCCTCTCCCAACCCCAACGCACCGAAGAGTCGGCATCCTCAGACCGCAGGTGGTCGGCAATGTAGTGCACGCCTTCCAGTGCCTTCTGCATGCGGGGTGATAGCAGCAGCTCACCCTCCTGCAGCAGAGCCTCAGCCTTGGGAACTGAGGCCCCAGAGTGCAGGTGGCCGTGGCTGCAGAGGGTGCCCACAGAGGGGGCCACATGACCTGCACATGCCCATCTGTCCTCCTCCTCCACCGCCACCTCCCTCTCCTCAGCATCCACGTTGCTCTCCAGCCAGTGATAAGAGGGGCTGAGCTTCAGGCGTGGGGCGTGGCAGAGCTCCAAGGGTGGTGGGGGCCGGTTCATCAGAAGCCACCGGGGCACACAGCCCAGAAGGGCCCCCCGCACCCAGCGGGGCATGGTGTGGGTGCTGGGGGAGCGGTGGTGCACATTGAGCACGAAGACGGTGATGACGATGGACAGGGTGACGAAGATCATGGTGAACAGCAGGTACTCGCCGATAAGCGGGATGACCAGCGAGGTGGACGGGATGATCTCGGTGATGAGCAGCAGGAAGACGGTGAGTGACAGCAGCACCGAAATGCACAGCGTGATCTTCTCGCCGCAGTCGGAGGGCAGGTAGAAGACCAGCACAGTGAGGCAGGAGATGAGCAGGCAGGGGATGATGAGGTTGATGGTGTAGAAGAGCGGGAGCCGCCGGATGACGAAGGCGTAAGTGACGTCGGGGTAGATCTCGGCGCAGCAATCGTACTTCTTGCTGTTGTAGGTGCCCGTGGCATTGACGATGGCCCACTCACCGCTCTCCCAGTAGCCCTTCAGGTCCACCGTCTGCTCCATCTGCTCCAGGTCGATCTTGGCCTTGTCATAAGTCCAGGAGCCAAACTTCATCTTGCAGTTCTGCTGGTCGAAGGGGAAGAAGGTGACGTCGATGCTGCAGGAGCTCTTGTAGATGGCCGGGGGCACCCAGTGCACAGTGCCCGTGGAGAAGAGGTGGGCCTTGGTCATGTGGGTCACTGCAAACTCCCCATCTGCACTGGGGAGAGGAGAGGAGCTGGGGAGACCCCTGCATACCCACCTGCCTGAGCCAGGCTACTCAGACAGGTGGCAGCAGGGGAACCCCAAGAACAAAGTCAGACCCGGCCACACTGGCGGGGTTTATTTACGCAAGTGTGTAAGTCTCCCCCGGCACGCACATTTATAGCCACTGAGCTGTCTTGTCAATGACTACCTTTTTAAATACAAAAGGAGGAATTGTGAGGAATAGAAGGAAGTACCAAGAAGTCTAAAAACAACCACTAATAACATTTTAATGATATATATGTATATATATATAATGTAAAACGATTATATATACATAATCTATCAATATATGACAATCATATATATTTGTGATCATGGGGTATATGTTGTTTGATTGCCTATTTTTATTCATTTAATATTTTATTTTATTTGCAGTAAGGAAAGAATTGAATAGACACAAAGCAAGCCATGCCACGGGGGAGAAGGAGATAGCATTCAAAGCATCTCTTCCAAAGTTCATGCGTTAGGGGTTTCTCAAAGGCAGTTTTGGGGAAGGGGTGGGTGTGGCCAGGTGCTTGCTACTGATTGGCTGGGTGGAGATGACATCACAGTGGGTCAAAGCTGTCCTCCTGCGAGCTGAACATTTAATTTATTAGAGTGATATCTATGAGTCTGTTTTTCTTCCCTAGCAGATGATGAGTTGGCCCCTCAGGAGGGCGATCCCTTTGCACCTAGGATCATCCTTGCTCAGAAGAGACCTAACAACTTTGCAGGTGAAGATACTACCTTGAATGTATCCATTTAACATGCGTTTTTGAGCCCCTCATCCACTAGGTCCTGTACCAGAGCTGGGCAGAAGAGGAATATGAGAAAGGTCCCTGCCTTTAAGGAGCCATGAGGAGATGAGACGTCTCCAGGAACCACTGCAACATCAGGGAGGCAGTTGGCAACGCTAGGAGGGCGGTCTGGTTGCTCCCGGACCCTTTGGGGAAAACTCCCTTCTGGGAGATGGGTGGGGTCATCGAGAAGCCTGCCATTTGCAAAAGGCCTTGACTGATGGTAGAATTTGGCTGAGAAATGGGCAGAGAGCCTTCCAGTAGAGGGTTGCACAAGGACAGAGTGTGAATCAGGGGTATCGTGGGACTAGGCATTCAAGGACCCACAAGGAGTCTGGGGACACTGGAATAGTGGTGACCAGTCAGGCAGCACTTCCTGGAAGCCTCAGCCCCTGATTCCACCAGGAGGTGGCTCGGTGGGCTCCCGCTCTAGTCTTTAACCATCCTCCCTCCCCTTCTAATTCCCACAGTCAATCCTAAAATCCAAGAAATCAGAAGAGTGCTTGGGAACAGGGGGCTTTTTTCCCCCATGGAGTAGTTCCATGGTAGAGATATGGGCAGGCTGGAAATAGGAACTTTGAAAGGGAGTAACAAATACATTGAGACAAAAGTTTTAAAAAAATTTTTTTTGAGGCGGAGTCTCACTCTGTCATTGGGCTGGAGTGCAGAGGAGTGATCTCGGCTCACTACAACCTCTGCCTCCCAGGTTCAAGCAATTCTCCTGCCTCAGCCTCCCAAGTAGCTGGGACTACAGGTGCACACCACCACGACCGGCTAATTTTTGTACTTTTAGTAGAGACCGGGTTTCACCATGTTGGCCAGGATGGTCTCAATCTCTTGACCTCGTGATCCACCCACCTCAGCCTCCCAAAGTACTGGGATTACAGGCGTGAGCCACCGCGCGCAGGCAAAAACAAAAAATTTTTAAAGCATTTTGTTTATCACAAACAATGACCACTAGATGGCAACATGTGCTCATTTGGGGGGAGGAACCTTGCAAACTCTTTGATGCCTTCCTGTTAACCTTGAGTGGGGTATCTGGGTGGAGGGCACCCTTCTCTAAACGTCAGCAAGACTTCAGCTTGGAATTTTGTCTCCCCAGAAAATTTCTTGTAATAAATCAGGTAACACTGGCTGAAGTCTTATTGGATAATCGTCAAACTCGAAGTCATAGCTGATGTAGGACTTCGCTCCTGACCTCTGCCACATCTACAGGAAGCAGAAACTAGAAGGATCCTGGGTGCCAGCTATGAGACACAGAGATATGACAGGGTGGGGAGTTCGGGAGTCCTGCAGCAGCTGCAAACACTAGGCACCTGCTGCGTGAGAGCTGCCAATGTAAGAACCCAGGATGAACACGTGTTCACCAAAATGGCTTAGGTGAAAGGGCTTAGTTCTGACCAGAACTGGACAGTGTAAAAAAAAATATGACCCATCTGAAGACACAAAATCCAGAAATGGGTTGTTTTTCCTTTTCTTTCATGCTTTAAAAATAGCATTTCCAAAGTAGGATCAAATGAATTGGGAAATGCTGGGCTAGGTGCGTGTCTTTGCTGCAGAACTTCTAGTAACATTTTTAAAAACGCTATTGTGCTCTGCCGTTTTCCAAAGGACTTCAGTGGGGATGGGGGTGGGTGTTATGACATACAATGTTATCCAAAATTACTTGACCACAGAACCCTTTTTCATACCTATTTATAACTCAAAGAAGCCATGCTCCTTACAGCCCCACCTTAGAAAACATTTTTAGATGAACATAACACCAAATATCTTTTCATTTTAACTTCTTTACTTCTAAGGGAAGAATTGCCTGATACCAAACACAGAAATGAAATTATAGATGTCTATCTATTCCATCAAAATATTTTTTATTAATTTATTTTTTCCACTGGGGCTCTCTTTAGACTCCTCTGCCTTCTATTAACTTCTTGTCATTGTGGTCAAAGATTACTCCTTTTTAGTCTTGAAGACAACTACAAAATAACATGATTGGGAAAAAGGAAACTGCATACCAAGTGAGCACATGCCCTTTGAAGGTGCTGGCCTGATGCTGCCTGCCTGTCTGAACAACACTGCCACCCCTCACAACTCCAACCCCAAGGTGTTGTTTTTTGAGCCTGCACCAAATTTTTCAAAGAATACTCAGTATTGACAAATCTCTGTCCCTCTAGCACATTACCAGGCACCGATACCTAAAAGGTGCTCAGCTGCCATTCATTTTGGTGTAGAGTGAGGACAAAAGGAAAGAAATGAAGGAATAAAGAGGGAGGTAAGGGAGACATACTTAGCACAGCAGTTGAGAAGGAGGCGAGGAAGCTGACACCAGGGGTGCCCCTCCCAAGGCCATGGACCCGGCCCCTGCAAGTTGGCCTCCCCTCATCCCCCCAGGACCCCAGTGGCTTCCTACTTGTTGTAGAGGACAATGTCGGGGATCCAGATCATCTCAGAAGGGACCCTGAGAGATGTGATGTTGCCAAAATCAGCGGGGTTCCAGCGCAGTTTGTAGTCGCTCCACTCCTGTGTGTGGGGAGGGAGTTGTGTCAACCTCGCTTCCAGGGAGCAGCCTAGGGCAAAGCTAGCACACCCTGGGGATGCCCAGAATTGAGCCAAGCAGCCCCCTTGGAGCAGCCAGGGCTCCCCACCAGCCCAGAATAGTGGAGGGAGCTGCAGTGCTGGGAACGGGCTCTGAGCAAGTAACCAACCTTCTCGCTTTGCCTGGACTTTAGTACAAGGTCCCAGGCACATGAAGTTCACCCTTGTCCTGCCTCTAGTCCTCGTTCTGCCAATCCCTGGCTGGATGACCTTGGTGGGCCACCTCACTCATCTCTAGTGAAGTCTCTCATTTTTAGTGCATCACAGTTTATGGTTTGTTTTATGCTCTCCATCTAGGAAAAGCCTCCACGCGAGAACCAAGCAGGGAATGCAGAGCAGGTGAAAGTATCTCCCCATTTAGCAGACGAGCAAACTGAGGACCCAGAGACAGGAAAATCAACCTGCCAGAGGCATACAGTGAGGCAGGGGTGTCACCCAGGGACCTTCAAACTGCACTCCCAAGTGCCCCACAGGGCCCCACCCCTGCCTCCACCGACGCAGGTCCAACTCAGTCCCCCTGCCTCCATCAGGTTCGTATTCTCTCCGTAGTCCATCTGTCAAGTTTTCAGGTCCAACCAACATTTTGAGGCACCCACACCAAATTGGGGTACATTAATCCTCCCAGGCATGTGGCAGTAGGTTGTGTTATCCTCATTTTGCAGATGAGGAAACTGAGGCTCTGAGAGGTTATGTAGCTCATCCAGTATCACAAGCTAATCAGAGGCATTGCTGACTGGCCTCAAACTCCAGTACTCCTTCCTTGCCCTGCCACCCCAACCCTGAAGCCCAGGTGACCAGCCCATGGGGACAACTGTGGCAACCCAGGTTCTAGGCCTGCCTCCCTGCACACACACACACCGCATGACTGGGTAGCTTCCAAGTTCCTGCTTCCCTCTGGCCTTCAGCTGTAACATCTGTAAAGATGAGATGAGTGACCCCCTAATAGCTCCTGGGTTACAGCATCAGAGGGAGGAAAGCCTCCGACCTAAACGGGATCTGTGCGCCCTTTCCTGAGTCTAACTGGGCTCTATGACTGTCTTGACCAGTAGTATACAACAAGATCAATGCTGGCCCAGTTTCTTTTACTCCCTGTCTCTTGAGACTCTCACTCTGGAATCCCTGAACCACCAGGCAAGATGTCTGACTCCCCTGCTGGAGAGACTCTGAGGGTGCCTGAAGGGGGCGAAGGGCCCATCTGAGTCCAGCCTTCCAGAACCTTCCAGCACCTTCCAGAGCCTTCCAGACATCCCTGCTAAGGGACAGATGTGTGAATTAAGCTGTCTCAGACCCTCCAGACCAGATGAACCCTCACTCAAATATCACAAAGTAACCCTAGTGGTCACCACATGAAGCAGAAGAAACCACCCAAACTCCTGGCCATAAAGCCATGAGATACAGTGAGCTGGGAGCTCCTGTGAGCCTGTAAGTTTGGGGGTATTTGGGTGGTAGTATAGATATTAAGCACTCAGCGTTCTCCCATAGGAGGAGCCTGGGCCTCGGAGTCAGGCACAGCTGGGCCCACTTTTCCAGCCCAGCTGCTCTCTGCTTCGTGATCTCCTGAGCTGTAAAATGGGCAGAATGAACCCCCCGTGGGGCTTTGGGGAGGATTCCGAAGTAGCAGGGATGAACAGATGCCTGCTCCCAGGAAAGCACCACTTGGCTTTCTAGTGCCTGAGGCTATGTTCCCAGGCACTAGACTCCAGTCTAGCCACCAACAGCGCAGGCCCTGTGGGAAAAGTCGGCTTTGGGAACATTCCACGTGGCATCTGCTTGGTAAACTAAGTTCAGAGTCTTGCTGTTCCTTGGTCTTTCACTAGCGAAGAAGTCCTGGAGGGGTCTGGGGTCCATGGATTCCCAGTCCCCACCGCGTGGACTGGAGGAGGGGCCCTCACCTGTTTTAGCCAGACGTTGGTGGTCATCATTTGGTTCTTCTCATCCTGGCCCAAAGAGAGAGAGAGGAGCAATTAAATGGGTGGGCCCAGCCCCAGAAAACAGGGTGGAGTGGGATGGGCTGTTTTCAGACCCTCTGATAGGACACCCCAAGCCCAGCCTGCCCGCCACCCACTCTGAAACCTGCCACCCTTACTCAGATTCTCCAGGGTCACACAGGCACTGCTGCCAATCAGTGCCCTCCTAGGAGGGAGCTCCAGAGCTGGGAGAGGGGAGAGTGTAGCCACCCTGGGAAGAGCCATCCCCACCCCCACCCCAAGTCACTGCTGTGCGTGAGGGCAAGGATGGGGTAGAGGAAGGATCAGGGGGAAAGCGGTGGGTGGTCTGGGATCTCCTTCCTCGGGGCCAGCGGTGGGAAGACAGGCGCACCACATCGATGAGCTGAGCGATGGACAGTCCGAAGCGCACAATCACCACGTCTGAAGTGTTGGGCACTGGGCGCGCCCAGCGGTTGTAGCCCCGGAAGAGGTGTTTGAAGAGCCGGTCCTCAGCCTCAGTATGCGAGCCTCCCTGCGGCAATGCCGTGGGACTGGGAGAAGAAAGTGGGTCTCCAGGAGCCCCGGGAGGTGGGCGCTTAGCTTCCTCTCCACCTGCCACCAAATCAGAGCCACTCAGCCTCACTGAGCCTCAGTTTGCTCGTCTGTAAAATGGAGATGCTTATCCAGAACCTATCTCAAAACATTGTTGAAGATGGCAGATAATGTCTATCGGAGCTGAGCACAGCATGAGCAGGCTGCAGGGTCGCAGCTTAGGGAAGGTCAGATGTTTTGTGATGTTAGAGAAGAAAAGAGTGAGAACTAGTGCTGCAGGTGGCAAGGGGAAGGGGCAGAGGCAGGGAAGTGGGGAAACTTGAATCTAGAGACAAGATTCAGCCCCGTATGGAGGAGTGCCAGGGGGACAGGGAAGTGGAAGAGAGGCCTGGTCTACATTGGGGGCTGCAGGGAGAAGGGCTCTGGCATTGCAGTGAGCCTGGCCAGGGTAAGCAGTCTCCCGTTCCCACCCACTTGTCTGATGAACCATTAATGCTAACAGGGAAATGGACTGCTTTGGGAACCTCCCCAACTTTTTCTTAAACCATGGGCATTTGCCACTTCCTATCAGATAAACAAAGCTTTTCGAAATGTTTCTATGGCATCGCTCATGTCAATTTTCACTGTGTTCAGCAAACACAGTGCTGTCTGAGCACGTCGAGAACTACAGCTCCAAATCCCAGAAAAACGTGTCAGCACCATCTGGGACAGAAAGCGCTGTGTCCCGAGTGCCTGTATCCCGGATTCTGGTCACAAACTTTCGTTTAATCCTCACAATAGGCCTGGGAGGTACACAACACTATTTGTGTTTTGCAGCTGAGGACATTGAAGCTTGGGGACATTTAAGGTGACACAGATGCTAACGTCAGAGCTGTGACTGCCCCTCCACCTCTCCCAGTGGAACCAGCCACCCGGCTGATGGCCTCTGAAGTCCCCTGCAGCTTTGACGGTTGCAACACATCCACCTGCAGACTCCTTCCTACAGTTTGTGAGCCCACAGGCATGAGATGAAGTCTTACAATGACAGGTGACAAGCACTCACCTGCTGGGGTCAGAAGGAGCCACCACAGGCTGAACTTTGTGAAGGACAGGAACACAGGACAGGAGCGGCCCATGGCTTCCCCTGAGCATCAGGAGGTCAGGTCAGGGCTTTGCTGTGGGTTGCACCATGGACCATGTCCCCAGCAGAGCTGCTGCTGGATTCTGCGAGGATTCTGCTGGATTCTGCGAGGCTTCCTCTCACCACCAAACCTGAGCAAGCCCAAGAAAGGGCTCTTAGGGTCGTGCATCCTTGACATAGGCATATTTCTGTTTCTCGTGCTCCACACAGGCATGAAATGTGAGCAAAAGGCCCTCAGCAGGCCTCTCAGCTGTTAAGTGCTCCTGGGCTCTCCCTGGCTTATTGAGGAATCAGCCTCTTCCTCTTTCTCCAGAGTCAGCCAGTAGCTCTGCCCTAAGACCAGCCCTGACCTACTGGACAAAGGAGGGCACAGGATGGGACTGAGGTCCCCATTGCTTTGCCTCAGTGGTCATCTGTAAAATGCGGATAATCATACTGCAAGAGTGGTCAATAAAAGAATCAGGGTACTATTCAGAAGATCCAAAGGGTGGAAACAGCCTTTTGTCCAAACAAACGTCCATCAGCTGATAAATGGATGGACAAAAGGCAGTAAATCCTTACAACGGAACATGATTCCACCATAAAAAGGACTGAGGTGCTGACACTTGCTACAGCATGGAGGAACCTAGAAAGCATTGTGCAAAGTACCAGAAGCCAGTGGCAAAAAGCCATATACTGAAGGTGATATTGTAAAATATGTATTTGGTCTTCAATCCTATTTCCTGGAATACAACTCCTAAGATACTGGGAATCTCCAAAATGATGTCTTTTTGCATGACTGGTGGCTGGCAGCCCCTAGGCAGCTGCAGGATGGGGCTGGTCACAGGAAGACAAAGGCAGGCTTTAAAGGGTTGGGAATTTCAGCCCCACCCCTCAAACCTCCAGGGACAGGAGAGGAGATGAAGCTTAAGTTGATCGCCAATGGCCACTGGATTAATCAATCATGCTGCATAATGAAGCCTCCATAAAATCCCGAAAGGACAGGTTTTGAAGAGCTTCTAAATAGCAGAACATTGGAGGTTCCTGAGGAGTGATGAGCCCAGGGAGGGCATGGAAGCTCCGTGCCCCTTCCCAAACCTTGCCGTATGCATCTCGTCACCTGTATCTTACACTATCTCTTATAAGCTAGTAAACCAGTGTTTCCCTGAGTTCTGTGAGCCACTCTAGCAAGT
Source organism: Pongo abelii (assembly GCF_028885655.2). Taxonomy (NCBI): domain Eukaryota; kingdom Metazoa; phylum Chordata; class Mammalia; order Primates; family Hominidae; genus Pongo; species Pongo abelii. The sequence continues at coordinate 29,318,708 of NC_071992.2, forward strand.
TAGTTGAATCCAGGGAGGGGGCTATAAAACCCCAATTTATAGCCAGTGGGTTAGAAGCACAGGTAAAACAACCTAGGACTTGTGATCGGCATTGACATTGGGGGGCAGTGTTGGGGACTGAGCCCTTGACGTGTGGGATCTGAGCTGTCTCCAGATGGATGGTGTCTGAATTGAATTAGGAGGCACCCAGCTGATCTCTGCTGCAGAATTGACAGCTTGCTTGCGGGTGAGGCGAAATCCCCACATCTTTGGGGGTCACAGAAGTCTTCCGTGTTGATTGTTGTGGGGTGAGAGCAGAGAAAAACAGTTTGTGGTTTTTCCTACACATTGTATGATCCCATCGATATGGAATATGCATAATAGGCAAATCTATAGAGACAGAGCGTAGATGAGTGGTTGCAGGGGCGGCGGGAAGGAGGGATGGGAAGTGACTGCTTAATGATCACTGGGTTTCCCTTAGATGGGATAAGAGAGCTCTGGAACTAGACAGTGTGATGTTACACAGATGTGTGAATATACTAAAATTCACCAAATCGCATGCTTTAAATGGGGGAATTTTATGGTATTTGAATTATATCTCAAAAAAAAGTTATTATTAAAAAATAAACAAACACCTCGTGGATTAAGAAGCAGCAGCTACCCCTCTTGACTGTGGCGACAGTGATATTTGCCAAACATGGAGAATCAATACACAAAGGGTTCTAGTGACCAGAAGGACACAGATGTCAAAGATGTGGTAAATATAATGTTTCATATGAAATGAATGTTTCATAATTAAGAAAGTTGGGAAAAGCAGTATTTTAAAATATTATTTTATAGAGTATTTGATTTAAAATGTATATATATATATCACTAAAATAACATTATTGCCTTGAAAGCTTACACATTCAAATTAGCGTTTTTTGAAACAGCCCCCCTTATGGAGAGAAGAGCAAGGCCTCGTGTTCAGGGACACATCCTGTATGTGGCCTAGAGAGATAACAATGGCTCTCAGTACAGCTAGTGGGTGCAGGATTTCCTCTGGAAGGGTGAGAATGTTCTGGAACTAGATAGTGGTGATGGCTGCGCACTGTTCGAATTGTACTAAATGCCAATAATGATCAATTTTATGCTATGTGTATTTAGCCACAACTTTTAAAGAAAGAATAAGGGTTAAAGTGGCTTTAAAAATATAAACCAAGGGCTGGGCACAGTAGCTCATGCCTGTAATTCCAGCTCTTTTGGAGGCCAAGACGGAAGGAGTGTTTGAGCTCAGCAGTTCAAAACCAGCCTGGGCAACATAGTGAGACACCCCCCCCAGCCCCGTCTCTACAAAAAATTCAAAAATTAGCCGGGCATAGTGGCACATGCCTGTGATCTCAGCTACTGGGGAGGCTAAGAAGGGAGAGTCATGTGAACCTGGGGAAGTCAAGGCTGCAATGAGCTATGATCTTGCCACTGCACTCCAGCCTGGGCAACAGAGCAAGATCCCATCTCAAAAAGAAAATAAAAATAAAAGTAAACCACCGGGTATGAGAGAATCAGAATTATTATTCTTGAAGTTGCGAAACCACTTCTATCTGGTCATTCTCATCCCCCCGTCCACCCTGACGCAGCCTCTCAACAGTGTTTCTGGCATCACTAATCCTCCATCTCCCCCAGGGCCGGTTGCACCAGCCCATCCTAACCTCCTGGCAGGAGATGAGAGCAGGGCTGGCACTGGCAAATATGGCTTTGAGTCCTGGCCCCACCACTGACTGGTGATGATCTGTGAAAGGTCACTCAGTGCCCCTAGGATTTTGTCTTAAGATAAAGATTGGACACTTTCTGCCCTGTGGGAGGAGTGATGGGAGCAAACAGGATCGTTTGTGCCCATGAAAGTCCCCGGGGAACTGCAGAGGGCTGGTCAGGGAACAGGTTGCTCTTGTGGTTGTCAGGGACCATGACCCAGTGGCATTGCACAATGACAGTTTGTGGCAAGTAGGAGAAGAGGAATGTGTGAAGGATTTGATGTGAATTTCAATGTGTTGGAATTGCTGGCATATACTGACTATAGCACAGACACCAGAGTGGTTTGGGGGAAAAGGGCCCTCCTGCATCAATTTCCCCAGAAGGTTTCAATTCAAAGACTTGTTGGAAATAGAGGATTACATTTTTCTTCTGTTCCCTCAGGACAATATTGCCCCTGTCCACGAGCTGCCCTTATCCTCCGTGCAACCCTACACCCCATCCTGCACTGGGATTCCTCCCTTTGTCCCAGCTCTTAGAGGTTCCTGGTTCCTTCCTGGCTCTGAAAATCCCCAGCTGGCAGGTAGAAAAGGCTGGTGGTTCCCAGTATACGGAATGAGCTGCCCGAGAGAGCATCCCAAAGCTTTCCCAGAACGATGCCTCCAGGGGGAGAAGCAGGGAGTCCTGGCAGTGGGAAGCTTCTCCATAGATAGGCCTGGTACACACAGCCCCACTGGAGCTGCTCTGTTCACACAGCAAACCCTGCAGCATAACTGTCAAGAGCTCTCATTCAGGAGTGCAGCTTTATATAATGGGTAAACTCACATCGCCCTGCAAATTATGCAGAATGTTTGTACAGCACCCACCCCAGCCTGGGCATCCACAGCTTCTGTGGCTCGGGTGAACCACAGTGGCAGGGTCTGGGATTTCTGGCCCTCGAAGGTGCAGGGGCTTGTCCCCAGGGGACTTCCCCAAAGCAGACCATTGCAAAGGAAACAGCACAGCTAACTGATTTCCAGAGAGAGCTTTACCATCTTGCTGTTTTCTCTTTTAATCTCTTTTCTGCATACAAATAGATCACTTGTGTTATCTCCGGGCGCAGGAATTAGAGGTGATTATTATTCTTTTTGACAGTTTTCTGCATTTTCCAAATTTCCCACTATCAACATGTATTGGTCACTTAATATAAAAATAATTTTCAAGCGGGCAGCAATACCTGTGATGTGTTTTACACGCCCTCCCCTCATCTCACAGCAGCAGGAGCTCACCCAAACTGTGTAGATTTGACTCCACTCTTCCATAAGAATGCAGTGCAGTTCATCAATCAGCTGTGTTAAAAGTGGAAGCAACTCCGGTATCCAGCGACAGATGAATGGTTAAACAAATGTGCTCTATCCATACAGTGGAATATTTTTTATCCTTAAAAAGGACAGAAATTCTGACCCGTGCTACAACATGGATGAACCTTGAGGGCATTATGCTATGTAAAATAAGCCAGTTACAAAAAGACAAAGACATTATGATTCCATGTATAGGATGTTCCTAGAATAGTCAAATTCATAGAGACAGAAAGTAGAATGGTGGGTGCCAGGAGCTAGGGGGAGGGGAGTGAGGAGTTATTGTTAATGGGTGCAGAGTTTCATTTGGGATGATGAAAAAAATCTACAGATGGACAGTGGTGATGTCTACACAACAATGTGAATGTTCTTAAAACGATGAACTATATACAGTTAATAATGGTTACAGTGGTAAACTATGTTATGTATATTTTACCACAAAAATAATCTTTTTAAAGGTCAGCTGTGTTCATCTGGAATCACCTTAGGGCTGAGGCCTAGGAAATGGGATCGCCACATTGATCTGAAAGGTCAAATAGGGCTTTCAGAGAAAAGTGGAACTTCCTGTTGTGAGGTCACTCCTTAAGGGTGACCACTGTATCTTATTCACCTCTTCCCTCCAGCCCCAAGCACAGCCCCAGCTTACTTTGTGGGTTCCAGGTGTTCAGAGCTACCTGCGAAAGGTACCCAGGGCAGGAGGAGGACTCCAAGAGCCTGAGGAAGGAGACCAAGGCTTGTCACTTAATTTGGGGAGCAGCACTGCGTCAAACATTTGCACTCATAGTGTGGTTGTTTATCCTTTTCTTTGTTTATCTTTCCACTACCTCATTCATTTTGTTGTTGTTGTTTTTTTTTCATGCTTGGACTGTGAGAGAATGTACTACCTCATTCTTCATCAGGGCCAACAGTGTCCCAGGCACCAGGAACAGGGAACTGAGTGAGCTTGAGTAGAGAAGAACCAAAAGGAAGGAAAATGCTAGAGTCTCATCCACTCGTCCACCCCTAATGTGGGGCATGACTTTATTCATTTAGCCCCATTGCTTCCGAAGACATCCAGGGAGGCCCCAAGTTCCCCGAGGCATCCTTTCCAGGCTTTTTACAACTCTCCACATTGGGAAGCTCTTCCCTGAGTCTGAATCTGCGTAAGCATCTGAGAGATGCTTGAGTTGAGTTGACTTGAGTTTAGAGACCCTAGTGTCGTCATCAGAGATTAAATCTCATTAATACCCAGGGGAAACTGCAGAGCAGGTGAAGTTTTTTCTCTGCTCTCCACAATCATTCAAACACCTGACAATCACAAAGGTGCCTTTCTGGTTCCTTGTCTCTTGTCTCTTTCATCCTTTCTACCCTGGAGGATTTAGGGTCCTCAAAGATCTCACGCCTTCCCCCATTTATCTGTGGCTCAGTGCCATCTAGAAGGTTCATTTGCTACTTAAAATAAAAGAGTTGTGACATTCCATTGCTTATGTCTACTTTCATACAGGCATGATGTTTTCGCTAGATATTAGAACACAGAGCTGATTTGGTGCAGGGAACGAGGATTTCAGAATCCCCCTTGATGTTAATTCCTAAAACGTCTTCCTAAGAACACTGTGCATTTATGTTGTTTTCAGGTTTATAAGGTACTTTTGCAGCTTTCACCTACTTGGGCCTCACGTGACCCCTAGGAGGGTGTGGGGAAGAGATATGATTATCCCTTTCATGTAAGTAAAAAAAAAAAAAAAACTGATGTTCAGAGAAGTTGACCAAAGTCATATAGATAAAAAGTGATAAAGCTGAGGTTCAAGCTAAGATCTTTAGCTTCAAAACTAGAATGCGATAAATTATAATGTGGTGTTAACTAGGGGGGCAATTTCGTATTAGCAATTCAGCCAGTACTCACTTGTGTTCCGTAGACCCTAGCACCCTGTCATTGCTAAGCCACCATCAGGACTGAGGTCTGTTGAGGACAAGTGAGGAGAAGGGACAGGCACCTCACTCCAAAGCTAGGCCCATCTGGATTCCCAGATTCTAGCAGTTTCCTCTAGTGCAGATTCACTTTCTCATCCAGCCAACCAATATCATAGTTGCAGATTCCAAAGCTATCATCTGTTTCACCTTTTAACCAAGTGCATTTTTTAAAAAGGAGATTTTTTTTTCTCCATTAGTGAGAATAGGAATCCAGGCAAGCTAAAATTGCATCATTTAGAGATCCAAGGAGAGCTACCCGGGAGCTCCCAGAAGAATGTGCAAATAAGATGCAGTGACTCTAAAGGATGTATTCCCAGCAAGATGCCTCAAATCTGCATCCCCTGTGATGAGCCCACTATATCATTTCATTTAATTTGTCACTGGAAACCAAAGGAGGAATTGTTCCAGGTGATTGACAGTAATTAGAGGGAATTTCCACCTCTGGTTAGGAAGATGTCAAAAGAAAAAGAGCTGCACACTTTGACCCTCTAAGTGGCTGGATTGGCAGATTTGGGGAAGGGGAGAGAGTGGGATGAGGTCCCTAATTGTAAAGTGGGTCTGGGTGAATGGGGTACACAGAGAAGCCTATGTAAAAGAGATTGCATATGTAAAGCGCTCGGACATCAGTGTCCCCACTGGGCTTGTGTCGCTGCTCACGTACACCAGTGCCAGGCCACCCCCACCCCACCCCCACACTCACTGCAGCATCTCTAGCCTGCCTGAATCCTGGTTCCATGGAGGTCAAGGTGATTTGAGCTCACTTCCCTGTCCATGGTTCTACTACTGCTGTTTTCAACTTCCCACCCACCAGTCCACATTCTCCTCTTTTTACTAACATTTCCTTCTCCCGAAAGGCTGCTTCCATCCCACCTGGTTCCTTTCTGCTGCCCAGAACCTCCCCAAGCATACAGGTCTCAGCTTTTTCACAACTGGCAACACTACACTCCCAAAGAAGCCCCTCCATTAGAGAAACCAGTACGATTTCTTCTTCCAAATAAATTTACTCAAGGTGCTTAGGGGCTAGAGAGTGTATTTCTAGCTTTTATATCTGTTTTGCTCAATCACAGAAGTTTAACACTCAAGGTTGGGTGGGATCTTGAAGGTCATCTGAACAACCACACCAGCTGATGGAGGAATCCACTTCACAAATGCGAGCCTTGGAACAAGCCCAGCTGTAAAGAACTTGAAGAACTTTGGAAGGTATTTACCTTCTAAGTCAGTAAATAGCATTGGTGTCTTTTAGCCCTTTTAAAGGACATAGACAATTTACAGAATGAATAAATAAATGAACAAAAGAATGGACAGCAGTAATAAAGACATAGGAGCAGATACAGTGTAATAAAGCCACTATTACTGAGACTGGGCTAACCGTCCTAGCCAGGAGGTGTTCATTGTCACCTGGCTGTGGACAGCCCCAGCAGGGACAACCAGGAGACTAAAATATTTCTAGGAGCAGGTGACATCCAGCATTCAGACACAACCCCCTCCTGAGTACCCAGAAACTGCTAGTATTTCTTTGACCCGACATCCACAATCTCTCCACATGCATGCCACCCTCAACATAAGCCTTGGGCACCTTTCTTACCTGTGGTTACAGAAGAAAACAGGTCATTGAAAGGATGCAGAGAACCAGCCTGGCTTGGAGATTCTGGGCAGCTGACAAAAGTCACCCCAGAAATAGAGTGGCAGGTACAGAAGAGAGCTCAGTCACTTCATTTCATGGTCAAACAGAGGCTGAAGAGTGAGGGTTTAGGAGACACCCTGTCGAGCAGAAGACTTACATGAGAAGCATTTGGCTTCCCGGGGACGGCTGGGCAAGCTCTGCAGAGAGGTGGGTTTTCCTGGGGCTGTCCAGCTCTGGCAGCCAGAGCGGCTTCATGCAGGTGCCACTGAGGACAGCCCAGGCAGCCCAGCACAAGCGATTCTGCAGGTGAAACCCAAGCCTGGCCCCAGGAGGGGATGAGGGCTCAGCACACAAGCACACAGGCTCACGCTGCTCTCTCTCTCTCTCTCTCTCTCACACACACACACATACACACACACACACACACACACACACACACACACACACAGCCTCTCTGGAGGGGAAGGAGGAGGAGCCTGTGACTCTCCAGCCTATGTCCGGTGGGGACAGATGCAGCTCTGCCCTCACTCTGTCCAGTCACCACGATGCTCACTTCCCTGCTCTCTGGACCCCTGGGCTCTAGGATCACTGCCTGGGGCCCCTGAGTGCACCCACAGGTTCTGAGTCCTGGGTCCTGGGTCTGTCTGTCAATACAGCTTCACTGTATGTGAATCCACTTCACAAATTCCAGCCTTGGAACAAGCCCAGCTGTAAAGAACTTGAAGAACCTTGGAATGTATTTACCTTCTAAGTCAGTAAATAGCATCGGAAAAATTGGAGTAAGGACAGAGCTGCCAGCCAGCCAGCCCACGGTTCTCTCTTTGCCCTCCTCCCCTGTGAGACCCCTCCCCCCACCACCCTAGAGGACCACTGGTCACTTGCACGGCCAGCCGGTGTGGCTGCTTCTCTATCATCCCCTCAGCCTCCTTGCAGGTGACCTTGCCTTTGATTTTCCGGTGAAGCCTCCTTTTCTCTAGCATCAGATCAGGACTCCTGTCTCCTTCCATGCATGGCGAATCCTGGCTCACTGTGATCTTGACATCACCCCATCTATTAACAGCCCGGGCTTTCTCAGACCCTCCCTCTCCTCCCCACTTGTTCCTTCCCTTCAGCCCCTAACTAAGCTCATCCCCCACCCTGAAATCACTCTTTGCTTTTGGCCTTTCCCTCAAGCTACTTGCTAGCTCATCTCCCTTATTTTGTTAAAAGCAAAGGCCCTGGACATGACCCAGCCACAGACTGCTGAGGTTGAATTTCTAGCTCTGCTCTTGAACAGCTGCATAATCCTGGACAGGCCTCTTCAGCTTCCTATGCCTCAGTTTCCTCAGATGTAAAAAGAGGGTGTGAACAATGGCTCCTGCCTCATAGGTTTACTATGAGGAGTCAATTAGCACAAATAAACACAAACACACACATGCATTGTGTGTACACATGTGCATGCGATTGCTAGCATTATCTTTTGAGAGAATTAAAAGACATAAAATACCAAAAAACCATAAACACTCATATTTCCACTATTCATAATTAATAAATGTTAATATTTTACCATATTTACATATATATAAAGTTAGATGTATACATTTTTCATCTGGAGACTGAAGGAAGGAAGGGAGGAAAGAAGGAAGGAAGGCAGGGAAGGAGAGAAGAAATAAGAAAAAAGAAAAAAGGAAAGGAAAGAAAAGAAAAGAAAAGAAAATCACAGCTTGTATCCATCGGGATTCTTGGTTGCAAGCAGTAAAAACCTACCAATTACTTTAAGTGGAGAATGGTTTTATTGAGGAACAACGGGTGGTTCACAGAAGCACCTAGAAAGCTGGAGGGGCTGCTTGGAGAGCAGGGAGAAGAGGAAAGCCTCTGCCCCACGGCCAGCGTGGTGGGTCTTTCTGCTACAGAGCTGCATGTGAACCTGGCACCGTCATGGGTGCCGCTGTCACCGCTGTCCCTGGAAGCAGGCGTCCCTGCTGCTGCGGCCACTGCCACAGTTAATTCTCCTCCAGCCCTGCTCCTTTGTGTCACTAGCTCTGCATATAAAGGTGGAAACAGATGCATCTGATTAAAGCATGTGCTCCCAAACCAGATGCCAGGAAGGCCAAGGAAGCAGGAATCTGAGGTTTTGAGCTTCTATGTGGAAGGTGGGCTCTGCCCATTTCAAGAGGGGGGACATTCTTGAAATATTTGAAAGTTGTTTCAATGCTGGAAAGCACCCCCCTCCCCGCCACCCGAAATCTAGCTCTTTGGCTCCTAACATCAGTGCACACTCGACTTTCCATCATCACACTTTGAAAAAAAATGTTTACACCTAATTGTCCTAAAATTTGCACCCAGAATTTGTTTTAATCAGGTTTGGTAAGACATGCAGACACAGAAGTGACTGTCATAAAGGAAGGAGTTTATACTCACAGATCCCTAGAAACAGGAGGGGTGGCACATCCCCGCAGGGCCACACAGAGCAGCACCAGAGAGTGTCAGGACGTGGAGGGCACAATGTGGGAAGCCTGGCCCCAAGCTTTCATGAGGTCTCCCTGGGAAAACCAGGGCAGTGCAAGGAAGCAGTTTGCAATGAGATAGTTTGAATAATCTTGGTGGGCTCTGGGCTATAGGGGTGGTCTCTAATTGCCCAGTACCTAGCTTTGAGGTGATTTAGGGCAGGAGGAATACTGGCTCGGTGTGTGAGAGTTAGACAAATGGTGCTGTTGGGGATACTGAGTCAAGATTAGGCAGAGGGCTTGTACTATAACTGTAGTGCACCTGCAAAAGCTGATTGCAGGGGAGATGTAACAGTTGACTGTTAGTTTGGCCGTGCATATAGTGGATGCCAAACATACAAATACAGAATCTAGCAGAATGCAACCATTCCTCACACAAGCAAAAAGCCTCCCCCTAACCCCATCCTAACTCCACAGGGATAGAACCCCAAGTCTCACCAGTGACCATCCAGCTCCAAGTCCAGCCTCCTGCTCTAATTCCTGACACAGATGCCATCTTGAAATTCTGTTTTCTATGGAATAAATGATAACGTTCACCCAAAACACACACATAGAAAGTAATGGGGTGGGCAGAATATGAAATAAATTAGCAAAGCCAGTAAGAAAATACAGACAGGTATAGTGCTCATTGTAGTAACAGATCATGAGGTTAGAGTAGGTATGTCTTGCTTTCCTCTCCAGCCATTCTCCAGAATAAGCACCTACTGTATTCCACAAAAGCCAGATGGCTGCCTTCTCAAGCATGTAACGCATTCACTACAATAAACTTGCCACCAAGTGAATAATTTGAACCTCTGGGCTCTGCCAGCACATCTAGAGACCAGGGTTTGCCACTGCTGCTGGGAAGATGAGCATTTGGGCCACATTGGGAACAGCTTCTGTAATCGGAATCACTTAAGTTTACAATGAACCACTGACATTCTATGAGACCCATCTACCTTAGGTAGCATTTGGAGATCATCAAAATTACCACTTCTGCATCCTTACAGCCTTTGCTGGTGGCCCTAATCCTTGGGATTCCTCTGGAGACATTGTATTAATTGCATTTATGGTTTTGTTAGGTAGGGGGCACTACACAGCTTCCTCTTGCTTCCTCCTTCAGCAGACAGATGATGGACGTGTGCCATTGATAGGTTTGGATTTGTGTTGCCACCTAAATCTCGTGTCAAATTGTAATCCCCAATGTTGGAGGTGGAGCGTGGTGGGAGGTGACTGGATCATAAGGGTGGATTTCTTCCTTGCTGTTCTCATGATAGTGAGTGAGTTCTCACAGGATCTGGTGTTTAAGAGACTGTAGAATCTCCCCCTTCTCTCTTCTTCCTTCTGTTGTAGAAATGTGAAGACATGCCTGCTTCCCCTTTGCTTTCTGCCATAACTGTAAGTTTCCTGAGGCCTCCCCAGCCATGCTTCCTGTACAGCCTGTAAACCGTGAGCCAATTAAGACTCTTTTCTTTATAAATTACCCAGTCTCAGGTATTTACAGCAATGTGAGGATGGACTAATACAGCCACATACTGAGAAGTTTCCCTAACTCTAACCTTGGGACCGAAGGTTCAAACCACTTCCCGCACTTTCCTGTAATTGAGATAATGGTTCTTCCTCACCAATGCACATCTCAAGGTCTTGGAAAAAGAAGTCTCTGATGAGTCCTTCCACATCAGGAGGAAGGCAAGCAGGTCATATATTAAGAAATCCATTCCAATATTCCTGTTCCTCCAAGTCTTCCATTACGTTGAACTAATTTCTGGTATCTCATCTTCACTTTGCATGGACTACCAGTTGAGCAAACTGTGAGTACTTTCTCCAGCTGTTCGACTTTGTAGACTAAACCCAAATCTTTAGAAAGCACACCCCTGTCAGCCAAACTCTATTTCAACTTTCTGTCCTTGGTCTAGTACCTCAAGAGTCCATTCCTGTGTATATTCACCAGATTGTGACCACAAACAAGCAGAATCTTGCAGACTTGGGGTGTGTTTTATGTTTCTTCTCAGGTTTTCCCATGCCCCACCTGACAGGACATGTGGAGATCTGACTCTAGTTGAAGTCTAGAGGCAGGGAGGGGGTGGATCATGAAGCAAACTGGTTTACCTGGGGTATGTGGTGTATCCTTCAGGCAAGGATGTGACAGGATTTTCAGCTTAGGCAGGAGCAGGCTCATCAGGCAGAGAAAGATAAACATTTTTCATTGATAAGGAAGGCTCCATGGCATTTATCATGGAAACCTTCCCAATTCTTTTTGTTGTTGTTGCTGTTGCTGTTGAGAAGGAGTTTCGTTCTTGCTGCCCAGGCTGGAGTGCCATGGTGCGATCTCGGCTCAGCACAACCTCTGCCTCCCGAGTTCAAGCGATTCTCCTGCCTCAGCCTCCCGAGTCGCTGGGATTACGGGCATGCGCCACAATATCCAACTAATTTTGTATTTTTAGTAGAGATGGAATTTCACCATGTTGGTCAGGCTGGTCTCAAACTCCCGATTTCAGGTGGTCTGCCAGCCCTGACCTCCCAAAGTGCTGGGATTACAGGCATGAGCCACCGCGCCCGGCCCCCCAATTCTTAAAGTCTCATTTCTTCCAGTCAGTGCTATGAACTAAGTGATGCAACAATTGGGCAAATCACAGGATTGAAATTTGAGCTTGAATTTTAGCACCTGGGAAGTTATGAATTAGTTGCCTCACCTCTGAATGCACTTTCAATATATCTCTTTAAGTGTTTCTCCTTCAAAGTGTGCACGATGTTATGCTTTCTCAGTAGAGAACAATGTAGAGACATTGCAGGAGGATGAGAGGGGGGGTCATTGCCGTTTCTGACACAGGTGGGGCAGTGGGACATTGCAGCCTCCCCATGGCTGTTACCTTTCTGAGGCCCTCTTGACATGGAAACAAGAGACCCACGTGATCTGCCTGCAGTTGACTGTGGCCAGAGGTCACGCGTGAGGAAGACTACAAAAGAACTCATTTAGGAAGAAGAGACTGGCCAAGATCACCAAAAGGGTGATTGTAGATAAGAAGAAGAGGTCCAAGGACCAACTTTTTATTTAGAGATTAGGACAATGATGAGCCTGCAAAGGAAATCAGGCAGGAGCAGCCTGGGGGAGAGGACGAAAGCCAAGCGAGAAAGGATCTCAGAAGCCAGGAAAGATGGCCTGCTAAGGAAGAGAGACGAGCAGCTGGGCCAAAGGCTGCTGATAGGTCAGGTGCCACGAGGACTTCCATTGACCTTTGGATTTAGCCAGGTAGAGGTTTTTTTGGGATGTTGGCAAGATGACTTTCAGCAAGGAATAAAGACAAAAGCATGATTTCAATGAGTTCATGGAGAATGGGCCAAGAAGGCTTAGTGATAAAAAGTAGGAACAACTCTCTCACAGACTTTCTCTTTAAAAGAGAGAAATACGATGGTAACTGGAGGGAAATGTGGGCTAAATATGTTATTTTTGTTGGTATGAGAATGAGATGATCCCATAGAGGAGTTAACCAACAACGTGGGAGATGGGGCATTGTTCTCTTGCCTACAGGCGCATCAAATCTAATGCCTCAGTAGAAAGCTGGCCTCGGCTAAGAGTGGTGGGGCCTGGACATTGTGGCAGCAGAGAATCTGCTTAGGTGCAGGTAGAGGGGTTGACAGGTGGCTGGGATCCAGTGGAAGTTTTCTGTTTGTCCCAATTTTCTCAAAGAAATAGGAAGAAAAGGTATTGGCTGAGAGTAAGGATAGGGGAGAGAGTATTGGAGATGCAAGCAGAGAAGGGAGCTTACATAGTCTTCTAGGAGATTAGGAGAGAAAACGGATTAGAGAAGAATAGTAGAATTAGTGGGTCTTCAGGGACAATTCAGGAGCTGTGATGAGGACCAAGAAGGACAGCTGCCTGTCCTTGCCCAGTGGCACAGGGGAGGAGGGGAGAGAACACTGAGCATTTGCAAAGACTGTGGTGGGAGCCGGGCATGAGGTAGCGGCCAGGCATGCAGTGGGGGCCAGGCGTGCAGTGGGGGCCAGGCATGCAGTGGGGACCAGGCATGCAGTGGGGACCAGGCATGCAGTGGGGGCCAGGCGTGCGGTGGGGGCCAGGCATGGTGGTTCACATCTGTCATCCCAACACTTTAGGAAGCCGAGGCAGGAGCTTGAAGCCAGGAGTTTGAGACCAGCCTGAGCAACAAGACCCCATCTCTACAAAAAATTTAAAAATTAGCCAAGCACAATGGCATGTGCTTGTAGTCTGAGCTATTCAGGAGGCTAAGGTGGGAGAATCGCTTAAGTTCAGGAGTTCGAGGTTACAGTGATGTAGGATTTTTCTTCTCAATCACTTTGCAAGCTGGGGACTTCTGGCCAGTGACACCCCACCCAGGCCCTGCTTGGCTAAGCTGGCGTGCCCCAGCTTGCCTGTGTTATAGCTTGTACCCATGTTTGGCGGTTCCCAAGCTCTTGTACTGCACGCAAAAAGAATGAAGATATGCTGGACATGGAAGGGTGAGAAGGGTGGAGAAGACTCTTATTGAGCAACGAAACAGCTTTCAGCAGAGAGAGGACATGGGGGTGGTCCCCCTACCCAAAGGTGGGAAAGTCCCTCATATGGCTGGGTCCGGGGCCTTTTATGGACTCAGGATGGGGAGTGCATGCTGATTGGTTTGTGAGTATGCAAAAAAGGTTAAAGTGAAGACACCACTCAAAGGTGGGCATGACAATGCAGAAAACAAATTAGGAAAGGTTAGGTATATGTCAAATAGGTGCAGGGTGGGAACAATCTGAGGAAAGTGTGCCAAACAGGAAGACAAATTCTCCATCCAATCTGGGGATTTAACTTGTAGTTTGGTGTTCAGGCTTTAAACTGTCTTCGGCTTGGAGGTGGGGCTTCACCAGAGACCTGCCCCTATCTGCCCAGGCGTTTGGCTGCCTCCTACTGCTCTCAATAGTGAGCTAGGATCATGCCAGTGCACTCCAGCCTGGGCAACACAGTGAGACCCCATCTCAAAAAAAAAAGAAAGCAGTTTCCTCAGGGGAGAGCCAGGTTTCGGGTACAGCAGGAGGGGAAGAGAATGGCAAAGAGGTTGAGGAAATGGTGAATTACGCTGATAATAAAACCAAGTTCCAGATGGCACAGTAGAAGGGTTTTTGGAGTTGCTGAAGAGTGAGAAGTGCCTACTCTGGCTGACTTAAGCACAGAATTTGAGGGCAGGATATCAGTGAGGGCCCCTGGGAGCTTGGAGAACTAAGCCTGGAAAACAAGAGCAAGGTCATTGCCAAACTCATAGCACAGAAATGGACTTGTGAAGACACCACTGCTGCAGTTGGGTGCTGAGGGCCTCGGGGCCTGCACCGTCCCTGCCAGCCAGGGACCCTGGCTGCTGCTGCTGCTGCCCTTGAAACTGCCGACCAACACCCTTCTCCTCTGGCCTGTTTCCTTCACCTGCTCCCACTGTAAAGGCTGGGTTGGTGCACCTGAGTTGCTGAATGGAGCTCACAGGCCTTCACTCTCACTTCCAGGCAGGCTGGGGAGTGGGCACAGGGCATTTCCAAATTCTGCAGTCGATGCAGTTCTTCCTTCTACCGACATTCATAAGGCAGGTATGCGTTATAGGGTTTTTATTACAACTACAGAGCTTCCTCTCGGTCATATAAGCAGAAAGGGGCTTATTATAGACATTAACAACACACAGAATCTCAGGGAGGACAAGAGATGCAGCTTTGGAAACTATATAGCCAAGAATAGCACAGTGACCGCAGGCCACACCTTGGTGCAATTTTAACAAAGCCACCGCTCTGCCCCAGCGTGGGCACCAAGTACACTCAGGACCAAAGCGGAGAAGCTCCATCACAGCCTCCCCAGGAAAACTAGATGCTGCTGCTTCTGCCTTCGCCGAAAGAAAGTTCCCGCTCACACAGCTGTGGCTTTGGGCTGCCCATCCCCATTCCCAAATCCCTGGTGAGTGTGCCCAATTGGCAGAGCCCGTGCACCTGGCCAGCATTAAGGAAGCCTGGGCAACATGTTGTTTGTGGGTTCTACTGTGAGAAGGTAGAACTCAAAACAGTAGTAGTTCTCAAACAGTGAGAACTATCAAAATAGAAGATGTTCAAAGGATGTTGTGTATCTCTGAAGCAGAACTTCATCACTGCCAGATGGAATTTTCTCTTCTTCTCTTCTCTTCTCTTTCTTTTGACAGAGTCTTGCTCTGTTGCCCAGGTTGTGAGTGCAGTGGCATGATCTTGGCTTACTGCAACCTCCGCCTCCCAGGTTCAAGCAATTCTTCTGCCTCAGCCTCCCAAGTAGCTGGGATTACAGGTGTGTGCCACTACACCCAGATAAGTTTCATATTTTTAATAGAGACGGGGTTTCCCCATGTTGGCCAGGCCGGTCTCCAACTCTTGACCTCGGGTGATCCACCCGCCTCAGCCTTCCAAAGTGCTGTGATTACAGGTGTGAGCCACCATGCCCGGCTGGAATTTTCTGTATGTAAGAAAAGGTTATAGATGTTAGGAAGCTGGAAAATGACAAATAAGAAAAATGGCAAGTAGCCACCACCACTATTCCCAATCTCATTCTTCTAATTGCTCCAGAAACCACCAGCCACCACTATTTGAATTCATTATTCCACTAAAATGGAAGATCCTTGACGGCCCCTATATTTGTCCAATTTATTTAACAATTGATCCCAAGTGCCTAGAACAGTGCCTGGCACATAGAAGGTGCTTGATACATATTTGTTGATGGAACGAAAGACACTCGTTCATTTGCTGCATTGAAAAAAAGACAAAACTTCAAGTGGTTTGTAGGTTTAGAAAACTGCCAGAGGTAGCTTTACTTTGAACTCCATTAAAGTATCTACAGTAGAGAGAAGCAGCAGTGTAAAGTCCTCCCTCTCAACCCCTAGTGGTTAAACAGATTTTATAAAATAGGGTTGGACAATCAAGGACTAGCAGGAAGTTGCAGAAAGCGTAGGAATGGCAGAAAACCCAAAATAAACCTTAATGAGGTCACTGTACGTTCATTATGAATTTAGTGATTGAAATCAGGTGTAATTTATAAATTTTCACTACTACATTAGCCATCTTTTATGATTCATGCTATCACCTAAAACATATTTCATAAATATTAAAATTAGAAGACATAGGGGTTAGGATTTACATTTCAAAAAGCCACCCAGTTCCCATAGTCCTGCTGGGTAAGCCTTTATCTCTCTGTACCTTAGTAGCAGAAAACACAGGAGAAGCATGACCATGAAAAAGCGCAAAGTGCAGTGAAATGCAATTGAGACCTTTAATCTTTGCCTAAGCAATTCAATCAGAAAGTTCTGTAACTCGCAAGGCATTATAAAATATTCCACACCAGAGCTATTTACAAGTTAACTGCTCCTGAATAAATAAAAGTCCATGTGATGGCTTCATGGCTTTCTCTTAACCAAAGAGGAAAGTGAAACTCATATTTCTACGTTTTTAAATTTTTCTTCTCAAAAGGGGGCTTTATGAAATCTAGTTCTGTAGGTGTGTCGTTCCTCTACACTTTACTGCTTGTATAAATATACTTATGTATTCATAAGCAATACTGTGCTAGATGCAGAATTCAGATGCAGGCAACAGAAATCAGTGTAGTTATTTTAAACAGAAAGAGAAGAAAGGGATTTAAGATAAGAGACTGCAAGCCTACACAATCTTTGAACGGAATGGAGGAGTGAGCTCCAGACTGAGCCTTTAGGAAGGACTCCCAGAAAACACCACCATAGAACTAGAAGCTGCTATCTCTGCCTCGATCAGCGGGCCACCGCTAGAAACACGAACATATGGTTTGGCTGGGAGCCAGGGATCTGGAAGCAACTCCGTGGTCTCGGGACTGAGCCACTGAGTCAATGGGGATGCCAGTTTGTAAGATAGGGAACACACTAGGAGGAACAGGCGTGGGAAGTAGAAATGGAGCGAGAGTTCTGTTTTAGCCATGATAAATTTGAGATCTCAAAGGTAGACACTCAAGAGAAGATGTTCAATAAGAAGTTGGATATTGATGTTGAGTAAGATGTCGAGTAAGAAGTTGGCAAGTCTGGAGCCCAAAGGAAACTCTAAGTTGGAGATTTAATTTTTTTTCTCTTTTTTTTGGAGGTAGAGTCTTGTCTTGCTGTGTCACCCAGGCTGGAGTGCAGTGGCACAATCATGGCTCACTGCAGCCTCCACTTCCTGGGCTAAAGTGATCTTCCCACCTCAGCCTCCTGAATAGCAGAGACTACTGGCATGCACCACCATGCCTAGCTAATATTTTATTTTTATTTTTTATAGAGAGAAGGTCTTGCCTTGTTGCCCAGGTTTGTCTCAAACTCCTGGCCTCAAGCAGTTCTCCCACCTCAGCCTCCCAAAGTGCTGGGATTACAGGTGTGTGCCACCATGCCCAATCTGGAGATTTAACAGGTTTCATACTATATAGGTCAGGCTGCAATTTGCTTTCTATTTTTTAAAATTCAATTATACCTTTGAGATCAACTAACTTCATGAGAAACTAGCTTGCTGTATTCCCTTCTCTGCCAATCTTTCAGTCTTCAAATCCAGAGTAATCTAGTTTCTACCACAAAGGGCCCACAAAAAGTGTTCTGAAACATCCAGTGTCATCCAAGTCCAAAATTGGACAGCTTTTTTTCCGTTCTTCCTGTAACATTTGGCAGTGTTGGCCACTCTCTGCTTCTTTGGCAAGAATCTCAGAAAACACTAATAACTGCTCCAGGCAGGAGCCTGGAAGAGGTTACCAAGCTAGAGAGGGAAGCAACAGCATGGCTTGCTAAGGGCAAACAGCCCAGAGGAAACCCACAGCTCTGGTCAATCTTGTTGTTGATTGCTAGATCCAGAGGCTGTTATAGACCTCCCAGTTACAGTGAGGTATCTGACAACCTCTCACAAGGTTCTTGAAGCTCCGTGGTGGAGGGTATCTTGGATAAATCCAAAGAGACACATTCAAGAGTAAATTCTCCACTGTTGGAGATCTCACTCACTCTGTTTGGTCTCCACCAAAGACATGGTTTTTAATTCATGGAGCTGCACTACAACAGCTCAAGGACTCCCAGCCAAAGTTTTAGTTTTTCTAGGAACATAAATGAGCCAATAGTGTGGAAATCGGTGATTAAAAACAAACCTCGCACATTTTAAGACAGAATTATTACAAGTAGCGTGTACAAAAGGAAAATAATAGCCTACATTTAGTTCTTCTAAGCCTCATTCCACAAGAGATTGAAATCGAAATATTCTGGGCTGGCACACCATAGCTGGAACATCATATTTTATTCTAGAAACACATTTGCCTTGGCAAAGAAGAGCGTGCCTAGAGGAGTGGTCAGGATAGTGAGGGATCTGTGATCCTTCGTTCTGAATCTAGAAAAGTCACTGGATATGCCCCCTCCCCCCGCCCCCCAACACGGTCTTATGTTCTGAATACAGAAGTCACTGGATATGCCAACACACACACACACGCACACACACACACACACACGCACACATGGTCTTATGTTCTGAATCTAGAAAAGTCACTGGATGTGCTGACACACAGACACACACACACACACACACACACACACACACACACACACGGTCTGTGGCCTCTTTCCCAGGCATTCCAAGTCCAGCAAGTTCGCAGGGAGCTGTCGGCCCATTCAGGAAGGCCCGGGCCTGGGTTTGCCTCTTCAACCAGCTACTGCAGGGGCGTGGGGAGGGGGCATAGGAGACTTTGGACTTTCCTTTGAGGCAGTAGAAGGCGTTACATCCAGAGGCGAGATTCTAGCCTGGGGTCCCCGCCTTGCCGGCCTCCTCTACCTCTCCTTCTGACTCCCTTTCCTATGCCCCTCCCGCTGCCTCTTTCCCGGCCGGACAGAGTCCAGCCTTAACCCGGGCAGGGAGCGGAGCCCCGTTAAGGCGGTGTGGGGAGGAGGCGGGGCCAGGGCAGGGGCGGGGCAGAGCCGGGCGAAGCTGGGCGGGTCCTGCGCCCTGGCCTTCTCGCATCTCCCGGGTTAGCTGCGTGTCCGGGTGCTAGGCTGCAGACCCGCCGCCATGACGCTGCGCGCGGCCGTGTTCGACCTTGACGGGGTACTGGCGCTGCCAGCGGTCTTCGGCGTCCTTGGCCGCACGGAGGAGGCCCTGGCGCTGCCCAGGTAAGGGGGCCCAGCGCCGCCGCCGCAGTGGGTCGGGGCCTCAGGAGGCAGACCGCGCTTGGCTTGCAGCCCTGCTTTCAGATTGCTCCTGTGCCGGAGCCCTGCGAATCATGCGAATCATGAAACTAAAGACCTGGCCCTGAAGTGCCAGTGCATATGAGGAGATCCGTTGTCTTTCTGAATGTTCATAATTAAACGTTGCCAAGGACTCCAAAATTGCTTTCTGTGAACTTTTCCAAAAGGGAGAGGAGTTACTCATGGAACTTTCTTCTTCTGCTGCGTCCTGTCTAATGGGGTGGCGCTTAAAGATGCGAGCTGAGATTCAGGAGAGAAGAAAGTTCTCTCCCCAGGTGTGGGTTGCATGTTTACTTGTGTAATAGCAAACTGCAGCAACGCCCAAAGCCACATCACTGGGAAATGGTAGATGGGGTGTGCAGAGTGAGAGCTCAGGGACTTGGGAAAATACCTGTTCTACTACATGAAAAAACCAGCCCACCAGAATCTGAAGCTATTTATACAATATGGTTTCAGCTATGGAAAAAAGGTACATGCAGAAAAGTGCCTGAAAGAAATAGGCCAAAGTACATCAAATGGGATTAGGAATAATGTAATGATTTTCTTTCTCTCTCTCTCTCTTTTTTTTTTTTTTTTTTGTAGTTTCCAACTTCTAAATTTATAAACAATGTATTATTCCCACATTCAGAAAGGAGAGAAGTATACTTATTTATAAAGTGAAAAAGAAGGCCAGGCATGGAAGCCATTGTTCATATCCTCCTTTTACATATGAGGAAACTGAGGCACAGAAAGAAACCAGCTGTCCAAATCACATAGCTGTTAAAGAGCAGAGCCAAAAATCCAACCTCAGTAGTCCATGTCCGGAGCCTTTGCTTTTAATATAGTAAGGAAGACGAGATGGCAGGTAGCTTGAGGGAAAGGCGAGTAATCTCTGTGCTTTGGGAGGCTAAGGTGGGAGGATCACTTGAGGCTGAGAGTTCAAGACCAGCCTGGGCAAAATAGCAAGACCCTGTCTCTCCAAAAATAAAAATAAAATTAGCTAGACATTAGTGCATGCATGTAGCCCCAGCTACTTGGGAGGCTAAGGCAGGAGGATTGCTTGAGCCCAGGAGTTGGAGGCTATAGTTGTGTCCAGAGTTGGTTCCTGCCAGTGGGTTCGTGGTCTTGCTGACTTCAAGAATGGAGCTGTGGACCTTTGCAGTGAGTGTTACACTCTTAAAGATGGCGCAGACCCAAAGAGTGAGCGATAGCGAGGTTTATTGTGAAGAGCAAAAGGACAAAGCTTCCACAGCATGGAAGGGGACCCCAGCGGGTTGCCGCTACTGGCTGGGGTGGCCAGCTTTTATTCCCTTATTGTCCCTCCCATGTTCCATTTCTGTCCTATCAGAGTGCCCTTTTTTCAGTCCTCCTCGTGATTGGCTACTTTTAGAATCCTGCTGATTGTGCATTTTACAGAGTGTTGATTGGTGCATTTTACAGAGCACTGATTGGTGCATTTTACAATTTTCTTGTAAGACAGGAAAGTTCCCCAAGTCCCCACTTGACCTAGAAAGTCCAGCTGGCCTCACCTCTCCATCCCCCCTCCTAACAGGACACCCCACCTGCTACTGGGAACTGGGTGATGACCGCTCTAGCTACTTCCTGCTGGATGGGGCAAAGAAGGGGCCCTGCAGTTGTAGTGTCCTCCAGAGGGGAACTCTCTAGGCCAGTCAAAGGGTCAGTGGGTCGGTCTAGCAGTCCTCGGTAGAAGTTGTGAGTTAAGCTCATTTGGGGTTCCATTTGTAAGACCATCTGTAGCTTGATGGCCTCGATCCTGGAGGAAACAAATTTGAGAAGGAGATTAAAAATACAGAGACCGAAGGTGAGTAATAGCAAGATGGCTGTCACGGGACCTAGAAAGGGGAGAAGCCAAGTCGCCCAACTCCAGAGGTTGGTATAAGAGTTTGAAAGGCGTTGTCTGGTTTCAGAAGCCTTTTCCTGTAAGTGCCAGGCAGCATCCTGTACTATCCCTGACTGGTTAGTTTAAAAACAACACTCCTCCCCTAAGAAGATGCAAAGTCCTCCTTTCTCAGCAGTGAGGAGGTCTAGGCCTTAGCGGTTTTGGAGAGTCACTGTTGCCAAATAGTCTATTTGGGATTGTAGAGTAAGGATAGATTTATTTATTGCAAACTATCTGAGAAATCCTCTGAGAGTGTGTGGTAGTAGGATAATGAAGTAGTTAAACTGGCTATTCTGGTTCCTGTAGCAGTGGGCATTCCTAGCCCTATAAGTAGGGGTATTAGTTGTATGGTCCTGTGCTAACAGACTTGAGCTTTGAGGGGCACTGATAGGGTCTGATTTCCTGTGGCAATGTTAGTGTTGGAACTTAGGAGAAGGTGCACGTGCCTGTCCAGCTGGTGGGGAGGCAGATGTAGGTTGAAGTTCCACATAAGAAGAATATGCCTTGGCCGGGTAGAATGAACTAGTTGTGTATGTTAAAAAGGTGTGTGAGTTTGTTGTTTTCATTTTCCCACACTCCTAGAATACTTGCCAAGGTAGCTCTGGTGAGAGGCTGAAAAGGGTGTTGGGAGCAGACTGAGTGGCTCCCTGTGTTCTATTTTCCCATTGGAGAAAAAACCGTTTGTATCTACTAGGAACCATTCAAGAGAGTAATTGAAAGAGGGGATAAGAAGGCATTCACTAGTGGTGGGGGCACTGCTGCAGGGGGTCCAGGGGTGAACAGTCATGCAGGGAGTATGTTTGCCATTACAAAACCCAGACTGTTTGTTAAGCAGGGAGGAGGTGATGATTTTTGGGGGCCCTGAGAAGCAGACAAACCATCTGAACGGAGCTGTTTGGGTGACTCAGGAGTTACTATGATCAGTTGAGGCTTGAAGTTATAGGGTGTAATTACACTGATGGGAGAGTAGGTGCCCCAGGGGCAGGCCTGATAACAGGTTGTGTTGGATGCATAAAGGGGCTTGGAAAGTTAAGATGGTATTCAGTATTCGTGGTTACAGGGTCTTGTATGGGCTTTTCCTGAGGATTGTGGCCTCCAGGCACAGTGAAGGTGGTATTTGTATCCCTAGCCCCTGGAAACTCCCTGAGTTACTGTGGCTTTAAAAGCCAGACCATTGTCACTTTGTAAGCTTTGGGGAAGCCCAAATCTAGGAATTATTTCATGAATTAGGACTTCAACCACTTCTTGAGCCTTCTCTGTCTTGCAGGGCAAGGCTTCATCCAATTTGTAAAGGTATCAACGCAGACCAACAAGTATTGAAATCCCCTTGACTTAGGCATATGGGTGAAGTCTAACTGCCGGTCTTCTCCTGGATAGTGCCCTATTCTTTGTTCCCCCAGAGGAGCCTTATGATGGACCAAGGGATTATTCCTTTGGCACACCTCACAGGCTTTAACTACCTGTTGGATGGTCTGAAGGAGATATGGCCCTGTAAATAGGGATTTGGCCATTTGATGAGTGTTCTCAGTGAAAAGTTTGGTGGAGCGTCTTAAGTATTTTCCACTGGCTGGCTTCGGGTATGAGTACCTTTCCGTCTTCTGTTGTTAACCACCTGGAGGGGAGAAAACTATGCCCCCATGAAAGTCCTCATTCTGTTTCGGTTGGGGAATACTGGGGCTTAATCTCTTGGAGAGGGTTGTTCCATACCAAGGGTCCTTCCATAGGTATTTCTAATGGGAGGTTCCACCTGGCAGCAATTTTGGCCTCAGCATCTGCCTGATGGTTTTCTTCTGCCTTTTCTCCTTCACCTTTTTGATGGCTTTGGCAGTGTAAGACTGCCACCTCCTTGGGTTTTTGCACTGCGTGCAATAACTCTATGATTTCCTTGTGGTATTTAATGGGGGTTCCCCCAGAGGTTAGGAACTCCCTTTCCATATTGCAGCATGGGCATGTAGGATTAGATAAGCATACTTGTTATCTATATACACATTTTTTTTTTCCTTTCCCAGTTCTAAGGCTCAGGTAAGCACTACTAGTTCTGCTAACTGGGTGCTGGTCCCTGAGGAAAGAGTCTTACTTTCAAGTACTGTTACATCACTAACTATGGCATAACCTGCCCTTCGTATCCCATTCTCCACAAATGAACTTCCATCGGTATATAGGTTAAGGTCAGGATTAGCTAAGGGGACTTCTAAGAGATCCTCTCCGGTGGCATAAGTCTGGGCTACAATCTGTTGGCATTCATGCTCGATTGGTTCCCCATCCTCTGGGAGAAAAGTGGCAGGGTTCAGGGCCACACACAAGCGCCTGGTATCTAAACAGGCAGTTGTCTGAGAGCCATAAATTTCCTTTAGCACCTAGTATGCCATTTACGTCAGTAGTAGTCCAGAGAGTGAGATGCTTTCTTTGTATTATTTTGATAGCCTCCAATACTAAGATGGCCACTGCTGCAACTACCCATAAACAGTGAGGCCAGCCTTTTGCCACTACATCAATTTCCTTACTTAGGTATGCCACTGGTTGTGGGGTTGTCCCACGAGTCTGAATAAGGACTCCAAGAGCTATTCCAACTCTCTCTGTGATGTATAAAGAGAGTCTTGTCCTTTGGGAAGGCTTAAAGCTGGAGCTTTTACTAGGGCCTGCTTTAAGGTTTTGGAGGCTGTTTCTGCCTCTGGTTCCCATTCTACTAGATTAGTGTTTGCCCTCTGGGTCTCCTTGATTAGAGTATAGAGCGGCCTGGCCATCTCGCTGTATCTGGGGATCCATAGTCGGCAAAAGCTGGTGATCCCAAGGAACCCCCCACAACTGTTTTAATGTCTTAGGGTGAGGACAAGCCAGTATAGGCTGTATTCATTCTTTGCTGGGAGCCCTGGTTCCTCTGGCTAAGATTAGACCTAGATATTTGACTTGTAGGCAGAACTGTGCCTTCAGTGTAGATGCTGTGTACCCTTGATTAGCTAGAAAGTTCAAGAGATCTAGAGTAGCCTGCTGGCATGAGGCTTTTGAACTGGTAACCATAAGTAAATCATCCACATACTGAAGGACCAGAGTGCCTGGGCTTGAGAAGTGGCCTAGATCTTGGGCCAGTGCCTGACCAAAGAGATGAAGGCTATCCCTAAACCCTTGAGGCAAGACCGTCCACATAAGTTCGGATACGTGGTCTGTGGGATCCTCAAAGGCAAAGAGAACCTTGGAGTCAGAGTGCAGGGGAATGCAGAAGAAGGCATCCTTGAGGTCCAGAACAATGAACCATTCTGCTTCCTTTGGTATTTGAGAGAGCAGGGTATAGGGGTTGGGTACAGCTGGATATAGAGGAATTACTGCCTCAGTGATGAGTCTAAGATCTTGTACTAGTCTCCACTGAACGTTCGGTTTTTGTACTCCTGGAATTGGGGTGTTGCAGGGACTGCTGCATTTTCTTACTAAGCCTTGAACTTTTAAATGTCTAAAAATATCCTGTAATCCTTTATGAGCTTCAGGCCTTAAGGGATATTGCCTTTGATAAAGAAAAGTGGTGGGGTCTTTTAGCCTGATTTGGACTGGGCAGGCATTTTTTGCCCTCCTGAATTGTCCTTTCAATGCCCAGACTTCAGGGTTGATTCCCTCCTCAAGTAGGGGACAACAAATGGGTAACTTGTTCCCCATATTTATATAGATAATAGCTCTAGCTTTGGCTAATATGTCCCTCCCTAATAAGGGTGTGGGACTTTCAGGCACAAGAAGAAAGGCGTGTGAAAAGAGCAAAGTCTCCCAATTACAACTGAGAAGGTGGGAGAAATACCTGGTTACAGGCTGTCCCAGGATTCCTTGGATGGTAACAGACCTTGAGGACAGCCATCCGGGGCAGGAGATTAACACTGAGAAGGCTGCACTAGTGTCCAGGAGGAAGTCAATTTCCTCACCCTTAATGGTTAAACTTACCCGGGGCTCAGTCAGGGTGATGACATGAGCTGGCACTTGCCCCAGGCACCCTCAGTCCTGTTGTTGAATTATCTGGATGGGGGCTTCTGGCCCAGAGAAACTTTGTCCTCTGGGGCAGTGTGCCTTCCAATGATTGCCTTGGCATAGTGGACATGGGTGAGGGGGCAGCTTGTTTCTTGTTGGACAATCTTTTTTAAAGTGTCATTGCAAAGCACACTGATAACAAGCCCTACTGGGTGATTGGCCTGCTCTGTTTTCTGTCTTCTCTGAACCACCAAGGTTTGTTTGTCTGAGGGCCATGACTAAGGCTGCAGCCTTTCTCTTATCTCACTTTTCCTTTTCGGCCTGTTCCTCTTGGTCCCTATTATAGAACACCAAGGTTGCCAGGTTTAATAATGTCTCCAAGTTTTGTTCAGGGCCCAGGGATAGCTTTTGGAGCTTTCTCCTGATATCTGCAGCTGATTGGGTAATAAACTTATCTTTTAGAATCAATTGACCCTCAAGGGAGTCAGGTGACAGGGGAGTATATTTTCTTAAGGCCTCCTGTAGCCGCTCAAGGAAGGCAGTAGGATTTTCTTCCTTTCCCTGAGTTATGGGTGGACATCATTGAATAATTCATGGGCTTTTTCCTAATTCTCCTTAGTCTTTCTGGAACACAGGTCAACAGATATTTGCGACTCCGGTCCCCATGATCTGAGTCTAGGTCCCAGTGGGGATCCATACTGGGGATGGCTTGTTGACCGGTAGGGAATTTGTCCCTTTCTTCGGCTGTCATTCTATCACTTACTTGACTAAGATACCATTTACTTGACTAAGATACCAAACCCTCAGGCTGCAGCTAAAGCCGCATTCTTTTCATTAAAGGGCAGGGTTTGATCTAACAATAGCATGACATCTCTCTAAGTGAGGTCAAAGGTTTGCCCTAGACCCTGTAGGACATCTGTATACCTATCAGGATCATCTGAAAACTTCCCCAGGTCTGCCTTGGTCTGCTTTAAATCAGAGAGGGAGAAGGGGATATATACCCAGGTTGGGCCAAATTCCCCTCCCCCTACAGCTTGAAGGGGACATAACCGATACCCGGGGGTTTTATGGTCTCTTGGAGATTTCTTTGCTTGTTTCCTTCTGAGTGGGGGAGATTAGAGGAGCCTTATCATTAACAGGAAGAGGAGCTGGAGCTAGGCTAGGATATGGAGGTAAGCTCATGTTTTCCAATACCAAGAATGTTCTTGTTGTATCAAGTTGCTTTTTTTTAATGACCACCTGCCCTTGTTTTATAGATTCAGTGGTATCTTCTTCTGGTATAGTTATATTCTTTCCCTAATTCCTCTTCTTTTATCATCCCCCATTCTCCAAGAAGAAGAAATAATTTTCCCTTGTTTTCCCACTCATCTAGTGTGTTGTAGTTATTTGTTTATATCTTGCCTCCCTTGTTCTTCTATGAGCTTCCTATGAATAGCATCATATTTTTCCACTTTGGCGTCACAGCACATAGTACAATGCCTCACACACTTAAGGTGCTCAATAGGATTGTTAAGTTGAATATTGCATTGCTTCTTAATACTGAGGAGCAGATACTGAAAGGGACCAGGAGTCTTTTGGAGGAGGTGGAAATGTTCTAAAATTGGAATGTGGTGATGCTTACACGACTGTAAATTTACTGCAAATCATTGAATCATCATACTATGTGAATTTAATGCTATGTAATTGTCTTAGTCTATTTTCTGTTGCTTACAACAGGATATTTGAAACTGGGTAATTTATAAAGAAAAGGAATTTATTTCTTGCAGTTATGGAGGCTGAGAATTCCAAGGTTGAGGGTTTGCATCTGGTGAGGGCATTTGTGCTGGTAGGGACTCTCTGCAGAGTCTCAAGGTAGCACAGGGCATCATATGGTGAGGGTGCTCAATGTACTAGCTCAGGCCTCACTTCCACTTCTTATAAAGCCACTAGTCCCAATCCCATGATAACCCATTAACTCATTAACCCATTAGGATGAATTAATCCATCCATGAAGGTGGAGCCCTCATGACCCAATCACTTCTTAAAGGCCCACCTCTCAATATTGCTACATCGGGGATTAAATTTCAACATGAGCTTCAGAGGAGACAAACGTTCAAACCGTAGCAATAATTATACCTTAAGAAAGCTGTTTAAAACACCAAAAACTGTTGGCAAAGGTATGGGAAAACCATTGCTGACATTGAAAAGTTGAGCAAGGCCACAGATATTACGTATATGTCTCCTTATAGTTGGTCCAGAGCTGACCACTGTTACCTGCAAGAGGGTGTCTGATAAAAGGTATACTTGACTATTATCAGAAATAAAGCTCCCAGGATGGGGATATTTGTTCTGTTACTCAGGGCTGGTAATTTTAACTGGCTTGCCACTTCAACTGGAATTCATCTGGAATTGGCAAGCCAGTTAAAATTACTTTCCAGACCTGAGTAATAGAACAAATGCATTTGTACACATAAATACGTTTGCTCTGTTACTCAGTGTACTTATTTACTGGGGCTGCTGTAACAGCAAACACAGACTGGATGGCAACAATGGAAATGTTTTCTCTCACAGCTCTGGAGGCTGGAAGTCCAAGATTAAGATGTCAGCAGGATTGGTTCCTTCTGAGGCCTCTCTCCTTGGCTTGTTAACAGTGTTCTTCTCCCTGTGTCCTCACATGGTTGACCCTCCGTGTGTGTCTGTGTCATAATCTCCTTATAAGGGCAGCAGTCCTATTGTTGGATTAGAGCCCACCTGTATGATCTTATTTAACTCAAATTACCTCTTAAAGACCCACTCTCCAAATACAGTCACATCCTGAGGTATTGGAAGTTAGAACTTCAATGTATGTATTTGGGATGGAGGCATACAACCCAGCCTTAACACAGTGATATGGTTTGAATTTGTGTCCCCACCCAAATCTCATGTCCAGTTGTAATCCCTAATGTTGGAGGAGGGGGTTGGTGGGAGGTGATTGGATCATGGGGATGGATTTCCTCCTTGCTGTTCTCGTGATGGTGAGTGAGTTCTCATGAGATCTAGTTGTTTATAAAAGTGTGTAGCACTTACCCCTTCTCTCTCTTCCTCCTGCTCCAACCATGTAAGACGTGCCTTGCTTTCCCTTTGCCCTCTGCCATGATTGTGAGTTCCCTGAGGCCTCCCCAGCTATGCTTCCTCTACAGCCTGCAGAACCATGAACCAATTAAATATCTTTTCTTTATAAATTACCCGATCTGAGGTACTTCTTTATAGCAGTGTGAGAACAGACTAATACAGGAAACTTTTTAAAGGTTAGAAGATGAGATTAAGATAAAATAGAAACTAGAGAGGCAGAATCGAAACCAGAAAAAAACATATTCCATTCTTTTTGAAGAAGGTGAACTCATGAAAAAGTTCTTTGAGACCATGCCTGGTGCACACGAGGACAGTAATGGCCAGGTGCCCACTCTTGGTTCTGACCATTAAATGGTAAAGTAGGAAGCACCTCTGGTTGAAGCTGCTATCAGGTGGTTTCCCATGGGCAGCTTCTCTGTGGAACATCCTGTGATTTACTGTATGGTCTCATGTCCTCAGCTGGATGGCTCCTTGTGGGCAAAGATACCAATTTGAACTGCGTTTGCATTTTCCAGTTCCTGGCAGTATGCCTTTCTAGTGGCTGCTTCTCAATGAATATGAACAGTGTCTGTTGCCATGTGCTGCCATGACAAAATGCACAGAACGTTCCTGATGTTCTTTGTGTTTTCCAGAGGCCTTCTGAATGATGCTTTCCAGAAAGGGGGACCAGAGGGTACCACTACCCGGCTTATGAGAGGAGAGATCACACTTTCCCAGGTGAGGGGACATCACCACACAGAGCCCTTTGGATGAATGTTCTCTGCCTGCGTGCCCATCTCCCCAAACTTGGGGCCCACCATAATAGAAAACACCCACCTTTTCTGTGAAGGCAAATGTTGTTTTAATGGTATTAATGGGAGTATTGCAGTCACCTTAAAACATACTTGCTAATATATTGTGGCAAATGGTGAACGAAAACTGTGATGAAACTATTGGGAAGAACATTATTGAATTATTGACTTTTTATTTAATCCATAAAAAAACCTCAATAATATTGTTGGAAGGTAAGAAAGAGGGAAATGCTATATATTGTCTTCTTCTTCTTCTTCTTCTTCTTCTTCTTCTTCTTCTTCTTCTTCTTCTTCTTCTTCTCCTTCTCCTTCTCCTTCTCCTTCTCCTTCTTCTCCTTCTCCTTCTCCTTCTCCTTCTTCTTCTTTCTTCTTTCTTCTTTCTGCTTTCTTCTTTTTCTGAGACAGGTTCTCACTCTATTGCCTAGGCTGGAGTGCAGTGGCATGATCATGGCTCACTGCAGCCTTTACCTCCTGGGCTCAGATGATCCTCCCACCTCAGCCTCCCAAGTAGCTGGGATTACAGGCACACATCACCATGCCCAGCTGTTTTTTGTATTATTATTATTATTGCTAGAAATGGGGTTTCACCATGTTACCCAGACTGGTCTAGAACTCCTGGGTTCAAATGATCCACTCACCTTGGTGTTCCAAAGTGCTAGGATTACAGGTGTGAGCCACCATGCCCAGCCTGTATTTTCAGTGAACATACAGAATTTAGAGTGAATTTCTAGTAATTGCTATGAAAATCCTGCGTTTCATTCAGACTCCTTTGGTGGCTTCTGATAGTCTGTGTGTAACTTCTAGGAAACTGGCATGGCTAGAGGGAAGAAGCCTGGAAAACTATATCATGCTAAAGGCTATTTACACTTGAATTGTCTTAAAAAAAAAAAGTCTTATCTTGGGAATGAATGTCATCTTTTAACTTTTCATGTATATATACTATACAGACAGAAAAGTACACATAGCATACAGCTTGATGGCTTTTCACATACTAAGTATACTGCTGTCACCAGCACCCAGATCAAGAAATAAAACATTCTCAGCACTGTAGGCAACACATAACCCCGCTCTGGACACCATCCCTCCAAGAGTATTACCATTCTAACTTCTATCCAAATAGATCACTTTTACCTGTTTTGGACTTTTTGTAAATGGAACTGTGCAGATCAGCTCTTTTGTGTCTGGCATCTTTTGCTCAACATTGTGTGAATGAGACTCATAGTTGTTGCATGCTTCCATAGATCATTTTATTCTCATTGCTGCATGGCATTCCATCACATTCATATACCCCAATCTATCCATTCTTCTATTGATGGGGGTCTGGGTAGTTTTCAGTTTGGGACTATTACAAATAGTGCTGCTATGATGATGTGTATATATAACAATCCATTCTGCTATTAGTGAGTGTATTAGTTTGCTAGGGCTGTGTCTTATATAGCACCTTTAGCTGCTACCTACAGCAAATATGCCACAGACTGTGTGACTTAAACAACAAACATTTGTAGCTCACAGTTCTGGAGGCTGGGAAGTCCAAGATGAAGGCACTGGCAGGTTCAGTGTCTGGTGAGGGCTCTCTTCTTGGTTTGCAGATGGCCACCTTCTTGCTGTATCCTCACATGGTAGAAAGCAGAGAGACAGGGAAAAAAAAAGCAAGTTCTTAGCTGTCTTCTCCCTGTGTCCTCACATGGTCGTCCCTGTGTGTGTCTATGTCCTCATCTCCTCTTCTTATTTGGGCACCAGTCATATTGGATTAAGATTCGTCATAATGACTTCATTTTACCTTAAGTACCTCTTTAAAGGCCTGATTTCAGAATATAGTCACATCATGAGGCTCTGGGGGTTAGGACTTCAACACAGGAATTTTGGGGAGGACACAGTTTAGCCCATAACAGTGGATATTTGGGTAGTTTCCAGTTTGGGGCTTGCTATGGTCCAAGTGTTTGTGATACCCCCCCCCCACCCGCCAAAATCCCTATGTTGAAATCCTAACCCCCAAGGTGATGTTATTAAGAGGTGGGGCCTTCAGGAAGTAATTGGGTCATGAGGGTGGAACCCTCAGGAGTGAGATCAGTGCACTTATAAAAGAGATCCCAGACAGCTATCGAGTCCCTTGTACCATGTGAAGACAGCAAGAAGGTGCCATCTGTGAAATAGAAGGCAGGCCCTAACCAGACACCAAATCTGCTGGAGCCTTGATCTTGGACTTCCCGGCCTTCAGCACTGTAAGAAATAAATTTCTGCTGTTTATGAGCCACCCAGCCTCTGGTCTTTTGTTATAGCAGCTGAGATGGGCTAAGACAGGGCTCCTAGGAATAGCACTGCTATGACTGTGGGTGAATATAATACAATCTATCCATTCTGCTGTTAGTGGGCATTTGGGTCGTTTCTGGTTTGGGACTCTAGGAGTACAGCTATGAACATTTTTGGCCATGTCTTTTGGAGAACATATGTTGGCATTTCCAGTGGGTATGTGTCCAGGAATGGAATTGCTTGGTCACAGGGAATGTATATGTTTAGATTTAGTAGACCCTGCCCGAGCTTTTCTGAGTGGCCATACAAATTGTCCCCTCACTTCACTTTGACAGTGGATACCACTCATGGAAGAAAACTGCAGGAAGTGCTCCGAGACCTCTAAAGTCTGCCTCCCCAAGAATTTCTCCATAAAAGAAATCTTTGACAAGGCAATTTCAGCCAGAAAGATCAACCACCCCATGCTCAAGGCAGCTCTCATGCTCAGGAAGAAAGGTAAGGATCTGATACTGGCCAGTCTCAGGCCTGACCACACAGAACCCTCGGGAGCATTAGGTCAGAATCCGTTGAAGTGAGCTTTGAGATCACAGATCTTCTGAGCCATGATGGAAAGCCTCTTTAAACATGGCCCCAAAGCAAGTTTTATCCAATGGCAAAAGCAGCACTATTAGAAAAGCTGGAAAAATGGCAGAATTTTACTTAATAAAGCAATTGATGCCCATGACTGCCTTGTGAGCATCATTCTCCCCTTCAATGGCACTTTAGTAATGACCCAAATGACATGATCTTTTGTCACAGTGATTAAAAAACAAGGCCTTTTTAGCAACTGTGATTTTCTCAGC
Organism: Pongo abelii; assembly: GCF_028885655.2. Lineage (NCBI taxonomy): Eukaryota > Metazoa > Chordata > Mammalia > Primates > Hominidae > Pongo > Pongo abelii. The sequence goes on from NC_071992.2 coordinate 29,350,784, forward strand.
CTCTGGGTATCAGAGTGTCCAAGCTAATGAGTTGGCTGACATGGGCTCAGATTATGTCACGTAGTCTAAGACATGAGGTCAAGTTCATCCATAGGCGTTGACTTGGTGTGAACACCTGACTCTTGTCATAGGCATACTTGAAACTATTCCACCCTCTTATCAGTAGACTTACCTGGTTGAGGCTGAGCCATCCGGTGTCTGCAATTCCTCCCTCTTATTGCGTGGGAAGAGTCTCACCATCAACTCTTCAGTGTCTTCTTTCCAGCATTGCCTAGTTCTCACCCTCGCTGTTTAGGCAGATAAAGCCAGGGGATAATCCTATCTCTATGTACACTTCTCTAGTTTTGAAATAGGAACCTAGTCCCTGATTGCCAAGGCAAGTATTCTGGAATTTAGTCAAGCAGTGTTTTCAGTAGCATGGACTAGAAAGAATGCTGGACCTTCACCATGTGGCTCTGGGTGGCTCGTGACTTGTCTGAGCTTGTTTGCTCATCTGTGAATGAGGGAGGGTAGGATCGGCCCTGTCCACCCCTGAGGTGGTGGAGATCAAAATGAGCTGATGAGTGTAAAAGTGCTGCTCCACTGTTGTCAAGGAGGAAGGAGGGTAGTTTCTCCATCTAGGCTTCTGAGGGCCTTGAATGAACGCAACTCACGCTTGTGTCTGTGTCAGAGGTGTTCATGAGTCAAGATGATTCTTTTCCAGTTTGTTGGTTGAAAGTTGGGCATAAGAGATTGATAAAAGTGAGCACAACCTGCTTGGCCCATCATTGGAGTCCCCTGGGGGTATCTGGAGCATTTCAGGGCAAAGGTCTGTAGCTGGTCCATCTACTAGTGGCTTTTTGCTCAGGATTCACAACTGCCATCCTCACCAACACCTGGCTGGACGACCGTGCTGAGAGAGATGGCCTGGCCCAGCTGATGTGTGAGCTGAAGACGCACTTTGACTTCCTGATAGAGTCGTGTCAGGTGGGAATGGTCAAACCTGAACCTCAGATCTACAAGTTTCTGCTGGACACCCTGAAGGCCAGCCCCAGTGAGGTACGGAGACCCTTCCTTATGGCAGAGAAGGATGTTCAGAGATATTGCAACCAGAGAAAAACTGAGGAGTAAGCAGGTGGGATACATCTTGGGCCTGGCAGGACAGCTCTGAGTCCACTTCTCCCAGACCACGTCTTCTCCTAAAAGACTGTTACCCATTCTTTGATCTAGAAAGTTCTCCCAGAGGTGGGCATTTGGCTCCATTGTATAGCTGTTACAGAACTTTTGTCAAAACAGGCATCAGCAAAAGCTGTTTTAGCCCAGCTGCCTCAGTTTACTTACAAAGAAATGGAGATCCTGGGAGACTTGCAAGGCCACAAGACTAGTAGTCAGGTTCATCCCCACAAAGGGTGAGTGAGGACGGGCTCCGGTATTGCCACGGTCTCCCACCAGACACCCTGTGCCCTGAGCCTGTCTCCAGAGATCACCTTTCCTAAAGCTCTCTTCTCTTTGTGTGTCCCTACTTTAATCTGCAAAAGGTGATTGAATAGAGATTAAATTCCTTTCCCTCACATTTCCAACCCCCTACCTCCCCACAAGCTGATCAGAGCAAACCCTGAACTCTAGCCTTGGAGTCCTCGCCATGCTGCATCCTGGGACCTCCCCTTTCTCCTCCTGGACTTTGCTTCTTCTCTTCTCAGTGCCTGGAGTCAGCCTCAGAGCAGGGCTCCCAATCTAAGCCTGCACAGGAATATATCAGTCTTCCTGTCGATGGCTTCCAGGTTGGATGAGCTGCTTAGAATTCTAGACTTCCCTTGTCCAAGATGGTAAATGCATGCACCCATGCTTTCTATGACTTCCAGGATTTTTCTTCTCTTTTTATTTATTTATTGTTTAACTAATTAATTTATTTTTTCTTAGAGACAGAGCCTCACTCTGTCACCTAGGCTGGAGTGCAGTGATGCGATCATAGCTCACTGCAGTCTCAAACTCCTGAGCTCAAGTGATCCTCCTGCCTCAGCCTCCCAAGTAGCTATGACCACAGGTTCATGCCACCATGCATGGCTAATTTTTTACTTTTTGTTGTAATGGGGGCCTCACTATATTGTTCATGCTAATCTTGAACTCCTGGTTTCAACCAATCCTTCCAGTCTCCCAAAGTGCTGGGATTACAGATGTGAGCCATCAAGCCTAGCACTTTCTTTGTTACTACATATAAATTTTTGATTCATTAAGAATCTATTTGGGGGTAAGATATAAAGCAAGGATCCATTTTATTCCCCCAAACAGTTAACCAGTCATACCAAGGCCATTAACAATCTTCCTTACCAATTGGATGTGACGCTTTTCTTAGAAACTAAATTCTTATTTGTATTTGGTTCTATTTCATAGATATGTCTGTTTCTTTTCTAGTGCCAAATTTCTACCTTTTGTAGCTTCATCAATTGTTTGACTCTCTGCCCTCACCACAGTTCTTTTCCAGACACATTTTTTGGTCTACTTATGCCTGTTGATTTTCCCAGAAGAATTTTAATGTCACCTTGATAAGTGTGTATCCTCTCCTAATCCTCTTGCAATTTCAGAAGTGGCTGAAGCCAGTAGGTCTGTGTGGGGTCATATGTGCCTTTGTTTTCATGCGTATGTTATGTAATTAAATGCTTTCCATTTTAGCAGTAGATGGTTACAAAAGGAAAAGAGTTTTTAATCTCCTCATCATAAAACAGCCCCTGTTTGCATTCTGGTGAGTTTCTTTCTGGGATTCTCCCATGCTGTTTTGGGCTCAGGTCGTTTTTTTGGATGATATCGGGGCTAATCTGAAGCCAGCCCGTGACTTGGGAATGGTCACCATCCTGGTCCAGGACACTGACACGGCCCTGAAAGAACTGGAGAAAGTGACCGGAGTCCAGGTAACTTGACTTCTGAGTGAGCCAAGCTTTCTGCACTCATCTATGGTTTCTGGACTCAGGAGAAAACCACGAGCAGAGAAGCTGCTGTCCGTGAAGTCCATGAATGACTCCCGGGCACCGCTGATTGGGAGTCCGTCACCCACTGTGCAGTCAGCACGATGTCTCTAAGGAGCATCTTGCCTCTTTCTCTGCAGTCAGTGAACAGGGAGACAAGAATTTATACTAGTGTTAGTGCCAGGGCCAGGGAACTGGCAGCAATAGTGGGATGTTCAAGGCCATCCTGACCTTGCTTTTGAGCGTAAATGTGGAGAACATTTACCCTAAGGATCAGGGCCCCTACCTGGCATGTTCGAGCATGCTGCTGGCACTCAGGTGCAGCCCTTTAGTTCCATCCAGCTCAGAGGAAAACCTCTTAAGCAAAGCCTGTCCCTTCCTGAGGTGGTTGGGACAGCCATCATGATGTCCCTGGGGTTGCCTGGGGATTAACCTGCTCCTCCATGTCTGAGGCACCTTTCTTTTTTTGGGTTGACCTAAGATCGCTGATCTCAGCGAGTCCACAGCCTTCTGCAGAAGTGCAGCAGCCTCGTCCTGTGAGCACAGGGGAGAAGCGGCAGGAGAGAGCTGGCACTCAGCTGAGCCTGCCACACGTCCAAGGATGCACAGCCATTGCCTCAAAGGGAAGTGGGTTAGTTTGCTCGGCTGCCATAACAAAGTACTACAGGCTGTGTGGCTTCAACAACAGACATGTATTCTCTCACTGTTCTGCAGGCTGGAAATCCAAGATCAAGGTGCCAGCAGGGTTGGTTTCTCCTGAGGCCAGTCTCCTTGGCTTGCAGATGGCCACCTTCTCTATTTCCTCACTTGGTTTTTCCCTGTGTCTTTCTGCTTCCTAACTTGCTCTTTTTATGAGGATACCAGTCAGATTGCACTAGGTCGCACCCTAATGACCTCCTTTAACCTTAGTTACTTCTGTAAAGGCCTCATCTCCAAATACAGTCACATTCTAAAGTATTGAGGGCTAAGGCTGGGCGCAGTGGCTCACTCCTGTAATCACAGCACTTTGGGAGGCCAAGGTGGGTGGATCAGTTGATGTCAGGAGTTCGAGACCAACCTGGCCAACATGGCTACACCCCGTCTCTACTAAAAATATAAAAACTTAGCCAAGCATGGTGGTAGGCACCTGTAATCCCAGCTACTCAGGAGGCTGAGGCACGAGAATAGCTTGAACCCGGGAGGTGGAGGTTGCAATGATTCAAGATCGTGCTACTGCACTCCAACCTGGACAACAAGAGCAAGACTCTGTCTCCAAAAACAAACAAACAAACAAACAAAAAAGTATTGGGCACTAAGACTTTAACATGTGAATTTTGAGAGTGATACAGTTCAGCCCATGACAAGACTGATTTTTTTGTCTTTAATGAATAAATTAAAATGTACACCCAATGACTCCATAACCTTAAAGCATCTTGCCCAAGCTTTGTTCATTTGTCCTTCTACAAACCTGTAAGTTCCAGGCAACAGAGAAGAAAGCACATCAGACTTGGGCTCAGGGAACCCATGTGCCTGTGTCACTGGCTAGGTCTGTCCCCTCAGCATACCTGAGCCATAGATACCTGTCCTGTGAAACTGGGAAAGCAAAAACCATGTCTCACTTCTCTTTGTCTCAGGGGTTGGAGGAAGAGGAAGATAGAAGGAAAAATGAACATCATCCCCCTTGTATTTTTTTCATTATGGAAAAATACATGTAACATAAAATTTGCCATCTTTGTGTGTGTGTGTGCGCGCGCGCACGTGCGTGTGTGTATGTGGACAGTTCAGTGATATTAAGAACATGTACATTGTCGTGCAGTCGTCACCACCATTCACCTCCAGAACTTTTTCATCTTCCTCACATGAAACTCTGCACCATCAAACACCAACTCTCCATTCAATGGCATGCCCTGGTCCCTGGCAACCCCCATTCTGCTTTTTTTTTTTTTTTTTTTTGGCTAGGGCTGTGTCTTATATAACACCTTCAGCTGCTACCTACAGCAAACGTGCCATAGACTGTGTGTCCTGGCCCCTGGCCCATCCTGCTTTTTTCTCTATGAATTGGACTCCTCTAGGGACCTAATGTAAGTGGAATCACAATATTTGTCTTTTTGTAACTGGCTTATTTCACTTAGCGTAATGTCTCCAAGGTTCACCCATGTTGCAGCATGGGTCTGAATTTCCTTCCTTTTTAGGATAGAATACTAACTATTCCACTGTATGGACAGACCACATTGGGTTTATCCACTCAGCTATCCAAGGACGCCTGAGTTGCTTTTGCCTTTTGGCTATTGGGAATAGTGCTGCTATGAACGTGAGTGTGCATGTATCTCTTTGAGATCCTGTTTTCAATGCTTCTGTGTGTATACATACAATTGGAATTGCTGGATCATATGGAAATTCTATTTTTCTTTTATTTATTATTATTTCTTTTTTCAGACAGAGTCTCACTCTGTTGGCCAGGCTGGAGTGCAGTGGCACAATATTGGCTCACTGCAACCTCCACCTCCCAGGATGGAGTGATTCCTGGTTAATTTTTGTATTTTTAGTAGAGACAGGGTTTCCCCATGTTGGTCAGGCTGGTCTAAGTGATCCACCTGCCTCGGCCTCCTAAAGTGCGAGGATTACAGGCGTGAGCCACCATGCCTGGCCAAAATTCTATTTTTAAATGTTTGAGGAAATGCTGTGCTGTTTTTCACAGCAGCTATACCCTTTTATATCCCCACAGAAAAATCACCCCTTCTTAAACAGGGGAGCCTGCGTCTCTTTCTCAGAGGAAAGCAGTGGGCGTCAGTCATGAACAGGCTTTGTAAATTGCACAAACATATAAGAGGATTATTAAAGTAGGAATCCCCCACTTTTCCCACTCCCAAAAGCAGGGGCATCCCCTGGTGTATGACCTAGGAAACTGAGGACACATGGCAGGAGGGACCCTAAGGGGCACCGGCCCTGCTCACGGGCCTTGGCTCCCCCCGGACCATGGGCTCATGGCCATCAGGAGACAGCAGGCTGCCCTCCCCCATCACATTGAGTCCCTCCCTGCCCCTGTCTTCTCCAGATGCCGTAGAGATGGGAGGACTCACCTCCTGTGTCCCCCTCTGCAGACACCCAGGCAGAGTCTTCCATAGTTATAAAGGAGGTAGATTTCTTAGCTTATGTCCCCATTTTAGAGGTCACAAAACTGAGTCACTGAGGAGAATGAATTTTTTGTTGGGTTACACCTTTAGGACTAAAAGTGACCAATCCAGCAGTAGGATTCACAGCGTGTCCAGTGGCAGAGTTCAGGCATAAGGCTATATTCACATACATGTCCTCAGTAGCGGGCTCCTTGTCATTTCTGCCTCAGGGAAACTGATTCCAGTAAGGTACAAAAGCCACCATAAGGACTCCTTGTTCAGGAATTTCCTATTTACTGAGATGGGTTAATCTAAGCCCTCACGGACTCCTGAGAACAGGCCTGGGACCTGCTGGTAGAAGGCTATTAGCGGCTAGACTGTGTCCCCCAAAATTAATACAGTGAAGTCCTAACCTCTAATACCTCAGGATGTGACTGGGTCTGAAGAAAGGGCATTCAAGGAGGTAATGAAGTTAAAATCAGGTCACAAGGCTGAGCCCTAATCTCATCTGACTGATCTCTTTAGAAGAAGGAGAGATTAAGGACAAGAGCTGTGGCTCACTCCTGTAGTCCCAGCACTTTGGGAGGCCAAGGTGGGAGGATCACTTGAGGCCAGGGGTTCGAGGCCAGCCTGGGCAACATAGTAAGATCCTGTCTTTAAAAAAAAAAATAGCTGGCCCTGGTGGTGCACACCTATAGTCCCAGCTACTTAGGAGGCTTGAGGTGGGAGGATCCCTTGAGCCAAGGAGGTCAAGGCTGCAGTGAGCTGTGATCACATCACTGCGTGTCAGCCTGGATGACAGAGCAGAGACCCCCAAAAAAGGGAGAAGAGGCAGAGATTAGGACACACACAGAGAGGTACCCGGGGCATGAGGACACAAGGGAAAGACCATGTGAAGACACTAGGAGAAGATGGCCATCTGCAAGCCAAGGAGAGAGGCCTCCAGAGAAACCAGCCCCACCAGCACCTTGACTTTGGACTTCCAGCCTCCAGAACTGTGAGGAAATACATATCTGTTCTTGAAACCACATAAACCGGTATTTTGTCATGGCAGCCAGAGCAAACTAATACAAAGGCCCAGAGAGTTTGATTTTGGCCAACTTGAAGGAGAGACCTTTTGACAGAGCTGTGCTGGAGTGACTGCTGTGTGAACTTTGCATGGTGTCCCACATGAGCCTGGGCGACCATCTGAGGAGCTGCCACAGAAGCAAATAATATTAATTAAAGTCCAAATTCTCTGGCTTAGAGCAAGTGATTTTTGCTTCTTGCTTATATGGAGTTCAGTGGGCAGTGGCCAGGGGCTTCACCTCATGCAGTCATTCAGGGACTCAGGTTAATGGAGGATGCACTGTCTTCTACCTGTGGTTTTTGAGGTCACACTGGACACCCAGCTGGAAGATGGGGAGTTGAGGAATGTAGAGAATCATTTGGAGGTTTTAATGTGCCAGGCAGGAGGCTGCACTCTTCCATCTGCATCCATTGGCCAGAACTCAGTCTTGGGGCTCCACTCAACTAACTGGAAGGCAGGAGGGAGAATGGAGTCTGGCTGTGCTGGAGGAGAGGGAGATGGGCTGGTTAGCCGCCAGGAGGGCTCAGGATGGCAAAGGTGATTTCCGAGGCCTCCCCTGGCACCAGTATTCAGGAGAGCCTCTCACGGAAGGAGACTGTGGCTGTCTCTCTCACTGTACCTTTCCTGCTTACAGCTTCTCAATACCCCGGCCCCTCTGCCGACCTCTTGCAATCCAAGTGACATGAGCCATGGGTACGTGACAGTAAAGGTGAGTCAGTTTTGTCTCTCAGTCAGCTGAGTGCTCTCCCACCAGGTCACCTAAAACGACCAACAGAGACACCCAAGAGGCTGAGCTGCAAGGATCACCTGAACCTGAGCCTGGGAAGTGGAGGTTGCAGTGAGCCGTGATCACACCACTGTACTCCAGCCTGGGCGACGGAGTGAGACCCTGTCTCAAGGAAAAAAAAAAAAAGTGACCAGCAGTGACATTTGTTAAATATTGAGGGTGGTTGAACATCCGCTATTTATAAGGAAATGGTATTTCCCACAAATCTCATTCCTCAGAAATCAATGAAAGACCCTGTCTCGGATTCTGTAAAGCAGTGTGACTGATGTGGCCAAACCCCCATAGAACAGCAGGCTAGGGGGCTTGGGCAGCCTGGGGGGCTAAAGCATGCACACAGCTGGCCTGTGTTGGGGGAGAACATGTTTTCATTCAACAGGCATTTATCGAGCGCTTCCTCTGTGTCAGGCACAGGCCAGATACAATGAGTGCAGTGATGATCAAGACAGACCTGTCCTCAAGGAGCCCACATTGAGGGCAAAGAGAGGGAAAGGGTCATTAAAATGTTCTTTTTGTTTTAAAGGGTTATCATAAAGCCAAGGCCACACACAGAGGGCCCTGGCTCATGGCCTGGCTGAGAGATCTAACTTGGTTTGCTGACACAGAGCAGGGGTTTAGTACGTCCTCATGGATTCACTTTGGGATCTTTCCTCATTTGTCATTGGCCTCATTTAAATATGAAAGGATCTAAAGCAATGGGTCCACTCATCAGCAAAAAAGGCCAGACAGCTACTGTGCAGGCAGATAAACCCAGCTGGAATCTTGATTTTGCCACTTAACTGAGATTGCAGCCTTGGACAAGCATCTTATCCCGGTGAGCATCAGTATCCACACCTTTATAATGAAACGACAATAATATCTCTCCATGCTGTTTCTGTGAGAATTAAATGAAGTGTTGTATGCAGACCATGGGGCATAGTATCCAACAGCCACGTGCTCCATAAACGGCAGCTGACAAACAGGAGAGCTGGAGGCTATGGCTGTGCTGACCTTGGAGACCTTGGGGACCCTTGCTGTCCTGGAGGAGAACCTTCAGAGAGAAATTCTGAGATGAATGGAGGGTCTTCCATGGTCCCAGGGATTTTACATTCACAGCCTCGGTGGTTTGGTTACAGCAAGGATGAGGTGCCTGCCCAGAATGGGATCTGTGCTCAGAATGGGTTCTGCCAGGGTGGAGGCAGCCACCACAAATGTAGAGTGGGCATCCACACACAAGTGGGTTTGCATAGTAAGAAAAGGCTTTTCTGGGACTTACTCAGCACTGCTCAGCACCACTGACATCCCTTCTATAACTCTGGGTTCTCCTGAAGGGGTGAGTGTTTAATCAGAGCCTTCAGGTCTCATCTCTCTGGTGGTAAAGAGGAGTGAGGGGCTTTTCACCCAGGGCTGGGGGCTGGGTTGTAACCATGGACAGGGTTATTCTCGTAATTGCCTTAGGGTTTGCATATCCAGCCAGTTTCAAGAGATTCTTTATTTGACCTTGAAGGAGTGTGATCAGAATCGCTTTACCCCGCCTTGTCTTTCCCCCACCCCATATTTAAGAGCTGGCAGTGAATTTCTGGAGAGTCCCAGCTGCGCCAGGCTCTCAGGGGGCTGTTGTATTGATTGCCACTGAATCCTAAACTGGGTTGATAATAGATCTTTTTGTGTTCTGGCTTTATGGACATTTTTCTTAACACAGAAAAAAAATGAGATGGGAAAGGACATGTGTTTGCTGGGCTACTCAGCTGAGTCAATATGAAGCTGTGAGCCTCAGTATCCACAGCTTCATAATGGGATGATAAAGCTCAAGAGTGAGCTGTTTAGTTGGGATCTGTGCTAGAACACAGGCGAACTAGAATCATTTGATCAGACATAAGTGTGAAACATTTCTCAGTGTAAGGTAGATCAAATTTAATGTCAACTTTTGCCAAGTGCTGAAGGAAAGACTATGGAACAAACTCTGATAAACACTGTAGTCCGTAAGAGGGTCTGCCAGATGCCCACCTAATGTTTTCTTGAGCAACATAGCTTATTGGGAGTTATGAATGAAACTTCGTGTGGGGCCAGGTGTGGTGGCTCATGCCTGTAATCTCAGCACTTTGGGAGGCCAAGGCAGGAGGATCACTTAATGCCAGGAGTTTGAGACCAGCCTGGGCAACATAGTGAGACCCCCATCTCTAAAATTAGCTGGGGTGGTGATGCGCATCTGTGGTCCCAGCTACTTGGGAGACTGAGGTGGGAGGATCACTAGATCCCAGGAGTTTGAGGCTGCAGTGAGCTATGATCATACCCCTGCCCTCCAGCCTGGGCAACAAAGTGAGACCATGTCCCCCGCACTGTCCAAAAAAGAAACTTCCAGTGTGGGGCACAGCTTGGAGTCATCTAAGATACAGCCAAGTGGAATTGTTCCGTGTGAATTTCTATAATGTGACTCTGATTGTTCTCCTGCATTTCCTTTAGGATAGTGGAGATATGTAATTGGGGTAAGAACAGGGCACTTTGATTATTTGGTTCATTTGGCTGGACCCCACCATAATAGTCAAGGCTGGTTAGTGGCTGTAACAAACACCCTGTCCCTTTCAGTGGCTTCACACCAAGTGTATTTCTTGCCTACAGCACAGTGCAGTGTTGTGGGCTCTGTCCACACAGCCATTCAAGCAACCAGGCTCCTTCTCTCTGCTGCCTCCACCTTCCTTAAGGCCCGTGTCATTCAGGCAGACATAGGCAAAGGGAGGGAGGCCACGCACAGGAGGTTCCTGTGAGCCCTGGATGTAGCACCTTTCCTCTGCTTGGGAGACACTGGCTGGAGCTCACTTGTGCGGCCACACCGACTGTAGGAGGGGGAGGTGCTCTGCGAGATGCTACCATCTGTCTGGAAGAAGATGGGAACACAGACTTTGTCAAGCCCTCACAGTCTCTGCCACACCCATAGCCCCCAAAAAGACTATGGGTGTGGCAAAGCTTGAACAGATTTCATATTTAAGAAGTAAGCAGCTCTTAATGAAACACTCATAGTATTGAGACAGCCAGGTGGGAGGGGTCCCCAGAGAAACTCCAAACAGCCTGTGCACTGGGGTGGAGCCTCAGGAAGTTCTTGCCCTTTGCAGCAGGGAGGACCCTGGCCCCTCCTCTTCCTGTGTGGAAACTGGGATTCCAACAGTGAGGCGGGAAGTGCTCTGGCAGGGAACTCTGGCCTTGCAGAGAGTCCCCGTTCCCCGTTTTTTTCCTTTTCACCTAATAAAACCCTGCTCTTTACTCACGCTTCAAACTGCGAGCCTATATTTTCATGACCTTGGGAACAAGGACCCTGTCTTTAGCTGAACTAAGGAAAAGTCTTGCAACAGTATTCTGCACGTGACCATGAATATTATGCTCTGCACAGTATCAGCCCCCTGTTTAATATACTGAAAACACATCACAACAGCACCAGAAACTGTGAGAGTATGGGGGCCTTGTAGAGAGGAAGGAGAAGTGGGTTGTTTTGTTTTATTTTGTTTTCCAACATCATAATCTTTGCAGAATTCTCAGGTTATGGTGACAGCCACCTGTTTTTATTGAGTAGGTTGGCCAGGGCCTCTTCTCAGTCATTTTCATGTAACATTGGGGTCTTTCACTGAGAAATCTGGGTCATGCACGATCCAGCAACGGACTGAAATGGCCCTGGCATTCTGCAGATGCTGTGCGGCCTGGGTCCACTGGGCCTGGTGCTTGGTCGCTGCCCGCTTCTCTTTCCCTTCCACAGCCCGGGGTCCGTCTGCATTTTGTGGAGCTGGGCTCTGGCCCTGCTGTGTGCCTCTGCCATGGATTTCCCGAGAGCTGGTATTCTTGGAGGTACCAGGTGAGGAAAGCTGGGGAAGATGCAGCCAGTCAGGGTGAGATCGGGAGAGTCTAGATGGTGTGGCCCGACATGGACTGTTGTGAGGAAGCTGAAACCTGACAGTGGAGCATTGTCTCCAAAGTGTGACCAGGTTGGGGCAGGAGGGTGACTCCAGACCTCAGGGCTATGCTAGGCCACGAGGCACTTTTGCAGATTAGAAAAGGGCAGACTTCTTTAAGACACTCCATGCCTCCTGCTGGGAAGTCTCTGTAATAAGTATAGAAAGCTGCAAGAGCTTTGCCAGGGAAGATGCTGTCTTAGATGTGGCATTTCTGCCGTGCCCCACCACCGTCCACAGCAGCCCTGTATAAATGGGCTCATTTCAGCCCCATGGCAAAGATCCTGGGTAGTGCTCTGTGGCTGTTGGTTTGAGCCATTTACAGGAAGAAGGGGATGGAGGGAAGCAAAGAGGGAGTATCCACCTAGGACTGATGGGACCATGCTGGAGTGTGCCTGTTTGTTTTCTAGATCCCTGCTCTGGCCCAGGCGGGTTACCGGGTCCTAGCTATGGACATGAAAGGCTATGGAGAGTCGTCTGCTCCTCCCGGTGGGTGTGCTGTCTTGCAGCTATCTTGTGCTGGTCTTGCCTTCTACCTGCCTGAGCGCTCCACGCCTCGGTGCTTTCCCTGGTCCCAGATCAGAGTAGCCTTCCCCTTAAGAGAGTCTGACTCCACTTCTTTCCTCTCCTACAGTGCCCTGTGTCTCTGCACTTTGGGCCTCAGATGCCTCTGCCCCCCACACTCTGAATGAATACAGCAGCCCCAAAGGCTCATGCTCCAAGGGATCTCCCACTGATCATGGGGGATGGCGGACATAGAATGTACCATCCATCTCCAGAACATTCTTCATCTTGCAAAACTGAAAGGCTGTATTCAGTCCTCAGTTCTTCCTCTCCCCATCCCCTGGCAACTCCCATTCTACTTTCTGTCTCTATGAATCTAACTCCTCTAAAGACCTCATATAAGTGGAATCATACAGTATTTGTGCTTTTATGTCTGGCTTCTTTCACTTAGCATAATGTCCTGAAGTTTCCTTCATGTTATAGATGGCACCACAATTTCCTTCCTCTTTTTTTTTGAGATGGAGTCTCACTCTGTCACCCAGGCTGGAGTGCAACGGTGTGATCTTAGCTCACTGCAACCTCTGCCTCCCAGGTTCAAGTGATTCTCCTGCCTCAGCCTCCCTAGTAGCTGGGATTACACATGTGTGCCACTACACCCGGCTAATTTTTGTATTTTTAGTAGAGACCCACTTTGCTGGGTACATTTATCTTTCAGTTCTTGTAACTTTTCATGAATTATTTCTTTGATAATTTTTTATTGCATTTGCTCTATTTTGTTGTTCTTTTTCTTGCTTTCTGGAATTGCTATTGTTACAATATTGTTATTGTTAAAATTGCTATTATTTTTTAAATCATACTACCCATTTATTTGGGTACTCATATGACCCAAAGTAATCTATAGGTGCAATGCAATCCCTGTCAAAATCTCAATGGCATTTTTTACAAAAATAGAGACAGCAAGTCTACAGTTCTTATGGACCCACAAAAGACTGCAAATAGTCAAAGCAACCTTCAGAAAGAATAACAAAGCTGGAGGCATTTGAAGCACACTTCCTGATTTCAAACTATATTATAAGTCTATAGTATGATACAAACAGTGTGATACAAACATAAAGACAGACATACTTCAGTGGAACAGAATAGAAAGCCCAGCAGTCGATCCACATGTATGTGGTCAACTGATCTTTGACAAGGGCACCAAGAATACACAGTGGAGAAAGGACACTCTCTTCAAACAAATGGTGGTGGGGAAACATGAAAAAGAATGAAATTGGACCTTTATCTTACACCACACACAAAAATCAACTCAAAATGGATGAAAGGCTTAGATGTATGACCTGAAACTGTACAGCTTCTAGAAGAAAACACAGGGGGAAAGCTTGACATTGGTCTTGGCAATGATTTCACAGATGGATATGACATCAAAAGCACAGGCAACAAAAGCAAAAGCGAACACTTGAGTCTACCTCAGTCTAAGGATTTAATAAGTTTTTGTGGGTTTTTGTTGTTGTTTGGTTTTTGGTTTTCTTTGCAAAAGGACCCTTTTGATGTGTTGATATATTTTAAGTAACGTGAATTAAATATGTTTCTTTTATTTTTAATTGCAGAAATAGAAGAATATTGCATGGAAGTGTTATGTAAGGTAAGAAGAATCTTGGGTTACATTTTCCCCACCCTGCGATTTTTGTTGCTGTAAACCCGAAGCTGGGGTATCCATTCAAATTTTAGGGAAGCATCATTTCACAGCCTCTGGGTATAAATTCCTACTGAAAGTTGAACAGTATTTCCAAATGATAGCCAACATGTATGCAGCATTGACTGTGTGTCAGGTCTTCCTCCAAGCAACTGACAGAAGAGAAAACTGAGTCATGGGAAGTTAAAGGTAATTGCCTGAGGTCAGCAGCCGGTAGAGCCAGGTTGGAAGCCTGCAGTACTGCATTCGATTGCCTCACCATCTAAAGCATTGAAAAAAGTCACTTTATTCTGGTAAAGACATTGTTGGCCAGACCTAGGCCAGACCTGTGCAGACTGTGACCAGCATGGAGTTCCTGCTCTGAGACAGGTGTAAGCACCATCCTAGAGAGGGGCCCCTCACTTCAGTGCTGGCAGGGGAGGCCGAGGCCAAGGTGAGGAGAGACTGGGTCCCAAACCTCCACACAGCTCAGGAGCAAAAGCAAAAGCTGGGGGAGCCCAGGGGAAGAAACAGCCCCCAGGTTGGCTGGGGAACTAGTAATGCTGCTGGTGACACTAGGATTACAAAAGCCTCCATCTCTGAGTCACAGCCCTGTGGGGGCTCCTCCCCCTCATGTGTGCCCCCCAGCTTCATGCACTGGCTTTGGCATCTCAGAAGCAATCATGGGTAAAAGTTCCATTTCCAGGCAGGGCTGCTTCTCCTTCCTCAGTTTTCCAGTCTTTGCCTCTTGCACTCTGCTGCTCCTGATCCCAAGTGTCTCCCCCAAAGTCCTACCAAGGTCTCACCAGTGACCCCAGGAGCCCCTATCGTGCTGTTGTCCTCTAACCTGGACCTTGCTTATTTCCATCAAAATCCATTATTGAGACAGGGACATTGGGTCTCTTAGGAAAACTGCTCTCTTGAAGAAAGTCCTTTTACCAAAAACAAACAAGATGGTGCTCCCATCCTCCTGTTCCACCTTTGAAAAATCATGAGTACATCCACAGCTAGATATTTACCCAAGAAAATCGATGACATATGTCCACAAAAATACCCAAATGCAAATGTTCACAGCAGCATTATTCCTAACAGCCAAAAATGGAGACAACCCACATGTCCATCAGCTGATGGATAAATAAAATGTGGCCCATCCCTGCAGTGGGACACTGTTCAGCTATACAGAGGAATGACATGCTGGTACAAGCTTCAGCAGGAATGAACCCTCAAAAGATGATGCTTAGCAAAAGAAGCCAGTTTCTGTGTCGGGACAGTGGGTGGTGGGGGCAGGAATGTGTCGTCCCCAGGGTGGACGAGCCTCTCACTTCTCCCCTGCAGCAGCACGAGGGCAAGCTCTACAGGACAGGTGTCTTCCATCCCCCTCCAGGGAAGAGCCCAGGCTTGCTGTCCTACAATGGTGATGGGATATTAAGGATATGTATTGGCGTACACTGAATAATTCACTGTGCGTGTTTGGAATCAGCTTGGTTCCTGAGATGATGCTGGGAAGGGGAGAGTGATGTCGTGAAGACTGATGAATGATGGATGGCTGCACTGCTCAGCCTGGCTACCGTAACAAAGCACCACAGACTAGGCACTTCAACAATAGACATTTGTTTTCTCATAGTTTTGGAGGCTGGATGTCTAAGATCAAGGTGTCAGCACAGTTGGTTCTCTGAGGCCTCTCCTGGGCTTGTAGATGCCGCCTTCTTCCTATGTCCTCATGTGCTCGTCCCTCTGTGCATGTCTGTGTCATAATCTCCTCCTCTTCTCTCTCTCTCTTTTTTTTTTTTTTTTTTTTTTGAATAAGCAACAGGTTCTCCTTACGTTGCCCAGGTTGGTCTTCAACTTCTGGGCTCAAGGGATCCTCTTGCCTCGGCCTCCCAAAGTGCTAGGATTACAGGTGCGAGCCATTGCACCCAGCCTAATCTCTTCTTCTTTATTTTTATTTTTTTTATTTTTTTGAGATGGAGTCTTTCTCTGTTGCCCAGGCTAGAGTTCAGTGGTGCGATCTCAGCTCACTGCAACCTCTGCCTCCTGGGTTCAAGCGAGTCTCCTGCCTCAGCCTCCTGAGTCGCTGGGATTACAGGTGCCCGCCACCACGCCCAGCTAATTTTTGTTTTGTTTTGTTTTGGGTTTTTTTTGAGATGGAGTTTCACTCTGTTACCAGGCTGGAGTGCAGTGGCATGATCTTGGCTCACTACCATCTCTGCCTGCCGGGTTCAAGCGATTCTCCTGCCTCAGTCTCCCGAGTAGCTGGGACTATAGGCGTGTGCCACCACACCCAGCTAATTTTTATATTTTTAGTAGAGATGGGGTTTCACCATGTTGGCCAGGATGATCTTGATCTCTTGACCTCATGTTCTGTCCGCCTTGGCCTCCCAAAGTGCTGAGATTACAGCCTTGAGCCACTGTGCCCGGCCTAATCTCCTCTTCTTATCAGGACTCCCAGACCCGTTGGATTAGGGCCCACCCATATGGCCTCATTTTACCTTAGTCACCTCCTTAAAGGCTGTATCTTCACAAACAGTCCCATTCTGAGGCCCTGGGGGTTAGGACTTCAACACAGCAGTTTTGGGGAGGACGCAGTTCAGCCCATCATAAAGGCTGAGGCAGGTGGGTGCAGTTGCTGATTTTGCCTGTGTGTGTCTTTCTTAGGAGATGGTAACCTTCCTGGATAAATTGGTAAGTCATTATTTTGAACTGACATCTTTGGAGAACTCCTTTGGGGCCTGGGTAATTAAAGAAAAGGCGTCAGCCTCGAGCAGAGGTGCACGGGCAGGGAGGGCACATTTGGGGGCAGTTTAGGGCAGAGTGGGCATGGGCAGGGAAAATCACAAAAACAAATGGCAAAGAGCAAGGATTGCTTGGAGAACAGGATGGAGATGAGCTCGTTTATTTGTCTTTTAATGAAGGGCAGGTTCCAGGGAATGGGACCAG
The DNA here is from genome assembly GCF_028885655.2 of Pongo abelii. Lineage (NCBI taxonomy): Eukaryota > Metazoa > Chordata > Mammalia > Primates > Hominidae > Pongo > Pongo abelii. Next base: position 29,367,698 of record NC_071992.2, read on the forward strand.
GGAGGACAGCCTTGAGTATCAGATAGAGAAGTTTGGAAAATACCCCATAGGCTAATATTTCTCAGCTCTTTAAACTTTCATCCCTTCTGACACTCCTAAAACCTACTGCTTGCATTTGACATTGTCGTGAATGTCACACTCAGTGATACCAAATGAAAGCAAATCAGCAGTGGTGAGCTGAGAATGCGCTTTTGCAGAGTACACTTCCCATTCCCAAGACTGCATGGTATAACAGCCTCCCCTTCCCCCAAGTGAGGTCAGAGGGGCAGAATGGATGGAGGGGTCAGGCCCAGGCAGAACAGCAGCAGTGGAGGACAGAGAAGGACTATGGAGCTGTGGGACTTAGGGCCTCTTAATTGGATGTGGGAGTCAGAGAGGATCTAGGACGCCGACCTCTGGTTCACCAGCAGGGCGCTGTGCCTGACACGGCAGGGAAGAAACCGTGAGAATATCATGGTCCCTGCCCTCTGCAGATTCTCAGTTTCCTGGGATTAGGTTTGGAACTTTTGTGTGTGATGGGGACAGGGAACAGGGCATGGCCCAGAGTGGCCACCCAGTCCTGACTCTGTACAGCCTTCTGTCTAGAAGCGTGTCCCTTATTGTTGAGAGAGTGACTCTGAGGTTGCTGCCAGTGATGTCAGTGTGGAGGGAGGTGTGGATAGGCTCTGCCATCTAGGTTTCGCTCTGTGATGTTTGTATGACGAAACCACCTGACACATTTCTGAGAACGTGTCCCCCTTGTTAAGCGACACGTGGCTATAGCTGTTCCATAAAGGGGAGTTGACGTTATCATTGTCAGTACCGGCAGCAGAAAGAGAGAGATTAAAGATGCTTTGGGACTTTTAATGGTTGTTTAAGGGAGGAGAGCTTCCAAAAAAGTGGGGTTGTGGGGGGTGGAAGCATAATCATTTGATAAAAGACGCACATGGAACACGAAGAGGTAAGTTATACTTCTTTTTAAGATAGAAGGGAGGAAAAAGGAGAAAAGAATGAAAGAAAATTTGATTTGAGAGAAGGTAGAGAGGGAGAAGGAACCCATGGCCTGTGGCCTCGGTCTCCTAAGCAGATGTAAAAGGCTGGCTATTTGTGTTAAGGGTCTGTGGCTGGTGGAGAGAGGAGAGGCTTGAAGGGTGGGCTTTTGGAGAGCTGCTGTGGGTCGGGGGAGGAGGCCCTGGTGTCGAGGGGCTGGCTGAGGGCTGAACCTCTCAGCACCCCCTTCCAGAAGCCTCCCCACATTCGGCTCCCTTCTTTTTCCTTCTCTAGGGCCTCTCTCAAGCAGTGTTCATTGGCCATGACTGGGGTGGCATGCTGGTGTGGTACATGGCTCTCTTCTACCCCGAGAGAGTGAGGTAATTGGGCCTCGGGCAATAAAGATTTGGAGGAGGCTGGACTTGAACTCCTGTGAGAATTGTTCCTCAGATCTTTAAGCCCAGAAAACTTCTCAAAAATCTCAAAAACAAGTAGGTAATCTGGGAAGGTGATGTCTTCACTCTTTAGTGTCTGGTGACACATTAAAAAGAGGGCCTAGCTGGGCGTGGTGGCTCATGCCTGTAATCCCAGCATTTTTGGGAGGCCAAGGCAGGTGGATCACCTGAGGTCAGGAGTTCGAGACCAGCCTGGCCAACATGGTGAAACCTCATCTCTACTAAAAATACAAAAACTAGCCAGGCATGGTGGCTTGCGCCTATATTCCCAGCTACTCTGGAGGCTGAGGCAGGAGAATTGCTTGAACCCGGGAGGTGGAGGTTGCAGTGAGCCAAGATCGTGCCATTGCCCTCCAGCCTGGGTGACAAGAGTGAAACTACGTTTCCAAAAAAAAAAAAAAAAAAGGCCTAATGAGCTAATGTGTTAGGAAGCGGCACCTGTTCCACTTACAGGCAATGGGACAAATAATTCAGGGCCCGAGTGGCCAGTGGGAATACAGGAGGATCCTGGCTGAGCTTGAGGGGTGCAGGGAAGGCAACAGGTGTGTCTTCAGTCCTGGACTGAGAATCAGAAAGTATGGCCTTCAGTCTGCCCTGATCAGCTGTGTGACACATCACTTTGCTTCTTAGGCTTTGGCTTTCTCAACCACAAAGTGGTAATGGTAACTCCTGCCTGACTCCACAACCAGAAAATGCTGTGCAAATGTCCAGTGAGCCCAGCATGTCATGGTCCCCACCATTTCATTCATAACCATTCTTAGACCAGCATTTCATGGCTTGAGTGAGAGCTATCAGATGGCAGGTTTTGGGCCCAGAGACTCTGTAGTCTCTTTGGCTGTTTGAGCTGGTGAGCTGCGGCTAAACCTGTCTGACTTCCCATTTCAGCCTCTGGTCTTAGCAAGTTAAAGAAACATCATCCTAAGCCACCATCTGAATTTCCCTAACTAACCCAGTTATTTTGTATTTGGCTAAGTTTATGAGATTGGAACTACCAGGAAACTTTGTTCTGCTTCACTCCTGGCTCAAATGATAGGATATCAAAGAATAAAAAGAATCAAATGTTCCTAAAATATTGTTAAAGTTTTCATGCTATTGTTGTGTTCATCTCTCTAGCTTTTTTAAATTTTTTAAAAAAATTTCTTGTGGGTACATAGCATATTCTAGCTTCTCCCTCTCTCTTTCTCTGTCCCCTCTCTCATTCAAAGTGGAAATAAGAGCTTGATTCTTAAGAATTGGGTTCACCAAAAAGTTACCCTGCAGACTGCACGACATACTGGTTAAAGTCAACAAAAGGAAAGATAACAACAAGCTATGTTTGCCCCTCAAATTCATCCCCTTTTTTATTCCTTTTTTTTTTTTTTTTTTTTTTTTGAGACAGAGTCTCACTCCGTTGTCCAGGCTGGAGTGTAGTGGTGCAACCTTGGCCTACTGCAACCTCTGCCTCCTGGGTTCAAGTGATTCTCCTGCCTCAGCCTCCTGAGTAGCTGGGACCACAGGCATGCACCAACATGCCCAGCTAAATTTTGTATTTTTGGTAGAGATGAGGCTTCACCACGTTGGCCAGGCTGGTCTAGAACTCCTGGCCTCAAGTGATCCACCCCCCTCAGCCTCCCAAAGTGCTGGGATTACAGGCATGAGCCACTACACCTGTCCGTCTTTTCTATTCCTTTTGCTAGCATCCTGTTCCCTCTTCAGGTGATAAGTCAGTGGTCTACTGGCTGGATTCCCGGCTTCTGGCCTCTCTGTCTGCGTCCATATGGTCTCTCAGTGCTTGATTAATCTTCCTGACCTCTCCCTCTGTGTCCATGTGGTCTCTCAGGGATGGATTAATCATCCTGACTGCAACTCGGATCCACCCTCCCTTCTGAGAAGCCCTCATGGTTTTCTTGGTTTTTACAGCATCAAATTCAGACTCAGGTCCCTTCATGTCTAGGCTCCCCACTGCCTTTCTGTTGTTATTTTCCAACATATTCCGTTCCATGCTTGGCTTCTAGCCATGCAGACTGTGTGCTTCATTGAATACAGCTGCAAGCTTTGCCGCCTTCTAGAATTTGCTCAGGCTACCTTATGTTGTTCCCCTCCCAGGCCTTGTTCCCCTCCCCAGCTCTCCCCATTCTGAAAAGCCAAGTTCAAATGCTCCCTTTTCCACAGGGTCCTCCATGATGCCCAGTTCAGGAATTCCTCATCTCCTTCCAACTCCTATGCTATTTTGTGCTATTCTATGGCTCATATCATAGTCATCTCATAAGGCCACTGTGTGTTTTTCTATTTTTCCTTATTAAATTATAATGAGCTCCTTGAGGCTAGAAACGATATTTTATTCATTTTACCTTTTCTCTCCTCTAGTATATACCATAGAATTATGCTCAATCCAGAGGAGACACAATGAGTGAATAAAGGGAGGGGAAAAAATGAATGTATATTTTAAAACTAGAGAGAGATTCGTGTCTCCATATTCTATCCAGGGTTGCTACAGTATGTGTAGTGTGTGTGTGTGTGTGTGTGTGTGTGTGTGTGTGCGCGCATGTGCCTATGTGTCTAAGGCAAGTTGGTGAGAAATACTGCAGTTTAGTGGGAAAAAAACCACTGGACTAGGAATCGAAAATCCTGAGTTCTGATCCCATTCTCCCATACACTGCTAGTGTATGACCTTGTGCATAGAATGTTCCCACTCTGAGCTTCAGTTTTGAACTGCAAAGTCCTTTCTGGCTCTTGTAAGACTGTCTTCTTACAGGGGCTATGTCTTGCTGCCTCTCATTTCTGTAGGGCGGTGGCCAGTTTGAATACTCCCTTCATACCGGCAAATCCCAACGTGTCCCCTTTGGAGAGTATCAAAGCCAACCCAGTATTTGATTACCAGCTCTACTTCCAAGAACCAGTAAGTGTGGCACCAAGGGCAACAATGGGAGCATTAGTGTTTGCCTTTCCCCTTCCTGTCTCCTTCTTGTTTGCTTTATCACTGTCCCCTTTAATTTTATGTGGCATTACTCAGAAACGATTTTACAAATGGGCTCAGGTGAAACCAGCTGCTGTGCCCAGCTGGTCCTTCCCAGGCAATGGCACATTTCCGTGTGTGATTGGGTGGTGAAGGGCCGGGGGATGTTGTACCCTGGGGGGATGGCTTCTCTGGTGTCTCTGCAATTGCAGAGTTTGGGGGCTCAGTGCTCAGGTAGAGCTGCCCCTCCTGGTTCTCTGGCTGAAAGGCTGGTGATTATGGCACCAGGGTCTAAGAGTCCTGCAACAGGCCCCACGTGTGCTCTGAAGAATCTGAGAAGTTTCTAGGTATCAGTACACGTGCCACGAAGATGCCTTTCAAAGATGCCCCCAGATGTGTCTGATATGTATATTGGGGCATCCCTGCCACTGTTAACTGGAATTCACTGAGAGCAGCATCAGGAGTCAACGTCACCTGGCCTGGTGCCCCGCCTGCAGCTGCCCTCTTCTGTGGGAGGCATCTGCTATGCATCCACTTGCGGGAATTATCCAGAGAGAATAAAAGATGTTTCCTGCACACTCCAGAGAGAGAGGAATGGAAGGAATTAATTAATCAGGAACGTGAGAGCGTCTCCCACGTTCCTCTCTCAGCCTCCACCTCTACTCCTCTTAGGAGGGACCATTTCCAGCAAGACCACAACCATCTCAGTTTCCATTCAACGAGTAACTCTTCTCCAACAATTATTTTCATTGATGAGACAGCATCTGTGTGAAAGGAGCTTTGCGATTCAGGCAATAACTGGACTCATTCACCAAAAGCTCCCAGCGGCATTTTGAAGAGACCTCAACATGTTGCATCCCACATCCTACAGGGAGGCCTGGGCGCTGCTGTGCCACAGCCTGGTGTGTGGGAATCCATGAGCTTCCTTTGGCCTGAATGACAGCACAATGTCCTTCATTAGTGTGAAATAGTCTCGATGGTGAGACTATGGGTATGGTGTGTGGTGTAGAGGGCATATGACTTTGCTGGGGCTGCCATAACAAAGGCTAGATAGTTCAACAGACTGGGCAGCTTCAACAACAGAAATTCACAGTCTTACAGTTTTAGAAGCAGGAAGTTCAAGATCAGAGTATTTGTAGCGTTGGTTTCTCTTGAGGCCTCTCTCCTTGGCTTGTGGGTAGTCCTCTTCTCCTTGTGTCCTCATATGGTATTTAGCCCATTAAAAAAATTTTTTTTTTGAGACAGGATCTCACCCTGTCACTCAGACTGGAGTGCAGTGGTGTGATCATAGCTCACTGCAGCCTCGACCTCTCCAGGCCCAGATGATCCTCCCATATCAGCCTCCTGAGTAGCTGAGACTACAGGTGCATGCCCCCACACCTGGCTCACTTCTTGTGTGTGTATTTTTTATTTTTATTTTATTTTATTTGAGGTGGAGTCTCCCTCTGTTGCCCAGGCTGGAGTACAGTGGCGCAATCTCGGCTCACTGCAACCTCCGCCTCCTAGGTTCAAGCAATTCTCCTGCCTCAGCCTCCTGAGTAGCTGGGTCTAAGGTGCATGCCACCACTCCTGGCTAGTGTTTTGGTTTTTTTGTTTGTTTGTATTTTTAGTAGAGATGGGGTTTCACCATATTGGCCAGACTGGTCTCGAACTCGTGACCTCATGATCTGCCCGCCTCGGCCTCCCAAAGTGCTGGGATTACAGGCTTGAATATATAGAGACGGGGTTTCACCATGTTAACAAGGCTGGTTTCAGACTCTTGGGCTCAAGTGATCCACATGCCTCGGCCGCCCAAAGTGCTGGGATTACAGGTGTGAGCTACTGCACATGGCCTAAAATATTTTTAATTGTGGTAAAATACATGTAATGTAAAATTGACCACGTTACCTATTTGTAAGTGTGCAGCTCTGTGGCATTAACCACATGTACATTGTTGTGCAGCCATCACCACATCCACCTCCAGAACTTTTTCATCTTCCCAACTGAAGCCCTTCACCCATTAAACACTAACTCCTCATCTCCCCTCCTCCCAGCCCTGGCAGCCACCATTCTACTTTCTGTCTGTATGATTTTGACTCCTCTAGGAACCTCATATAAGTGGAAGCATGCAGTATTTGTCCTTTTGTGACTAGTTTCTTTCACTTAGCGTCATGCCTTCAGGGTTCACCCATGTTGTAGCAGGGGCCAGAACTGCCTTCCTTTTTAAGGCTGAATACTATTCCATGGTGTGTATAGACCACATTCTCTTAATCCGGTCATCTGTCAATGGGTTACAGCTACAGCTGTTTTTGAGCCCTTATATGCCACGTGGTTCTAATCTTCACAGCAACATGAAGAATCCTCTCCTATCTTCTCAGCTAAAACAGAGGCTCAGAGGGCTTAACCCCAACTGGCCCAAGACCAGGTACATGATTGGGTCAGGATATCGTCCTAGGCTTGTTTGACTCCAAAGCCCATGCCTCCAACTAAGCTGTGCTGGAGGGGAGCTTGGGCTTTGTTCTGTGTGCTATGGGGAGTCAAGCAGAGAGAGGAGGGACAAATCGGGATAAGCTCAAAATCCTGATTGCAGAAGTGACCTTAGGAGAAAGACGCTTAGTAATTACAGCCCTTGTCAAGGCACAGTTTTTTGTTTCAAAGGTTGTTAACAGTTATTGTGGAAAAATCAGTACCTCTATTCTGTTGTAGCAGCTGGGTTTAAAATCTGCAGTGAGAGTTTTGGGGACGGTTTTGTTCTTAAGAACAAAGCGCCTTGGCAGGGAAATGTTAGATATTCAAATTAGTGATCTGGCCACTGAAAGATACCCAGCAACCAGGTTGGGCTGCATCCAGCCACTGGAACCACTCAATAGGTACAGAGCTGGGACTGGAGGAGAAATCACTCACAGGGGTTCCTGCCAGCCTGCCTGGTACCTACTCTCTGAGGAACGAATAGGCAAAGGCACCTCCCATCTCTGGCCCTCAGTTTCCTCATCTGCAAAAGGTTGGTTTTGGGTGGTTTTCAAACAGGTAATAGCTTCAAACTTAAGCTGATTCCAGGTCAGCAAATAAAGCCAATAACATGGAGAACAGCTCTTGGATGCATAGTGGGTGCTGGGAGTTCCTCCTTCCTGCCACCTCCTAACCCGCTCCGTCCCTGACCAGGAGGAGGTATTTCTGACATCTTCTCCTTCTCCCTAGGAGCACTGAGGCTGTTCCAGACTCATGCAGCCTAAGGAAGACTCCTTCTGTGCCGTGGGTGCACCCGTCTCCCCCACTTTTTTTTTAATTATATTATTTGAGACAGAGTCTCACTGTATCGCCCAGGCTGGAGTGCAGTGGCACGATCTCGGCTCACTGCAACCTCCAACTCCCAGGTTCAAGCGATTCTCCTGCCTTAGCCTCCCAAGTAGCTGGGATTACAGGCAACCATCACCATGCCTGGCTAATTTTTGCATTTTTAATACCATGTTGGCCAGGCTGGTCTTGAACTCCTGACCTCAGGTGATCCACCCTCCTCGGCTTCCCAAAATGCTGGGTGAGCCACTGCACCCAGCCCCATCTCTCCCACTTCTGGCTCATCTCTGCTGAGCACTGCAGGGTGAGGCTTAGATTAACTCCAAGTTTAGAGTCAGCTCCAATATAGCTCTTTGAACCCTTAGGCAACGTGCTGAATCTTAGCCTGGGAATCTGCCAAGTCTGCTGGAAACAAATGGCTTGCTTTTCTTTCCTTCTCAGAGAAGAGGTGACAGCTTTCCATGTGTATAGTGAGAAAGCATGAAGACTAGGCAGCTCTGGCAGCGAAGGCCAGTGGAATCGGATGGGTCATTTCAGCTGAGCTGTTCCATGTTTTAATTCTGAAGATTCCCATAGTCCTCACTTGGCCTGGGGGATACTCACACCCTGTTATGCCCCCCATACCAGAACGTACCTAGGATATCCTGTGAACCCTGCCCTCTCCCACCTCACGACACTGGTCCTCTTTACTTGTCCTTAAACTGCGCGTGTGTATTTTTATTTCTTTGAGGAAGACTGGGTGGTAGGCACCTGTGTATGTGTCTGGAAACATATAGCAAGCTAGAGGCAGATTTCAGGCAAAAAAATGCTCTTTTGGGCTGGGTGTGGTGACTCACATCTATAATCTCAGCAGACAGGCGGATCACCTGAGGTCAGGGATTCGAGACCAGCCTGGCCAACATGGTGAAACCTCGTCTCTACTAAAAATACAAAAGATAGCTGGGTGTGGTGGTGCATACCTGTAATCCCAGCTGCTCGGGAGGCTGAAGCAGGAGAATCTCTTGAACCTGGGAGATGGAGGTTGCAGTGAGCTGACATCGCACTACTGAGCAAAAAAAGAAAAAAAAAAGCCCTTTTGCTTAAGTGTTTAACCAGATGAGAAACTAAGGATCAGAGAGAAAATGTAGGAAAAGAAAAATTATAGGCAGAAAGTTTTACCTGCCTGAAAATCATCCACAAATGATTTTCTTTCTCCTCAAAACATTGAGTCTCTCTCTCTCTCTCTCTTTTTTTTTTTTTTTTTCTGCTGTGTTGCCCAGGCTGGTCTCCAAGTCCTGGCATCAAGTGATGCTCCCACCTCAGCCTCCCAAACTGCTGGGATTATAGGTGTGAGAGCCGCCATGCCAGCCTAAATGTTGAATCTTTCTTAATCTCTAGAACACAGTAGCTCTTTCAGGCCATGGGGACAGCTGGTGATTAGTTACAGAGTTTATTTTTTAGGTTTTGTTTTTGTTTTGAAATTATGAAGTAATTCATGCTTGCTATTAAAAAAAGTCCTGAGTTGTGTAAAGTAAAAAGCTGAATCCCCCTTTGCCCACTGACAAGCTACTAGTAGCTACTACGAATAGTCTGGTATTTCCCAGACATTTTTTGAAATATTTTAAAACTATTTTTGAATATTTTTAAGCAAATATGTCTATGAGCACACACATATATAATTTTTCATATAAATGGAATCATGCTGCTTTTTCATTTAATACATATTGCACAGATTTTTTTGTCAGTACATATAGATGTATCTCATTCTTTTTAATGGCTGCATGGGGTTTTGTAACAGGTAGACTATGGATTATGTAATCCTCTGTTGAGGGACAGTATTTTGATTGTTTTTCACAGCCGAATAATATAGTTTAAAAGAAAGTGCCACTGTTTGCTACTTTATGCACCAAGCTTTAACCATTGTTACTTTAATTTTATTTATTTATTTATTTTTGAGATGGAGTTTCGCTCTTGTTGCCCAGGCTGGAGTGCAATGGCATGATCTCAGCTCACCACAACCTCCAACTCCCGGGTTCAAGTGATTCTCCTGCCTCGGCCTCCCAAGTAGCTGGGATTACAGGCATGCACCACCACGCACAGCTAATTTTGTATTTTTAGTAGAAATGGGGTTTCTCCATGTTAGTCAGGCTGGTCTTGGACCCCAACCTCAGGTGATTTGCCCGCCTCGGCCTCCCAAAGCGCTGGGATTGCAGGCGTGAGCCACTATGCCTGGCCGTTACTTTAATTTTTATGCCCTTTATGGAGGAAACCCTTGGCAGGGTTATTTTCATTGTCTTAAATTGGCAGTGTTGTGTTAGGTTGTGGTGAAAAGAACCAAATATGGAGGGGTTTGGAGTCCGATGTTCTCATTTATAATCAGCCTGATCTTCAACGAGGCACTTAAGGCCCCTGACCTGAGCATCTTCCTCTGTGAAATGGGCTGCCCAGCTCAGTGCTGTGATGGACAGAAAGAGCTGGCACCATCAGCATGTGGCAGGCAGCCCCCAGTGCCCTGGGTCCCTGTAGAGCTCCCTAAGTCTTTGCTGTCCACCTCTCTCTCATCTGACCAGCCACACCACAGAGAGTCAAAGGTCAACAGTTTGCTCTCTGCCCAGATTTCGGATGCTTCCAGCCACTGGCATTTTTGACCTCAGGGACAACCACCCCACTGTTTCTCCTGGCCTGTCTTGGAGAACACTGGAGCAGACTTCCAGAGGAATTGGAGTCATTTTTGTCAAGGTAGACGGAGCATGAAACAGAGTCACTGGCCCAGCCTGCTGACCAGTGGAGGCTCCACTTCCCCTCCTGGATGGCGTCCTTTGGTATTAATTGTAAAGGGCGGGAGGGATGAGTGGGGGCTTCATGGACCTGTAATTTGGCTTCAACAGCTGCCTCCATTGTCTCACCCACAACACAATAGCCACAATTAAGTGCAGCCTCTCAGCAGACCTGTTCTCTACCTTGGAAAGGACACAAGAGAAGATTAAAGAAAAGAAACTCCTGGGATGGTGAAGGGGAGCTCTCCCTGTTAGGAGGGCTGAGCACAGGAGGCAATCCTGTGCCCCCCACCAATGTGGGGGCACCTCCCTGGCAAATTAGGTGACTGGCAGCGCCGCCCCTACCAGCGCTGAGTGGAAAGTCTAGACAAAACTCCATCTTCTTTGTGGCGCCCTGCATTTCTGGGGGCTCCTCTTGACAGTGAGCTGAATACACACATGGGAAGTAAATTGAGAGGATGAGGGAAGTCCAGGGCACCTTGGATCCTGGGACCCTCCAGACCCCCACCCTGCGGTTGGCACATCTGCTGCCTGTTGCTCCTGGGGGCGGTGCCTGGCCCCCTTGAGCCCAGGGTAATGAAGACCCTGGCCCCTTTCCCTCCTCACCCTCTCTCCTCAGCCCCCACATCGAGATACTCCCTGGAGACATGCTTTAGTGTAAGCTGGGGGCCAGAAATGGGAGGAAAATAACAGAAGATAACGTTTGTCCTCTGCTTATGTGCTTAGCTGAGACATTCTGACTCTTTTTAATCTACAAAAGGTAAGACCGCATCTTTAAATCCTACAGACCAATGACGAATTTCGTGTCTGCTCTGGATAGGGGCTTCTCCTTTTGTGTTCCCACTCCCGGGGCTGCCATAACAAAGTACCACAAGCTGTGAGTTGGAACCACAGAAGTGAATTCTCAACAGTTCTTGAGGCTAGATGTCCAAAATCAGGGTCTCGGCAGGGTTGGTCCCTTCTGGGGGCTCCCAAGAGAGAGTCCATTTCATGCCTGTCTCCCAGCCCCTGGCCGTTGCTTGCAATTCCTGGTGTTCCTCAGCTTGTAGACGCATCACTCCCATCCCTGCCTCTGTCTTCATGTGGCATCCTCCCTTCTGTGTCTCTGTATGTCTCCATTTCCCTGTTTCTCTCATAAGGACACAGGTCATTAGATCTAGGGCCCAATCTAAAGCCAAGATGATATCATTTAAAGAGCCCTAATTAGATATTAATTTAAAATTTTAAAAAATCAGCCAGGTGCAGTGGCTCACGCCTATAATTCCAGCACTTTGGGAGGCCAAGGTGGGAGGATCACTTGGCCAGGAGTTTGAGACCAGCCTGGGCAACGTAGCCAGACCTCATCTCTACAAAAATGTTTTAAAAGTTAGCCAGACATGGTGGTGCACACATGTAATCCCAGCTCCTCAGAAGACTGAAGTGAGAGCATCACTTGAGTCCAGGAGTTTGAGGTTGTAGTAAGCCATGATTGCACTACTGCACTCCAGCCTGGGCAACAGAGCAAGACCCTGTCTCTAAACAAATAAGAATAATAATGGAGATAATGATATTAATATTTATTGGCATACCTCCTGCGTGTCAGGCATTGTAAGAAATGGGCATTATCTCATTTAATCCTTACAAAATCCTCATTTTAGAGATGAGGAAACCGAGCCTCTAGGGAAAGAAGTTCCCCAGCTAGTAACTGTCAGTACTTGGGCTTGAAACTGTGTTTATTGGATTCTAAAGTCCATCCTTTAACTTCTGTGCACAGTAACACGGAAGGAGGAGCCCCTATCCAGGGCAGACAGGAAATTTGTCATTGGTCTGTAGGGTTTAAAGATATAGTCTTATCTTTTGTAGATGAAAGAGAGTCGGAAGGTCTCAGCTAAGTGCATAAGCAGAGGACAAATGTTATCTTCTCTCCTTTCTGGCTCCCACCTTCATCCTATTCTTTCTGTTGCTCTGCTGCACTTTTATGTGAGTGAACAGATTTATTTACCTTTTTTCTCTCTGATTTTTTTTTAAAGAGACAGTCTCACTCTGTTGCCCAGGTTGAAGTGCAGTGGCACAATCATAGCTCACTGTATTCTTGACTTCCTGGGCTCAATCAGTCCTCCTGCCTCACTCTCCCTAGTAGCTGGGACTACAGGCATGCAACACCATGCCCAGCTGGTTTTTAAAATATTTTTTGTAGAGACAGGGTCTCTATTGTTGCTCAGGCTGGTCTCGCACTCCTGGCCTCAAGCAGTCCTCCTGCCTGGACCTCCCAAAGTGCTGGGATTACAGGCTTGTGCCACCACACCCAGACTTTCTTTGATTTTCTTTACTGACTTTTTGACATCGTTTGCCCTTTTAAGGGTCATTTGAGGCAAAGCCCTGTCCAGGCTTCCATGAGTTCCTTCAAACCCTGAAATGCACCCCGAGCTCATGAACAGCAGCTGTTTCTGGGATGAGGCCTGCTCTCAGTAAATAAGAATGATGACCGACAGCCACACACACAGAACTGACCAGGGCTTCCATCCATCACTTAAATGTGCTTCTTCCCATGGCTGTTTCTCGCTGTGGCATTCGTCATCATGTTGCAGAAGGCCGCCATTGATACTATTATAATTGAATCTTACAAAACAGAGGGAACTGTCATTAACAGGCAGACATGGCTTTCATCAGAAAATCTCCAACCCTAGGTCCAGCGCTGCTGGATGATCAATGTCTTCGTTTCTTCTGTGCTGCCACTGCACAGATCCAGAGCTCTCGTGAGGAGTGATGAGCAGAACAAAAAAGAGTAACGTCTCACTGGGCGTGGTGGCTCAAGCCTGTAATCCCAGGACTTTGGGAGGCCGAGGCAGGTGGATCACTTGAGGTCAGAAGTTTGAGACTAGCCTGACCAACATGATGAAACCCTGTCTCTACTAAAAATACAAAAAAATTAGCTGGGCATGGTAGCGGGCCCCTGTAATCCCAGCTACTTGGGAGGCTGAGGCAAGAGAATCTCTTGAACCCATCTCAGCAGTGAGCCGAGATTGCGCAACTGCACTCCAGCCTGGCCAACAGAGCAAGACTTCATCTAAAAAAAAATAAAAATAAAAAAAGTAACCTCTTGACATGTGCAAGCACTGAGGACTGCAGGTCACTGGAACGAACGCTTTGTGGATGTGGCTTTAGAATCTTCCTGTCCTCTGACTCTGTCTCAAGGGGCAGCCACAGATGCTGCTGAGAACAGGATGAGTCCCTGCCACTAAGGGTATCCCAGGAGAGCACACTCAAGGCTCTGCAGGATCCAAGAAAAGCAGAGTTACCCCTTGGTGGTGGGAAAGGTGGAACCTCACGGAGAAGGCAGTGTTTGGGTCCGGTGTTGAAGGCCAAACTGATTGAAGTCCATGCTCTTGGTGAAGGTCACAATGTGTTAAACCAGGGAGGCCAGCAAGTAGGAAGCCCACTCAGAAAACACCTGCAGACCAGTTCAGCTGGTGTTTGGGTGCGTGCTGGTGGGTGGTTAGAGGGAAGGAGAGGAGAGTCAGTTGGCATCGCCACACTTAATTCCCTTCGGTAGCACTAGTCCCTCAGCAGCAGCTGTGTTACAGAAATATTTTATTTTATTTTTATTTATTTATATTTTTTTGAGACGGAGTTTTGCTCTTTTTGCCCAGGCTGGAGTGCAATGGTGAGATCTTGGCTTACTGTGACCTCTGCCTCCTGGGTTCAAGTGATTCTCCTGCCTCAGCCTCTGAGTAGCTGGGATTACAGGCGTGCACCACCATGCCCAGCTAATTTTGTATTTTTGGTAGAGACGGGGTTTTACCATATTGACCAGGCCGGTCTCGAACTCCTGATCTCAGGTGATCTGCCTGCCTTGGCCTCCCAAATTGCTGGGATTACAGCGTGAACCACTGCGCCCGGCCAAGATTTTTATTATTTCTGAGTGGTTGCCCCTAGTGGATCTCTCCCTCCCAGACAGCTGTTTTCTCCTAAACTACGTCTGGAACAGCTTTCAGGTCCACGGTCTTTCAACTTCTGGAAACGACAGCTTGAATTAAAATTGTCCTCTTGTGCTCCAAAAAGCCATGAACCAGGCTACCCCCACTAGGACAGTAGGATCCATGGATGGATCTCTCGTCACCTTCCAGCCATGCCCCGTTCTTGGTGTCTGCTTTGCTGAAGTACTCCTGGAGGTGGTTGGGGTAGGAAGGAGAAGGGAAGCGGGAGAGGAAGACTCCACACCCTGAGTCTCCAGTAGGAATCTCCTCCCCAGCCCTCAGCACACGACATTCAGTGACCTGGACCCTTCACTTTAGTTCTCATCCAAGCCCCTCCCCCATCCTCTGGTCCACCAGGAAGGTTCTGGAGCCTATTTTATACATTGGCGTCTCTTGGTCCAGTTTGCCAGAGAAGGAGCTCAGTGTCTGTGGAGCTCATGAAGCAAGTTCAGGTCAGAGAATTCCCACCATACACAAGCCAGAGACCTGGGAACAGCCAGAGAACTGTGTGTCAACTGGGTAATTAAATGCCATACTGCTCGCAAGAACTGGAAGGACCTGGTCATTTGTCACCAGGAAGGCTATGTGTCCCAGCTCTTTAACAGTGGAAACCTCGCTGCCCTGTCTGTGGAATACAATCCATTGGCAATCTAATGGTCTGTAACAATTAAGACCCAAATCAAAGGAGTTGGTTTTGAAGTTTCTACAGCAAAAAAAAAAAAAATTGTTTAAGTTTCTTTGTAAAGATGGGGTCTCGCTATGTTGCCCAGGCTGCTCTTAAACTCCTGGCCTCAATATAGCGAAATTTAGATGCCTAGATGGAAGAGCATTTGGCATATAGTTTTTGGCTTTTCCACTTGGTTTCTCAGAATCCTTGGAGCCCCTCTCTTCTTACCACCAGTCAGCCTCCAACCCATTCCTCTACCAGCCCCCTCCCAATTCCTTTCAAGAGATTATTATAAGTAGTACCTTCTCATTATAGGAATATTGAAAAACACAAAGAAAGCGGCATCTATAAACCTGCCTCCCGTGGGGAACTACAGTTAGCATCTTGTATTTTATGCTAACGTTTTTAAAAAACATGTTTTATGATGAAAATTCAAATGGATACTATTCTGATGAAACTTGGGCTGGATGGCACACAGGGGGCTTCTTGCTTTCAGTCGGATGAAGGAGGGGTACAGTTTCCACAATTTCTAGGGGGTCCTTCATTTTGCTTTCTTGATTGTTTTAGGGAGTGGCTGAGGCTGAACTGGAACAGAACCTGAGTCGGACTTTCAAAAGCCTCTTCAGAGCAAGCGATGAGGTGAGGGGTGGGGACGGGGGGCAGAAGAACAAGAGGGGGCAGTTGTGAAGGAAGTAGGGTACCTAGTGTGTGGCAGGGACCAGGAGTAGCAATCTGGCCTCCTTTTCTTTCATTTCTGTAGTCAGGGTAATTGAGGTCCCCACTCTACTGGGAAAATTTACATCCTCGCTGACACACAAGGTCAGAGAACGATTATAATAATGATGGCTTGGAAATTATGCTATTACCATTACCATTTTAACATGCATAATTGGCTTACCCAAGTCCAAAATTAATTGATGTCCCCAACCCTCTTCTTGAAGCAGAGTTTAGAAGCCTTTAACTCTGTAACCTGCACCCTCCTGTTTTTGTGTTAGGAGTCATCATCACTATTGTTGTTTTATACAGTCAGTGCCTGCTCAAACTGTCCCATATTTTCCACTTTCTTTACTGATCAGTTCTTGCATCTCACTCATTTGCATTGAGTTCAGTTTCTTTCTTCCTGAAGCATCCCCTTTAGTAGTTCTCTCAATAAGAGTCTGTTGGTGGTAAATTCAGATTTTGGTGCCTGAAGACACCTTAATTTTAATCTTGAAGAATCATTTATCTGAGTATAGAATTTTAGGTTATTTTCTTTTAGAAACTTCTGTCATTGCTTGTGAGTCAGCCTCGGGTCTAACCTCCTGTACATTAATTGTCTTAGCCAATTAATTGTCCTGGACACTGCAGTGTCTGATCTGCAGTTAACCCGTCTTTGAAGTTTTAATTTCAATAAATAGTTTTTTTTAATTTGTGAAAGTTTTATTTGGTTCTTTTTCAAATCATTCTGATCTCTTTTGATAGAGTCTTGTTGTATTCTTATTTTTCAGTTCCTTTTATGTTTTCAATTATTTTAAGTATATTCATTTCTAATTCTCTCTTTTTTCTCTCTCTCCCTCTTGCAAACTCTATTATTGGATGTTTTTGGAGAGTCATATTTTATTGTTTGCTGCATTTTTTGCCTCTTGCTGTGGGGCCTTGTTGTGTGATTGTGGGTTTTGTAATTTGGTTTATAAGCTCATCTTCAGCAGTACTTAATCTGTACCCATCTGCTTCAATTGGGCTTGAGGAAATGACCCCTTGAGTGGTTAAGGATTTCTTCTGCCAGGCATCCTGGTGGCATTACCAACCCAGGCTCACTTTGTTGTTATTGTTGTTATTGTTCTTGTTTACTTCACACCTTGGGGGTTTCCACATCATGCAGAGAACGCAAACTCAAATCCAAGAACTTGGGAAGGCAGGCCTAGAGCTATGAATTCCCAAGGGGGTGTCTTTTGGTTTCCTCTTAGTACCAAGCTGAAACAGACGAACTCCTTTAACATCTTTATCATCATGAGGGGATTTTTTTTCTAATCAATTTTTTCACTGAGGATATAGCATGTCAGAGACCCCAGATTTACTGGATTTACCATGGAGGGGCATGGAATATCACATCTCCAACTTCTAATCATAGGCCAAGGTCTCTTTTCTTGCTTCCATTGGCTGATAAACCTAGATCTTCGTATTATCAAGGTCTGCAAGGGCCCTGAGGCAGTCTCAGCCCAGAGCTTTGGTTGTGAGCTTGCTCTTTACTTGACTCCTGTGAGGGGGTCCCTGGCTCTCTTGGGAGTTCCACATGTTTGTTACAGTCTGCAT